>NC_081209.1:19983945-20650611 GCF_902713425.1 Acipenser ruthenus
AGTACGAAAAAGAAGCATGTAATTTCGACCCCCGAATTCAGTATCTTCTGTTAGAATGTAAACTGTGTTTTATTAATATTCCAGGGCAGTGTGTCTCAATGCGGCCACCAGAGGGACTGTGTGTGGCCACAGCAGACCCCCAACCCACCAGCATCTTTTCTCAGAAACAACCTTTCTGTCACCTCTGTATTCTTAAAGCTTTAAGCACTACTTGTCAAAGATGCCTTGTCCAAATGTTTCTTTAGGACATTAGTTAATTATTTTATTTTACCCACTGTGACTGGACACCACTGGTGACTGGTGAATGCACTTTGTTGTGACACAGGGGATGCTCTGTTTTTATTCAGACACATTTCCCAGTTTTAGATGTCGGTTGTTCTGTCAGGTAATGAGGCTGCAGGTTTAACCATAGCCACTGTCTGCTGAAACCTAGTTCTGCATTTGCTGCATACCCAGACTGGACCATTGACTCCTGCTTTTCATTCCCTTCCTATTGCATCTTTAAGGAATTCCAGAGCCAGTGTGACCTGAAAACTCACCCCATTCACTCTGAGCTTTTTATTTTTTAGGGTCACACTTCCGGCCTGCAGCAGGTCGCCTCACTAAAGCAAGAGCAATTGCTGTGGCTTAAAATTTCTGATCGCTTGAAGAGAGCATGTCAAGCCGATGTCTGGCCTTTGCAGAAACTAGAACTGAAGAGCTGATGTAATCAAAAAATGTAAAGAGCACAGCATTTGAGTAATTGCACTAAGAACAACTCACAGTGGCTGGAAACATCACAATAAGGTATACAAAACAAATGTAGGTGTGCTTACACACGCTGCCAAGTGTCTGAGCAGTCGTAAGAGGTGGATGATAAAATTGAAGACATTTTACTAGGTGGTGATCTCAGATGATGATTTGGGGTTGAGTCAGCAGTGCAGTCATGCACAGCCCCCACACATGGCAGGCAGTAATTACCCTATGATCTGTGTAATCTGAGCTGGATTGTGGCTCATCTGCTTCTGTGGATAGTTACAGTAGGAGCATTCACACCACAGACAGCCCGTTTTTAATATTTTTCCAGTTTAAAGTATCCTTTAATCCCTAAAGCGTAGCTAAACACCAAAGGTGTAAACTCCATGAGGTAAAATACCTTCTAGCCTCAGTACTTTCAGACAGACAAATCTGTTTGGATGAATTACCCTTTTGCAGGTCCTTTTAGATGGGTAGAGGCTTTCACAGCAGGGAACGTGATGATTTTGGGCTGTTTTTCATTCTTTTTATTCAGCAGTCGTAGTGTGAGAACACCCCTGTGTGCTTCTAAATGCAAATCTGACAATGAAACCAATATCCTGTCGTGTTGTGTTTTTGTCTTCAAAGCAGTAATTGCTAGCAATGCTATTTTAACCCTTTTAAAATTCACAAGGCTGTTCATTTCTTGGTGCACTGCATTCAAAAATGGCGGCTGGCAGAGTTGAAAGGTTATATTGTCTTGATTTAACTCGATGGCAAACATCATAAAATAGGAAGAACAATATAAACACATGACATATGAAGCTACTAGCTTTTTTAAGAAGTCTGCTTGGCCTGCAGTGATGTAGTACTGTACCTCAGGATGTGATTGTTTGTTTAAACTGTTCTGTCAGAGAAAGAAGTACAAGTGAAACTTTATAAAACTGCAGTTGTTGTGGCAGTCGGCTAGCCAGCCCCCTGTTCTCTTCTGACATTCACCTCCTTAGACGACATGGTCCATTTATTGTACTAATGATGGTGTATTTTATATAGGCAGCAGATGGTACAAACTTGCTCCTGATGTCAAGGCAATTCTTCTGTTGTGCCTCACTTGTGTTAATCCACCTATCACCATGCAGATTACTCAAGTTTAACTTTTTTTGTTTGGAGGCTATTGTAAGATTTACAGTATTGCAGTTGAACAACTGCTGTTTCCAATGGCAGCGAGAGAGAGATCGAATACAAATATATGGGTAAAATTAAATTATACCCAAATACAATCTGAACAGGAGTCGCGATTAAAAGTTTGGAGAAGATCAGTGAATATTTCAGGCAGTTGTCGTGTTCACCATGGACAGTGTGATGACAGACAGAGACACAATCATTGGGGTCCACGTTGTGAATGAACACTTTAAAAAGGCCTTGTGGGTATCGGTCCTTCAGGCAGACTGCCAAGATTAAACTTTTGGATGTTGCAATTGAATCTAATGTTTCTGTGTAGCATTATTAATCATGAGAAATGTAAGTAGCAGTCTAATCACTGGGTCGAACCAATGCAGGGCCGTCTGCTCCCTGACAGCTACAGAAAACACAGATAATGCTGGCTGAATCTTAAACAGGTCAGATCGCATGTCATCTCAGCATTACATTCACAACTGCTACTGAAGTTTATTCATTTTGAAGGTTATTTCTTTTGTAAGCCCTCGGATTTGCCACTTAAATTGTTTTTCTTTTAGCTGATCAGCTATGCCTGCCAAAGAGACTTTTAGAAGGAGAATGTTTAGTTCTTTATCTACTGATTCCCACTTTTGAATGCAGGAGACAGAGCACAGGCCCTGATTACCTGAGTGCAAATGGCTTGGTTTCCCGTGAAGGGAAATCAGGGCTATCATTTCCATTTTAAACAGCACAGGTCTGTGTATGCTTTTGAATGGCTCAGTGCTCATAGTGGGCTTGAACACACACACACACAGACAGGTGTGATGATCTAGGATAAAGGTGCTATTTAGATTTTTAAAATGTTGTGAATTAAGTGTTCAGGAATGGAGAGTGAGAGTGGTCCTCAATGGCTCACCGCACTGTGTGACGTGCAGGGTAAGTGGTTACAATCTCAGTCGAGCTGGGGGCCTATAAGCAGCGCTGCATCACTATTTGAGCTTCCACAGGTTAGGGAGGAAAATCGGCTGGGTTTTGACAGCAGTCCAGACCCAGGCAGAGACTATAGGCCTGTCCTTGTCTCCAGGGTTCGCTAGCTTGGGAAGTTCTGTTTGTTAGTTAAGTGTAAAGAGGGAACTGAGTTTGTCCAGTGAACTTCAGGCCTTCCAGAATGGGTTACAGTGGGGAGGTAACATTCAAATTGAGAGAGAAAAACCAGAGTAAAATAATTGGACTCTCAGTCAGACATGGTACTAAATAATGAGCACTGTTTTAACATTCTAACTTTGTGTTGCACTGTAATCTTATGTTTTCCTGTAACACCTGTAAGTCGCCTTGGATAAATGCGTCTGCCAAATAAACTACTAATAATGAACATAATTATAGAATCTAATACTGTAACATCACACATTTAGTGTTATTGTCATTGCACCACATGGCACAGATTGTACTGCTTTGTAAGTTTGTCATTATCTGATGTCAGTTTTAGATTTTGTATGGTTTTGTTATGCTGTTAGTATTTATAGTCTGAAGAGTTACTGGGTCTGGTCAAACTAACGGAACATCCAAGCCATATGTTTCACAAACGTAGTACTCCAGTGTAGCGTATTCACGAACGCTGTGTTTCACAGAATAAGCCGTTTCCGCACTCTCCTGACTTGTTAGCGAATGCTGTGGCTGCCACTGGAACACTTGCATTGAAGTTGATGGCAGTCATGTGGGAGTTGGTTAAGGAAACTGCAAGTACGATTGTTATCGGTGTTTACATACTGTACCTACTGATGGAAAACACTGTACATTCCCTGTCTGGACCGGAGGTTTTCTACCTTCTTAACACTGTTTGGGGACTCGCATGTTATGCCTTCCTACAGCTCACCTTGTACTGTATATGGAGTCAAAGTTTTATTGCACATATACTGTGTAATAAGCTTAAAACATTACATTTATTTATTTTTGTAGAAGTTCACTTCCTGGGCTAAGGAGTGACCCTGTTATCTGTTACACAGGAAGTGAATTTAGCATCCTGGCAGAAAAAGTTGTCATCGGCTGAAATTCAAAATAAAGTCATTCAAAATGAAATAGTCTAAATAGAAAACCAGTAAAGGGGTTTTGAAGCTGAACGCCAGAGGAGCTAAAGGACACCTCGCTGTTTAACCTGACAAAGTACTTTGTGCAGAATCTATACTGTGTAAGTGCCCAGTTCTTCAGTAAAATGGAAAGTGACTCACCTGGGTTACTGCTTATGTTTTTTTCATCGGTTCTTCCTATGGACAGGTGTTGTATGACCATCCAATGTATTTATTGTAATGCCTTTTTTTTTATAACCTGTCCTTTAGAAATGCTTAACTTATTTAAATATGCATCAGTGGTATATTTGTGGTTTTGATAAAGTGTTCTACCTAGATATCGAAGTCAGTTCCTGTATTTAAAAATGCTTCTAGTTTTAGAAAGTTTTCAGAACTGCACAAAGAATAAAAGACTACAAGCAAAATGGGTTTCATTGTCTCCATTTCAAGCCAGTGGATTGTATCTTCAACATAAGCACACAATTCAGCATTGGTGTGTTGGATTCCAGTTCTTTTCCTAGTTGGGAGCCACAGTTCCGAGACCGTGCTATTGGTGGTTCCGAGAAGGAAAGTGGCATGGCTTTATGGGTCACCTGGGAGCCTCAACCATGCCCCCTGGGGCTGCCTTAAGGCACTGTATTAATGTGTACAACACTAATGTATATATGGAGTAAACTATGAAGAAATACCCTTAATTGAACTGATAATTTACTTAATTAGACCTTTTTACTTGTTTTCAGCTCTTAAATAGTTGCAGATTTCAAGTTAGCTATAACGTTTAAGTAGCTTGAACTCTGCAACTGTTTAAGAGCTGAAAACAATTCAGGTCTAATTAAGCAAATGATCTTTTCAATTAAGGGTCTAGTTAAGTAATTGAGAGCTCAGTTGGAATGAAAACCAGCAGGCACAGGGGGTCCCCAGGACCAGGGTTGGGAACCACTGATCTATCTGGTGGCCATTCAGGCGTTCCCACAAACAGCCTTGTCAATGTGTGGCAACCTAGCCCTGCCCTCTAGGGGTCGAAACGGGGTAATTCAGCTTCCCTGCACAGTATTAGCAGTGCTGGACGAACATCGATTTTTCATGTTTGAATGTTCTTTAAAAATTGAAGTGAATATTTGAATAGTCTTTTCATTTTGAATTAGCTGGAAAACAAAAGTATAATTTGTGCCATTTTACAGTTTAAAAAAATTAAATCAGCCTGGTACCCCAACAAATTACTCATTAAAGAAAGGGGAGAAACATTCTGTGCAGTGTTTATTTTGTGAAGTGTGTTATAGGCATGAATACCAGTACAGTGTTAATTTTCACTCCCCTTCCTGATACATTTTAAGCAGTGATTGTTTGAATTTTCAATGAAGGTTAAAAACGTTCCATATGTGCTGTATTCATTTAAAAAAAATAAAAAGGGTTGATTTCTTTGATCAAATGTCATACGCACAATGTTTGGTATGACCAATCCAGTATTTTAATCCGAATGGTGCAGATGAAAAGTTAAGTGAATCTAGCAGTCCTATGAATGTCCAGCCTGTTGTGTTTTGAGTGCTGCTGACTGTCTCCTTGTTTCCCTGTCCCACAGCAGAGGGATTGCCCCAGGTGTTTTACTTTGGCCCGTGTGGGAAGTACAATGCCATGGTCCTGGAGCTACTGGGTCCCAGCCTAGAAGACCTGTTTGACCTCTGCGACAGGACTTTCTCACTTAAGACTGTGTTAATGATAGCCATACAGCTGGTAAGTCTGGAACTGATTTAATGCATTTCGGGTTATTTTATGACAAATCGGGACCCTTAACGGTCATTTCAACACCTCACTGTATCAGATTTCTTTACATGGGGCACTTTTTATTGTATTGGAAACTACCAATTCAAATGTTTATTTTGTGGTTCAAACATAGCAGATCTTGTTTTTATGGTTTGAGAATCTGACCTATCAAATTGCTGTATCTCAGGATCCATTTGAGCCAGAGGCTTGATGGTGTGTTTTTTTTTTTTCAAATGTATTTGTGTCATTTTCTTGTAACTAGGTTGCTGGGTTCATGATTTGTTACAGAATTACCTATTCACTCAAATATCTTTTTGTATTCAATCATTCTAAACCTGAAAAGGGAGTTTGTTGAATATGTGAATGCCGCTTTTCTTAGCTTCATTCCTAAAGTGATATCTACTAAATTCCAAGCTGCACGTAATTGATAAGTCGCCCCCCCCCCCCCCTTTTTTTTTTTTTTTTTTTAAAGTAAGAAAACAGTTTAAATTCCTTACTTTTTTTAATATGAATTATCCAGTTCTAGCTGTATTAGTAGGTGTCATTCGTTCTGCTTGGAGGGCTTTGATATATCGATGCCTGAAACTTCGTTTCTAAACTTACTTACAGGATCAGAGATCACTTGTACGTATGCTTACGGATTCAAAAGGAATGTTAGTCAGATACAAACATCCACCTTTTTATTACTATTGACAGTTCCTGTAGTTTTCAAAGCTTTCAACTGAGCTGAAATCAAAGGGGTGCCGTCATGCAAGGTGATCTTGTGGAGTTTCTATCATCTTCTTTACTTTTACACATACCCGCTGAGGATGTAGTACAGAGGTCTGCTTTTTCATAATACTGAAAGCTCTAATTGTGTATCGCTTGATTTGGCATGGATATGCATATTCCTGTCATACAGTACTTGTTTATAATACAGGGATGGAAATAAGACTTCTATCGCATAGTAGTTTCACCCATTTCAGGATTGAATATGTGCTTGGTTAGCCCCAGTGTATAGGTAACAAGCTCAGGTGCGTCTTATTAGTAAAACCAGGAATGGATCAAACAGCTATGCAATGGGAGACTTGCTGTATTTCAATCCCTGTAATATGAACATATACTGTAGGAATCTGTTTTAATGATCATAAACACTGGCAGATCTTAATACCTCTGTCCTAAAACGTATAAACCAAATTTCACAGACATTGTTTTACAGTAGTTTTTATAAAAAATCAAGACAAGGATGTGGAAGTCTTTTCATAAGGTTTTCCACAAGTTCTCTCCTACGTATGTGAATACAAATAGTTAACCATATTTGACCCATTCAAATGTACTCAAGTGCGAGCCGATGCCTCTCGCTTCTGGGAGTTCTTTTAAAGAAAAGAAATGGCAAACATTCAGAATGTTTCTTTTTCTCAAGATCTATATATATAAAATGTCCTCAGGAAGACGTTTGCCAGTTTTGTATTGCTAATCTTACTTCTTGATATAGCTTTGTGGTGTCTTTCTCTGCAGATCTCGCGGATGGAGTACGTGCACTCAAAGAATTTGATATACAGGGATGTGAAGCCCGAGAATTTCCTCATTGGACGGCAGGGCAACAAGAAGGAACACATTATTCACATAATAGACTTTGGACTGGCCAAGGAGTACATAGACCCTGAAACCAAAAAACACATCCCCTACCGGGAACACAAGAGCTTGACCGGGACTGCCAGATACATGTCCATCAACACTCATCTAGGGAAAGGTGGGTCTAGCCCCATACTGGGGAGATAGGTGCTACTGTCAGTTCAGTTGGTTCAAGGCCTCTGCTTTATTAAATCACAGAACTCCTTTTGGCTCCTCGTCAGCAATCTGTCTCCACGGATTTCCTCGCCTGTGAATCATTCAGTTCAACAGCTTTGCAGAGCAGGCCTCCTAGGTGGTTCCAGCACTAACAGCAGCTAATGTGTTTCCAAAGAACAGCCTGTGTTTGTTGTAGCAGTGTGTAGGGTGGAGAGGGTTGTAATGTTGCACAGAGTAAGCAATATTTGCCATTTTTGAAGTCGTAACCAAACAAAGTAAACATTATTTAGTTGCAAACTACTGTGCTAATTCAGTTAAGGAAAATATCCTGGGGAAATGTACTCCATTTAGTAGAGTCATTTGATTTCTAAACTTGATGATGTATCTTAAAGTACATAGAGCTGACAAATAACCCCAGTAAATGGGATCCCAGAGTGGCACTCCTGGTAGAAGCACAGCCACGTGGTCATACAGCGCAGGTTCGCATCCTGGTTGTGCAGTCGCTGGTCTTTGCTGGGGATTCCAAAGGGAGTGTTGCATTGGGAGGTAAAACAGTAGAGGACTGTTTTCTCCTCATCGCACTGCAATGAACCCAGCTGGCTAGGCACCCAGTGAGCTCAGAGCAGACACCTGCAGGGCTGGCCTTTGTCCTCCAGAGACCTGTAGCTCATGGACATCTGCTGTCTAGTTCCTGGGTGTAAAAGGGGAAGCTGGCTTGGTCATGGGATCTGAGGATGCCGACTGAACCTTCAGATCTCCTGAGCTGTGTGTGGAATTGCTGCGATGAGGAGAAATAAAAAAAAATTTTTGGACATTCCGAATTAGGGAGAAAATCGGAGTTAAACTAATTGGGCACACTAAATATTTAGAAAAATAGTATATAAAATAATCCCAGTAAATATTACCTAATATGCTATGTCACTCATATTTTCCATTATAAAATATGCACACCTTTCCACTATTTAAAAAAATCTGCAGATCACGTCTTACTTTTATCATAACATATCACAAGAAAATGAGACGCCTACAAAATGACAGTAATTCATATTAGGTAAGATTTACTGGAATTATTTTGTTGGTTCTCTTCCCTTTATTGTCCAGTGTCATTCAGGCACTACATTTTGACCCCCTCCCCTCAACATACCATTATTAAGTGTGCCTCTGTTGAACGTGACTAAGGGCTTTGTTGAAATGTAGGGTTTTTTAAATGGTTTGTGTTGGCTGGTTTGACGTCTTGCTTGATCTTTTTCTTTTTCTTCCAAAGAACAAAGTCGGCGGGATGACCTGGAAGCATTAGGCCATATGTTTATGTATTTTCTTCGGGGCAGTCTTCCTTGGCAGGGGCTAAAGGTATGTAACAGATTTTTTGTTTTTTAATTGACTAATGAAAACTGCTGGTTTTATAAACTCTGAAATGCTAAATGAACCACCATGAATCCGTGTTGCTTTGCAGGCAGACACCCTGAAGGAACGCTATCAGAAGATCGGAGACACAAAACGAAACACTCCCATAGAGGTTCTCTGTGAGAACTTCCCAGGTACGGTCACACCTCAGCTTGGCTCTCATCCGCAGAATACCAACAGGGATGGCAAACATGTCTTGACAGGAATAATATAAAGTCTTTTTTCCTTCATAGATCTCACATTTTCCACTATAGAAGAGACACACATTATGGTAAACCTGTATTTATTTCTCGATCGCTTCTTGAAGATATCTGCCTCTTCAGTGTGTGTGCAGATTTCAGTTTAAGAGGAAAAGAAGCGATTGGAACCATGTCTTGCTGTATTAGAAACATGAAGAACAATGTGCTTCTATAACGCCCCTCTTTCTTGTTCCAGAAGAGATGTCCACGTACCTGCGCTATGTGAGACGGTTAGATTTCTTTGAAAAGCCCGACTATGAATATTTACGGACGTTGTTTACTGAGCTGTTTGAGAGGAAAGGCTACACGTTTGATTACACTTACGACTGGGTCGGGCGGCAAATTGTGAGCATTTACTTTTATTTATCGTTGTTTCTTGATTATAAAACTGCCAGTAACTGGGTAATAAACGAAGAATGCTTTCTTTATCATGAGGTTGTCATTTGCATTTGTTTGGAAAAAGTTGGAAAACCAATGCATTGTAGTACTTCTATATGGCTTCAAAGATGTTTTCAGTTATAAAATGAAGAACCTCAGAAGTCCTTCCTATTGTCGACGGTCTAAACGCCCCAGTTTTAAACGCTGCTTGTCTCTTTACTCAGCCCACGCCAGTGGGGTCGGTTCACGTGGATTCAGGAACATCAGCGATCACACGCGAGAGTCACGTCCACAAAGACCGGCCTTCCCAGCAACAGCCGCTCCGCAATCAGGTGGGTGCACGATCCACAGAGCCTGAGACACTACAATCCACATGCATTGAATTCACTCAGTTTATATGCTAGTCTCAGATTTTCTTGGTTATCAAAGAACCACATCCCTTGGTCAGAATCAGAATCATATTACTGTATTTAAGCAAGCATTAGTGTATGACATTTGTGTATAGACAAGCTCCCCCTTTTTAAAGCTCTTGTTGGGAGCCTTCGTATAAGAACTCAAGTGCTACTAAGCTGTACATTTAAACACAATGTGTTTCTTTTCCAATCGCTGTGTCTCTTAGGATTCACATGACCTGTTGATTCTCTTATTCCAACAACCAAGAAATTATCCAGTTTTTTCATAACCAAGAACTTGATAGTTGATAGCAAAATGTACTTTATTTGACAATTTTAAAATTCTCTTTCTAAAAGTATAGAAACAGGCACAAAACATCAGATAGACACTGGATGCATCATGTATCACAATTTGGGCACAAAACAAAACTTTTTCATGCTTTAATTTAACAGTAATATCTTGCTATGAAATGTGCACTGCCCAGTTTGCATTGAACCCAGTCTCTTGTTGGTGTTTTCTTTCACCCAAAACATATATATCTTGTGACGGTAGCATCACAATTTAAATGACTCTTATCTTTTCTTGTCAAAATGTACCCTGTTATTGTATGCCTGTATCCATTTTAATTGTTAATCACAGAGAGTAAGCTGAGGTGTTTTTAAAGATCCTCATGATTAATAATGGGGTACATTTTTAAAGCTGCATTGCCCCACAGTCTTGGAGCCTGTTAACTACATACTTCCAAAGGCTAACCTGCTGTGAACTCTACAATATCAGAAAACTACACAGTCAGTTGTTGGGACACAAGCTTTCTTCCCCTCACTGCTTAATAATAAAGCAGTTCAAATAGTATTTGCATCCAGAACGACTAAACACACTGGTGCTGCATTTAGAAAGGATCCTTATATATATATATATATATATATATATATATATATATATATATATATATATATATATATATATATATATATATATATATATATATATATATATATATATATATATTATATATAAAAATTCAATGACAAACGTTTCAACTACAAGTCTTTTTTCAATGTCTTCATGTTGCATCGTGTGATGGCAAGCGGGTGTCCTTGCAATTAAAACGACCTTGCATAACTCTGAAAGAATGGAATAAACAAATGCAAGGAATTTGTGCAAACTTGAACCTGATTTGTGGTGCACTGTAGCTTTTTAATACAAAAATACCTTGAGATTTTAAGACCGGTTTAAAGAACTAAAATGGGAAGACATCTGCCAGTCTATTGTTGTAACATCAGTGACAGATGGGAAGTGGGGCAACTGGGATGCTGCTTATTGATCGGAGAGCAATGGGGACGCCCTGAGCTGGCAAGGTGATCCCTCACTTCCCAGCTCTGCAGCGCGCTGTATTGGCTAGCTCTGTCTGTGATTCCACTCTGCTGTATCCGCTTTCCCAGGACCTGTGGGTTCACGTGGGGAACACGTTTATATTAAAGCTTGCCAGGGAAGAGAGATGAGCCGTTCTAATGTTTGGACTGCTAACCAAATCCTTTTTTTTTTTTTTTTTTTTTTACCTGTTTATTAGCATTATCACTGGTTGACTTTTTTCCTGTGCTGAACATATTTTGCTTGTTGTTTTTATACTTTTTAAGTACAGACTTAAAAAATAAAACAATTTCTTCAATCTAATCAATTTCTGTGTAGTAGGTCCCATGAGTGTAAAACTGATCTGCAGTACAAAAAGCGATTTCATACCAGAGAGTAGCACTTCTATAGTGCTTGTCTGTGAAATATCAGCATTTTCTAAATATTAAAGTATAAAATACAAAGAAAGAACTCCAGTAGAAGGAGAATGGATAATGCCGCAGATGCTAATAAGGGAAATTGATTGTAAAACCGCTTTTAAATCAACCCCTTACGTCAGTCACTTGTCGATTTTAAAATTGTTAGAAAGCTCTTGACACGAGATTTAAAATAAATGCAATTTGTTAACCCCCACATGGAGAGAAATAAGATGATTCAAAATGGCCATGTTTTCCCACCTTCAGACACATTTTTGCTATGTGGGTTATGAGTTTCACAGCTCTTCTCTTCCTCCACACAACACCTACACTGGAACCCTTTTCTCAATCACACGTGGTGTGATGCATCATTAACCGCAAATGTTAGAAGCACCGTCCCAGAATTTTGTCCAGATGAGCTGGAATGACCCAGGAATAAGAAAAGTAGATTGAAGAGACATGGCTTTGATCTTGGCACCAAATGTACAAGATATGGTAAGGTGGAACACAGAAGACTTCCTGTAAACAATGGGTTTGTTCTGAACCCCACACACTGTTTGGTAAGCCTTTCACATACCAAGCATTGGCTAAGCCCATTGGATACCACTAAACTAGCACAGTATCAAAAGGTTGGAGCCACAGCACCTGCCAAAGGAATAGTTCACAACTCTGCACTGTAATATCCACCAACCCTGTGGTATAGCGCACTGTTCCCTTGCAGTGTTTTTTATGTCAGGCTTTTCCCAGCTCTTTGTTTTATTTATTTTTTAATAACTAACACGTTATCTTATTGCTTTGCTTGGGCTCTTCTCTCTGCTGTGCTGCATGACCACGGTTTTGCACCACTCACCTCCCCCTCTCGCGCTCACTAACACCCTCCGAGCAGACGGCTTCTTCAGACCGCAGAGGAGCCTGGGAAGTGCAGCCCAATCGGCAGACAAATACCTCTTACCTAACGTCCCACCTGGCTGCGGACAGGCACGGGGGATCAGTACAGGTACACACATTCAGGACTTGTGGCCCCTTCTAGTTTGTGGTCTTTTTTGTGTTGGTGTGAACTGGGAGCAGTTGATAAGTCCACCGTAGGTGCTGTGGATAAGATGTATGCATTAGAAAGAATGAAATATGTAACTAAATGGTGCTGTGAAAATGCTACTAAGTTAATCAGGGGTAAGGAAATTGATATTTGTTTTCTTCACTAATGCACTCTACTTGTTTAGATTCACTCTTTTGTATTTTCTGTTTTGTGTTCTCACATCCTTGTGACTTTAAAAAAAAAAAAACTTTAAAGCACCCCTGTGGCCTCAGTAGAGCTCTTAGAATAGCATAAGCACAGCACACCAGAGTGTAACTATTAACCAGCCCACTGCAAAACTCGCTTTAAGAAATACATCAGTAAGGAAAAACCGCACAGAACAAATGTGGCACTTCTCACGTCCACTGTGGGCATAGTGTTGCTGGGGGGACAGGTTAATGGTTACGCTGCGGTGTACCAGATGTGCAAATGAACTGTTTTGAGGCAACCGTGGTGTATTAAACAGATTGAAAAGTCACAAAGGCTTGATTAGAAAGAAAAAAGTATACAGAGGGAAACTAGTTAAGAACTCTTTTAAGCCTCTTTTAAAATAAATGTTGCATTACGTTGGAACACACCGTTTAGAAACTGGTCTTCAATCCTCAGCGCCTCCTCTTCTTCCCACTTACTCCAGGTTGTCAGTTCGACCAATGGAGAGCTGAATGCAGACGACCCCTTGGCTGCCCACTCCAATGCACCAATCACAGCCCAGGCAGAGGTGGAGGTGGTGGACGAGGCTAAGTATGTACAGAAGGACCCTTACTCCTTTCCACAGCACTGCCCGGGTCTCTCCAGTGATGCAACCTTATCTGTGCTTCTGCATGACTGTTTGCACCCATCTCCATGTGTTCCCCGTTCTAAAACAGCCAGAGTGGGAGGGTGAAGTGGTTGGCAAGGGGAGGGAGTATTTTGCCACTGGGTATGCATTTGTTCGTTGGGGGGTGGGTGAGTTGCCTGTTCCCAGCAGATAGATAATTATCCACAAGCTGCTCCCGAATCTACTGTTTTATTACATCCTCCTGGCTTCTCTGCTTTAATTAATTATGACGTTTTTTAAATACTGGGTCAAGTGATTGTTAATTGGGCAGGGAATTTATCGCTTCATGAGGCCACATTACAGAACAATTTCTTTACCGATCTTCTAAATCATTTGTCCTCATTAGGCGTTACAAAAGCACTTGCTAAATTTGGTCCAGCTGCCACAATGGGATCAGAGGAGGCCCACTGACCTTAACTTCTCCAGAGCTGTTGTTGGGAGTTGCTTTGGTGAGGGAACAGAATTGGACATTCTTATCGGGTTTTAAATAGTTGAACACTAAATTTTAACATCAATAATAAAAAAAAAGTGATTTTAGAATACCTTATTGGGGCATGTACACAACCAAGGCCAATATTATTATTTATTTCTTAGCAGACGCCCTTATCCAGGGCGACTTACAATCGTAAGCAAAAACATTTCAAGCGTTACAATACAAGTAATACAATAAGAGCAAGAAATACAATAACTTTTGTTCAAGCAAAAGTTTGAAGGGATCTTGTGTATAAAATCAATAAAATGAATATTGACATTGAAACACAGTCATTGTTATATAATGCTTGTCTGGTACACCCACCACCTCATGAGCCTGAATAAATGTAGGCAAAACTGTTCGGGAAAACAGATACTGTCATGTATTTAAAGCGGAGACAAGTTTGTTTCCTGTGGACTGATTTACACAAGATCCCTTCAAACCCTAGTTTGATATGATAATGCGAACATTTTAGACACAACATTTGACTAACAACTAGAGCTTGTTCCTTTGATAATCATTTGCAGGGGAAAAAAAAAAAAAAAAAACGTTGCTTCATCTACAGCAGTAATGAATCGACCTCAATTTGCATCTCAAATGTAAAAATAAAAACAAAGGTTTCCATGGTTACAACATAAAACCAAAAGATCAAATGAAATGCAATCAATACATCCCTGTTTTTCTGACACATGTAAAACATTTAAAAGCCTGAGATCCTTAAAGCAAAACAGAAGAGTGGGTCTTTGGCACACTGTAAAGACATGGACTGACAAACTGGAGCTCTTGCTATTCATTGACTGCTAGAATGGGGCTAGTCACTGTGTCTCTGGAACCTGCTGCAGTCCTGCTTGGCATTTCCGTCAATGTTTTTATCACTTTAAAATGACACTAGATGATCATAAAGTCAGCTGGCCACTTTACAACTCCCTTGTAGATAAAATGTGTACTTTTAAAACTTGGCAGGTGAAGGCAAACAAGTTTCTTGGACTAACACCATAAGCTGTTGTGTTCCCTGTAGCTGACGCCTGTAACAATTTGGATTTGACAACTGATATGATTTCATTTGATCTGTGTGTGAGTCTGAATACCAGATTACAAGTGGTATTAACTAGGTGCTTGCACATTAAGCGGGAGACGTGCAATGCAGACTGGTTTGCTGTATTAGCCTTCCAAAACCCCACCGATGCTTTGAATTAGTTGGGTTACCTCTGGGTGAAGATGAGTTAATTTGGTAGTTTGGTGAACTTTCTAAAGCTTTCTAATTTGCCTCCTTGTCTGATAGCAAACATGACTGAGTCTAGCTTGAGTGTGTCCTCACTACTTTATTCAAACCTAGTGTATAAACAGTATCACTGCATTACATGATTTATATGAAATATCATTTGTTTCATCAAATGGATCCATAATGGAAAATAACATTTTAAAACCGCAGAATACATCAGCATGTTCAGCTTTGTTTCATTCCGTAGAAAACAAAACATATGTGCCCTCCATTAAAACAAAAACCTACTTTTCTTTCTCTCTAAACAGTGACTCAGAACCCTTATTGAGCGAGAGTGGATTCCTGCTCAATTATGGGGTGATAATGGAGCTTCGTCAACACGCATGTACCGCCCTAGATCTCTTTGTGCTTAAATTTACAATAGGAATCCAAAAGCATTGGAAATCACACTCTGCTTTTGGGACCTTGTATATGTATTGATAGCTGTGTGTAGCCAAAAGCAGGTTACAGGCAACTTCAGCCTAAACCATGCCGACCCAATGGTGAAACTCCACAAATACTTCATTATGTTGGGTTTAGGGCTGATCTGATGTAGTGTTGTGTGATCTGCTGCCTGCTCTTTTTCGAATGATCTCTTTTTGCTTTTAGTCCAACTCCAAAGGGATTTATCCGGGATGCCAGCCTGACCGCTCGGTCTATAATACAATGCAGGTGTTCCTTTTGATGTGTTCTCTTGTGATATTAATATTACAAATGTTCATAATCCAGAGCCAAATTGATTTTCCCACTTTATTATTCCTGCTGTGTTTTATGATAACCAAGTAAATTGTAACACGGGTATATTGCTACCCAGCGTAGGAAGACAGAAAGGCAATCCTTGTGATTGCTTTAGAAAATCCTGCTCTTGCATCTCTTCCAATATCTCATTGTGAAAGCGTAGCTCTTCATTTCCCTTGAGGACTCCCGAGACTTAACAGGTTGGGTCAAGTCAGTAGACCAAGCTTGTGCTGTAAGAGGCACATGTGCTTTGAAATATATATATATATAAGTTCAAAATGAGTTTAGTGCTGATGTAATAGCTTGTCAAATCACTGAATGCTGAATGTCATGACTAATAAATAGCAATATCCACTGATATTGCTGGGCTGCCTGTTTTAGTTTGGTTAATAACATAAGATGAAGCCGAGGGCAGTTTACAGTGACAGAAAGGGCATGAGCATTGCTTTAGAGGGGAATGTTGCAATTGTAAGCCATAAATCTACATTTATATTCTAATAGATGCTGTATTTTATTAGTTTAAAAAGCAAATACTGTAGAGTGCAGAGCAGGTTAGAATTTAGAAGCTAGATAAACAGTAGCTAGGATAAATTTCAATTAAAGAAAATTATTTCGTTATTATTATTTTGAGGAAGTCATTCCTTACCAAACAAAACCTTTAGTGCTGTTTTATGTGAAAAAGGCCATTTAGGGCAAAATTGTTAACTTTGCTCCAATATTTCACGTAGAATACCACCTTCGATCTTCATAACAAAACATTTGTTTCAGGATTGCCAACGTGTGAAATATTGGATCCAGTAATTCACTAAAATCACTTTGTCCTTGTTTCAACAGTCCTACAGTTACACAGATGGTAAATTTTAAAGATAGTACTTCAACATTCTATATGTATGCTAGCTTGATAATTGAGGTTGTAAGAATATTCGAACTGCAGTTGATAGCTGCAAGATTGCTTTCATTCAAGCCATAAAATTATGTGCTGCCTTTTTAGGACTGAAAATAAATGCTGCACAGTGTTTATGCCTAGTGATAAATATGGACTCCTATTTTGCGAACGGTTCAAATAAAAAATGATCAGTAAGAGTAGAATAAAAATGAGCCTAAAAAAGGACAATCAAGTAAGTCGTGGCACTCGCCCTGGGTAAATCCCTGTCCTCTCCCTCTCTCTCTATCTCTCTCTCTCTCTCTCTTCTGCACGTCTGGCTAGCATGAGGACAGTCCCATCTCACCTCTGTGTATTAATCTCTTTGTCTTTTCTCTTTACACTCTCTGTAGCTGCGTGAAAATGCTCAACTTGTGGTGAGTCCCTCTCTCCAGTCCACATGAACAGGGAGTGGACCAGACTAGACTTTGGGATTTACAAATAAAACCAAACAATTCTCTGGGTCTGACCGCTCTCTCACAATTTGGTTTTTAAAAAGCGAGAGGTGCAGAGGGATGTTGGTGCTGTATTTCCAAGGTGGTTTGTGTGGGTAAAGTGCTGTTTATTTCCCTAGTAGGTCAGACTTGTAACCTGGTGGTAAGCACAGTGTTATTTCATTATTATAAGGCACTTGCTTTGTACCATGCATAGCTGTTGATGCCATATGGCTTGCGTTATGGCCCTTGGGATGCTTTATGTTTTGTTTACAGAACCTCTAATATATACAGTTTTACAGTACCTCAGTCTCATTGTCGTATAGTTAAGCATTTGCAAGAAAAGTATGTCAAATCCCATAGATTAGAAATACCAGACAGTGACATTTGCTAATATAAATCTAGAAAAATAAATCCATCTTGAAGTGCATTACCACTGTGTACAGTACAATAGCATGGTACCAAATAGTCAGTTTTTTGCCTTGCATATTTTTAACATGGATATCCCGTATATCTTATCACAATACTGATGGGTTTTGTATTTGCAGTTGTTATTTAGGGATGTATGATCTAGACATACTTGTACTCTTAGTAGACAGGCCAAAGTATCTTTCAGTGAACAGCACTTTCAGCACAATCCACCTGCACACCATTAATATCCACATGGGTCAAAGTAACAGCACAGCTGATTCCTCCGAGAAGGGGCTGACTCGCTCTTTTCAACGGAATGTGCCCACAGGATCTAAATGCATTCTTTTTTAATACTTGCATCAGCTGTTGAATGCTGCAGTGCTGTGTAAACTAAAATCCTCATTTGGCTCAAGGATGCCAAGTCTTGGTCGGTTTGAGCTACTCGTCAGGCTGCAGGTACAGGAGTTGTGGGTATGAGTCTCCACTTGTCACCCAGCTGACACTAATGTCTCCTCCTTGGCCTCTGGAGGTACTGAAATGAACGATTTCCTTTAGAAGTATCTCGCGGTGGTTCTTTTAGTGCCAAGACCCCCCCATTTTAAAGGCATCCCTAAAATGACTGTGCAAGATTTATAAAGAAAACCCAACATTGATTTTAAGGATTGAGGAGGATAAATGAGCCTTAAAGAATAAATCGCTTCAAATCCCATTAACTGGGTTTCATTTTGCAATTGATGAATGCCATTGGTCAAATACTGAGCTTTGTGTCAACTGCTTTGGCTTCAAGGCCAGTCATTTAGTTGTAGCTGCTTTTGTTCTGCACCACAGATGCATAATAAAGATCAAGAAGAGTGGATGAACACAGTGCCACCTAGTGTGTATTTCTAGCAACAGAAAAAAAAGCAAATATTATTTGCAGTAGCCTTGCACTAGACACTCTGCAAAACCCTTAGGTAGTGTATGACGATTAGGCTCAATACAGCAGTTATGCCAGAACGTCACCTCGGTCATCTATAGACATTTTAATATGAATGCAACTCATTATACTTAAGCAATTGATTCATTCATAGCACCGGAAAACCGGCACAAGCATTTTTCACACAACACTGTTGTCTTGATACTTTGAGTTCCTCTTGTCCTCCCAAAGTGAGCCCATGAAGACTCTCCTACCAGAAGAGAGGGGGGTTAACTGTACATATGAATTCATATAAAAAGGTAACAGGAGTGATGGACATGTCATTTGAAGCTGTTCACTCTTTAATGCTGTTTTTGTCACTCGCTCGTTTACTGATGCTGCAGAAACAAGCACCTCTATCTGTGCTTGCCCGGGCAGCCTGCCACGCTGCTGGCACTGAATGCTTTTAGGGTCCTGTATGTGGGTAGATTCCTCAGAGCCGGCCTGCCTGCTCTCTCTTCTCTGTAGAGACATCTAGAACACCTGTAATCCACTCCTGACGCTTTCTGTGTGTCACAGTCTGGAGCTTTCTCTTCACACCGTGTGCATGCACTTTTTAAACTTGTGTTCTCTATAGTGTTTTTTCTTTTTCTTTTTATGTATACATGTAGAACTGCTGAGGTACAATCAGCGGATAAGAGGCTTGTGAAAATGATTGTGCCTCCGATGGGTCCGAGACTATTGATGCAATATCTCTTCCAGCCCAATCTGTTTAGATCGGTGGGCAGTTCACAAAGCACCCTTGAGGCCTTTCTTCAGTTTTATAGTGATCTCTTCATGCAGTTACTCTAGCCTAGACAGAGTTTGATAGACAGTTTTTCAACATATAAATATTCAATCTCATGTATGCCGATGATCGACCTTACTAGTTTCAAAACAGAGAAATATGTTCCCCAAAAAACCACAGTAAGATCAGTCTTCTAAACCCGTGGTGTTTGTGTTATGAGGATCGAGAGCAGTCTTCTAAACCCGTGGTGTTTGTGGTATGAGGATAGTAGAGGTGCCCATGTGTATGTCGCACCTACACCTGGTCGTCGACCGAATGGAAGGAGAGATGAATAGTATGTAGGGAAGAATGATTATTTTCAGACCCCAAATATGTATATGATATTGTTAAATCAATTTGATTAGTATTTCCTTAAAAGTAAGTAGCTTTAAATGCTGTTTTTGGAGTTATTGTTTGCAGTTATTCTGTGTGGTTCGTATTGGTTTTTTGTTCAGGTTTTTGGTCTGTGTTAAGGTGTTTTGACTGGGGTTAAGAAGCTGCTCTTCAGTTCTAGTTGTCTGCTATAGACATACATAATGCAGACTAGATCAGCCAAAGAGTCTTTTATATGAGTAAGCACCCACACCATTTAGTGCACAGCAGTGTATTGCCAGAAAAACTGTCCTTGTTCAAAGCAGCTGATCACTAGATGGCACTGGCTTGTACGTCAATAAAGACACCGGCACATCTAGTCTATCTTAGACATGTCTATGGCAGGCAAATAGAACTAAAGCACTGATCCTAGTAAAAGCACCCTAACACTCAATAAAAAAAAAAAAAAAAAAAGTACTATTGAGTAATTACAGCAAGAACCACTTGGAATGATGCAAGCATCATGAAGGTAAGGGGACATAAAAAAAAATGAAATTTGAAGCTACTTGCTCTTGAATTTCTGTACAGGTTTCGGATTAAACCGCGGCTTGTTGTACACTTTGTGCAGTGGCCCCCGCAACACTTTTAACTAGTTTCATCTTCATTTCCCTCAGGTGCTGCTGCTTCTTCAGACGGAAAAGGAAGAAGAACACGCCGAGACACAAATGACGCCGTTTTTAAAAGAAATTCTAAAAAAAAATAAAAAATAAAATAAAATAAACTCCTCCTCCAGGGACCTGTGTGTGCGAGCGGCGTGTACGTTCCAATCTGCTCGTCTCCGAAGGAAATGAAATTGTCTTTTGGTTTCTTTTTTTTTTTTTTAAATGGATCTCTTGTTGCTTCAAGCCTGAGCCTTCTGCTGGGATAGAGGATCTACAAACCACTCAGGCAGGATTGCACTTCTTAACTTACTGTGTCTATTATTATTGATTTATTATTTAGAATGTCTTTTTTTCCAGCAGTTTGGGTTAAAAGGGGACTCTGAAAGGACTTGTTCTGGCTTTCCTGGCTGGTACTCCTGCTGTGTCACTGAAAGAAACTGGGGGTTATAGAGAGACAATGACTGACCTTAAAGTGGAGTCGTGCGCTCCTACATCCCTTCCCCTGTTCTCCTTGGTCTCCCCAGGACCTCACTGTAAACAAGACTTTGCGTCTCAGGGGGGAGGGGCATTTCCTGGCTTAAATTAAAGAGAGTAAACTAAAACTGACAGTCAAGAAACACATGTGTTTTTTTCATACATTTTTTTATGTAGCTTATATACTGTGAGAACTTTTGTGATCTACTGTTTCATTTTTCATCCCAAAGGATTGCTGTTTATTTCGTTTAGGTGGATGCTTTTTAATGCACATAGAAAGCTAACCCTCTACACTGCATGAGGACTAAAGTCATGCTTTTTATCAGGACCTGTTCGCACTGAATTGAGGGGGGTGACCTGGAATGTGTGCGAATGGAGAACATGCAAGCTGATGTAGATGGATGGACAGACAGGCTGGGGAGATGGTACAGCAGCTCAAATCCCACCTTCCCTACAATACACAGTTGTGATGACAGTTTTTTAAGGTCGTAGTGGCTTTGCAAGAAAACTGCATCACCTGTGTCATTTTCTAGCCGTTCACGTATTCACGTCTGTGAACGCCTTCGTGTGGATCTTGCAGTCGAGTTGCTGAGGGGATGATGGCACATACAGACAAGCCCTGCCCCGGCAGCAGTTTGCTTTTCTTTTCTTTTAAAAGTCTTTCAGCATTATTCTCTTTCAAAAATAAAAAAAAATCACCTGATAGTTTAAAACGAAACAAAATCTTCTTCCCCAGTTCAAACTCGCCTGAATTACCCAGTAACTGAGCAAGAACAAAAAAATGTAGGAAATAATTGCTGTGGAATTGAACATCCCAGACCCCAGGTGGCGCCGTTTCCTTCAAGAAAGAACAGGTGTTGTGGGCAATCATATTAGTAACTCTGATATGGCACCCTGGTTAGAGTGACCTATTCCAATGCTTATTTAATATATGTCTCATTCACTGTTAACCACAGGCGCATAGTTTGATCCTAAACCGAATTCTCAGCATCTAGCAATACGTATTTAGAATTAAGTGTGTAACACATCCTGGTGTTTCTATTGGGATAGTGATCACAACAGGGATAGTACTAAATGAGATCATTTGTGTGGTAAGAAAGGAGATAGAAAGAATGTGTTTAAAAAAAGATGTTGTTTAGTCAGCTGTTCATATGGTACCCACTGCCAAAATAAAAATAAGTCTGGCACAGTGATGATTAAATCTACAAGTTGAGGTCAGTTTGGATTGCAGTCCCAGTGCAGCAGGGATGGTAAAAGGTCTTGGACACGTGCTAAATCTGCAGTTTTCCTTTGCATAGAAGACAGCATCTAATACTTAATCAATAATGATTTCTGTATATACATGCAAATAAAATGTGGGGCCAGCTACTAGTACACAAGGCGTGGAGTTGAGTGGGTTTAGAAGAAATGTTAAAAAAAAATGCAGGGCACTTTAAGGTGTATGCGTTTTATTTTTAAGCTAATTGACTAATGCTGCCAGTACCATACAAATTGATAAGCTTTTCATGCATACAACCAGGTTTCTACAAAAGCACCTGTAAAGGCAGATTCTGGCTTCTCTTGATTGGTCTGAATAAGTGGTGGTGGGATGCAGTGTTTCCTGATGTTGCGTTTGTATTTATTTGTGAAGAGCTGCTGGGCTTCAGTTTCACACTCAGACGTGGTTTAAGTGAGCCCTAGTCCATAGCGAGTGGAAACCAAAAGCCATGCAGAACACCTTGAGTTCCTTACTTAATAAAACTTTTTTTTTTTCGGGGCGAATGGGATGCCATGTTTTTAAAACCTGTTTCGTACAAAAATCCCACACAAATAAAGAAATAAAAGCCTTCGCACCTTGTTTTAGTAAGTTCAACTAGATTCAGTCTCAACCAGCTGCTGAGAAATCAAAACCGGAAAATGATCAAACCCCCGTGAAATCATTTGAAGAGAGGGAATCAGAAATGAATACTGTTTTAATAAAAACCTGTATGATAATGAAAATACTTATTTTATAACCCTTATAAAAACGTGATCATGATTTTGGACCACAGTAGTTACTTTGTCTGTTGGATATTTGAGCTTGGATGGTAACCATGGCACCTAGCACTGGGTTCAAACCGATGCTGCTTTCTGCTCCATAGACGCTCAGGGCAATGTCCTGACTGACAGAGAGAGTAATAATTAGTGTGAAAGCCTGAGGGGTTGTCTGGCATGTGTTAGTGTGCCCGCTTTTACTCGGTATGCGCTTCATTGTGTTAGTTAAACCTATTTAAAAAACATTGTCTGTTGTCTGCTAATCTGGGCCTGTACCCCTCTTTGACCTGCAATGTTGCCCTGATTTGTCCTTTACTGTTAAGATAATGCGACATTTAATTCCCCACCATGATTCCCCAACATGAGCACCACCTAGTGTCACTAAAGTGTATTGACACATTCAAATCTTTATCTGATTGAGAGACTCAAGTAACCATGTTAAGTATAGGCGATTTTGTAGCCTAGTTATTATCTAAAAATATATCTTTACATTTTTCATTAAATAAGTCAATCTGTGGTTCAAAACAATAAATAGGACTTATTGGGTTTCTTACTTTTCAAAAGTTTGACTCAATCCCTCATCTTCGGACTGCCAAAAGCCTCGAGGACAGCTCTTGTAAACTCTGAATATAGTTTCAATGTGCTTTCCTAAAACATGTCTGTATGTGCCTATAAATGTATGTACAAATGTTTGACTAATTGAGAGAATGTTAAAACAGCAACGTTGCAGAGGGAATTGCTTTGGAGAATTCTATTCTGTAAATATTGTCCGTAATACATTTTAAAACAATTCTGATTAGGAGATGATCGTTTTTTGTTTTTTTTTTAACCTTATAAATTAAAGTAGAACATCTTATTACATTTTTTTGTGTCAAACTTATGGGCCAACTGATACTGTTTTTAGACTTTTAACTACTGGTTAAACCGAGTGCAGTACTTGATTGGGTTAACCTCCGTGCACTCTGATGTCCCACACTGTTCAGTATTAAGAGGGGATCGGGGTCTTGATTGCACAGGCTTGTATAGGAAGAACTAGGGGGAGAAGATCTTGTAATTTGCTACAGGTTAATGAACGCTGGCCACTTGCCTCACAGAATCTTCATCGCTGAGGAATTGAGTGCTTATTGAAAGAGGATAAAAATAGCTAATACCAAATTCAGAAATGTACCTCCATGCTTTCAGAAGTGGTACAGAAGCATGTTGAAATGAGTTTAAGGGAGGATCTTCTTATTGGGGGGCTGATCTGATTGTTACTGGAGCTCAGTTGTGTTGGTTCCCAGTTCAGGCAGTCAACAAAACGTCTCAAAAGAAATGCAAATCATTGGGATCTCTTTTATAAAAATCTGATATTTGGGAAAACGGAATGAAAGGGGGAACCATGGTTGTAAACTTGCGTGCGTTTCTTATTTTTCTCCTAAACAAGAATTAATGTTTTTGGAGGATTCCCTTTTTGTGAACGCAGTTCTAAAAGTAGCGATCACCCTCCTGTCTGTGCTGGCCACACCTCGCAAGTTTGCAACATGAACTTTGTTTTTTTTTTTTTGTGTGTTTTTAAATGTGAATTGAAATTTTTTATTTTTTATTTTATTTTGTAAACTTCTATTTTTTGCTTACCCAAATGGCCATGCTGTATAAAGCAGCTGGTGAATTTGACTGCACTACATTTCTTGCTTAATGTTTACCTTGAAAGGAACACCCATCCTGTACTGTACTGTAATCTTGCGAGGCCTGGTACAGATGGCCTTTTTAGTCTTATAAGGCTAATGGACAATACCTATGAAATCATTACCAACATGCTTCCTTTTTATTTATTCCTTACTTTTGTTCTCTTTTTTTAAAATGTGTTATTTATAATTCTACTAAAACAGAAGTGCGGGGAGTGATGGAAAATATTGTGTTTTATCGACAAGCTGGTCATCTTTATTAAGCTACAACCACTTCTATAGCTGATTTTCATGCAAAGGTAGTCTTTTTGACAAGTTGGTCTGTATATGTGCACAACTGTAACTAAAGTTTTAAGTTTTACTCTCGAGTCGAAATTATATGTAAGACTTACTTGAAAAAAATGGGAGGTAGTTTCGGGTTGTATAGTTAAGCTTATGAATTCTGAGATGCTTGTAAACAAACTTTGCATTAATTAAAAAATAAAATAAGAGTGAATGGTATTACACTGCTGCAATACATAATGTGCCTCTGATTCATTTTAGGCTTAATATGTAGAATTGTCTGGTCCTGTTAGCCCCTGTAACCATGACAACCAACATGGGCGTTTTTTGTTGTTTTTTTGGTCTCTTGTTTACACCATTTCCGTTTTAGTTTAGAGGTTGCTGATGTACCAATGTCCCTTGGAATAATTTTCATACAGAACAGACAATTGGGCTTTTCTAACTCTTCGTATCTTGGGCGGTGCTGTTTGTTAGTGCCCTTAGTAATTCCAAAGCCTGTTTTCATCCAGACCTGGTCATTTGAATAGGACTCCTGTTAAAGGCCATGAGGCCACTGATAAAGGCAACTAGGTGTATGTGATACTTTCAGACATGTTTTATGCTTAAATAAAAGCCGATTTTAACATTGTTACTTAAACTCTCCCCATTGGGGGAGAAAAAGCTCAATTATCACCTAGAGCTAGTTGCTTGAAAAGCTACCTTATTTATTTATTTCCTTTAGCCAGATACTCAGTGGAGTGACCCCCTGTGGGTCATTTTAAAGATAACTCGTCTTCAGTATACAGTGGGTCAGAAACCGGCTTTGGTCAATTTGCTCTGTTGTATGTAGTTGGAAGCCCAATAGAGCTGGTGCAGGGTTATTCAGAGGTCTGAAATCATAAGCCAAAGAAACACCTGGGCCTGACAAATCTAATCTCCCTACTGTATCTGATTTATTTTTTACTGAAATGATGAGGTGCCATCAGCCTCTGCAATTAGGCCCCCTAATAAGCCTGCTATGAAAAATATGAATTGATATCTGACTTACTAAAAATCAAACCAGTAATACAGTGTTTTATGCCAGAAGAGATCCAGGTAATCACAGAGGGGAAAAGTGCTTACCATAGCCAATGCAGGTTTCGCATGGTCACGATTGCTACAATTATTAGCACCTGATCACATTAGTAACGAATCATTTCTTAATAGTGTTAGCTGATAATCTTTGATAGCTGCTTTCACAGACCCTAATTTAGCAGTAATCTTGTACTGCTGAATGTTACCTTGTGGTAATCAGGGTGGCTTGGAGTAGTTTTCCTAATCTGGATGAATCACAAATAATTCATATATGTTGTATATTTTTCTCGGTCAGAGATATGGTTAATACAGCCTGTGATTTAAGACATCTGAAAAGCCCTGTAGAATAATGCTTATACAGCCAACAACAGCATAAAGCATGAGTGTCGTTTGGTTTGCAGGTATCAAAGGTGAAGATAAATGTAGTGGTCTTTGGATGTGAAATGGGTTAAGGTTTCTCTTAGATTCAAAGAAACTTCTTTCTGTAAATTGTACGAGTTCCCACGATGGTGCTGCAGTGCATTCTAAACCTCCATGGAAATCGCACAGCTACCCCAGACCACTTGTGAATTCAAGCTGAAGTTTGATAACTATCTGAGACGCACAGAGAGGTGTAGGAAACACTGCAAAAGTTGCTAATGCTGTATGATGCTTTCAGAGTTCAGGTGAAGTTAAATTGGGAAACGGCCCCCTGGACTTCTGTCTGTTTACTGATTGCTGGCAGATCAGAGCACTGAGCAATTCCATCCCCCCCCTTTGGAGTGGCAGATATTAAAACAAGTGCATGGAACTAACTGGATTTGTTTTTTCCAGCCACAGCTACATTGCTGTCCAAATTCACTGGATGTCTTCCATAAGACATCAAATAATGTTTGCATCAAATCAAATACAATCACTTGGGATTTCTTACATGTTTCTGAATTGTAAGTCCACGGAACAGATTATTGCTTCCCTTTTTTGGGAGGGGTGGGGGGATAAATGCATTACTTACTGTTCCAGCTTCTTTATTTGTCAGATGTAATTACCAGTGAGATGTAAAGACAGGTGATTTCTCTTCCACCAGTAGCTGCACAAAACAAATGAACCCATTAACTGCCCATTTCTCTTTCTCTAAACTTGTAAAACATAAATGTGTCTCTTTCTTCAGCCCTGATGTTAAATTACTGGCAGATGTCTTTGGGGTTTCTTCCTGTCAGACAAACTTGTACTGAAATAAGGAATCCCAAGAAGGCTGCTGCCAGTAGATTTTCCATTGGGTCTACTCATGTAGATACCTTTTCCATCTGCGCAACTGAGCAGCCACAAGTTAAATGTATAACATAGATGGGTATTACATAGCATACGAATATCCACTAAATGTGATTTAATTTAACTGCAAGGAATTGCAAGGAATGAGTTTTTATTTAAATATATATATATTTCACATTTCAGAGGGATTGGTAAATCCTGTTAAAGTGCAGGTTTGTGAGTTTTTATTCCTGAGCATTGTAGCATTTGTGTGTGTTGTATTTAATTTCCTACAGAAGCTGATGTATTCAAGTTTAAACATGGGAGATATTCACAAAACAGATGTCTTCATGTACTGTCATTTATTGTCCTGTCTGTTGCCCTTTTTATTGCTTTTCTGTATTTGTTTATTTTAATTTTTAATGAGATGCTGGTTATGAAGATTGACTGTAATTGTCACTTTGTTTTAAGTTGTAAATTGTACGAAACAGGCCATTGGATATTTTTTCGAATCAAGTTTAAAATGTAGACATGTCTCTTTGGAACAGTTCTGTAAAAGAAAATGCCGCCTTTTGTTCAGATTCTATTTTTTGATTTCCAGAAAAAAGAAATTGAAATGTGTCCTACAGTAATTTATTCATACTTTTACTCTTGGCTCTGGTTTCAAAACTCTTCAGTGGGGGGAAAAAAATAAATCTTAAAATTGTATTATTAATAATATTATTATTGTGTTGAATGTGAATGTTGCTTAAAATGTATTTGAACGGTTTAACCTGGTAAAGGGCTTCAATTGTGAAGGACCTTTTTTTTTTTTTTTTTTTGCCGGAAAAGGTCCTGATGCTGTTGTCTGTCTTAAAATGCCTATTTTCCAGGGCTTTGTGTGAAACACTCATCACATGTGACCTTTGAAATTACACTTTGTATTCCCTCTGCATTCAAAGGGAAACTCAAGTTTGCACCCTTTTTTATGTAAAATAAAATGTCTCTTAACCTTTCTCTTGAGTATTTGTGTTCTTCTATTTTCTATATTACAAACCACAAATATGATAAACTTAATTATCCATACGTATTTTCTTTGGTATTTCAAATGCAACTGGCTTCCAAACAGTGACTTTTTTTTTACCAATAAAGTTTTTGGACCACAGAAGTAACTGTCATGACTTCACGTGGATTTCCATGCAAAATGTCACAACGAGGAGGACATAATATGAAAAACTATTTCCGTAAATTTCCGTCATGATTTAAACGTGGTCCTGAAACTCCAGTCTTTCCTATTGGAGTAAATTGCTTCAAATGACATTTTAACCCTGTGATGGCCACTTGGTGCCTCAATGCTTTACCACTCTCTGCAGTATTGTTTGTGATGTATGATGTGTTGCTGGATAGATTTGTAATATTGTGCTCAGGGTTGGGTCAATTCCTTTTTTTTTTTTTTTTATTCCAATTCCTTTTAAAAAAAAAAAAAAAAAAAAATCAATTCCAATTTGAATTCCTCTTACAGTACAGAATTTATTGAGCAAACATACACACACTCACTCACTGGAAGGATAACAGTAATAATTGAAATTGAAGGAATTGACACTAACCTTGATTGTGTTTGGTACAGTGGATAGCTTTTCTTGATATGAAATATGAAAGCTATTTGGATGCTACCTAGCCAAATAAATTAGGTTTTCATTTTAAGAGTACATTAATGCATTATAAGAATAAATACAAAGTAAAGATTTGAAATTAAAACTATGGTGATTATTATAAATTAACTTTTGGTCAGGGCATTTTGTTAAAATGTTAAGTTGTGTGCTGTGTCTGGAAACATTAAATGACTGTAGGTACAGTAACCCAGTAGGTATTGAACAATTGACTAAGGGCAGCAGAAGATTAAATACCTCTATGATTAACCTGCATGTGCAAGAATTACAAACTATTAGCATCTAATAGATAATCAGAGTCTTTTAAAAGTGTAGAACTCTCCTAGCTAGAGGCAAGGTTTAATAATTAAATTACTACCCACACCACAATCTGTTATAAAAATAAATAAACAAACTCTTTTGGACAATCAATGTATTTCTTTCTTTTTTTTTTTTAATGGAAATGGCAACTCTTATAATGCCCATGAACATTAAACATAACAATATATTCTGATTTTGTTAAGAGCTAGTGCCATCTAGTAAACACCAACTGTGGATGGAGTTTCCTGTTGTAATGCTGACAATAGAGTTAATGGTTGCTAGGTAACTTGAACACTTTAGCTGATCTTGTCTGTGTTTGCATACGTCTGTCTAGCAACCCAAACGGAACAGCAACTTAAAAACAGAAAACATCAAGTCATAAGATGTAAGGGGGGGATATTAAAAATATATATATGAAAACATTTGAAACTGTAGTTTGAGGCCATTTCACTGAAAGTTTCCACACGTACTCTGAAATAACCAATCAAATTATAAAGTCTCAGTGTACTGCTGCTTATAGTATTTCCCTCCAGACATAACCTACAAATCACATTCACTCACTGAGGTTTCAGCCATTGCCTGGGAAGCTGAAGTCCTCCAGGGGTGGACAAGTAAAACCTTTTTAGATTACAAATATGGTTTTTATTTTTACAGCATTTAAAGAGCCATTCAAATAAAATATTGATGCATACAAAAGTGGACTTGCATAAAAACACAGCAGGTTAATTTGTCTAACGTTTGGGAAACTCTCATACTCCCTTGTCATTTTGAAATTCATTTTAAAATGATAAAAAGGATGAAAATACAAAGCTAAAGGGTCATAAGAGAAATAGCCCCAGAACCTTGATGAATGTGGACCTCTGCTTGTTAAAATGACAGAACTGGATCCAGTCTGTTACGAGGCAAACTGCTGCTTCACTCATCCACAGTCCCGGATTGTCCCATTGTGGATCTGTGTGTTTGAGACTGCCCGAGAGCTGGTAGCTGCCAATTCATTGATACCACTCCAGTGTTTTGATATGATTCCTTCCTCTAACCCCGGCCTTGTGTACCTGTATTGGGCAGGCTGGCCCATCCTCTTGTGCTCACTGAATCATTTCTATAAACTAAAAAAATAAAAAGCTTCTGTACTAGGACCACCTCAGATTCCCCTATTTTCCATACAACCCTTCAAATTCAAAGCTCTTCATGTATACTGAATCAAAAGAGACGTATTACTTATATCTGAGCATCAAAAGAAACTTCTCACTTGTATTTGAGCATCAAACGAAACCTAAAATTCACTAGACAAACTCTGTTTTAGAGCAGGTGCAGTGACTTTTTATTGTGCTGATTAACAATTGACATCACGAAGATGCTGCAAAATGATCTGTCGATCTTGGGCAGGTGTTGTGACTCTTGGTGTCCCAGTTCGTGGCCTGTCATTGACAGAGTGTGTCTGGTTATACCGTCTCTCGCCGTGTTTGAAGTTGCAGGCTGTGACCACCCAAGACGGCGAGCCACAGTACTGCCCTAGTCCAGCCTCCAACATGCCGATTGGATGAAGACGCTGCTCTTTTGACAGACATGGCATATTGTTTTGTTGTTTTTTTCTGTGATTTTCTTTATTTTATTCAAGCTTGCAATTCAAAGCTGAAATCACAACATATCCAGTGTCCAATCAACTGTCTCACTAAAAAACAATGCACCAAATATATTAAAAATAAATTCAAGGGTCAGACTTGCACTTGCTTCTGCAAACACTCTTTCCTATATGTTGTAAAACTCAAATGTGTGCAAAAATAAATATGGAACAGAAGACTGTTCAAGGAAAGCTTGTGAGCTTCTATTGACAGTAAAGATCAAACACAGACCAAGTAGGGTTGACACCTCTGACACAAAAAAACGGGGCCTCTCATGGAAGGGGGTTGTTCAAAGTTTCAACTCTCTTTATAAATCATACATTGGTCCAATAACTTAAGAAACATTGATAATATTGTAGCGATCTCGGTTAATGCAGACAGGCGCATCACACAGGCGGAGGGCGGCCGTGAACTCACGTAGCCGGCTCTTGCAATGAGCGTGTATCGGGCATCCTGATTTATCTAACCTGACATCCAGTTATATCCAGATTTATGTAACTTGTGGTCAATTGATAGTGCGTTCAATGAGCAGACGTAAAATTATGTTAGCCGTTATTGAACGGTCTGTTACTATGAGCGAGCAGTTTCACAATAGCAGGCAATAAATCACTGTGTATTAAAACAGTTGCTTCAAGTGAGTTTTGCTATGTTTGTATATATTTTTTAAATGTAATTACTACTACTGTATTTTTGTAATGTAAAGTTACTGACACTTTTTTTGTTTTGGTTTAGCATCTTCAGTCTCCAATTCAAAGAAAACTAGCTTAAAATATGATGCTTATTCCTCCTCCGCTAGGGGTCAGTATAATAATTAAGAGGACACTACGCCGGAACCCATTTCACTTCCGAGTCCCCTTGGTCCTCTGACCCTTTAAACTTCCTTTCCCGGCATGCCCTGCCCTCTTCTACCAGCCTGATCCAACATGGTGGGTGTTTGAGAAAATCTCTTCTTTTTAAAATCCTTCTCAATCCTCTTGATTTAACAACGTAGCGATTTTTTTTCTGACTTTAGTGCAGTATTTAAACATGTAACATGCACTGTAAAATCGTATGGGGAGTAAAAGCACCACGATTGAAGTGTAAAAACGTGTTTTGTAAGAGAGGACGACAGTCCCTTATTTACTCCGTGTCGGAAGGAGCTCTCTTCTCCATTATGTGAAGTGTGGAAGCAAGGGGGTCGGCACTGTTCTTGCGTTTGTAACTATACCGGTGATTTGACAGATGTTTAAAATGGTTGTACATTAAGGTCTGTGTTGCACAGACTACTCGAATGTAATCCCGTATAATAATATATTTTCACAACTGTACGGCACCAAGGCCTGTCTAGAATGTTTAGAATTGTCAGCCATATATTTTCTCTTTTAAACGTGATTCAGTTCTTAAATTCGTATTTGCAATCTGAAATATATTATAAAATGTTAAAAACAGCAACAACAAAAACAAAATCATAGCTGTGTTTTGAAAATTACTTCACTTCATGTGTAAAAAATGTAACGTGACCGTTACATAAATGGAGTTGTGTTAGCCGCGTTTACGTGCAAGTTTATCCATGTGATAAACACGTTCATTAAACGTCGTATTTCTGTTGATTTCTGACAGCTTGCGCAAGTTACATGGATTTTTGTAGTTCACATAGATCACGTTGCAGGTGTCTGGCCAATGTTTTGAATGTACATGTAAAGACAACATTGTTTTTCTTTTAATTGAGTTGTGTACAATAGATTAAATATGAAACCCCTAATGTACACACCTTTTGGTAATGTGCTATAGAAATACTGTCGGTCTATACATCAAGGCAGCATAATTTAGCATTGCCTTTAGTTAGCGAAAGCCTTGCCTATAAACCACCTCAGTCTGAAAGGTGTTAGTGGGTCCACTAGAGGTGTCATTACATCAGTAACTGGTGACCGTTTTCATTTTGTGGAAACGTCAAGATGCAGGCAGACCTTCAGTAAAGGAATGAACTAGTAAAGAAAAATAGATGTTGATTCCCTGTATCGAAAATGATTCTGGTATTCCCTGTAGCCTGGTCATTGATACTGCTGGGAGAGCAAACTGAAAGGCTTGTTTGTTGGGAACCCTCTTCTCTGTCAATTGCGATTTTTAATGAACTGGTTTCTTTCATTTTAATTCCAGGGACGTGTCAGGACAAAGACCGTGAAAAAGGCCGCCCGGGTCATCATTGAAAAATATTACACCCGCCTGGGCAACGACTTCCACACCAACAAGAGAGTTTGCGAGGAGATTGCCATCATCCCCAGCAAGAAACTCCGCAACAAGATTGCTGGGTAAGAGGACGCCATAAACTAGAACAGTGAAGTGTTTCCTGGAAAATGTTTAGTACAACATCCTCAGAGTAACTTATTTCCCTGCATTTCTTGTGATTCTTGAGCTATAGTAGAGCTCAAATGTGTGATTCATAACTGCCACCTGCTGCAAGTAGTTTCATGAGAACTTGGCATGCAGATTGAAGACGGCAAGCCGGTTTTGTGACCGTTCAACTGAAACTACCTGTTAGGATGCAGAGAAACTGCATGTGTAGAATACAAAGTGAGGAAAAGCAGAACAAATACACCAAGTACATGTAACAGGATTGGGGGATCGTGCAGCTTTAACTTGTTACTGGTAACAGAAATGGTTTTGTCTTCTCAAACGTACAGGATTTTAGGTCAGTTTCGTTCCATTTAGTAATCCAAAACAATTCTGATCAGCTCTGTTTTGGAGAGTCAGTTTTGAGTGTGTTATACTAGCATTGTACAAGAGTAGATTAATAACATTCAACTCTTGTTGGATTTGTTGATGTCAAATTCTAAGTGAGGTTACACAATTGGAGGCTAAAGCAGACTTGTAATCCTTGGGGTAGTCATATCCTCTCCGGAAGGATCTGTGCAGTCAAGCAGCAAACTTGGGTACCCTGTGGCGATTTCTCAATACAGTAAGCACTGACAACTGTTCTGTACTAGAGTCTGAGCTACAGCATAAAGAACTGTGACACCTGGCTGGCACATACAAATTAGATTTGTACATTTTACATAATTTGTGAAATGGCCTGCAAAAATGCTTTGGGATCTTGAAATTTCACAAATATCTTGCAACTTCTGCAAATGTTAAGTGATTTTTACTCTGTATTATGGAGCTAATACACATAATTACATTATTTAGTAGGGATTATATTGCTTGAACTTGCAGGATCCTAACTCCCTCAGATGGCCACAACCTGGAAAGGTTAATTAACCCTTTAAAAGATGCCTGACCATCTTAAAATGCACTGCATAACTAATAGATGTTGGTACCCTGTATCGAAAGTGATTCTGGTATTCCCTGTTGCCTGATCATTGATACTGCAGGGAGAGCAAACTGAAAGCCTTTCCCGTGTTTGTTGGGAACCCTCGTCCCTGTCAGACCTCGTAGCTTTCAGACACTCCTGTTTTAATGCTTTAAGAAGAATTCTGTAATGTCTTAAGGGTATATCCTGTGGCCACCCCATTTCCCAAATATTGTACACTGTACATCACAAATGCATTCTGGAGGCAGTGGGTGTTGCAAGAGAATATGTAATTAGAAAAATGGCATAGTTTCTAAAGATCTAAATAATGCACAAGCCAATAAATGTAATCTGATTCATGTTGTCTGAATTTACTCATTGGTCAAATTCAGTTTGAGAAGCATTGTGCCTTGGTGTCTGACTATAGCTACACCGAAGGGTATATGCGCTATTTAAATTGTGATGGCAATGTAATTAACATCTTCCAATCACAAAGTCAAGTGTCAGTTACTCGATTTGTCAAAGTCCTAGATAAAGATGTCTTCCCGTGCATAGAACATAAGGCTCGGTTGTAAAATTTTAAAATACTTTGTTTCATAGCAGTTCCTGAGTACAATCTTTGTTCTTGTAACTTAGTGTGCCTTGTTTCGTACAGCTTGAGCAGCCACGCTCACTGGGCTCATCTGAACTTCCCAAAATGAATCTCTTGCACAGACGCCCTGCACACAACGTCTTCACTTTGTTTTGCACGCAACGTCTTCACTTTGTTATGCACACAGTATGACCTGAATTCTTTTTTCCCTTGTGCTGCAGGTATGTTACCCATCTGATGAAGCGCATCCAGAGGGGACCAGTCAGAGGCATCTCCATCAAACTGCAGGAGGAGGAGAGAGAGAGGAGGGACAACTATGTTCCTGAGGTCAGTCTTGCAAGCATTATTCACGATGGTCGGCAAAATTCTAAAAGAAACCACTTAGAGGAGGGTATTTAACTGTAGCTTGAAGGACCTGCGAAACCCTGAAATTATTATTTCTTAGCAGACACCCTTATCCAGGGCGACTTAAAATTGTTGCAAAATATCACATTACAAAATGTTACATTGTGAAGTATCACATTTCAGAATATCACATTACAGATACGAGCAGTTATAAAGTATAATTAAATCAGTAGCAAAAGATCAAATTCAAATAAGAGTAAAAAGACTACAGTAAATTACATGCAAGAACAGGTTTGTCCAAGAGCAGTTAACTTATATTAAACCTATTTGCTTATGAGCATGTAGTAAGTACAATGAATGGATGAGAATGATTTCAAATAAGAGCAATTACAAAAAACATGAATATGGATGTCTCTAAGAGTAAAGTCAAATAAGATACAGGAAGTAGTTTTAATTAAGAGCAGTAGTGGAATACGGCAAGGTCTTTCTCAGATCTTTCTTACTGATATTTAGTAGATGTTGGTACCCTGTATCGAAAGTGATTCTGGTTTTAACTGTTGCCTGATCATTGATACTACAGGGAGAGCAAACTGAAAGCCTTTCCCGTGTTTGTTGGGATCCCTCATCCCTGTCAGACCTCGTAGCTTTCAGACACTTGATAGTAATGCTGCTTAAAATAGAAATATGTATCTTGTGCGAAATGTGCTATAACTTTATTTTGCAGTTAGAGCTTCTTTATTAAGTTACAAAGTATGCCATATTCATTCCTATTCATTGGATAATCACTTTAAGTGTGACAGTATGTCTTGTGCAGTTAAACTTCTTTTATCATTTCTCTGATTGCTAATGAACCGTCTTCTTTCAGGTCTCTGCCTTGGACCAGGAGATCATTGAAGTTGATCCTGATACCAAGGAGATGCTGAAGCTGCTGGTGAGTCTAGTTCCTATTCAGAGAATCAATCTGAAGCATGCTACTCATTCTATTGAATGCTTTAGGATCATTCTCTTCAGTCCAAGCTGCATCTCAGTTATGGCCTTTTAAAGGACAGCCTCCTTTAATGCACGTAACTTCAACATTATATAGGGTCGCTATGGAACCGTGAATGTTCATTTAATTTGTAACCTGCCATTCTCCAATCTGTACTGCATGTTAGCTGCCAAGAACCCTAAGACAATAAGATGCCTATCTGAAGGGGCTTCCACTGGTTAACACTGAATAGTCTCATCTACATCTCCCATCTCGGCAATGTTAAAACATGTGACTTTATAGATTGTAAATATTTGTTGGTACCCTGTATCGAAAGTGATTCTGGTATTCACTGTTGCCTGATCATTGATACTACAGGGAGAGCAAACTGAAAGCCTTTCCCGTGTTTGTTGGGATCCCTTGTCCCTGTCAGACCTCGTAGCTTTCAGACACTTTTTTAAATTCTGCTTTAAAAAGAATTGTGTAATACAAATAAGGGTGTAACTTTTTAAACAAATGTATTAAGTGCTGTCTGTTAAGATATGAAATTATTTGGCCATACAGTCAATCCATTAGATGCCTCCCAATTTATGCTGCTTACATATTAAAGCTGCATAACGCAAATATCTTACTTACAATGTTGTTATATTTGGGTGTTGAGAGTCCTTTTAGATGTCAGTCAGGTCTTAAGTAAAAAAAAAAAAATCCTTAGATGGGGGTTGTCTGTATTTATTTCTTTCCCCCTGGTGTGTGCGTGTCCTTAGATTTTTCAGCCTCTATCAATTGTATCAACACAGAGTTAACTTAACCCTTTGCAGTCCTATGCATTCTATGGAGATGCAGTGCCTTTTAAACCTGTTTTACTGTGAAAAAATACTTTTAAAACAGTGCGTCTAAAATAAACTGCGAGTGTGAAAATAAATTGGACCTGACGCGCCTGAGACGCGCTGAATAAATGGACCGTAAAGTGTTAAGCAGTATGTACATATTAAGCTTCAATGGTAAACATTTATCACAGCCATCAAAGAAAAGTGTCATGGTTTCCAATTCAGTGGACACTGTGTATTCTGCAGCAGCATGCTTTTGTAGAGACTGTACATTTTTCAGTTGGCAGGTGTGTTCTCTGTTTGCTGATTCTGTTTTGTAATTTTTCAGGACTTCGGCAGCCTGTCCAACCTGCAGGTCACCCAGCCAACTGTTGGAATGAACTTCAAAACGCCCAGAGGAGTCTAGACCTAGCTTTGTAAAATACAGCTCTCAATAAAGAAAAAAAAATGAGTGTGGTGGTTACAATTTGTTCACCTTTACCTTGGAGTTCTGCAACCGTCTTTGCTGGCTGAGACTGGAAAAGTTATTGGCAGACTGGCCATTTTATCCTTTTATCAGTAATATTTCAATGAGAACTTTGTGGAGGTTAATATCAAATCTGTAAAACATTACAGTTGAAATAAATGTCTAGTTTATCATCAGTGAAAATTTGCTGAACCATGTGTGATTTAGTGGATAATTCCAATCCGTTCAGCTCAAAAGGTTACTGGTCCTAGTTAATTTGTCTGGTTAATCTGCACAGGAATTGGAGAATTGTTAAAGTAATCTGTAATTCTTAGTTTCCCAAGGCAGGTAAGGGAGTTTTTGTGGATCAAGTCCTGAAATGGTACTTGCTGCAATTCAGTTCTGTGTTTTACATGTAGCTTTCTATGCAAACTACTTGTCAAGTGTGTATAACTGCTTAACAAGGGACAAAAACTTTCAGAAATGGTTATTATTCATGTGGCGATTTGCTTGAATAGTGAGGCTAAACATGGTAAGTAATCAGATTTTATTACCAAACCTTAAGGGAATGCTTTCCAATGTGTTAATTTATATTTTCAGTCTTTTAAACATTACTGTAGACCACTTTTTGGGGCAGAGAATTCATCTGAATGTTAATTTAGGATAAGCAGATATTTCTTATCCCACCCTGTAAGCTGCTGCTTCCTGGTAGCGCTGCCGCAGGTTGCATGTAGTGACTGCAGCAGGGCCGTTGGAGAGCTTGATTGGAAGCACGTTTACATTTTTTTTTTTCCAAACAAATTCGTCAATTCCTTTTATTTAGTCAGCTAAGAACCCAAATAAAAGTAAGCTAATTTACAACAGTGACTTGGCCAGAAATGTCCATACTGAAGACATGACAGACAATTAGCAACTACCAGAGAAACAAACGTTTATTAATCACACTTGCTGGGTGATTAATAAACAACCCCTTTGAAAACTCTCCATGTTTTAATTAGTAGTAACCATTGGCCCGACACGTGTTCTTTATCATAATTTTTAATATTTTTTGGGGAGTATCCCATATTTATGAATCTCGCTCTATAACACTATTACAGCACAAAATAAAATCAACACAGCTGTCATTAATGCAAGTATAAGTTATATTTGTATATTGATTACCAATGTTATATCCATATATTGTCTCAAGTGACTCCTCTTTAGAGATGACCTTGACACCTATCATACATCCAAGAACCTGGGACAGTGGTTTGGTGTCTTCAGTGTTCACTGTCCACTTTGTTAGCCTGGTCACTGTTCAGACAAGCTGCTTGAGATCTGTTTCTCGTTGAGGTCTGTGACTTGTTGAAAAAGCACTTTCTTATACCTCTATAGAGAGAATGAGAAAAAATTTTAGTGAAAAAGAGGTATCGCCAATACCCTTATTTTATAGTTTGATGTTGGAAATTCCCATAGTTCATATGGAATAGAGCTAGACTTGTGTCCGCTTAATAATGGAATTATGGAGGGTTTGGTTTAGTGCGTGTGAGAGTTCAACTGTAACCGCTGAGTTGAGCAGTGGTTTTCAGACAGGCTCTAGGGTGATGGAATGAGGCTGTCAGTGCTGTCCGGGTGCATACCTGCTGGTTGGTGACTCTGTGCGGGTACCTGGCGACCACCTCTGGCGCCGGTACTCGGACTCTTGGATCGTGATGCGCTCCAGGATGCCCTGGTTAACCCGGTTCACCTCCTGCAGCTGCTGCCTCCGCTTCTCTGCATTGAGGCTGAGGGCAGACCGGGACCGATGTTTCAACGTTCAAAGTGTTAAAGTGCCATTTTGGGGGGCTCCCGAATGGCGCATCCAGTAAAGGCGCTCCGCGTGGAGTGCAGGATGCGCCTTATAGCCTGGAGATTGTAGATCGAATCCAGGCTATGTCGTTGCCGACTGTGACTGGGGGATCCTAGGGTTCCTTAATTGGCCGAGCGCCGCTTAGGTCAGCAGGACAATCCATGGTTCACCGCGCACCAGCGACCCCTGTGGCTGATAGGGTGCCTGCAGTGGAGCCATTCAGATCTGTGTTGCCGTCTGGCATTATGGGTCTGGTGGCTAAGCTGTGGATCCGCAGTGCGAAAAATGACGGACTGGCAGGAACACGTTTTGGAGGACACGTGTTTCAGCCTCCGTTTCTCGAGTTGCCGGGGGATTGCAGCGGTGAACCGGGATAAAACGTAATTGGGCATTCCAAACTGGGGAGAAACCCGGGGTAAAAACCATTGGCGGCGACTAAATTAAAAAGAAAAAAAATGCCATTTTGGAGAGTCATAAATGGGTTTTAAAAAATTCCACGCAGTTTTAAAATGTAGCACTCAGTGTTACGAAACTATTTGACTATCAGTCAGTAGTCATTCTACCTTTTGTCTACACTACAAACAAAGGAATTGTCAGATGTACATATTAAAGGTTATAATTCTGCACACCAGATTCATTTCTCACACATGACCACTTATTTAGACTGCATGCATCTTTCAAGCCTCTATCCCACCATTAACAGCACTGGTAATAATGACTTCTGTGTAACCAGGAGGGGCTACCCTTTCTAAGATGCTTTTTTAGCATCAAGCAGATCAACTAACTGAATAATTTAACTGGAGGTGAATTGTTTGAGGTCATCAATGATTTAGTGGAGAATAATGAGATTAATGATGCATGTGTCACTACAACACACAAACTGCAGGAGTGGTAACGGTACAGACTGATCTGTAACACAGTTCAACACAGAGGAGACATCTGTCAGTCTATATAATAAACTATAGATAACAATGTATACAACCTAAGTGAGGGTTTACTCAGGTTTTGAGTTTACTTAATTATCAAGAGCAGATCAAATAACCTCCCTAGCATGTCAAAAATAACAGAATAATACATTAAAAGCATAGGATTTTTATTATATCGAAAAAGCTATTAGTATTAAGACTTATTTTGAAAAGGTTTTTGTTATCTTTTATTTATACAAACAGTTTGGGTTTAATCATAGCAATCTCTTCAGTTTGAGTTGATAGCAGATATTTTTTGTAATCTTTATCAGATGTGGAAATGGGTGGCACCGCATAAATCTGCAAGAGGAAATGTAGGTGAGATGTTACATGCATTCTTAGATATGAGGTGTTTGGAATGAAGGGAGGCACTGATAATCTGAACCAGTCATACCTCCTCTCTGGGTAGCTGTTCCTATGGTCCACCAGTCCCTTAGACCTCATGATGTCAGACAGTTTTGATGACAAGATGTGGTTGTCTCTCTCGATGGTGGCCAGGCGCTCCTCTTCCAGCTGGTTCACAGACAAATGGGGAAATAAGAGTAAAAACAAGTAGGTCATAACAACCATAACCGCCACAGCTGCAAATGAAAATGAGAGCCTTCAGTATTATGAAAGAGTTGATGACCATGCCATACAGGATAGTACTGAATAAGAATTAGCAATGAAATGTTTCATGACAGTTTAATGAGCAGTTCTCCAAGTATATGCACAAATTTAACTGACATACAGACGGACGGATGTACAGACATTTCAATATATCCTCTGATATTCTCTTACAACTAATGCTACATAGTATTAATAACAGGTTTCATGAAAACTGGAAAAGCGATTCTCCAGCTATGCATTGCAATGTAAGCGTGACACATAGGTGGACGGATGTCCACAGGGATTTCATAACCCAGGTACAGCAGAACACAGTAGGGATCATTTCTACACTGGTTGGCTGAGAGTATACACAATGGTACAGCTGTATAGAAACGATTGTATCATCCAACAATCCATCTTGTCATCCACAAATCTGTGATAATGTATTGCTTACATTTTCTATACTAATTAAAAAATGTTAAACCAAGTTTCATGCTAATTCGATAAGCGTTTTTTCAGAAGGTGTGGCATACATACGCGAGGGATTTTATCCCAAGCGCTGGATCATAATTGAAAAACGTTGTCTTCTTTTTCAATGTGTTGCTTGTGCTGAAAATTCATTTTATAGAATTGTCCACCAGATGTCTCTGCGCACAAAGACCCATGTACAGATTGCTTGTTATATTGCTGTGATGTTACTGGTCTGGTCAGTACATGTAGGCTTATGTGTAGGTATTCTATTCCAAGATCTTTACATTGATTTTGTCTGTATCTGTTTTTCCAACACCTAAGTAATGATTTCGGACTTATTCCACACGTTTGTGTTTGTACTTCACTATGACACACTGCACTCCCCAATGAATTCTTTGAAATAGAGTATTACCTGTAATTTCTTAAGTTTCAGGTGGAGGTGAGCAGGGGTTTGGAATCCCTTGGTGTCCACCACTGGTCTAGCTTTTACAACCTACAGAGACATGATCCAAAATAATATACAGTATAGTAGACCCTGATATTCATGATACAGCCCTCTGAAATGATCCATACCGGTTAATTATTCTTATTTAACTATATATTATCAAAAATATAATATAGTGTGCTGTGCAAGACACTGCCGATTTAACATAAAATGTAAAAGATTGTCTATCAGTTAATAAACGTGTTCAAATACATACAGTAAAGTACCACTATTACACAAGAATAACAAGCATTAACATTCATCCCCACCATGGCTGGAGATAATATTAGACCTATGAATAAAAACAAAAAGTGGATGACTATGACCTATATCCACTGTATGTACAGGCAAAAATGTTTGACACACACAGACTATCACGTATTATCACAATATCAGACTCTCAGTAACTAGTACTTAACAATGTCCAAACCAGGTGTCTTCACAATTGAATAAGCACTGCTCTAGCGGGAAGTACAAATGTGACATCGCAAAGTAGCTTTCATAGAGGGAGTGTGATCCATTGAATAACTTGCCCTAAAGAAGTGTGACACACATACACACGGCTGAGCCACTCTCCCTATTGCCAGGGATATGCACCCCAGCGGGGCACAGTAACCACACAGGCTGTACTCTACAGACTGGGCTACACTGTGTTGTTAAGGGTGTGTTGAGCCCCTGTTTGTTCTTAGATGTGGTTACCTTGCGCCTGTGCTCCTCGTACCTGCTCTGGTCCCATTTCTTCTGCAGGTACTTGTTCGATGCCGGTACTGTGGGCTGGTAAGCACAGTGCCTGGTGCACAGTTCAATGGGTCTGTGTTGAATGCAGTGTTGCTGAGGAGTGTGTGAGAGTGTATAAGTTCAGACAATGGGTCTCCTCCTGGGTCCAATGCTCCACCTGATTCCAGGACATTTAATTATTTATTAGTCAAAGGAGTGTTAACCGTGGTTTTAAAATCCACTAGCACCCTGCATAATAATGCTAATAAAGCATAGAATTCAGAAAGAAAATGGATTTGAAAGTGTTGATTAGCAACTGTCAGTTTGTTCACTGGGATAGGACGACACATTTGTTTGTGGTGCAGGTTATAAATACCTGTTAGTTTGTGTGTTTTTTGTTTTTTATTTAATGAAAGTGAACCGGTTTTGAATGGAATCATGTGTACTGTACTTTATTTTAACTATTGCAAACTGAACAGCACACAGCACACAGCAGTCTGAGTTTATCCACTAGGAGCAGGGGTAGTAGTTGTCTATTGTGAAACATGGTAGGGTTAATAATAAAATGACATTCACATACTTGTACAGCAGTTACAGCCTGTGTTGGTTCAAGCAGTTCTGTCACAGGGACCCACGCAAAGTCTCTTCCTGTAGGACCCCCCCCACACTTCTCAGCAGGAGGCACCCTGGCCTGCTCTCTCATAGCTGCTCAGGTGGATCAAGTAGCCGTTGCTAGAGCGCTGCTAGCACCTGCCTCGCTACTGTTTCCACACAGATTAAATATCAATGAATTATTACTGTTTTAACCACAGCCCGTAACCGGCTGGACATTCTTCCAAACAGTCGTTAATGTGAATGGGGTTACAGTCAAGGCTTGAAACACATTTTCTAATATTAACATGGCAACATTCTCAATTAAATTCCACCTTGACTCACATGAAGCCAATTTGTATTGCCATCGCATATTACATTCAGTTGCTGTGCAGCAGATATTAGGATCCCCCACCTGAGCCTCACAGTCTTGGATGTGTGGAGTTATAATACCTATATGCTGCACAGGAAGTGAGCTCATAGTGTGGTGGAGGGATATGTTGACTTCACCAAAACTAACATTAAATTAATATCTTATCCTAATTGGTGTAATAACTACATTGCTATGAACATTCATGGATCCTCTATTTACACCAGGTAATATTATCCTGTGAATCAGAGGGTTGGATTACAACATCAATCCAAGATGACTTGCACTGCCGATAACAATATGAAGAGACTGGCAGTGGGCTTAGAACGGTTCTACCATAACCACTGAAAACACAAACAAACAAAAGTAGTCCCCATGCCATCAGAAACCACTCACACAGAATGTTAGGATGGCAAAGACTCCCAATGCACAGTAGTTGGGGCTATTGCAGACTTTACAGGTAAAGCTTATTTCCCTCTAGTGGTGAAAGGGGGGATTACAATTAACTGCGTGGGAATGGAATTAAATGTACATACACTCCAAATACTGATAGATAAATGCAAACGACGTCAGATTTTGAAGCATTTGTTCCTCATTTGACCAAACTCTGATACTAAATATCTTGGTATCCCGTCAAATATATGATTTGAAAAAGCAATGAATGGTACCCCAAATATTCATTGTACTCTTACTGCTCTTACTACTCTAGACAGTGTCATTTATTTATGTATTTATTTATTTAAGTGTAACTCTGACACATCTGCGCCTTTAGCAATGTCACTAGGAACCATTGTCCTCGAGTTATGTGTTTCCTGGAGGGCATGGTGACAGTTGGGAACGGTATTTACGTGTACCCGGAAAAGCTGTTATGTTTTTTTTTCATACCCTATCTGATAGAGAATGAAAGCACTGTGCAATGCTAAGTGACATCTCGTTTGATTTAATTCAGTTTCAGTAGAGATACTTCACAGGAGGATAATGTCGGAGTCGCTACTCCGTTGGTGTCAGGATAAGCTGATTCACAACTTTGGACTGGATGCCAGTGATGACATCATTCAGTGAGTAAAGAAACGCAATACAAATTAATACAAGTGATCGGGACACTGACGTTTTTCCGAAGAACGCTCAATAAGGATTTGCTGGTGGGGTTATGTATACGTTTGCCTAAAATGGGTGTGTCATACCTAATGCGAAGTATTTAATTCGTTTGGTTTGATTGTTGATGGTTTCAAAAACGCTGTACCCCGAACCTCTTTACAAAGGCATATGTTATTTCTTCATACAGTCTCTTAAAGACTTGTTTTAATTTTTTTTATTTCAAGTAGCTGATATTTGTAATGGATTCTGGTTTGTGTGTGGTTCAGTGCATGCAGTACTTCGCGTGATACAGACCAGCTCTCACCTGTCAATGTTTTTATATATATATATATATATATATATATATATATATATATATATATATGGTATCCCATATATATATATATGGTATCCCATATATATATATATATATATATATTAGCTCAAAGAGCCAGCTGCCCAACGTTTCGATATGTTGTACATATCTTTCTCAAGGGAGCCTGTGTTTGAATCCAAACATTGGAGGTATTTATAGGTTTTTGACGGCATGACAACTACTTGTTATTGTTTACATTCAAATTCATGATTTATTCTTACATGATGTAATGGTGTTCTATATATTGTATGTATATATATATATATATATATATATATATGAGCTGCATTTTTAACAGGACTCTTTACATTGTATTGTTATCCATTACTACAAAACCTTCAATCATAATTCTAAGGTAGAACTTAGTAACTAAGTCAATTGACAAGTGATTAAAGGGTACATAAGTACCACATGGACCTCTCAGAACTACATTTCCCATCATCCTCCTGCTCACTGCTAAATCCATCTCAGTTATGTGAGCTGGAGGATGATGGGAAATATAGTTCTGAGAGGTCCATGCGGGTACATGGGAAGCCATCTTGAGGCAGGCAATTTAAAAGTTTAAAAAAGTGGTCAAAATGTAAAAAAAAAAAAAAAAAATTAACAATACACACACCTTACTTAAACTGTTGTAGCAACACATGGGAACATGTAACACAATAAAATAAAAAGGTCCTTATGTACCCTTTAAGCTAATGCCTCCTTCAACACTGATGAAGGCACTACCCAAACATTTTGTCAGCTTTGCTTGGTTTCTTATAGGTTTTACCAAACAAAATGTGATGCTCTTGCATGTGTTGCTGATTGATCTAACATGGAATGACAGATTTATTGGTTTATCTCAATGGTTTAAGGGCGAATTCTGCATCGAATGTACAGATTTCAAATGCTATGGCTAAGTTGTTGAGAAAATAAAAAAATATATATAATTAATGAGGTTCAATAGACATTTGATATCAGACCCAGAGTGATCAAACAACCAGACACCTGTGATAGAATGCATGGACTGTAAGCTGTAACCAGCTTGTGCCTGGGAGCATCTCTGACCACTGCTGTGACTTCTAACAGGGGATTACATGTCTACTGCACAGGTACATTTTATCCATTGAAAGTGCAGAGGAGATTGAGGAGTATGTAGGAGACTTGATCCAGGGGACAGATGGAAAGAAGCGGCAGTTTATTGATGAGCTTCTGGAGAAATGGCAAAGGTCCCGCCAACGAGCTCCGGAAAACGTACAGCTGTACCGCAGAAACGAGGAGATGGACACAGGTTAGACTGTCTAAGATATCTGCTGAGAGAAAGAGGAATTGAGCCAGTATCTGATAGCAGGTAGTGAAATAGTAAGGGAGAATGGAATAGTTTTTATCAGTGAATGCAGAGCCATCAGAATTCTGCAAAAGGAACATTCTTTTTGTGCCTAGATTATTATTTTTTTTTGGTAGTTTTACAACATCTATGTTTCATGTGATATCTTGTTACTTTGTTAGCGGGCACTTTAATTCAATCCCTCCAATATTTGCATTACTTTAAAGGGAACTGCATCCAACAGGATAATGCCAGTGCTTTAAAGATAATAAAATATATATGACCTGTTCTGAGAAATTCAGACAATTGAGCGAATGGCTCTTTGATTTCTTATATAATTCTTAAGTAGAAGGAGCACAAACTATTTACCAAGATCAATTCTAGCATCTGGGCAGTATTCTATAAGAATAGCATTAACAAATCAGTAAATATATATTTTTTTTTACCCAGTAATATTTCTGCTTGGTTTGATCTGGGGAAAAATTATGTTACCTTATCTAAAGCAAGCTGTTTCTTTTAAGCAGAGGTTTCAGAGACGATGAGGGGCTGCGATGCACTGAAGAAATCCAAGCGGAAAGGGAGGAACAAACAGGAGACCATGATCTACACAGAACAAGCGCCTGGACCAGATGAGGTGAAGACACCCATAGATCTGGCCAAGGTACACATTAATAAACATTCAGTGTCTCAGTCTCAGACCAGTAGAAAAGCAGAACGTTTCAATCCACTTCAATGTAACAACACATTGTAATCCTACAAGTGCAAATCCTGGAATGATTTGATTTCAGGCACAGGAAAGCAGCCCCTCCTCCTCCTCCTCCTTTAAGAAGAAGAAGTTTGTGAGTCTGTATGCGAAGGAAGGCCAGGACAAGCTGGCGATTCTTCTTCCAGGGCGCCACCCCTGCGAGTGCCTGGCACAGAAACACAAGCTCATCAACAACTGCCTGACATGCGGCCGCATCGTCTGTGAGCAGGAGGGCTCGGGACCCTGCCTTTTCTGTGGCAGCCTGGTGAGTCTAGTGGCTCTAGGCAGGAGGTGTTCAATGAATTGTCATGCTTCCTAGCATGCTAGATAGCGTTATACAAAAAAGTCATTCCCTTGCTGGAATGTGGTGCTGTGGGGTTGGAACATTTATTGCCCATTTTACATAGGGGATTCACATGTTTAATCTGTACCTCAATGGGGAAAAGACATCCCAGGATTACCACAGATAGGTGTCCAAGGTGATTTCCCGGTGCTGTAAAATGATCCAGTAAAATCTGGCTGTGGCTTATCCTGCTCACTTACACATACTTCCTTCCTAAAGGCTGTATTTAGAAAACATACAAAATGATGTTACACATTTTCGAATAATTACCTTGTGCGGTTATTTTAAGAGCTCCTATGTGTACATTAGTTGTTTGTTTTTTTTCTGTTACATTATCAGTTTGATTTTTCTTTTAGAAATCCATCTGTTCAAATACATGAAAATGATTTTAATGAGAAGCCGTCTCTTGAGAGCAGTGCTTCCCCAATATGTTATCCCTGCAAAGAACACATTAAAAAAAATAAAAAGCTTCATTTTAATTGAAAACTTTCTCATGTTTGAACTGTAAGGTTTGCACTAAAGAAGAACAGGAGATTCTGCAGCGGGACTCCAACAAAAGCCAGAAGCTTCGGAAGAAACTCATGGCAGGTAGGTCAATCGTGAGCCCTGTAGCTTTAAAAAACAGTATTTGCAATATTATATGTTGTAATTAAGATCAAAATGAATTGGCTGACCCCTTGTTGGCACAACACTATATTCACCAGACTCTTCTAGTTATTAAAACTGTATAGCATCCTTTAGAATTGTAGTTTTCCTTACATGTGTGGCCCTTGTTGTGTGTCAGGAGTGGAGCGGGGCTGTGAGGGTTCTGAGAAGGATGTCCTGCCCCACGAGGAGGCTCGCATGCAGGCAGGACTGGAGAAGGCCCTCCAGCACAAGGACAAGCTTCTAGAGTTTGACAAGAACAGGTTGGTAGCAGAGGGAAAAATCCTAATAATGTATGCTAATATTCACAGTTGTTTCTACCTCTATAGTCATTATAGGAAGATTTTCCTGTTCATTATTATTATTATTATTATTATTATTATTATTATTATTATTATTATTATTATTATTATTTGTTTATTTAGCAGGCGCCTTTATCCAAGGCGACTTACAGAGACTAGGGTGTGTGAACTATGCATCAGCTGCAGAGTCACTTACAACTACGTCTCACCCGAAAGACGGAGCACAAGGAGGTTAAGTGACTTGCTCAGGGTCACACAATGAGTCAGTGGCATTATACATCGACTGGCCACAGAAAGGGAATGGAAGTACCGGATTCCTTCGAATTTAAGACGCAGCCCAAATTTCCCACCCTCAATTTGAGGAAAAAATAAAACCTTGAATAAAGATGCATTTACAAAGATACAACCTCAGTTACGCATATGAGACATTTATACAAAGGAATACTCAATTTTTTGCAATGCAATGCTACAAACTTGTCTATTAGGCATATTGTTAAAGCATATTGTATATTGGTAAATTAGCATGCCTGTAACAACAACAAATCTCTCCTAGTCATCATCCTCTGAGTTGGAGGAGTCTTCTGTATTACTTGACATATTTCCCAGACTTCAGCTTCTTTGAAAATTGTTGCCTGTATGTTTATGAGAAGAAAAAGTTGGTTTAAAAAGTGCGTCTTAAATTTGAAGGAATACAGTATAGTCACCGTGTCTGCAGAAGTTTTTTATTTTATTTTAAGTGTGATTGCATCCTGTACATTCAGTGTAAAGATTAGTCACTTAGTGGTGCTGAGAAGAGAGCTAAAAAGCTTCAACAAAAACGTAAACTGACTTCACCATCACTACTGTATTCCATTACTCATGTTATTAATAAGGCCATTTTTATATTGTTATCTAGAAGGGACTTGTAATCACAGTGAAAAGGGGTACCAATTATAAGGTTACTAATGCTAATAAGCAGTAAGATTTTTTTTTTGTATGCAACACTAGTAGTGCTGTTTGGTTTCAGGACATTTCAGTTCTTATTTATATCAATAGTGATCAAAACCTTTGCCCAAGCCCGTACCAAAACTTCCTAGGAAGTGTGTAGTAATCCCTCCTCCTCCCTCAGCGTGCGTCGCACCAAGGTGATCGATGACGAATCGGATTACTTCTCCACGGACTCCAATCAGTGGCTGTCGCAGGCGGAGCGCGAGGCTCTGAGGAAGCGAGGGGAGGAGCTCCGGGAGCTGCGCCATGCCTCCCGCCAGGGCAGGAAGATCACTTTCGACTTCGCTGGGCAGCAGATCCTAGAGGAGGGGGAGAAGATGACCGAGTACTACAGCAAGTGAGCAGCGCCACCTAGAGGGATGGAGGTGCAGGCAGCACATACTGTACCTGCAAAACATTAATATTTTGAGCACAATTGAGATGGTTTGTATTAAACCCGTTTTGATAAATGAAATCCAGTTGGATACAGTTTTCATGGAACTTTGTGAAACGGTTAACTGTAGTGCATTTTTTATGAATCGCCCTGTATATCTGTAATGTATTTTCTGTATAGGTGTGAATCAGAGCTGCTCGGTCATGCATGGTGGAATGCATCACAATGTTTGAAACCTCTTTCTAGGTTTGATGACACGGTCCATGCTCTGAACACTGGGTCCCTGGGACAGAGCTCCAAGCCAGCTGACCGCGGCCCTCGACAGCACCTGCGAGAGCTGGTTAACCCCAATATTATTCAGGCTGCACCAGTGGTAGGTATCTGCAGTGCACAGTATAAAGGCAGATGCTTAACAGATGAACAGAAACCTGTGTTCATGGAAAAATTATAACCTCACTATACGTTTTTACATCATGTATGTCTGTCCCATAGCATTGCACATAACATCTGACTATTTATATGTATTTCATTAGTTATTCTAAGGTCCTCTTTCTGAACTTAACACTCTGATTGTGTGTTCAGTGACCCGTGCTTTGCTTTGTTCTGCAGTGGGTGGACCTGAACAACCCCACGCCCCTCAGGAAGCCACAGAGCTCTCAGATGAAGGGCTCTCAGAGTGACCCCAGCGCTGAGCGCACCCGGCTGAGGATCCAGGACAAGGAGCTGCAGGAGATCGCTGACGACGGCTGGTGTCTCAGCATGCACCAGCCCTGGGCTTCCCTGCTTATCAAGGGAATCAAGAGGTAGAGTCCCGTCCTCTTCACTGCTCCTGCCCTCTCTGACAGCACGCACCGCTGCTGTTACTCTGTTTCAGCGCACACAACTTTGGCAGATCTATCAAGGTCTTCGCAACATTTTTAGAAGTGAATTTGAAATACAGATGTATTACGCACATTTAGGTGTACGCTATTCCTCATGTAAGAGTGCAATTTCTTTTCCTTTCACATTGAATACAGTCTAGTTTTCATTGAACTCGGATAACTCAAATTCCCTCAATACAAGTTTTTAACAAGGTCCATGTCTTAACATAATAGAAACTTAAAGTAAAACACGCTTGAAGATTCACTTTCCTTTTACTTTTACCAATTAGATGGAATTATATTTGGAGCCTCAGCAGGAACAAATCAATACTAATGCACTTGGATAAGAGGAAGGACTGTTTTCAGCTGTTGTACTTAGAGACAGACATCATTTTCTTCTTTTATTTCTACTGCTGTTTTTTTCTGGTCTCTTGAAATTCGTCTTTAATGGGAATTGATTGTAAAACCATTGCATACTAGTATTAAGAACCTCTGGAGATGTGGTAGATAGAGGTGCCTTTATATCACTATTACTATTGTGATGTCACTGCTACTGGCTGTTGAAATGTGGAACACCCACACAATTAGTGTAAAGAGAGGACACACAGTGGTTCTAAATGGGTAGCATTCGTTTTGTTCCTCAGTGTTTATCTCCTCACTCACTGATTATTTCTATGTGACCCTCTTTGTGTGTCACACTGTATGTCTATCTAGCGCTTCTAGCTGTGATGGAACATTCTTCATTTAAGGTATTGATCAGAATCTGGGGATATATGGAAGAACCTCTCCTAACATGTTTTCATGCAAATAAAAAGCAAGCCTGCAGGTTTGTGGAAGTGATAAGCCTGTATGTTTTGTGTGATTCGTGGCAGGGTGGAAGGCAGGACCTGGTACTCGTCACACAGGGGTCGTCTGTGGATCGCAGCCGCAGGGAAGAGGCCCACTCCACAGGAGATCTCCCAGGTTGAAGCCTCTTACAGGACAATGTACAAAAGAGGTAAACCAGAACAGGATCTGATGCAGTATAGTGTAACAGCACAGTGATCGATTATCATCCCAACCCCCTAGTTTACAAATTGAGCAGATTTGTATTTTTTAAAAGGTTTGTGTGTATGATTGTGGGACTGTTTTGTACTGGCCCACCATTTCAACCCCTTTAAAAAACATACTTAATCCGTTTAAAGTGTTGCTGTTCAAGATGTGCTTGCTTAACGTTGGATCTTTGTCAGAGAAGAGCGAATTGCCTTGCTTTTATAACGGGTCTACTGTGCGTATGTGACCGTATTTGTTCTTTTTTCCAGTCCCTGAATTTCCCAAAGATTACCCTACAGGATGCCTTCTCGGGTGTGTGAATATGGCAGACTGTCTGTCACAGGAGCAGTTCAGAGAACAGGTCAGTGCAAGCTGTTTTACAAAGCCTTAAACACAGCCCTTAAACAAAGAGGCTGCAGCTCTATACAGAGTACATGGGTCATGAGGCTGCAGCCAAATACAGGGTACATGGATCATGAGGCTCAAGCATACCAAGTGGGGTTGCACAACCCTTTAAGTGAATGACCAACGTTAATTATTTTTTGTTATAAAGCCCTTGAAATAAGCTTTCCCATGATACTACTAACCTTATTTATGTAGGAGAATAAAGAGATCGGATGCAATTGTACCACCTGCAGCCCCACAGTTCTCACCAGGTGGGTCGTTAGTAACACAGCTCTTCTGTGACGTGCACATGACGCCCACCGTGGAACCCTTTTCTCAATCGCATGAGATTTCTGTATCCTCACCCACAAATGGAGGAAGCCCCTCCTCAGAGTTCGGTCCTCTCGGACTGAAAAGACCCTTTCCAACAAAAACCAAGCCAAGGGGACAATTGTGGGCCATCTTTTCTAACACAAGTTTCTCTTTGTTTAGTCCCAGCGCCGTCCCTTTGTATGTTTGAAGCCCCTTTTCTGGGCTCCCCTGCTTTTAATTTAGCATTCCACTATTCCCGTTCAGTTCGATTGCATTGTTGAATAATATAACTCCATGTTGTTTATTTTCCCACCACTAGAGGTGCAGTATTCCATAAATAAACAATTGGAATGTTTTTAAATGCTTTCATAATCCTCTCATGTGATTCACCTGTGGAGTTCAGGTCAGGTGAGTTTGGTGAATTAATCTTTATTGCATTGCTGTGAGCACTAAAAAAATAAATAAAAAAAAACTATGGAGTATTTAAACAGTGCTGTTGATGCATTTAAAACTAAGGGTGTTAACAGTTTAGAATTTACATTTTTAAATGTCAGGCAAGTGTCAATGAATTTAGCCCAGGTTGTCAGAAATAAGCAGGGCAAATATAGCTTTAGTGTTATTCATTGTAGTAAGTGTACAGTGTTTCATATTCAAGATTTCCTCACTGCCTTATCCGTGTACAATTAAATGCTGTACACATACAGTACAGTCTTATACACAAATACAAGTTGCAGTTATTTATAAAAAGTAATGCAATACTATTTAAGATGGATTTTCTGATTCCCAGTACGTTTAAGTTTAAAATTAAAGCGTTTAGGAAATTAAACAGAAACAAACAATCCTATTTAACACAGCAGCTAAAGTCCGCTGAGGAGATGTGTAGTAATGGTGCTGAACTGTTCTGTCACTCCTCTGAGTGAAGCTTAGAAGAGAGAGTGATTCTTCCTCCTCGAACTAATTCATAATAAATCAATTATCTTCAGTGCCGGGCTGAGTCTTCGCTAATCTTCCTCTTACATCCTGTTAAACTGCTTTCATGTCTTTGGTGTCACAAGAGTGGTCTGTTAGACACCGTCCTCCTATCCTGATTTCTTTTTCAGATCTGGCTTTGGGAGTTTTGATTTGTGTCTGCAGCGTGATTGATGCTTTTAACAGAGGTAGAATGCATGTAATGATAGGCTTGTGTTTCCCATTTGTTCAGAGAGCTTTCCAGTGGAAATCCGATGGTATCTGTGCTGTGATTAAACCTGCGGCGTGGGTTTCTAATAATGTAAAAAAGGGCAGTGAGTGTTAGCTTTGTGCTCTTCTGTGTAAGAGCCGTAGGGGGGTGCATATACCTGATGACAGGGTATATGTGACCGAATGATTTTTACAATTCTCTCGCTCATGGAATAGTGATCATACTTGGTTACACATCCTTACCACTTATGCTTGGTTCAGTTTTGAGCTTGCTGTAACCTACTTTGCATGATCTTTTCATCGGTTGTAATAATAAAGAGAACCATTTGCCTGAATTTGACTGGACATTTGCTTTGATATTTTCTTTTACAATAAGCTACTGTATATGCTGTCCATGTAAATTACATCAGAGGAGAATTCTTATTTGTACTCTGGAGATGGGTATCTTTTATTCAGTCTGAATTATGAGCGCTAGGAATGCATTGAAAACAACGAGGAAACGAGAGAAAGCTGCTGGTGTTTTAGTAAGACGTTCCTTTTGTTTTTCCTACATGGTGGTATGCAGTTTGTATTTGTGACTCATCCCGGTAATGACATACAGATCCTGTATGTCAACCTGTTTTTGTTCCATATAAGAGCCGTGCTTTCAGTTCTGCTGGAGGCTTGATTCTCTGCAGCGCTGCTCCTGTGTTTGTTTGTACAGCACCGTGGGGAATCTGCTTTGTACTCCTGCAAACCACACTGTTCCCCGTGGCCCACAAATTGATTCATTTAGTGCTTCTAATAGGGTGGGTTTTCATAAATGCATCCTAGAAGTGAGTTAGAGCAATGGCTACCAAACTTGGGCCAAGTACCATGATACGACAAAAGGGGGTGAACAAAAATTCTGGTTGGGGATGTTCGTCTGTATAGCAAATGTCATGGGGGCCATGAGCACTCGAAATAGTTACACGAAAAAAAAAAAACCTCTTTAATACATTACTTCACAGCACTTGATTCAAAACATAAAGCAATTGCAGACCCTCCTGGCTACATCCAGGAAACACTTAAGTGAGTGGAGAGAACATCAATCACGCCCCCTCACTACACCCCTTGCTTTAGCTTATTGTTTATTGCGAGCCCTTCGAACGTATTTTAAGTAGTTTTATAAATCACAGCCTGTTGGTCCTGCCAGCATAATTACGAAAGGGAAATCAATAACCTCAGGTTTTACTGTCATTGGACTAGCATAAGAAATCTACATGTGTTGTGCTTGTGATCTTGAATATGTTTTACTTCCAATCCCTGCCCCGCATGTACAACGCAGGAATTCCAGGTGCTATCCAGCTTGATTTCTTCAGTGATGTGAAGTGTATGTGGTGTTTTCTGTTTCCTCTTTTTTGTGGGCTCCTTTTCCATAGCAGCTCCAGCTTTTAGTGCGTAAACACACATTTATGTTGTGCAGGTAACTCGCAATTGAGGCTCACAGGAAAGCCTGCCAATACAAGGCTTAAAGTATTCGCTGGTTTGTGCTTATTTTACAAGAAGGAGGGGTCATTAAACGTGATTCCGGGGTAATGTGGACAGCACAACTGAATAAAACTTAATGAGAGAGAATGTGTGTGAAAATGGTGCTCTTTGTGTGTCTTTATACTGTCCATCAGATTTGAGTAAAATAGTTAAATAGTAAAATAGTTCCAGCAGGGGTTTCCAAACTGTGGGCCATGGCAGTAACAGCATTCTGTGTATACTGATGCACCAAAGAAATGCAACACTCGGGTCTAATGGATTTAATCAAATATTTTAAACATAGATAACAAACAAAATCACAGAAAATGTGAACAAAAATACAGATCAAAGAATCATGATTAGTTTTTAGTATGAAACGTGACACACTGTCAAAATGAAAACATTACAAAGTTAGTGTCGGGTATGACCTCCCTGAGCATTAACACAATCCTGGCAGCGTTGACGCATAGACCTGATCAGTCTATGGATGCTGTGGGATGTTCCGCCACTCTTCCTGTGCAGCTGCAGCCAGCTGGTGAAGGTTGCACAGGAAGCGGTTGTCTCCTGTGGATGGCACTGGCGATTCGGTCCCACAGATGTTCTGTTGGACTCCGGTCAGGAGAAAAAGCTGGCAACGGCAAGACCTCGACATATGATCGACTGGGTATTGATCATCCATACGGCTCTGGTGTTTGCAGTTTTAGCTGGCCTATTATATATTATTAACTAACAGTTAACAGAAAATAATGTACATTAACATGTTTATTAGCTGTTTGTTAACAGTTAATAAACCAAAAAAATGGCCCTTAATATAAAGCGTGACCTGTAGGTGGCGCATGTAAGATGCTTGGGGAGGCTAAGCCTCCCCAAAATAAATTTCTTTCTGTGGTTGTCTTATTGAATAAGAATGAGTGTTGCTTTATAAAGAGGTGGCAGCAGCAGCAGCAGCAGCAGCAGCCACCGCCATGCTGTTAAACAGTAAAGGTCTTCATGTCATCTGCTCTGACGCAGTCTCATCCATCACGCCCGCCCGCCCGCTCACAGTGTACAGGCTGCCTGTGGTGGAGATTTACAGGCATGACAGGACTGGAGCTCTGTCAATTGCACCGGTCAGGAGTTCAAATCCTGCTCAAGGATAACCTGAGCTGGAACTGCCAGCAGCCCAGAAACGACAGCAGTGCAGCTTCTCCTTTAGTTGTAGACGAGCATCAAAATGTTATTGACGATAAAACATTTTTCTGTGCAATTAATAATCAAGACTAAGCAAATGATCAATAACATGACGATAATCGATTGTTTTTCCAACCCTACCAGAAAGAAGTGTAAAGCAGGGTGGGGGGCTCCTCTGCATTGCCAGGGGTTCAGTATTTCAGTTTTAAAACGGATTTAAAGATCACACAGTTTACTTAGGAAACACCACAGAGTTATTGGCCCCAATATCCTGCTCAGATAAACACTTTTTTTTTTCCATCGCAAAATGCCAGGAAATGATCTTGCCTGCCTACTCGCAGTCTTCAAGTAGAGAAAATAGAGAGAAATGTGCAAGAGCTGTTTTAGGGAAACCACACACTACACAAATGAAAACTCAAACAAGCAGATAAGAACATGTGGCTCTGGTTTTTGTGTTCCGGCTTGTATTTAATTGTAATCTGCTCAAAACAGACGGCTCTTTCTGAGCGGGAAAAACGGGATCTTCTTTTTAGTCGGGTGTAATTTAGCCGTTAATTTGAATCGATTCTATTAATCCCCCTTTTGTTGCATTCTGCCCAATTCCCTTTGAAATAGGACTCATTTAACCATTGCAAACCTGCGCTAGTCTTGGAGGCTAGATTTGTAATAGCTAGCAGTCTCTTTAGCAAGCCTGCTGAAGGGGCCAGCTGATATGTTTGTGTTTTGTTCTGTGGGTAATGCGATATATTTTCCAAGCACTGAAGCTTTGGATTACAGCCAGACCCGAAAGTGCTGCTGCATTTTTTTGTGATGTTTTCCCAATGAATCTCGGCCATGCATGCTCAGACTTCTTGCCTTTTTCATTATTTCATCCCCAGCTCCAGAGACTCGGTGTGCCTTTCACTGTAAATAATTTATTTTTCAGAGAGACCTCGTTATGTATTTGCTGGCCATGAGGTAAAGGAATGTGTAATGTTTTTATGCCCCAGGGCCGCATAGCTTGCAGTAGTTGTTACAGTGGTAGACTAGGTTACTGCAGATAGATTTAAAGGCATTGCAGAGATCAGCAAAGAAATAAAGCAGGATCAAGGTACATTTACACCTCGCTCTCTCTCGCTCTCTCTCGCTCTCTCTCGCTCTCTCTCGCTCTCTCTCTCTCTCTCTCTCTCTCTCTCTCTCGCTCTCTCTCTCTCTCTCTCTCTCTCTCTCATATCCGGCCCTATTGCCAAAAAAACAATTTAAACATGATGGAATGAAGTCTGTCAATTCCAACCAGTAAATGGATTGATATGGTCTTAATAAAACGTTGGTTAGACTGTTTCCAAGTTGAGCAAGACTGTGGTAGGCAACACTATATTTTAATTTTAGTTTACTGTATCATAACTTGGTTTCTGTCTCCTCTGATAGTGAAGCGTTTGTCACATAATATTGTAAAATATGTTTTAAAAAATAGTGGGTTGCCTGAAAAGCCGAATATTAGGTTAATAGTAAGCTGGACTTGTTATATGGAGCTGATCATAGGGAAACAGTTTACTGTAAAACCTTTTCATTACTTAAATGAATGTTTCTCCTATTGCACAATGCAGTGCTGAATTGTTTCCCCACCACACTACCATGCGATACGCATTGAGGAGTCTTTTCAGGAGCAGACTTGTGTTAGTAATAGCATGGCAAATAATGACCAGAAATCCACACAGAACACCCGCAACAGGTAAGAAATTCATTATTCGGAACTGTGTTATGGCTGTGTTTATCAAGATGATAACGATAATAGATTTCAATATTTGATAAGATGAACTACATCTAAATTCAGGTATTGATAGCTTTTGATTTTTGTTACATTTCACCTAATAAACAGTATAAAATCTTCAGATCTATTAGGAAAATGTCGTAACTTTTTGTTTTCATTTCAAATTTTGTAATGTTGTGTGTTTATTTTATTGTGGTGTTTTTTTTTTTTTTGTATATGCTTGTAACCTAGAACCATACCCGGTATGTATTTCCATAAAGTGAGGCTGTGTGGTCCAGTGGTTAAAGAAAAGGCCTTGTAACCAGGAGGTCCCTGGTTCAAATCCCACCTCAGCCACTGACTCATTGTGTGACCCTGAGCAAGTCACTTAACCTCCTTGTGCTCCGTCTTTTGGGTGAGACGTAATTGTAAGTGACTCTGCAGCTGATGCATAGTTCACACACCCTAGTCTCTGTAAGTCGCCTTGGATAAAGGCGTCTGCTAAATAAACAAATAATAATAATAAAGTGGGACGGCAACTGTACAACAGCAAGAGTGAATTGAAATGAACAGTGGGCACAAAAAAAGACGGTTTGAAACCATTGTCGAATGATTTACAGTACATTTATTTAACGCCTACCCTACTGTGCTACAGCATGTTGTTATTAGGGAGAGAGGCGTCGGGTGAGCTGGCATAACATTCGCAATAAAGGCACAGATGTGCAAATGAAAGTGAGGAGTTGACAACTTTCTATTAGTTTTCAAAAATATAAATGAATTCTGTACTTCAAAACAAGAAAATTAAATTTTCAAAAGACATATTAAACTCAAATCAAGAACTAGAGCAATTACTCTGTGTGTGTGTGTGTATATATATATATATATATATATATATATATATATATATATATATATATATATATAATCTCTTTTCATTGAAGAGCCTGAAGCAGTTTCTAGTGCAGTACAAAGCGTTCTCCTGTATCAGTCCCATGGTACAGCAATCTGTTCCACACAGCTCTTAGTGAGAACAAAATTGGCATTCAGATTGCAGTGTCGATGTTTCCTACAAAAGAGTAGACCTTGAATAAGCTGTGTGTTCTGAAGTGCGGCTGTTTCTGCAGAGGGAACACATTATTAATGGGTTAGCTGGTGGTGCAGTGGATTAATGCGCTGTCTTAATCCGAATGACATTTATGTATTTTATTTGCATCACAATCCAGCATTAACTGAAGGGATGAGATCACAGAGAAACCATCTTGCCAGGCAGGTTCCAGTTGTCATATAGATGAGTGGTATCATCTGTGCCTGAAAAAGACAGTATTTCCAGAACAATACCAAATGAGAAATGAAAAGTAGAACCGCAGTCCTACAGAGCACTTCAACATTATCAGTGTATAAACTGTACTGTACAGACTCTGTGGATTTCATATATGCACTCCGTGAGATTATTATTACGAAAATAACGCTCATTTTTTGTGTGCAGTTGATTTTTTTATTGCACTAAAATATGATCTATAATTGTGTTGTTGCAGAACGTGTTTCTGACAGTCATCTAAAAATGATGAGCACAACAGCTACCAAAAAGTCCATCTCTCCAACCTATGCCCTGGATATGTCCAAAAAGATGTTCTGGGAGATAAGTTCAGTCTCCCCTATTACGGGGGGAAAGCAGTGAACATCATTATTTTAAAAAGGCCACAAAAAGAGAGCTAATCTTTTTAATTTCTAGCTGATTGTCAACTAAAACAGTAATGATTATCCAACACCTAAATGATCTATAGTTATCAATACTGAATAACTAAACACACAAAGCATATACTCATACCACTAATAGGTCCTAATACAGCTGTGTCTTAAGGAAACACCTATTTAAATGTTCTAGTACTAAGCCTTGTGCCCCACCAAATTGCCTTACAAACCAGAATTTAATGTAGTTCAGCAGTTTTTATAAATCTTTTTAGTCCAGAATCAAACTAAGTTTAGGTAAAAGGAGTAATAAATTGCACTGGAAAAATATTCATGCTACTCATCCATTTACATGAATCAAACTCCCCACAGTAAAATGTGCCTCATCCTGCATCCCACATTCTGTATAATTCGGCATAATCCCTATTGAAATTAATGGTGTGATACCCTCTCCAATCTGGAACCTATCTATTCTAGAATCCTGCATGATTTGTGAGTCTTGTCATCCTAAAATGAATGGAAAACTAACTGTGCAGTCTGGCACAAAGTCATGTGATTTTTATTTTCTAAGTTTATGATCAAGCATGTAAATATGCAAATGTCCCACGGATATGGTACAGTAAAATATTAATGGAGAAAGTAAAATGAATACCACTTTTTGAAAGTGTTCAGTTAATTTTGTCATTCATACTTTTATTTCTTTTAGGTATTCCAGTACCTCTGTAAAGCAGCACACTATATATTCCAGCACAATTTTCCGTTCCCAAGCGATGCCGGATTAGGGTTACTGTATTTATTCCTTGCTAAAATATTTCATAATCTCCTCTCAGTTTTACATTTTCTACAATTAATAAACGTATTAGTGTTACCCAAGGATCCATTCCGTGAATGAAACTCCTCCATTTCATTATTTATTCCCTGCTAAAATAATCGTCTTAGATTTTCCAGAATGAATAAAGGAAACATGGATTTTGATTGTAAAATAATGTTTTTACCGAGTTGGTGTGTGCTGGGGGCTAGGTTAATCTCTAACCCAGGTAGTAGTCTTTCCTCTATTAAGCAGGTCAGGCTGGGGTGAGGGGGATTATGTGTTGCAGCAGGCACAAACAGAAGCTTTGCTAAAGCTGCAGTTTCACTTGTTTGTGAGGCATAAAAGTACAGGGCTCTCTCATCCTATCACAGTTCCATAATTCACAAAGTTGTCTTCTCACGGTTACACCATGTTGATGGTAAATTGAATATGTACCGTGAAAACCCTCTGTATGTCATCATATTTGTATAGCCGCATTGATCAAATAATTCAATTAAATAAATCTAGATTTTGAACTGATTGCACAGCAAAGGAGATTCCATTTATAAGTATACTATGTTCTTGATTCTATTACGAGTAATTCTATTAAGTGGTTTTCACAAATCTGTACTTTTACTGTTAGGTCCCTAATTCCCTCAGGTAGAGAAATCACTTCTATCATTTTCAGGAAGCTGTTCAAACAGGTCCTTATGAAACCCTGCCCTGTCTCTTGTAACTCTAGGCTGAGAAAAGGCTACATAGAAGCACAGCATGATGGGTGGAAATAATGTGAGAGCCGTTTTGATTGTGGTGTAGGCTTCTCTGAATGGTCACCCGTAGGAACCTTTCTCTGACTGAAGACTAGGAAACCAGTGAAGGATTACCAGTATGATGTACACTGAAGCGTATGCATGGGACTGATTTCCCTCTTCCATTTGCCTCAGTACACAGCTGAAATTCCCATAACATATATTACACAGGCCCTGGGACGAGTCCTTTTCAGACAGACGACTTTTAACCAGGTTATTCAGCATACGGGGACAAAGAGAAATCTTTCAACATGAAATCCACAGAGCAGGTACACAAGATGAAAGCTAGGATAAGAAAACAGTGCAAATCTATGCTTTTTAAAATGTTTGAATATTGCCAAATGTATTTTTTTTTTTCAAAGCAATGGAAATATCTAAAACTTTTTTTAATGCTGTTCAATATGCACACTTAATGCAATATTTCATTAGTAACCCCTGCATGTATTTAAGAGTGATAAGCAAGGCATTAAATCCTTTGTTACCATATATGAATAATTCAGACTCCTTAATGTTGTGATGAAAATTAAGCAGGGACAACAGTTTGTGAAGGTGTTGAGCTGCTAGACCATGGAAGCAAATTGACCTTGCAGCCTTAAAATTGATCTAGATTAATCTCTCACCTAAAACGCAGAGATTATTTTAATATATAAAGACAACTTTTCATGGTGAACAAAGAAAAAGAAAGAAAGAAAGAAAGAAAGAAAGAAAGCTCACCATTGCTTAGGACTTCGGAGCCACATTAGAGTACTATTACTGAGACAAAGACAAGTGCGGTTTCTAGTTGAGTAAGGGGACAATCCAACACATTCCACATAGAACACAGTGTGCACTCGTAAGTGAATATGCTTATAAAATCTGACCGCAATTAAACAGGGCATGCCCCAGTTAATGCAGTAGCACTGCCTGCTAGTGGGTTGTTTTGCTGGAATGGTAATTAAATATGGCATTATCATGTTGCAATGCCTGGTTACCCAGGTGAAATTGACAGGCAGGCAGCATTAGTAAACACAAGCCGAAGGCAAATGTAATCATTCCAGAGGTTACCAGTGGATGCTGCTCCATTACTTATCTATGCAACGCCTTAGTATTAAAGTATACAGTTCTTTATGCAACTTTAGTAACAAAACAGAGGTGTGCTGTGTTTGAGTTGAATCAAGGGCACATACATTGCATCTAATTGAACTGTGATGCAGGTTTCATCCGGGGCTGCAGTATAACTGCATGGCTAGAATTACAGTTGCATGGTTAAAGGTACTATTTAAACGGCTTGGGGTGGATTCGTGCTTGAGCATTGTATAATTATCCTTAACTTCAAACTTTTAAACAAGTATAACTATAAGAAACTCAAGTCAAGTACACACACGTTTCAGTTTGTGCCTCATTGATATGGTCAGTGGAAGCTAAGGCCTGCCGATGCCTGCATGGATTATTTCAGGGGCCCATTTACACTTGGGATGTTTATTTCAAACTGAGTATGGTTTGGTTAGTTTAAAAGCATATATGAATGCTTCAAACAAACTCAGTCCCTTCAGGATGTTGTCCTGGGTTTAAGAATATGAATTTGAATATAAAAAATCAGTTCCCAAAAATACAGAAGCGAACCAGAGAAAATGTCTAACCGAGTTATTTTGCATTGAAGTGTGATGTGAATTCAAAAGGAATTATATATATATATATATATATATATATATATATATATATATATATATATATATATATATATATATACAGTACTGTGCAAAAGTTTTAGGCAGGTGTGAAAAAATGCTGCAAAGTAAGAATGCTTTCAAAAATAGACATGTTAATAGATTATATTTATCAGTTAACTAAATGCAAAGTGAGTGAACAGAAGAAAAATCTAAATCAAATCCATATTTGGTGTGACCACCCTTTGCCTTCAAAACAGCATCAATTCTTCTAGGTACACTTGCACAAAGTCAGGGATTTCGTAGGCATATAGTCAGGTGTATGATTAAACAATTATACCAAACAGGTGCTAATGATCATCAATTCAATATGTAGGTTGAAACACAATCATTAACTGAAACAGAAACAGCTGTGTAGGAGGAATAAAACTGGGTGAGGAACAGCCAAACTCAGCTAACAAGGTGAGGTTGCTGAAGACAGTTTACACCATGGCAAGACTGAGCACAATAACAAGACACAAGGTAGTTATACTGTATCAGCAAGGTCTCTCCCAGGCAGAAATTTCAAGGCAGACAGGGGTTTCCAGATGTGCTGTCCAAGCTCTTTTGAAGAAGCACAAAGAAACGGGCAACGTTGAGGACCGTAGACGCAGTGGTCGGCCAAGGAAACTTACTGCAGCAGATGAAAGACACATCATGCTTAGTTCCCTTCGCAATCGGAAGATGTCCAGCAGTGCCATCAGCTCAGAATTGGCAGAAAACAGTGGGACCCTGGTACACCCATCTACTGTCTGGAGAAGTCTGGTCAGAAGTGGCCTTCATGGAAGACTTGCGGCCAAAAAGCCATACCTCCGACATGGAAACAAGGCCAAGCGACTCAACTATGCACGAAAACACAGGAACTGGGGTGCAGAAAAATGGCAGCAGGTGCTCTGGACTGATGAGTCAAAATTTGAAATATTTGGCTGTAGCAGAAGGCAGTTTGTTCGCCGAAGGGCTGGAGAGCAGTACACGAATGAGTTGCAGACAACAGTGAAGCATGGTGGAGGTTCCTTGCAAGTTTGGGGCTGCATTTCTGCAAATGGAGTTGGGGATTTGGTCAGAATTAATGGTCTCCGCAATACTTCTCCATCATGCAATACCATCAGGGAGGCATCTGATTGGCCCCAAATTTATTCTGCAGCATGACAACAACCCTAAACATACAGCGAAAGTCATTAAGAACTATCTTCAGCGTAAAGAAGAACAAGTCGTCCTGGAAGTGATGGTATGGCCCCCACAGAGCCCTGATCTCAACATCATCGAGTCTGTCTGGGATTACATGAAGAGAGAGAAGCAACTGAGGCTGCCTAAATCCACAGAAGAACTGTGGTTCGTTCTCCAAGATGTTTGGGCCAACCTACCTGCTGAGTTCCTTCAAAAACTGTGTGCAAGTGTACCTAGAAGAATTGATGCTGTTTTGAAGGCAAAGGGTGGTCACACCAAATATTGATTTGATGTAGATTTTTCTTCTGTTCACTCACTTTGCATTTTGTTAATTGATAAATATAAACTATTAACATGTCTATTTTTGAAAGCATTCTTACTTTACAGCATTTTTTCACACCTGCCTAAAACTTTTGAACAGTACTGTGTGTGTATATATATATATATATATATATATATATATATATATATATATATATATATATATTTTATTCAGCTTATTGTCAAACAAACTTTACTGGGTTAATTTGCAAATGAACCGTATGAGGCTAGCTTGGCAACATTCACAGTTTGATTTCAGTTTTAGAAAACCTTGATTAATCCTTCTCCAGTGCTGTTCCGCATGAATTGCAATATAAAGCACCCTTGGCATTGTCAGTTACCTCGCACACCTGCCACTGAAATTCTGTATCGAAGTTGAGAGCTGTGGATCGCACCCCCAGTCAGTCTGAGCTTGGTTGACAAATGAGGCAGGAAGAGTTCTCATCTTAAAAACGTCATCAGGTGAGATGGCTGCCCTATGCTGTGGAAGGGGAAGAAAGGGGTTCTCCAACATTCCGTCACGTACAGTATGTGCTGGAAGGCCTTCAGGTGCTAGATTGACAGTAATTGAGGTTGAGGCTGTCTGTTCAACCACAAGGTGCAGCAGCTGCTGTACAAGGCTGCTTGTCTTTTGGGGAGGAGAGGATTTCAATAAGTGGGACCATCCTCTCCAGAGTTTCCCTGTGAGATTGCTGGCAGACAGTTCCAATTAGTACCAGTGGAGAGGGCTCAGCTGAGTACCGTGAGAGCTGTCACAGTGATACTGGGATAGATCCTTGAGAGTTCAGCATTTGCAGACAAGTCGCAGCTCTCTTTCTTAATGGATAAATGTGCCTGTCAGCCACATTTGCAACTGGCTGAAACAGTATGATTAGGCTGTGAATAGGGGTGAAATGTTTCATTGTGTATCAATGAATTGTGATACCTGATCAAAAAGACTAACGTAACCTAAGGTTATAAATCAACGTTAATGGATTAAACCCTTTTGCAGAAACAGTTGTAACTATCAACCTTGATATTTAAAATGACGATCTTTATATTGTCCTTTGTATTTATTTGAAATTTGACATTCATTTAACATCCCGTATTCAATTACAAGTGATTTGCAGTGCATCAAGATACTAGAATGTAAAAGTGAATGCAAGATCCTCACAAAACGGATGTTTTCTGTTAAATGTTTAATAAAACAGTATGCTGATTAAGACATTTAAACCTTTACAACCTTAACATGGCTACACGGTGATAGGTAATTGGGTCAATCTTGAATATGATTTGTAGCTGCTATTCATTCTCCCTCATTTAAGTTGTGTTTTTACAGTGTCTTCCACTGTACCATAAAGGATCATTTTACACATCATACAAAGCAGCCATCAGCACCATCCCATGTATAATGTTTTACAAATGTGTGGCCCTGCATGTCCGGACATGTTTTGTGATCTCTAGCTGTGGAGAGCAGAACAGATGCTGGAATGACTTTTTAATTGGAGCTTAGCGCTGATACCCAAATAACAAAAACTAAAAATGTGTGTTTGGCAATTTTAACAGTTCAAGTAGAATAGAACTGCAGATACTGTACCTTCATCACAGTTTGGTATTTCTCACTTCTGTAAACTGCTCTAAAGATAGTGGAAAAGTGCAAAACTCAGGGAACTTGGGTTAAGAGTTGGGTTGTGTGCAGTCACCCAGGAACACTACAGATGTTTTAAATTGATTTTTTAAAAATAAAAAAGTATTCGATTTTGGAAAATAATTCTACAAATGGCAACAACTTTTTAGACATGCTGTAAATTGCAAGATCATACGGTTCCCAGCAAAAGCTAAGTAACTAATGAATTGCTTAAAAAAAAAAAAAAACACCCAGCATATAATACAAATAAACCCCTTGAACTAAAATGATTTTGTCAGTTTTAGATTGCATAGCTATACCGTTCTTAAAGAACACAATGAGCTACTTAAACTAATTCAATTTAAAAAAATCTGCCAAAGTATTTAGTTTCAGGGGTGTACAAACCCAATAAAAAACTGAAGAAGGTAGCTAAACAATTAATGAGGGAGGAAACTTCTCAAGATATTGAGCCAACACTGTAGTATTCTCCATAAAACTTTGGATATTGTCTGCAATTTTAGTGGTGCCTTGGTATCTTGGAAACAAGGAGGAGAGTGTAGGTTTACCCAACAGTACACAATCAGAACAGTCCCCATGCTTTGTAAACGGCTGCTGATCTTCAAAGACAGTACTTTCATTGTCCAGCACCCAGTGGCATTATGTGGTGTGTGTGTGTTTGATCGTCCTTGCCTGCAGTGTGCTGTGTGCAGGGAGCAAGGATGTTTACTCAACCCCTGGTAGGCAGACTTTACAGGCATTGCCCTGATCGCTCCCCGGGAATGCCCTGAGGAAGTTTCAAAGACACTTTCTCTGTACATGCCTAATCTCTCTCTCTCTCTCTCTCTCGCTCTCTCTCTCTCTCGCTCTCTCTGTCTCTCTCTCTCTCTCTCTCTCTCTCTCTCTCTGAATCTTTCAGAAGGAACTGCAGAGTGGAAGGAATATAGCAATACTCTGTTCAATCTAATTTGCACACACAAACAGGGAGGGTGCGACATCAACGATGCCCAATAGACTTTTGCATGGTTTTCAACTTCATTTAAATGAGATTTGGAAAGCGGGTCAGCTAGTTTAACAGGGAGGCATTTGTTTCCATTAAAAAAAACAGAATGAACTTTGCATAACCCTGTTCTGAAATCCATAGCCAACTATGCACATTTGTGTTTGAAAGATCAGACTGTGATACTTTGGGTTTTTGCATTTTGACACGTGTTGCTGCATTGTATGTGGCGCAGGGTGTTAAGCTGTCTGTGTTTCACAGAATTAATATGATGCATATTTGGAAATTCAAGTGGTGGTGTAAAAACCGACTAAAATTGACAAATGAACTTGCACCCGTATTGGTTTTTAGAAGTACCTTAAAAATGATGAAGAGGCATCAATCTGAGCAATCTGTAAATCTGCTGTGAACTGCACAGACTCTGACTTGTTTCACTTTATAACATTTACCTCCTGGAAGAGATCCAAAAAACTGTTTACCTCAACCAGTTCAGAGCAGATTGGCCTCGCTGCTCACATTTCTTCTGCTCTGTTTAGCACAGGGTTTCCTTTCATGTATTTCAACCTTCTCAATTGGTTGCTTTGCTTTGTAAAGAGTAGCATGTGTTCATTTCTGGTTTGTGTATACAGTAAATTAAGTGAAAGTTGAATACCACTAGAATATAACGTGATATGCTTTAGACTTGAGGCCAGTATTATTATTAATCAAGTGGTTTTGTTTAAAATTTATAATGGCCAAATTTATTTATTTATTATTATTATTATTATTATTATTATTATTATTATTATTATTATTATTATTATTATTATTATTATTATTATTATTATGTGTTTTATTTAGCAGATGCCTGGAAATGCCTGGAAAGAAATCCTGGTCAAAGCATCTGCTTTACAAAAATGATAACCTGTTCAAGGAATAAAATCATGTTAGCGGTATAAAATGATCAAGTGACTAATTTAATTCCTGCAACTGAGTTTACTAGTTTTACACAGTTACATTTGTTTTATTCCTCTTGGACAATTTCCATTTGAACTTGCTTTAAAACAGGACCTGTAGTGTTTTTAATGAACTATTTTTACTATTTCACAACGTGGTAGATCCCTGGAAGAACCGTTTGAGAAGACGAAGCCTGACTCTTTCATCTCGCTTTCTTATACCCCAGGTTATCCGGACAAGGACAATGAGCACCCCTCTAGCTATCTCTCCAAATTCAGAGACAGGCCAGTGAATCCCTTTTTTAAACAGAGATTGAGTGCAGCCAAGCAGGCCAGCCGACATGCAGTCCTGGTACCGCTCCAGCTACAGAGCTAGAGATTGCTGTCTCTGCTTTTAATTGAGGAAACACAAGTGCACTCAGGAATAAAGGACAGGGTGAGCAAGGCTTTTCCACCCCAGCCTATTTAACGCTAATGCAAATTGAGCTGTGCGGTAATGTGCTGTTCTGTCCAGCTGTCCAGATCTACGTAATCTGGACGTTGTAGATTTTATATTACAGGAGTGATTGCCTTGTCATTCCTAGTAAATTTAAAAGAATGATCCCATTATATTCCTGCCAGCGTTTTGGACTGAAGAGCCTTTTTTCATCAGAGCTTAATTGCGTGTATGTGTGTGCATGTTCGTTTGTGTTAGTAGTGATGTTTCTTTTTTCCAACTAATTGTAACACACATTGGCCTGTGTACACTTGGCTGTAGCACGATGATGACGTGCAAAAACAACAGATTGTGTGTATCTTATACATGTGAAAAAGAGCACTTATCAACTTTTGGTGTGTAGTTGGGGCTACATATCTAGGGAATCAATGTGATCTTCAGAGACTCTTTAACAAGTGGTGCTGTAATTGGGTCAGTCCAGCTCAAGTGGACCTTGCTTCCCCAAAGGGATTCGGAAGCAGTCGTTGCACAGCCCTCCGGAACCATTTAAACTCCTTACAGGCTTGTCACATCAAGTCAGTGCTGTGAACTACCTAGGGGATCTTCAGGACCGAACCCTTTTTTCTCTTGTGGTTGTCGTGCAACTCCACATTTGTGCATTACGAAAAATATTAAGATATACGATTCTCCGCTCCATTAATGAACACTCTCAAAATGAAAATTACATTTGATCAAAAATAAATAAAAATGTAGAAATATGTATTTTTTTTTTAAATAACATTTTTTAAAAAAATCTGGATGCAAACTAACAACATTTGGGACCAGATTTCCGTTCACCAAACTCAAATCTACTAGGTCTAGCTTGTCCGTGGCTGAGGATTTTGGAGATAGTTGGGGTGTGAAATATGGGAGGTTGGGTTACGAGGCAGTCAGCATCTAGGAACATACTCAACAGTTCTTAGGGATGGAGTAAAGATCATTCAGTCTGAAAAGTTCATCTACTAATAGATGATCAAAGGAGGAGTTTTATAAGATCTCAATGGATTGTTTCTTGGAACAATACGAAAGGCTCAAAGTGCTTAATAATTGCAATGCATTTGTTTTTCAGTACACTGTGATCAAGGGAGACACCTCCAGTCTTTTTGTTGGGTGTACTGTGTGTGCGGCTATTGAAATGTCTAGCCACTAGCTTTCCTAATGGTCATAACAGGGGTTGCCTTAAAGAAGTGCTAACCAAGATTTTAAAATCCATTTACTTCTTATTAACTCCAGCTACATTATCACCTGTTCCCTATTTCAATTACTTTCATTGCTTGTTTTTAAGACTATATTTGAGGTTACACAGATGTTTCAAATACAAATATACAGATTGTAGAGTTGCTACTGCTTCCTGGTGCCTGATCACTTCCTGTGTCAATGTGATAATGTAACCTACTGCACAGAAAATGACATGATACCACAAACACCAGTGTAGTTGTTGTATTTGTAGTATTGTACTTGCATTGTAAAATATGTCTTTTTTGAAATAGATTTTCCTGTAGCATTTACATTCCTAGCTGCATATAAGAACATAAGAAAGTTTACAAACGAGAGGAGGCCATTCAGCCCATCTTGCTCGTTTGGTTGTTAGTAGCTTATTGATCCCAGAATCTCATCAAGCAGCTTCTTGAAGGATCCCAGGGTGTCAGCTTCAACAACATTACTGGGGAGTTGGTTCCAGACCCTCACAATTCTCTGTGTAAAAAAGTGCCTCCTATTTTCTGTTCTGAATGCCCCTTTATCTAATCTCCATTTATGACCCCTGGTCCTTTTTTCTTTTTTCAAGTCAAAGAAGTCCCCCGGGTTGACATTGTCTATACCTTTTTAGGATTTTGAATGTTTGAATCAGATCACCGTAGTCTTCTTTGTTCAAGACTGAATAGATTCAATTCTTTTAGCCTGTCTGCATACGACATGCCTTTTAAACCCGGGATAATTCTGGTCGCTCTTCTTTGCACTCTTTCTAGAGCAGCAATATCCTTTTTGTAACGAGGTGACCAGAACTGAACACAATATTCTAGGTGAGGTCTTACTAATGCATTGTAGAGTTTTAACATTACTTCCCTTGATTTAAATTCAACACTTCTCACAATATATCCAAGCATCTTGTTAGCCTTTTTTATAGCTTCCCCACATTGTCTAGATGAAGACATTTCTGAGTCAACATAAACTCCTAGGTCTTTTTCATAGTTCCCTTCTTCAATTTCACTATCTCCCATATGATATTTATAATGCACATTTTTATTGCCCGCATGCAATACTTTACACTTTTCTCTATTAAATTTCATTTGCCATGTGTCTGCCCAATTCTGAATGCTGTCTAGATCATTTTGAATGACCTTTGCTGCTGCAACAGTGTTTGCCACTCCTCCTATTTTTTGTGTCGTCTGCAAATTTAACGAGTTTGCTTACTATACCAGAATCTAAATCATTAATGTAGATTAGGAATAGCAGAGGACCTAATACTGATCCCTGTGGTACACCACTGGTTACCTTGCTCCATTTTGAGGTTTCTCCTCTAATCAGTACTTTCTGTTTTCTACCTGTTAACCACTCCCTAATCCATGTGCATGCATTTCCTTGAATCCCTACTGTGTTCAATTTGAGAATTAATCTTTTATGCAGAACTTTGTCAAAAGCTTTCTGGAAATCTAAATAAACCATGTTGTATGCTTTGCAATTATCTATTTTCAATGTTGCATCCTCAAAAAAGTCAAGTAGGTTAGTTAGACACGATCTCCCTTTCCTAAAACCATGCTGACTGTCTCCCAGGATATTGTTACCATATAGGTAATTTTCCATTTTGGATCTTATTATAGTTTCCATAAGTTTACATATAATAGAAGTCAGGCTTCTTGGTCTGTAGTTTCCTGGTTCGGTTTTGTCTCCTTTTTGTGGATCGGTATTACGTTTGCTATTTTCCAGTCTGTCGGTACAACCCCTGTGTCAAGAGACTGTTGCATGATCTTGGTTAGCGGTTTGTAAATAACTTCTTTCATTTCTTTGAGTACTATTGGGAGGATCTCATCTGGCCCAGGGGATTTGTTTATTTTAAAAGCTCCTAGTCCCTTTAACACTTCTGCCTCTGTTATGCTAAAGTTATTTAAAATTGGATAGGAACAGGTCGACATGTGGGGCATGTTGTCCATGTCCTCCTTTGTAAAAACCTGTGAAAAGTAATCATTTAATATATTTGCTATTTTTTTTTCTTCATCTATGATTTTGCCATTTGTGTCTCTTAGACATTTAACCTCCTCTTTGAATGTTCTTTTGCTGTTATAATATTGGAAAAACATTTTGGAATTGGTTTTAGCCCCCTTAGCAATATTGATTTCTATCTCTCTCTTGGCCTTTCTAACTTCCTTTTTGACTTGTGTTTGCAGTTCCAAGTACTCTTTCTGTGTGCTTTGTTTTTGGTCCCTTTTAAACGCTCTATAAAGTGCCTTTTTTCGTGGAATATTTTTTTTAATTGATCTATTAAACCATTTTGGCCATTTTGTTTTAGATTTAGATTTGTCTACTTGTTGTAATTGTTTTGCGCCTCTAGTACTACATTTTTAAAAAACAGCCATCCTTTTTCTGTGGATGTTTTCTCTATTTTACTCCAATCTACTTCTGTTAGTCTCTGTTTCATACCTTTGTAGTTTGCTTTTTTAAAATTGTAAACCTTAGCTTTAGTCATTACTTTTGGGGTTTTAAAAAATATTTCAAATGAGACCATGTTGTGGTCTGAGTTTGCCAATGGCTCTCTGACCTCTGTTTTAGTTATTCTGTCTTCATTATTTGAAAAGACTAAATCAAGGCATGCCTCCCCTCTAGTCGGTGCCTTGACAAATTGCGTTAGGAAGCAGTCATTTGTCATTTCCACCATTTCAATTTCGTCTGTCGTGCCCCCTATTGGGTTTTCCCATTTTATACAGGGGAAGTTGAAATCCCCCATTAGTATGGCTTCTCCTTTTCTACACGCATTTCGAATGTCATTGTACAACAGATTATTTTGCTCAGCGTCTGAATTTGGCGGTCTATAGCATGCTCCTAATATTATGCCCTTTGAATTTGTGTCCATTATTCTGACCCATATTGATTCTGCATTGTTTTCTTTGTCCTGATTTAACACCTGGGCTTCAAGGCTATTTCTTATGTATAGTGCTACCCCTCCGCCTCTTCTGTCCTGCCTGTCTTAACTATACAGTGTGTACCCACTAATATTATATTCGTCTCCATCACTCTCAGACAACCAAGTTTCTGTAACACCTATCACATCGTAGTTACTTGTTAGTGCAGTAGCTTCAAGTTCTAACATTTTGTTTCTGAGACTTCTAGCATTAAGATAAATACATTTAATAGTGGTCTTACCTGAGTTGTTGCCCTTGTTTTGATGTAGTCTCCCTTCTGTTTTTTTGTTTTCTCCCCCCTTCCTTTCTAGTTTAAATGCTTCTGTACCGCCTGAAGGATCCTTTCTCCGAGTAGATTGGTTCCCTTTCTGTTTAAGTGCAGTCCGTCCCACCTGTATAGATAGTCCTTGTTGTAGAAAGTGCTCCAATGTTCAAGAAAGGTGAAGCCTTCCTGTGTGCACCACGATTTCAGCCATGCATTTTGATTTTGTATTTCCAGCTGTCCATATGGTCCTTTGCAAGGCGCCGGCAGTATCCCAGAAAATACCACAGTTTTGGTCTTGTCTTTTAATTTCCTTCCTAGCTCTCTGAATTTGTTTTGCAGGGGTCTCTTCCAATGTTGTTTGTACCAATGTGGACGACTACTACCGGGTCATCTCCTGTTCGTTCTAGGAGCCTGTCCACATTCTCAGTGATGTGCTTGACTGAGGCTCCTGGAAGGCAGCACACTGTTGTAGTAAGGGGGTCCAAACTGCGAACTGTTTCTCAGTATGGAGTCCCCAACAGTCATGACCTCCCTTCTTTTTGCTGCCTGGTCAGCACTGTTTATAGGGTCCTGGGTGTTGTTTCTTTCATTCTCTTGATGTTGGTTTTGGTCATCTAAATGTTGAAGTGGCTCAAATGTGTTGGCTGTCTGGATTTCTGGTGGTTGTGTTTGACGAAGTTTCTTTTTTTTTTTTTTTTTTTTAGTTTAGTGTAGCTTCTGCAGCTGTCAACCTGCTTTCAAACTGCTTCTAACTGCGTTGTACTTGTCCACGACTGTACTTCTCCCACAATGTCGCTTCCACACGCTGTCGCTGGGAAGTCTGCCTGCCTTTTGTTTGTTTGTGTTTGTGCTGCGTGCTCCGCTTCTCCCCCGTGTCCCAGAACGCCGCGGGATTTGAATCAGCTGCTCCGAGTTTCAGCTTATCAGAAAAATACACGCAGCTGCAAGGCTTTAAGCTGCAATGTTTTCTGATTTAAAGCAACTCCAGATTTAAATATCTAGAGATGCACTTCTCCAATTGGGATTAAACTTGATTAGTCCATTATTTAGCAGTTCATGGGGAATATCACAATCGAGGGTATATAGATAGGAGCCTGCAACACGGTCTCTATCTACTCTGTCTAACAATGTCAGCAATACTTCATCAGCAGGAACACATGTTCTGTTTTATTGTTGCAAGTGGTTTGAGCAAGAAAATGCACGGAGTGTTTGTTAATCAGCCTTTCATTTCTCTGCAGTTCCCAGAAACCTGTGAGGAGTCCGCTTCCCCATTTGTCTTCATGTGTTCAAATCCTCAGGAGCTGGTGGTTAAATTCCCCATGAAAGGAAAACACAAAATCTGTAAGTCTAGTTTTCCTTTTATTGTATTGAGATGCATTCTTGCTGGTGTGGCCTTATTGGTTTTATGCAAGAAAGCAAACTACCTTGATCTTTTTGTTATTCCCTGTGGGGATAAATAGTATTAAAGCTTAACTTTTTCAATTGAGATTTTGTATTAATGAAATTTATTCCATATACTGGTATCTGATTTGTGTAAGCAATAACCCACTGCAGTCATTACCATTCTCCTCCAGGGTATATTCTGAGTCAATAGGCGAAAGCCATGCATAGTCCTTCTGAGTATTTAAAGAGTAAGTAGCTCCAAAAATTCTTTTAATTACCTTTTTACATTTCTCTTACTATTTCATGGTGTTTTCAATAATTCGGAGTGGCCCTTGCTCCAATATTGAGTTCTTATCATGTTTCTGTAAATCTACCTTTACCTGGCTTTGATCAGCCTTCCTCATTCCATTTATATCATGTGATAGTGTGACGTTTCAACTCTGCCAGCCCCACCTACTCTACGCTTGTATAGACGAGAATAGGTGTGGCTAGCAGAGTGGATTCCAAAAGGAATGAAGAAGGAGCACAGTCCCTAGAAAGCTAAGCCAGGAAAAGGCAGATTTATAGAAACCTGATGCTCACTCAACGTTGGTGCCAGGAGCACTCTGAGTGATTGAAATACCCATGAAATAGTCAGATAAATGTAAAGCAGAGGAAGAACACTACCCAGAATGACTCTGATGATTGCACCCACCGTAAGGGAGATGCCATTTCAATTAAAAAGACTATTAAAATAACATTTGAAGACACTTTATCCTTTTCCCACTTTGTCTCCTTGAGGCACACAGTGTAATAGCATTACGATTCAAAGCAGGTCCCTGTGTCCTGTACAAGGACATTTCCAACAACTACCTAAAAATATCCCCAATTTTATCAGGGAAATTAGAAGCTCAGCGAAAGTCTCTGAAATCCGTGACAGTGTGAATTGCATTGGGCCCTGACTATAAAATTCCAATTAAATTCACTCCCAGCAGCTAATGAAAGACCGTGGAGCTGCTGGTGCACTGTGTTCTGCCCAGCTGATTTATAAGTCTAATTCCACACATTTTTACTGTCTCCCTTCCCTGATGAAAAACAGGTGCCTGTCAGAATTGAGATGATTGCTTTCTGTGCACAAGAGGCAAATCAATATTTGTGATGCAGCTTATGTTTGTTGCACTTCATATCCTTTTTTATTGTCCTTGTTATCAGGAACCATATTTTAAAGTTTGTTTATTTCCATGCACAAGAGGCAAAGGGCTCTGTTCATAAACATGATCTTAAGTTAAATATTATTATTATTATTATTATTTATTTCTTGGCCGACGCCCTTATCCAGGGTGACTTACAATTGTTACAAGATATCACATTATTTTTTACATACAGTTACCCATTTATACAGTTGGGTTTTTTCTTGAGCAATCTAGGTAAAGTACCTTGCTCAAGGGTACAGAAGCAGTGTCCCCCACCTGGGATTGAAGCCACGACCCTCCGGTCAAGAGTCCAGAGCCCTAACCACTACTCCACTCTGCTGCCCAGTAAATACTACTTTAAAAAAACTAAAAAATGACAAATTTGATTTTATCTATGCAGAACATTTATTAAAACAGTTTTTAAAGTTAGAATAGAGCCCAATAAGATCATATAGGAATGTTATGTTAATGCGTCCATTGTGGGCAAAGTTGGAGGTGAAAATTCAAGGTTTTTGACACATTGGCTTAATGCTGGGACTGAGGCTTTGTAAGAGGTGCTAAGTGAACACAAAACAGTTATTCACAGCAGTAAGCAGGTGAGAAATACCACGTCGGGGGAAAAAAGCATTAGTTGACGCAATTGAAAGAAGGGCTGTCCTCAGGAGCTTGTGTTAAACCAAAGATGCTACATCAGTGTCATTTTACCTGTGATTTTCAAAATGCTTTTTTTCATATTTAGATGGTTGATACATTATACTTAATTCCCTTAACAAAAACACCACTTGTAAAAATGTAATAAAAAAAAAATATTTCTACTGCAACTGAGCTTGAAGTTCTCATTTGAGGTATAACCTCTAGCTGCTGGAAGTAGAAGCAGGAGCTTGCCTATATTAGGCTAACAGCATCACATCGCTGCAGGCAGATTGCAAGGGCGAGGATGCTTTTGCCCCAATAGCTAAAGCTTCATTTTGGGGTTGCAAATGAACTGGACTGTCCATAAGATAAGTAGAATGCCCAGATTGTGAAAGTGTGGCACACCACCTGCAGGGAATTCTATTCTATTAGTGTAAAATGATTGTGAGGGGCTGTAGCTGCAATGAGATTGTGTCATCCACGCTGGAAACTCATTGACTGCTGACCTAATTGTTAAAATGGTTATTTACATACTTAGAGCTGACAAACTAATTCCAATAATCTGCCCTGATATGTATTGCCATCACTTCATAGGTGATCAGCTTTTTTTAATCATACCATTTTTTCTAATTTCGTTTTTACATTTGGTCGGGGATTCGTGTTTTTTTTCCCACTCTCTGAGAGCCGCAGCTCTAGCCAGCACAACCATGAAAGTGCTATTAGCTGCAGTAGCACACTGTTATTGAGTATCAGCATGCATCGTTTAATATGCATGCCTTTCCAGGACTGTTTGCAAACTCAAACAACGTGTACAGGGAAATGTCACGCCTGAGAGGCTGCTCAGCAGAAATAGCCTTTCAGATCCATGGAGCCCATCTGTGAGGAGATGACTTTACTGAATAAAGACAAGAAACAGGGGAGACTGTTACCATACTGTTTACAGATTGCCAACTAAGCGCATGGGGATTGTGTAGAACGGGTCGTATTTGAAGCCTACCCTTATTGCAAAACATGTTACCTCTACATATAGCGGCTTGACAGAAATGCACATTGTTTTATGTAAATAGAACTTCATTTGAATGACTGATGCGTTTGTTATTCAAATGATATTCATGACCCGAATCCTGTGAAATGTGAAATGTAAAATATCCAGCTCCCAGGGGCTTCTGTATCCAAAACTGCACAGATGACAGTATAAAGGAGATATTTTGAAGAAGTCTATTTAATTTTGTAAACAGCTTCATTGTTTTTAAGGTTTTAGTTTGATATTTACAGATGTTAAACCGCGAAAGCCAGAATAGGAGCATTTTTACCTGCAAATGTTTTCAATTACTGTGCAGCAGATAAGACAACTAAATATTACACATTATATCAATATGAGTAAAATGAGATACTGAACATGTTACCAGCAGATGGTTTACATTTCAACAGATACCATACACGTCTTTAATGTAAACAGGATTCACGAGGAGGCTGCAAGGGGCAATTTTACCAGCAGATGTTTTCAGTACTGTGTAGAAGATAAGACAACTTCAGACTGGTGTGTTGTAAGTACCTTGCCTCAGGCTGTCAGTATTGGGTTGTCCCCAGTTGATCTCCGGTGATAAAAATACCTGGTGATAACTCAGGGAGGTGTCTGGGGGTGGACTGTGACACCAACACTGTTGCTGGTGTACAGAGGTCATGAAACAGCCTCCCTCACAGCTTCTTGAAACCTGAAGTCTGTTCAGAATTCCTCCGAAAATCTCAAACATCTGAGGAACAAAGAAAACGCAATTCCCTGCAGCCATGCTTTTAAATTTGACACTAATTTCCAGAGACAGAGTCTTAACAGAGAATCCAAGCTAAAAATGGTTTGAATTGAATTGAAATGAAGTTGTACTGTAGTTGTAAGTTTTTTTTTTTTTTTTTTGCACAGCTCACTGCTGTTTATTATAAAACCATGTTTGAAGGGTATTGTTAAGTCAAGCTCAAACAAATTCATGACTCAGTCTCGCTTGGAAGCAGTTCTGCATGCAGGCACACATACAGGGGAACCATAAATTATCCCAGACAATCTCCCTAGGTTTTAAGTGTCTCTTGTTTTATACAGCAGGCTCACGCTAATGGGAACCGGTTGTGACTGGACCCTGGTAACCAGTACCATACTAAAAGTCTTTGTTTTAGGTTTCTCATACATTTCAGTAATAACCCTTTGAATACACAAGATAGCTGTACATGTACATCTGCACTCATTACAGCATTCTGAGAATGAAGTTTAGTTTCTACAGCCTCCATCAGCGTATATACACAGGAGTTTATTTCCACTGTACATTATACATTTATTAACTGCAGCCTGCAGTTGCTTTTAATTTCCAGCAGCTTTCGAAATGAATCAGTCTGGTTAAATCTAATGAGAAATAGCAGCTTGCAGGCTTGGTCCCAAGAAAGGTGTGTCTTTTCACACATCTGATGCATCTAGAACCAGATTATGACAGGATCAGGACCTGACAGTTTTCATGATAATCCCCCAGATGAACCCATCGTTACAGGTAGCTGGAGTGACGCAGGAGGTGGTAGTTAGTCAGAACCGGATTTCAGTATGGGAATGATTCCTGCCTGTTTCTGTGCCTGGGGCTGTTTGACTTCATCCGTTGACACGTATAACAAATCTGTAGGAGAGATGACAGCTGCAGCCAGCTTCAGCACAATCACATTTAGGCCATCCTCAGCAGATGCTCTCTCTGAGTAGCAATAACTGTTCCTCTGCCTCCTCCAGCAATAGATTACACATGGTGAATGACAACAGGGAACCCATTTGTGGGTCACACAGCCCTTCAGATGGTGATGCAGATGTCGGTACAGGTGGCGGCATAGGTGATAAATCTGAGGGTAATTTAGTCTGGTTTAACGATGAACTCGCTGCTGTGTTCAGTGAGAGGGAACTGAGTAAGGAAAGAGACTGCATTGAGGGAATTTTAAAATCCATCGTGTGCATCACGTCCTGCAGTAAAACTTTATTATTTATTTTGATCTTGTTATGTATTTCTATTAGTTTTTACATTGTCTTGCACTCTCATTGCTTGCTGGAAAAAAAAGTCTGTAGACGGGACAGTACTTGCAAGACAACGCTATATCAGCCTATAGAACTACAGCAACCCAACATATGCTGCCTGGCCAATTATTAGGACCTGCCTACCGGATTGGATTCTGTTATGAATTAGAGATGCAAATTAGGTTTAGCATGTGATGTGATGATCCCTGTGGTATTATAAAGCTCTGGGAGCAGCACAATTGCAAACAGGCTACCATGAATGGGGAAAGGTAGCAATGTAACAGCATTCGAAAGGCATGAGGCAGGGCCAGGGACAGCCATGTTGCTAGGTTGGTTATCAGAGTGTATCTGCAATGTCAAAACAAAGAGAAGGTGGTCGCCAAGAGAGACAGCTGTGGCCGCAGACAGAGGGAAAAGACTGTATTAGAGGCTAGTCAAGTCTGAAATAATAATGACTGAATGGATTAACATCCCTCACCACTCCTTCTAGCACATTGTGAAGCCCATGCCATGTTGTGTCAAGGCTGTATCAAGTGGCCCAACCTGATATTAGGTACAGGGCCTAATAAAGTGGCTAGGCAGTGTATATAACTAGTATAAATATATGGATATTAAAACTTGAGAATAATCTTTGGTGCCACTATATTTTTCCAAAATGGCACCCCCTTCACACTAAAGTTTTTGTATTTTGTAGAAATGACACATGTTAAAAAGCTAACAGGTGATTTTCTGTTAAATGTTTCGCAAGCCCACATTTTATATACACAATGGCACTTTAAATTCCCCTGCTCTCTGAGTTTTAAAGAGCCATGCCGGGCTACTTAATATTTAATGTTTGCTTCTAACCCCACACTTCCCAGTAGGAGGATTAAGATATCCAAAAGGTCTTCAGCAGCAGCAGCTGCAGGCTTTGGCACAAGCATTTTAAAATGTTTTACAGCTTTCTATACATGTGGGGAAAATATGTAGTTGTCCAAAAAAACGATCATTAAAAATCAATTTGTTGCGTTGGCCATCTGTGTCATACAGTAAGCAAGGATCATCTAAGCATTAGTCCTACTTATTTATTAAATATGCATGACTATTTTTATATGTGTTTATGCTGTACGTTGTGGGCAATTGCGATTTAATAGTAATATTTCAAAGCATTCCTTATAACTCATAAACTGTTTCAGATCATTAGTTTTTTATGGAAACTTGGCAAAAACATACAGTTCACTTTTGACATCTGACCTAATGCGGCTGCCATTTTGTTTGTGTCCACATTTGGTACTCCGTTGTATTCTATGATTTTATTGATCTAGTTTCCAAATAAAATATAGCCATTTGCTGACGCATTTGTTGTAACCTCCAACCATAAGATATATTTGAGACATTAATTACAGAAAATACAGTTGGAAAAGGGTCTCAGTAACTATACGGCTGCCATGTTTGCTGTGACTTCAGTGTCCAAATGGAAACCCGTTGAAATATTGCTTTAAGCTGTATTCTGTGACTCTCTCAGTCAAGTTTGGTTATGAAAATCATCCAGTCAGTTAACCATATCATTGCTAGAGACAATTGACTCCAACTTTGATACACAGCCGTCTTCTATGATTCTCTGTCAATTTAGATGTAATTTGTCTCATCCAATTACAAAGTGAATGGGACCACATGTAAATCTATATGGCACAGGTCGAGTGAGGATTGTGATTATTCCGATAGTTTCAGCTCATTCAAACACTATAACAGGTTTTCATTATTTAGGATGGTAGGGTTTTATTGATGGGAGAGGAAAAAAAAAAACATAAAAATGAACACAGTCAAGCTTGACATTTTTCCTTTTGTACACAAAAAACAGTTTCTGCTGACCCTAGGAACTCTTCCACTGGATAATCCTTGAAATCCTGAAATGATTCCACACATTCTTTTCTGGAAATGCCAGACATTCTTCGCTGCTAAATGCCACATCCTGCCTCGTATCCTGGGTATTTCAAAAGCAACATCTGACTGAAGTCACACTGCAAGAACAACAGCCAAAGAAATGAAGGCCATCTTTGTCAGACATACGTACTGCATGGCCTGCAACATTGGGAAATCAGAATCTGATCTCCGCCAGGTTCCACCATATATCCCTCTGTTCTTGTAGAAAGGAAAGTTTGACACATGTATGTACAAGTCAGCCCCCTCTCAATAGTTTATGCTAAAGTATGTCCCTTTCAAGTTTCATCGTAATTTGATTAGCAGGCAGACATACAGTCGACATACATACATACATACAGTACATACAGATGTGCTCAAATTTGTTGGTACCCTTACAGCTCATTGAAATAATGCTTCATTCCTCCTGAAAAGTGATGAAATTAAAAGCTATTTTATCATGTATACTTGCATGCCTTTGGTATGTCATAGAATAAAGCAAAGAAGCTGTGAAAAGAGATGAATTATTGTTTATTCTACAAACATATTCTAAAATGGCCTGGACACATGTGTTGGTACCCCTTAGAAAAGATAATAAATAATTGGATTATAGTGATATTTCAAACTAATTAGTTTCTTTAATTAGTATCACACATGTCTCCAATCTTGTAATCAGTTATTCAGCCTATTTAAATGGAGAAAAGTAGTCACTGTGCTGTTTGGTATCATTGTGTGCACCACACTGAACATGGACCAGAGAAAGCAAAGGAGAGAGTTGTCTGAGGAGATCAGAAAGAAAATAATAGACAAGCATGGTAAAGGTAAAGGCTACAAGACCATCTCCAAGCAGCTTGATGTTCCTGTGACAACAGTTGCAAATATTATTAAGAAGTTTAAGGTCCATGGAACTGTAGCCAACCTTCCTGGGCGCGGCCGCAAGAGGAAAATCGATCCCAGATTGAACAGAAGGATAGTGCGAATGGTAGAAAAAGAACCAAGGATAACTGCCAAAGAGATACAAGCTGAACTCCAAGGTGAAGGTACGTCAGTTTCTGATCGCACCATCCGTCGCTTTTTGAGCGAAAGTGGGCTCCATGGAAGAAGACCCAGGAGGACTCCACTTTTGAAAGAAAAACATAAAAAAGCCAGACTGGAATTTGCTAAAATGCATATTGACAAGCCACAATCCTTCTGGGAGAATGTCCTTTGGACAGATGAGTCAAAACTGGAGCTTTTTGGCAAGTCACATCAGCTCTATGTTCACAGATGAAAAAATGAAGCTTTCAAAGAAAAGAACACCATACCTACAGTGAAACATGGAGGAGGCTCGGTTATGTTTTGGGGCTGCTTTGCTGCGCCTGGCACAGGGTGCCTTGAATCTGTGCAGGGCACAATGAAATCTCAAGACTATCAAGGCATTCTGGAGCGAAACGTACTGCACAGTGTCAGAAAGTTCTGTCTCAGTCGCAGGTCATGGGTCCTCCAACAGGATAATGACCCAAAACACACAGCTAAAAGCACCCAAGAATGGATAAGAACAAAACATTGGACTATTCTGAAGTGGCCTTCTATGAGTCCTGATCTGAATCCTATCGAACATCTATGGAAAGAGCTGAAACTTGCAGTCTGGAGAAGGCACTCATCAAACCTGAGACACCTGGAGCAGTTTGCTCAGGAAGAGTGGGCCAAACTACCTGTTAACAGGTGCAGAAGTCTCATTGAGGGCTACAGAAAACGTTTGATTGCAGTGATTGCCTCTAAAGGTTGTGCAACAAAATATTAGGTTAGCAGTCCCATCATTTTTGTCCATGCCATTTTCATTTGTTTTCTTATTTACAATATTATGTTGAATAAAAAATCAAAAGCAAAGTCTGATTTCTATTAAATATGGAATAAACAATGGTGGATGCCAATTAATTTTGTCAGTTTCAAGTTATTTCAGAGAAAATTGTGCATTCTTCGTTTTTTGTGGAGGGGTACCAACAAATTTGAGCATGTCTGTACATACATGTGCTATATATAAAATGTGTTATAAACAGACATGCTGACGGATGGACACTACCGTTCTATCTTTGTCAGTGTTAAAGGTCACAGTATTGTGTGATTTCAGATAAGCCGGTTACTAGGATTCTACAGGCACAGATAATGGCAGGTGGATTTGTATACAAAGAAACATGATTGAAAATCTGTATTGGAGCAACACTCAGAACTGCCTAACCCACTCGACCATGCCTTTACATTTTAAATATAACATGTAGTTTCAGTTCCAAAGCAAATAGTCACCAATATCATTTAAAAACAGATAGCTGCTATGTGTGGAATTGTATGTAGCATTACATTTTAAAGTGGATTGGATTGTGTAATTCTGCATGAAAAATTAATTGTGTTAACCTGTTTTGCGTTACTGAGTGTATTTAAGAGGACTAAAACATTTTGTTTTGGTGTGGATACTATATATATATATATATATATATATAGTACTGTGCAAAAGTTTTAGGCAGGTGTGAAAAAATGCTGTAAAGTAAGAATGCTTTCAATAATAGACATGTTAATAGTTTATATTTATCAATTAACAAAATGCAAAGTGAGTGAACAGAAGAAAAATCTACATCAAATCAATATTTGGTGTGACCACCCTTTGCCTTCAAAACAGCTTCAATTCTTCTAGGTACACTTGCACACAGTTTTTGAAGGAACTCGGCAGGTAGGTTGTCCCAAACATCTTGGAGAACTAACCACAGTTCTTCTGTGGATTTAGGCAGCCTCAGTTGCTTCTCTCTCTTCATGTAATCCCAGACAGACTCGATGATGTTGAGATCAGGGCTCTGTGGGGGCCATACCATCACTTCCAGGACTCCTTATTATTATTATTATTTATTTATTATCTTCTTTATGCTGAAGATAGTTCTTAATGACTTTTGCTGTATGTTTGGGGTTGTTGTCATGCTGCAGAATAAATTTGGGGCCAATCAGATGCCTCCCTGATGGTATTGCATGATGGATAAGTATCTGCCTGTACTTCTCAGCATTGAGGAGACCATTAATTCTGACCAAATCCCCAACTCCATTTGCAGAAATGCAGCCCCAAACTTGCAAGGAACCTCCACCATGCTTCACTGTTGCCTTCAGACACTCATTCGTGTACCGCTCTCCAACCTTCGGCGAACAAACTGCCTTCTGCTACAGCCAAATATTTCAAATTTTGACTCGTCAGTCCAGAGCACCTGCTGCCATTTTTCTGCACCCCAGTTCCTGTGTTTTCGTGCATAGTTGAGTCGCTTGGCCTTGTTTCCACGTCGGAGGTATGGCTTTTTGGCCGCAAGTCTTCCATGAAGGCCACTTCTGACCAGACTTCTCCGGACAGTAGATGGGTGTACCAGGGTCCCACTGTTTTCTGCCAATTCTGAGCTGATGGCATTGCTGGACATCTTCCGATTGCGAAGGGAACTAAGCATGATGTGTCTTTCATCTGCTGCAGGAAGTTTCCTTGGCCGACCACTGCGTCTACGGTCCTCAACGTTGCCCGTTTCTTTGTGCTTCTTCAAAAGAGCTTGGACAGCACATCTGGAAACCCCTGTCTGCCTTGAAATTTCTGCCTGGGAGAGACCTTGCTGATGCAGTATAACTACCTTGTGTCTTGTTGCTGTGCTCAGTCTTGCCATGGTGTATGACTTTTGACAGTAAACTGTCTTCAGCAACCTCACCTTGTTAGCTGAGTTTGGCTGTTTCTCACCCAGTTTTATTCCTCCTACACAGCTGTTTCTGTTTCAGTTAATGATTGTGTTTCAACCTACATATTGAATTGGTGATCATTAGCACCTGTTTGGTATAATTGTTTAATCATACACCTGACTATATGCCTACAAAATCCCTGACTTTGTGCAAGTGTACCTAGAAGAATTGATGCTGTTTTGAAGGCAAAGGGTGGTCACACCAAATATGGATTTGATTTAGATTTTTCTTCTGTTCACTCACTTTGCATTTAGTTAATTGATAAATATAATCTATTAACATGTCTATTTTTGAAAGCATTCTTACTTTACAGCATTTTTTCACACCTGCCTAAAACTTTTGCACAGTACTGTATATATAGGATATCAGAGGTTTTTTTTTTAAATGTCAAATGCGCCATAATTCATTCTTCCTGAGAGTGGCTGTCACTTCTTAATTGCCTCAAAGTGACAGGGCTACACCTCACACTGTGTGAAGACATTCCTCATACAAGTACTTGGTGACAACAGACAGTTCAACAGTAAAAAGCCTTAAGCGTTTGAAACCACAATGTGACAGTCATGCCTTTATCAGAAAAATTGTTAGTGCTTGCATGTATCCTGACCTAAGGAAATTGGATGTGGAATATGGAGCTTGCTTTGGGTCCCTTGTCTGGAGCTCTGCCATCAGTAAGTGTCTGTCTGTGTGGCTGATTGTGTGCTTGTCTGATTGCAGCCTGAGGCAGGCTTGGATAATGTGTTCTAATTTCCATTTTTATTAACGATCCTGTTACTTCTGTCTGTCTGGGAGACGAATGGATCTGAACTGCCTGATCAGTGCCATCCTGAATCTGACTTGTGGAGTGGAATCTGAACTGCAAGGTTAACCACTACCTCCCTAAGAGATTAGCACTGGTACTTCATTGAGTGCTAGCCAGTGCTTTTCATTTTCACTGTTTCCTTGTTTCCTTTTTTCCTTTTGTTTCTAATTTAATTAGGGATATGTACTTTTTCAAGTATGCAGATTGAAAAAAATCCAACGCTTCCTTCCTAGTATCTAATTGCTTCCTTTGCTGTAGGTCACATTTCCATATTTGTATGGGAATGGCCATTCTTCAGCACACAGTATTGAGAGTATCCCAATTTGGGCACCTGTCTGTACATGCCTGTTTACATTGCAGTTACATTTTAACATGTGCATACTGTAGGTGTAGGCCATTTTTTTCATGATATTGATGGTTCTGGTTTTGTATCTACAGCTGTGGCTATGTAGCCTACTAACTGACATTTTATACTTGTTTGTATTACCTATTAGTGAATTACTGTGTTTACGTTGTTTGAAATCTGAAAACAAACATGGAGAGTTTACATGCAAAACTCAATGGGGTTCGAAGGAATCGGTGCTTTTGAAATTGTGTTCACTTGAATCCAATAAAACCCCCCCTCTTGATTCCAGCTCAGACATGGTGAACAGGCATAATATATAGAGGATCTGGGAATTGAGTCCTCAAATAGGTAGCTTGAAAAGAGATAACTGTCTACCGTTAACGTAATATTCCATGTTGACAAGCGCCAACAAAATGTGTTTTATTTTTTTATAATGGCTTTTGCTTTAAGATGTGCACAAACATTGCAATGCTTGCTTCTTGAGTATAGCTCAGTGGATCAATACCAAATTACTCCACGCGCTTCTTATTCTTTCTTTCTGATAATGATTTCATTACAGGCTTTGGTTGCAGTAAAAAATAAAAATAATTAAAAGAACTTCTACTCCCGGATCACACAGTGTGTTTGTGCACCCCGGTCTGACTACATTACATCATGCTGGGCATGTTAAATTAAAAGCCTGAATGACAGGCTGCTATTGTACCACTGAGAGTTTAGCATGCTGGCAGTATTTGGATCTGCAAAAATTTGGATTAATAATCTGAAAGACCTCCGGCCATATTGACACAACTTTATCTAAACTAATTTATGCTTTATGTATGAGACGGATAAATATAATCTGTTTCCATTTTATGTTCGCTAATAACACAGATTTAATTGTTTTATAATACAGTGTATTAAAGATTATGAGACATCAGATTTCAAACACTCTTGTACAAGTAGGTTGTAATCCTAGCTATAGGACAGTTTACAAATTAGGCTGCTTAAAGTTATATTATACATTATTCACACATTTTGTGTTAAAACCAGCATCTCTTGAAATAAATGTTTTGGGTTTTCAGCAAAATATATTTTCCCTATTAAGGATTGTTCTGTGTGTAGTAAAATAAAAGGACTGCATTTAAACAAAATACTGTAGTTCTGTCCAAAAACGCTATAGTTTCATATAATATACTATAGTATGTACTGAAGTGTAATGTAGTAAACACTAGTATAGTTATTTAATACAGCCTCGTATTTCATTTCAGACTCTGTGGGATGCTGCACTGCTGTATACAGTAGTTCAGATTTTACAGCAGTTCAGCCTGCAGGTTTAAGTTAAAAGCCTGTGCTGTGCAACATTGATCAAACAGAGCTACATTAAAGAGTCTAGCGCATACAGACAGTTAATCAACATAAGGTCAGGGATGTGGCTGAAGGGGGAAGGGGGTGGGTCTTCAACTGGAGTAGAAGTACTGGGTGGTGATTAAAATCACCAGCAAGCTTCAGGGCTGCTGTTCTTTATAAAGCTTTGAAGGACACATTACTGCCACGAGGTGACTCCCAGTAGAATTACTGCGTTCAGATTCTTTCATAAAAGGGATAGACGAGAAACACAACTTGGTACAAGCATGAATGATCACAGTTATCCCAACCCATTTAACTCATCGATTCACTTTGCATGTCATTTTCCATTTCAGTCCATACATCCTGGTGATTTCTAAAACACCCCTGTGGCCTCAATGGGTCTCTCTAAACATCTAATCTAAGTACAACTGGTAGACCATAGTGTGCTCATGAACCTGCCCCCCTGCAACAAAATGCAAGAGGTGCTGGTTCCATGTGGTGTTTCTGACTGATGTGTTTCTTGCATCAGATTAACTGTGGTGGTAATCTTGTTGGACATTATGTCTGCTGAGTGTGGCAGGTTTCTACTCAAGTAGTGAAATTCAGTGTCATCAGTTCTTGCCAACCAGCCCCTTAAATTCTGTGGATTCATTCTGCGTTCCTGTTCTTGATGGGTATAATAAAGTGCTCTCAGCTGCAGCCCCAGACAAACTGGAATGGAAAAGGATCCTCTGTGATCAATGAATGTGGACTAAAAAGCTGCAACTCTGGCCAGCAGAATTCCCCAGGCTTTGCAGGGCTGCTACAAAGGAGCTCAGTTTCCAGCGAGATTGGAGCAGTTTATCCAATGATCTAGCTTTGTCAATAAAAAAAACAATCCCGGAAGGAACAATGACAGTTTGTGTGCACTTGTGGTTACTGTTGTTAGAGCTAGATTCATGAAACAATAGTGTGAAGTAGTAAGCTTATAAAAAAAAGGTCCTACATCTCATTTTACTGTAGGGTTACAGTAGAGATACTGTACTAGCTAGATGAACACGTTATGATGATATCCAAATATTACATGTCCCTCCCCTTTTTGTAATATGAATGCGTTAATACTTATTTTTGTTCTTGGTTGGTAAGTTTTCATCAAAATAGGTGAGAGGTTCCCCTAATGGAGATGCAATTTAGCATTTCTGATTTAAACTTCCATTAAATGATTCCCTAGTTCCATATTGGACAAAACTTAGTAATTCTACAAGGAAATAATAATAATAATAATAATAATAATAATAATAATAATAATAATAATAATAAATAGCTGTAAGATAAGAGCCTTGTTTCAACCTAGTGATTGAAATAGTTCAAGAAGTAGATCTGACACCAAATAAACATATAAAGCCGTTTCAGACTGGATGGCTTCTAATCAGTGCCATCACAACCTGATCCTTTGAAACACACGAGAAAGGCACAGAAGAAAGCAAATGCGTCTCGTTGAATTGTTAATGCTGTGGATGCTGGGCAGCCAGTTTGTACAACAGTCTCCAGAGAGGAAAGCCGCGTCCCTGCTACTCTCCAACACTGTGATAAATACATACAAAGAAGCTGTGAGGTTTGATCACAGGCAGCACCAGCTCACACACTCCAGACATCTGACCAGGAATAACTAAGGTTTGTTTGCTTTGTGGGTTTTTTTTCTGTGCCTGACACCACCAGACCTTTTATTACCAATAGCTAATTAACTAGTCAGCACCCTTCATAGTTGATTACCGGTAGTCTGTTTAGTCAGGAAGGTTAGACTGGAGAGGAGCCCAGACAAGGGCAGTGTGCACTCTGAGATGAGAGGGGTGTATTGTAGCAGACCGCCCCAGGGCTTCCCCAGGCCTCTCCACACACGTTATCTAGCAGATCCCCTAGAGAATATCTCATTGAGAAAGAACAGGGGTGTGTTTAAATGTACAGAGACTGAGGGGACTTAACAGAGATCATCGGAATATGAAATTATTGATCTAAACAGTCTTATTGGTTTTGCAACATTAAATGGTGCAACAACAACAACTTTGGTCCAGTACTAAAAAGGTGGAATCATATGAGGAACAGTTCAGCTGGATAAAATAGTATTTGTTGCAGTGCCAGGCATTAACAGGCAATGTTGTGTGATGCCCTGCTGTTTTGGTTTCTGATCCCTGATGTGGTGACATTACAAAGCTCTATAACTACTCTAGACTAGGTACAAGCCTGTTCAAAACAGTGCCCAAGCATGCCCTTAACATATCAAATGATGATCTTTGCAATTGCTCTAAACATTTTGCACATCTAAATACTATAAATACTAAAAGAATATTTGTCCCAAAGTGGGTCCTCTTGTATCTTAATGATCTGTGCAGGGTGGCCAGGCTGCCTCCTGCCGCTCGTCTCCTCGGGTTTATGGCTGAGTAAGCTGGTAAGCAGGAGGAGCCCTGAAGCTGTCTGGTGTTCCCGCTGTGCAGATAAATGGAGTGGGCTCCAGTCCCCAGCAGCTACGAGATCTTTTGCAAAGTGCACAGCTTTGCATGGCTTTTTGGTTGATCAACATTTTTTCTTTGCCAACACCTGTCAGTATGTCAGCCTCAGCTGTACTAAGTCAATGCTGCCTTTGTAATCCGGGAACGCTGAGTCCAGGAAAGGTCAGAAGCGCTATCTCAAAGATGTAGTGTACCAAAGGCTTTTAAAAGATTGGTTATTGTATTTAGAAAAGAGCAGCTCAGCCAGTACTGTCAAATAAAAAAAGTTGAGGAGAGGAGATCCCCATTTTTAAATGTTTGTTTCCCGAGCTACGTGTATAACACAGCTGGAAGATTTCAGATATATCCTCCTCAGGGTGCGGCTTGTCAAATTTCCAGTGGGGGGGGATACAATACACAAACTACAAAATAGTCGGGAAGCCTATGTAAAGAGGCGCTGAGAACCAGCTAGGCAGTGCGCTGCACGAGATTAAGCATACTGTAAATGTATTTGGGTATCAATATGTGTATAAATGACATTTTCCAGCAGAATTTCTTCCTGCCGGGTATGAAAATTAAAAGTGCAGAGCCTGGGAAATCCCCCCATCTCCTGCTGCTTCTGCCAGTAATAACAGACCTGTGTCTGTTGGGTAACAGTGACGTAGGGGATAGCAGTAGCAGTCTCCCTATATCTGGAATGTATAGACACTGGGTTGTGCATTTCTTTCAGATGATATAAAGATTGGACTCTACAGCTTTAAATGTGTTTCTTTTCACAGGGAAGCTGGAGCACCATTACCATCAAGGAGCCAGGAAGGGACTAATGCGACAGACACAAGCTGTGTGAAAGAAAGAAAACCAGGCCCGTCATTGCCTCTTTCTTTCCCCCTTATACTTTTTGCAGTCCGAAGGAGACAAAATGAATACAAATTATTGGATAATTGGGCATCCAATAGATAATTCTTCTTTTCACGGATACAAAGTTTCCCTCTGTTGTTTATGTAAGGAGAAACATCATCTATACTAAGTCTGATTGCTGTGTTTGTTCTGTAAGTGAAGGCAGTAATAAGATACAAAAAAACTGCTTTGACCTTTGTGTAATATCCTGTTGGACATTCTAAAATCGGGGAAAAAATAACTGGGCGCACTAAATTAAAAAAAAAAACTTATTTTTGAAGCAACTCTTTATGAAGCTGTTGGCAGTGTATATTTCTAATCTCTTGTTGTAGATTGAGTTTTAAGGGAGGAACCATTAAGAATATTCTGCTAATCATTTGAATAGTCAAATTGTCCAGCTTGCAGAATAGCAAACCACAGCAGGATTTCAATGGGAAAAGACTGGTATGGCAACAAAAACACACAATAAAACAAGCAGTTTATTCAACTACAGGTCTTGTGCTTTCTGTTGATTTTTCTGATGTCTGCTCAGTTGGAACATTCCTTATTCACGGGTACTGACCCCACCTCACATAGACTGCATCAGGCATGCATAATACGTGTCAGACGGGGGGGGGTAAACAATGACATTGAAATATCAGCCATTGCTTTTCTACATTTGCCCTATTATTTGAAGATGTTCTGCATTCCGAGTGCTTCTGAATTCTGTTGCTCCAATATTAAGGTATTCGAATTCTTCCTTTAAACCTGCCATTACCTGGGTTAGAGCTTTCTGGAGTCCTCTGTGCCTTCTTTGTGCCATTCTAATCATGTGAATTCTCAACTCTGCTAACCCCTCCTACTCTCTCTGTCTGTATATGTAGAGTAGGTGGGGCTAGCAGAGTTCAAAGGTTACATTTGAAAAGAGTTAGGAAAGCTGCTAATCCCAACGGGTAGGATTCTTCAGACAAGCTCAAAGCCAGGTAAAGGCAGCTTTAAAGAAATACTGACAATAGCTCAATACTGGAGCAACAGAATTGGAATGAGTGCAAACACCCTGGAAAGGCTACTTACTCTTCAAACTGTTATCTCTGCAATGCATAGAACACTGATGTACATTACTGTGAGTAGCTTGAACTGAAACATAACGCTATCAAATGACTGGGCACTTTGAGAAAATTGTATTAATAAAAATTAAAGCTTAGGTAGAACACCATGAAAACAAAAGGTGTAATAATCGCATAGCAATACAGAGTCACAGACAAACAAATACAGTTGAGGACTCTGCTGTTGATCCATCCATCTACACTGCATGTGTACACGATGACTGTAGTAAGCAGATCAGCTTTGACCACAGTGTTAAATAAAGACGGTGTTACTGCTCTGAACAATGAAAACGCTGTGGCAGTTACAGCTGATTCTTCCACAGTGGTTAAAAGAGACAGCTGTGGTCAGACTTCTGCAGAGGAGTTGTGTGATAAGCCAGATAGCTTTGTAAGAAATTTCTACTTGGGTCTGAAGCCTGCACAACATTTACACAGCCCCTAATACACATTTCATTTAAGCACAATGCAGATGTGTTTTGTTTGCTATAAGGTGTACTGTGACAGAAAACACTGTTACATACAGTAGTATATTGCATAGAACTGGTACAATTCATCTACACTTTTATACAAAAAGCTTAATGTATCTTTCTTAATTATAAAAGTTACAAAATGTTAATAAACGATTAGTGCTAACCTGGATCTGTGAAACCAGTTGTATATTTTATAGTGAATTACTTTGATACTGCAGTATGAATAGATGAAACATGAAAAAAATTGCAATCTAAGTGATAATTTGAAGACTTATACCGTTGACAAAAGTTTTAAAATAAAAATAATATGGGAACAACCTTTTCTTTTTTAAAAACAAATTAAAAATGAACACAAAAAAAACATTTGAAGCTATTTCCTCTTTCAAGAAATGAATGTTGTTTGTCATTGCACTAGGTATAGGCTCTTAAAAACTTGAACCTTTTGAATCATACATTAAAGCACAGTGACTGTGGTATTAAAATGTGCCAACTTTTTGACTTTGGTCCATCTGCCTCAAAGTTTATTGAATATGCTTAAGAAACATCACTACCTTAGAAATGGAGACAGGGAATTTTATAATCAGGTACTAATGCTGACTTTGTATGAATGCATTCATCAGATTGTATAAAGACAAGCTGTTGCTTAGCTAACTCTTGCTGTGTTTGAAAATGATCTCATTAATATTGCTTTCCCAGGCAGTGCTGTACTGTTGTCAATCTATGTTAGGAAGATGCTTCCTTCTGCCATGTGAACTCAAGCATGATCATTTTTCTGTTGCCAGGCAACAGACAGAAAATCCCTGGAGCCCACATTCAATAAAAGTAGTCGACTGGGGTTGCCTCTGTTGTGACACAAACAACAAACAAAATGCCTCAATTTGTGTAATAATGTCAGGAGATCTCTTCCTGTTAATTAATTAATTAATTGCCAGTTTGAGTGTTTATTTTCCAAAGCGATCAGGATATCCCTTTCAGTGAGGCCACAAGATTCATGTTATTAAAAAACAACAAAGTACAAAGAAAACCTTCATAAAATGATACGGTAAGGGGTGGTGGTTATTATTACTAAGAATAGTTTAGTTTGAATTTAAGGACATGTTTATGCATAAATCACAAGAACGGATCTTGTACTCAGGAACTACTGTTAAAAATAACTTGTTTAAATACTGTCTCAATAACTACTAGAAACATTGATGTTTGTGCATGAGCAGTGAAGGAAAGCTTGAACAGAACACCACAAACAGAACAAAGGAACTTCAAGCTACTCTTCTGAAGCCTTTGAAACTCACTACCCTGATGCAGTTACAGCATTTCTTCACCGGTGGCACTGTGTGATGTGCACAAAAAATGATTTTGTTGTGGAGATCCTTAATAAGCACACATTATTAAGATTATACTTTTTTCTTTTTTTTCACATGGGAAATTTGCAAAAACCCTGGGATCAATATCCATTTTTTGACCCATTAAACCTGAGGGTTAGCCACTCGTAACACAGGAGTCAATGTGCTAATGCTAGGGCATCTTTTGTCCCTTCTATTTATGTGGTGCTTGTTATTTTCACTAGTGATGGCCTTGAGAAAATCAGGCCTCAGTGAAATTAGTTTTAAAAATAGCTGGGGGAAAAAACACAAATCTAGAGGTCAGTTGACTGGAGCAGCTGAGGTTAAAGGAATCCCAGAAGTACGCTCTGTTCAAATTGCAAAAAAACCAGACTGAAAATAATATAGATTCATGCTTTAGAGATTGCACTCCACTATAAACCTTATAGTATTTCCAATATGAAGTTGCAGTATATTTCTCTGCTTGTAACGTCTTTCAACAGCATAATACAGAAGGCTTACATAGTCCACAGTTATTTGAGAGGCCTGTTTCCATTAGATATTCTTAAAGAGATTCCAATTACATTTTCAGATTACTGTCCCAATAGGCCAGATCAGCCACAGTGTCTTTATATTAGGAAGATGCAACATAATCTGATGCACAGTGGTGTATTGACAGCAAAACAAAAGGAGACTTGATCCATGGTAGCTGATCAATACATGGCACTTGCTCTTTCTTCTAATCACAAGATCTTAGCTTTCTTACATATGTCTAGGGCAGCTACTAGAACTGAAGAGCAGCTTCTGGACTCAGGTAAAAGCATCTTAACACAGACGTATCACAATAAAAACCAGACCATATTTGTGTAATTGCAATAGGAGCCACACAGAATGACAGTAAACACCATCAGAGAATGTGTTTTGAAATGGTGCTTTAATGTTGGTCTGCAAGTGGGCATGATGTAGGGAGTGGCTCTAAACCAAGTTCTATCAGGCAGATGGATTTTCTGTGATGCTACCACTGAGCGCTCTCTGTATCAGACAGACAACGTCCATGCTGACCGTCCTCAGGGTCTTGCCAATATCCAGGAGGGATACTCATGTAAGACTGTGTAGCTTTGGTTCCACAGTTGGAGGGGTCAGCCATTTGATCATGTTAGTCTTGCCCGCATGGATCTCTCAGAACTACATTTCCCATCACTCTCCCGCTAACTGGTAAATCCATCTCAGTTACATATGTGAGCAGGAGGATGATGGGAAATGTAGTTCTGAGAAGTCCATGCAGGTATATGGGAAGCCATCCTGAGGCAGGGAATCCAATTTAAGTTTAAAAAAGTGGTCAAAATGTAAAAAAAATAAATAAAACAGTACACACACCTTACGTAAGCAGTTGTAGCAACACAACATGTAACACAATAAAATAAAAAGGTCCTTATGTACTCTTTAAATCAAAATGGGTTAGGAGGCATGAGTCTGATGCAAAGGCAGTCACTAAATAGCGTTTTTAACAGGATCCGGGCCTGGCTGCTAATGAGACTGTTAGCTTGGAAACTCCTAAAGGAATGTAGACATCAGATGCCTAGATCCCAAAGGCAACGTTATAATAAGGGTGGTGTGTACCATCAACGTGCTCTCCCTAGCTTCCCGACGCCTTTTAACTAAATAAAACTGGAAGACACTGACACTAATAGCTTAAAAAAAATAATAAAATCTGCCGCCAAGTTCTTTTTAAGCGTTCTTTTTTTTAAAGTTTGTTTTATAGGAAATCAGGGTTTTGTGAATGTAAAATGTAAAACTGTTTGCACTTTTGTATTTTTTACACTAACACTCAAATGTGCAAATTAAATTTGGAGCACAGGTACATGTCCATTGTGGTCCGTTGCTGAGCAATCACAAAATAGGTTTTTGCTAGCGACAAAATAAATAAATAAACAAATAAATAAAAACCTTTACATTTAGTGTATTGTTTTAAAATATTGTATAAACATAATATTGTTTTTTGCTTGTATAAAATATGAAAATAAATTTAAAAAATTGCAATAACGTTATTTTTTGCTATTTATATTATCTTTTTATTTACGTCATCTATTTTTATTTTAAGACGCACAGTCTACTGTCGTTGAAACTTCAACTGTATCAGTAGGCCTATGTACTGGTAACTTTGAATAGACAGAAGCATTAATGGGGATTATACAATATAGAATCTGGAATACAACCGTTTGAACCGATCACTGTTCGATTCTGGAACCCAAGCGACCCCGCAAAGCGTTTTAAATAAATTATGAATAATATACTTATTATTATTACTTGAATGTTTAACTTCATCACAGTACAACATACATATATAGGTAAGTCCCCTTTCGTCCTTCATTTTCGTAAAAACGCATTATAATTTGGACTAACTATGCTACCAAAAAGTTGACTCACACTAAAGTCAAATAACTTTTTTAATCTATCATTTAGATGTTATAGTAAACTTATAATTATATACTGTATATAAATTATGAAGATTGAGAAACGCCAGGGTAGTCTAATAGTATAGCAGATCATGATAACTTGTTTGAAATATACTGACATGCTTTATCTTGATGAGTAGAAGCCTAGTATTAAGTTATTAGTTTACTGTGAGATGTTTGCTTAACAGGATGTCCAGAAATATCAAACATACTGTCGGATTACGTCGCCTACTGTCACCATTATTGAAGTACAATTCACATTAAAATTAAAACGAAGTACTGCAAACACCACGTTTATGTACACCCTTGTTGTAATCCTGCCATTGTATAAGTGTTATTATCTTCCACCTCCTGTAAGGTTCCCATTGTTTCACATACATACATACACACATATTAGTGCAAAAAAAAACAAAAAAAACACAACAATGTCTGTGATACAGCAAATATGACTTCATATATGAAGCTGTTTGGTAAGTATTGGTGTTCAATTAAATATTATAAACTCTAAATTGTGTGCCAATGTAGTAAATGTAATTTGTTCCGTTTCCTCACGGTAGAATCCGGCTCCGGTTGTTTCTTCATACTCTCTCTCTCTCTCTGTTGACGGTTCAATCCGAGAGAATCCAGGCCGGGTTTTCCGCCCGTTCGTCCTCCGTGTTGCTTACATTGTATCAATCTCCCAGCATTGAAATATACAAACAGCCATCAAGATATAGTATAGATTCAACAAAACCAAATCAGGGATTAAAACTGGAGTCGAAACCGGTTGGAAATTGGATTGTATACCGGGGAGACGGAGCAGATGTTGATCTCAAACCGGGGCCGAAATTCAACCTAAAATACTAATTTTAGCCGGTATTTTTCAATTTTGAACAGGATCTCAACGTGTGATGGCTGCAGTCCAGTAAGCTGGCCTTTCCTTCTTGCCCTGCTGTTGGATTTCTTTGGGGTTTCATTTCAAGTATTTTCGGCTCGTTTTAGCCCGTTTTTAAAAACTTCCCGGATCTATGGAGTGTACTTAAATATTATTTGGTGGATCGGGGTCGGATGTGGGGTAAGTGTTGGAATTTCAGACGTTTTTTCTGCCTGTGAATATTTACAACTGCATGCTTTGCTAAAAGCTCTTTGTCTGAGAGACTGTGTTGTACATTTGAACCCTAACCCAGAACACCAGATTCAGTTCAATCCTTATCCCGATTGTGTTTCTCGGTTTAATAAAAAACACATTTACGTTTGAGCCACCGCTGTATTTTATTATTATTTTTTAGCTGAAATGTGGAATAATGTGTAATAGTTGCACGTTCGGCTTGGACACAGTGATTTAAAAATGGCAATGCAGTTTCCAGATATATGTAATGCACATATCTATAAAAACAAGCAGAGGAAATGGTATAGGTTGATGTTACTGTTAGTCAAGGTTTAATTATTTACACGTGTGTAAAACCTCCAGCGTTGCATGTTATTGATACTTTGCATGGGCTTTTCGTTTTTTGTCCTGAATCACATCAGCTCAGTTGCTGCTTGTTCTATGAAGGTCCTAATGCGAGATAATCCTTTTTTATTTTACAGTAGGATATTCCGCGGTGGAATAGTTGTATCTAACACCATGTGACAACGTTGGTCGTTTTTAATTTGTCTGAGATATATATTTTTATTTTACAAACTTAGTAACTCTTCCACATGCTCTGTCAGGGAAAAAAAACAAAAAACCGCGGTCTTTTTTTTTTTTGTTTTTATTAACGATTCGTTGGTTTTGGCCGTTTTTTAATTTTGGCAGAGGCAGATGAAATCACACTAAACGCGTTATATGCATGCCCTCGAAACGTGCAAATTACATTTGTTTTGGGCCTGCGCGTAATGGTCATCTGTCGATTGCTGTTTTCAAATGCTGCTGTGCACACTGAGTTTAGGTCCCAATTTTAGAGATCGTTTCCAAGACTTACCATGTGTGGAAATAATATCGAGTTGGGATTGGAGACTCGTGCATCTTGACGCAATATTCAAATCTCATTGGCCAACTATTTATGAAATGATTTCAAAATCAGATTTTACTTTTTTGTTGTTGTCTCGAAATAGAAACCCCTTAGTCTTAAAAAACAGAACAATAACCAGATGGTGTGATTTGATAACATACCGTGATTTTTACACATATTTTTGTTGGTTCGGAGCTGATTTCACCCCAAAACGCTTCTAGTTTTAAATTGGCCTACATGGAGGACTTTCCCGGAAACCTCAGTAATTAACACAAAGACTAGACTGGTTTCCATCGCTCCGATAGCGGTGATTAACTGCCATTTTAGGAAACGACTTCCAAGTTGGTCGCTTAAAAAAAGGAAAAAAACATCCTGTATGCTGCTTTTTTTTATATACACGTTAAATTGAAACGACGAGGTAGTCTGTGGCGTTTCTGGTTCATTGATCACCAAGAAACTGAATTCAAGTGCAGCTGTACATTTTATTTTGGCTGTTCTCAACCCGGTGTAAACGACAACACATTTCCACCATAGTGTAGTTTTATCACAAGATTAAAAAAAAAAAAAAAACTTTTTCCCTAAACTCATGGACTTTCAGTTTTGTTATTCCTAATTACAGATGACTGCAGTTAGACTCGGTGCTTGTATATCTGGTCTGGCAATGCAATTTAGCAGATTGAGGAACTTTAGGATTATTGGCACCGCCATCATTATTAATGGGCCCTGTAGCTGTATTAACGGGCACTGTCTGTGTTAAGGAAGCGTCCCATTGTCAAGATAGTTTGCAATTAGAGTCGTATTTGTTGTCTTGAGTTCTTTTGGGGTAGGATGTTGCCCCATACTGTAGCTGGAATTTTGTAAAAATTCCTTTGCTGATTGGTTGTTAATATGCTTACAGTCTGTACTCCCAGCGGTGGAAGAACATTCACTTTTAACATTGGTTTAGAGTTAAGAGGGTAACCCACCACCCAGCAAGGTCATTTACTCTTAATGTAGCCAGGAAATACATCTTTCAATGAGTCAGCATGCAGGCTGTAGCCTGGGTTTTGTGTGGGTTCATGTGTAATTTGCAGGGTCAAGTGAACCAAGAGTGGTGGCTCAACCCTCTAGATAGATACAAATCTTAATGTCAATGAATGACCCCCATACAGAAACAAAGACTTCTTTTACTAAATCTATGTTAAGTCTTATTAATTCAGTATTTTTTCAAAGAGCTGATTTAAAAAAAACAAACAAACAAAAAAAAAAAAAGTACCAATCATTATTATTTATTTCTTAGCAGACGCCATTATCCAGAGCGACTTACAATTGTTACAAGATATCACATTATTTTTACATACAATTACCCATTTATACAGTTGGGTTTTTACTGGAGCAATCTAGTTAAAGTACCTTGCTCAAGGGTACAGCAGCAGTGTCCCCCACCACGGATTGAACACACAACCCTCCGGTCCAGAGTCCAGAGCCCTAACCACTACTCCACACTGCTGCCCAAATCATGACCATAGGAGATTAAGAATTGGAAAGACATAAAGGAGAAAAAATGGAAAAAACAAGACCACGATTCAAGTTCAATTTGAAGTTAATAAAATAGCACTATACTTGTCCTTTAGAAGTAACAAACTACTTCTCAGAGGTAAGATTAGTTAGTTCTAGTGAATTGAAACAGCAGCAAAAATTCAGACTCGGCTACGCATACAGTATTAAAGCCCAGTGTGAAAATGTGGGTTTGAGAATTGACACGTTTCAGATGCAATACAAGCTTATTTCACACTGTTTAATGTGATCACTGCGGGCCTGATAGAAACGTGATGTAGGAAAGGTCAGTTGGAAGCAGACACTGTTGTAATTGTGTGAGGCTCGTATGATTGAATTGCAATGCAGAGTGCAGCTCCACCCAGCTGTTTACAGTTGTTTTGTAGCCAGGCCCTGTCAAACACACTCCCTGAGATGGAGGGGAGCAGTAACAGGAGAAGTTACAGTATTCCTTAGAAAAAGATTGACCAAGACTTCAGAAATGTTCTGGCATCTTATTATTGGCAACATTTTATAACGCCACTTTCTGCGCTGAAAATTCATGTCAGTCTTGTTTTTTTTTAACCATTCAAAGCAGCTCTACAGATTTAGAATGTTTAAACCACAGCTACCTTATCACATCCTGTAGTTTAGGGTAGCCTCCCTCCCACAGTGCACCAGTCAGGGTGGCACAGAAGTGATAACTAAGCAGTGTGGCACTGCAGGGTGTGTGTTGTGGGATGTCGCAGTGCCTTGGTTGTGTGATATAGGACAATATTCACTGTCAGATGTTGAAGTAGCAAGGGAGCACAGTACACACTTATTTTAAAATATAAGGCCCATCATAATGTTACTGATTTGCTGGCATTTAGCGAGCAAAGGTGTTTTTAAAATGAGTCCGCAAAGTGTGATTGCTACCTTTCCTACCATGTAAATGTGCGGCCTGTTATTTTGTTGTCATTCTGCCCTCTTGACCTCTCCCTGAACTCTCAGGTAGTGCCTGGGGAATGTCATGTGACTCCTTGCTGTCTGCACAACATGAGCCCTATTTTTTCTTGGGCTCAAGCAGGGTTAGTTAGAACCAGAAGGGTACATGCTACACGTTGCATACCACAGGGATAGAGAGGATACACAAACGTTCGAAGTGGATGACACAAAAAATCAGCGAGTGAGTGAAAACACAAACACAGAGGTCCCGAGTTGTTTTTTTTTTATGTGTTTTATTAACAAATTGATTGTTTGAGTTCCACACAAAGAACCATCTGTATGTTATCTGTTTAAACCACACAATTAAGATAGATTTAGTTAAATCATTTGTTTTTGTTTGACGGAGCTCTGAATTCGAAGCTTGGCAAAACCACTATTGTGATGTAATTGCTACAAGCTAGTCGTTGAAATAAATTAAAAAAAATGCTTTGGAAGTTGGAACACTTGAAGTATAAAGCATAGTCTCCTTGTTAGTGGATGAGCTTTTGCCTCTGTGCCGCTTCTCTCTCTACCCCTCTCCTGTCAGCTACTGTAAAAACCACGGCAGGTGAATTATCAAGGGCTATGTAGAGACCTCAGAGGTGTTATATTACCTGCCGAAGCTGCTGCAGAGATAATCAGCCGTAGAAAAGCACAATAGGGATTTGCTGTTATGTTAAAGCATGTCAAATGCTTGTAGAAATTGATTTGTTTCAGTGAGTTGCTGAGCTGAATGGATATTATTTGTGGTGTTCTTAATTTGCTTATAGATCTAAACGACCTGAAATGCTGAACTACAGTAAAGGCAAATTGTATTGTACAATATAAACCTTGCGATAGTCTAGGCCTGTGGGGTTCCATGTAGTAGGGCCCATATCTACGATAGATGCCCACAGTCCAAAATAGAACCTAAAAATACAAAGCTATTTTACACAATGCACTCTAGTAAGCAGCATTTACATTGCAGATAATTGACCTTCTCTTCGCTAAGTGTCACTGTCCATTACTTAGACTGTGGTTGGGGATTGCCAATCTCAATTACTGGGAAGGTAATGACTGCTGCATTTTCCAGTAGTGCTGAAATGTCCCAGATGACAGGAATATAGTGCAGCCAAAAGGATATGAAACTAGTCACAGAGAGAGCTACTTCTTCCTTCCTTCTTGTCTGGAAAGAGGGCAGGGATTGGGGGGTGGCAACAGGAGTGCTGCCACAGTAACAAGCTGTAGCTTGTTTTGCATTTAAATGGTTTCGTAATGTTTTAATGAAGAACCCAGGTTGGATAAAGAAAATGAGTGACATATTCCAGTATACATGGGATTACTGGTAAGAATGGAAAGATTGCTTGGTTAATTCCGTGTAAGTGCTGGAACAAACGCAAGCTAAATCTTTATCTCCTAGCAGTGATTTAGAGGGAAAAACAGATTTCTAAAAATAAAATCGATGATGTAAAGAGCTTAACGTTTTTTGAAGTGGGTTTGTTTACATTTGAATGTGTTTGTCTGCCACAGACACCAGAAACAAAAATAGTGTGCAGTGTGCCTTGAAATATCAAACCAGCATTGGGAAATGTAATCACACAATGAGACCCAGAAATATTGTGGTTTTCATACTGAAGCTGGAAGACATCTTGTCCATGGTGGCAGGCTACACAGTAACTGTAATTCAGCTTTTGGGTGGCAGCCATCTTGAGTGGCAGTCGAAACATGACTTGATATGGAACCTTTCCTATGGGTTTTTTTTTCTTAAAGAAATCCTTTGGGACAAAGAAAACATAGACTCCTTATATAATCCTATGGGGCAAAATAAAAATCCGATGGATTCTTTTGACTTGCACTTTTAATTGAATAGTGGCCTTTTAAAAGAGACTTCTGCCTGTGATGGAAGACCTAGCACAGTACTGGATTCAACAGGGATATAAGTTATTTATGAAGGTAGAGTAGATTGATTTGGAGACTGCTTTTAGAGGAGTCATTCAGTTAATGAGGACACCATTGTATTTAATTCAGAGGCTTTTTATAGCCTGCATATTTTGACCCACCCCACCCCCATAATAGTTTGAAGTATTGTATACTAATGATGGATGTGTGCTAATTGGATGATTCATTTGAAATATTTCCTCAGTAAATTCCCTCTGGTGAAGCGTGAGGGGAGAAGTGTTTCTATTGAGCTGGTTTGGGTAGTTATTATGAGTGAATGTTGTGGTGGAGTGACTCAAGCAATACCCAGCTTTCTTTCATCTCGGTTCTACGATTAATTTTCCATAGCACAAACTGTGTAGTGTATTTCATTTTACATCTGAATGTGTTTGATTCTTAATGGTTTTGCATTGTGAGAATTGGCTAGCAACTTGGAAGTGAATGTATTGTTTATCCTCCTCGCTCCTATTAGTTAAACTAAATTTGGCTGTGAAACGCGTTATTTGCGTTACGTGAGACCACAAAAGCATACAAAATATAGACTGATCTTTGGGACCCTGAAATATTGAATGTTCAAATAAAATGTTTGACATACTGAAAAAAAAAAGGACAGAGGAGGAGAAGTTTTAATTTGCTCGATTTCAGAAATGTTCTTTTAGTCTTGCCCTGAGTTTTTCAATAACTGAAAGTCGATTTCTCTCTTGTGCATGTCGTGTATGAATATAAGCGTGAGTAAGGTTGTCTGAAAAGCTTCTCGTTTAATTGGGACAGCTGCATAAGGCTGCTACGCACCAGACGCGCTGCGACAAATTAATTACAACCTATACTTTTGATAAGTATCTTTCACAACACAGGCGACGCAAAATAAATAGGATTGAATCCTCTTTATAGTGATTTTCCTCACACGACAACTATGTAATTGAGCAATTACAGAACAGCTTCAATGCACAGTGTCCACCAGGGTGAAACAGTATCCATATTGACAAAGGAAAAAATAATACTTGCCGTTGAAAAATACCCATCGTGTCTGTGCGGGTGTATACGGTCATGTCGCTGCGAAAGTATCTTGTCGCCCGATGAAAAATTGCATCGCTTCTGGTGTGTAGCGGCCTTTATTCAAGGTATTTGTACATTTCCCGATAAAGCAGCACTGACTGGATCAAACGGATCACTCTTTAACAAGTTAAAACCTTGCATAAACACCTACCAAGCTGGAAACTGGTGCAGAGCATTCGCTGAGACATGAGCATGTGATGTTATATCCATGCATTTTTCACTTCAGTTCTCTTTGGAGGTCGTTTGCGTAAAGGATCTAAATCAATGTTTAATGTTCCATGAAGATACAGCAGAGGTGCTTGCAGTCAGGAGGCATGTCACCTGTTGTAACCACAAAGGCTTTCTCTTCTTTCTCACACTCTGTTTAGCAAGAAAGCAGCATATCATTCTCATCTCTGTTTAAGGTATTGATGTATTGTTCACACAAAGAAAACAAGCGTCAGGACATAACGGGAATTTTCAAATAACTATGTAACTTGGACTGATAAAAAGTTGATATAAAATCATTGCTGTTATGTGTTTTTTTAAACATATACTCAATCAGCAATCTTCGAAGTTTTGTTTCCTACTATTGGCACAGTTAATATTTTTCATTGTTTTGTATTTTTTTCTTAATTTTCTGTCATGAACCCCTCAAAATCTCATAACCGACACCCAATAGAAAACTTGTTAAAACTGAACACTGTTGTTAGATAGATTTATAAAAGTGGTATTTCTAGTATTGTAATTTTTTTGTTATGTATATTTCACCCAATAATTACAAACTTATTGTTTTTAATTTAAATTATTTAAATTTCTACCTCATAACCGACACTCTATTAAATAACATTTTCATAAGTTTTTTTCCTGAGGAAAAAATAAATCCTAAGCAAACAGTACTTAGACAGATGTGGAGTGTTTTGCAAATAGAAAACAAGTATAGCATTTGTTTTTTAAACTTATTTCATATTTCTTTAAATTCTAATTTTAATTACAATGTTGGTTATGAGTGTGGGGTGTCGGTTATGAAAGCTCTGTGTTGGTTATGAGTTTCTTTCTCAGCACTTCATCTTATAGCTAAATCCTTGGGTGCAATTCATTAAATCATCAGAAGAAATGGTTACAGACTGCAGGCCGTCCTTCTATATCATATTCAAGTTGACATGTTACCCTTTGAGCCCTTCATTTAAATACATTTAAAAACTATATACAGTGCCGTGAAAAAGTATTTGCCCCCTGTCTGATTTTCTACATTTTTGCACATTTTTCACATTGTATTTGGTCAGAATTTTTTGTGGGTTGTAGTAGTATATAGAGGGAGTCTGAGAGAAAAAATGACCCCAAAGTTTGGTGCTTCTTTCATTTGTTTGGTGTTCAAGGTAATCAAACATGCAATCTTCAGGTGTGAAAAAGTTATTGCCCACCCTAGTTAACTAAATTAAAGGGATTATTAGGGTCAGCTTTTTGAGTACTTTGGTTAACAACCAGGCCTGATTTGGGATAGTCCTGCCCAATATAAATCTGACTAACTTTGGCCCTTACCATCAGTGAAGTTGTCAGCACACAGGTTCTAGAGGCACATCATGCCACGAACAAAAGAAATTCCTGAAGACCTCCGGAAAAAAGTTGTTGATGCCTATCAGTCTGGAAAGGGTTACAAAGCCATTGCTAAGGCTCTGGGGCTCCACCAAACCACAGTCAGAGCCATATTGTCCAAATGGAGAAAGTTTGGGACAGTAGTGAATCTTCTCAGGAGTGGCCGTCCTGCCAAAATCTCTCCAAGAGCAAGGCGTAAAATCGTCCAGGAAGTCACAAAGAACCCTAGATCAACATCCAGGGATCTGCAGGCCTCTCTCGCCTTGGCTAAGATCAGTGTTCATGACTCCACCATCAGAAAGACACTGGGCAAAAATGGGATTCATGGCAGAGTAGCGCGGTGGAAACCATTGCTCACTAAGAAGAACATGAATGCGCGTCTCAAGTTTGCAAAAAAGCACCTGGATGATCCTCAAGAGTTCTGGAACAATGTTCTATGGACAGATGAGTCAAAAGTGGAACTTTTTGGCCGACATGGGCCCCGTTATGTCTGGTGAAAACCAAACCCTGCATTCCACAGTAAGAACCTCATACCAACGGTCAAGCATGGTGGTGGTAGTGTCATGGTTTGGGGATGCTTTGCTGCATCAGGACCTGGATCCCTTGCCATTATTGCAGGAACCATGAATTCTGCTCTGTATCAGAGAATTCTACAGGAGAATGTCAGGCCATCCGTCTGTGAGCTGAAGCTGAAGCGCAGCTGGGTCATGCAGCAAAACAATGATCCGAAACACACAAGCAAGTCTACATCAGAATTTGTATTTTTCAGTTTGTATTTCCAGGTTTCTTATCTTTTGCTCAAGGAACTTTGCTTTTTCTGTGGCCTTTATGATCTTTCTTCTTTGGAAGTATTCTCTTTTATCTGTCTTCCCCTTCCCAAGACTTTTTCTAGAGGTGCACGGTGATTCATGCGTTTGGACCTGTCCTGCTCCAGATACAGAAGGCCTTTCTGCACTCTTATTACCCTTATTTACAGGATGATGTGGTGTTGATTGTGGAGTGACAGCAGTCAATTCTTTTAGTTGTCGGTCTGTCTTCTGTTTCTTATGAAAAGCCTTTGTCCAATTCTTTCTTCTACCTCTCTGTACCATATCTGACACTTCACTTATTGGCATGTATTTCTTTTTACTTCTTTCCCTTTCCTTTGCTAGGTACTTATTTTGTCTCTCAATATAATTTTTTCTTCTTTCCCTGTATCTTCTAAACTTCTCACAAATACACAGCTCAGCCTTGCTATATGCAAAGACATCTTATTAATATCTTAACTATCGGCTCAGAGAAAATCTGTATCCGGAAGAGAATACAAAACTGATTGTAACCCTAACTATTTCTATATAATGGGATTTTAGTGTTATTAATGTTTGACACCCCAAAAAATGATTTGAAGTATACAAGTAAATAATATAAAAACCATAACCATTTTTCTTGTTTTTGAAGTGTCGGTTATGAGAAAAATTGTAAGGTGTCGGTTGTGAGAAATTTCACTTCTTTGTCCATTTACAACAAACAGGGCAGCCATTGTTTTCCATTTTCAATGTAATAACAATGAGGATGAAGTAAATTTATATTAAATACATGTACATTTCATAAATATTTTTATTTCCATGTTTTGCTAGCGGTGTTGGTTATGAGCTACACAAGTGTGCCAGGCGGCACTAGTGAGTTAAACGGTAATATTTTAAAAATAATGAAGAGCATATTTACCTCTGTCTCCAGTCCTTCCCTACAGAATCCCTTGACCTTTCACCTTGTTTGAAAGACTTTATTGATATGTTGTCATTTCTACACAGAAAGTCAGTGTGTGTCGGTTATGAGATTTTGTGTGCAAAACTCTGGGACATGCATAGAATGGTGTATAAATAGAAAATGACATAGCTTTTCTCATATTTAACATATGTTTTTGAAACAACTTAAATACTTATTTCAGATTTTTGTATAAAAACATAACACTATAATAATTAAATGTATAACATTTCACTCTGAAACTTAAAAATCAAACTCTGGGACAGGGGTCGGTTATGAGATTCAAAATATGAAAGTACAAAAAAAGGCAAAAACATTTTTAAAATGTATTAATAAGTTATTGTGCAGCGTAGATTAAAATGTTACCTTTCTAAAAATATATAATTTTCAATAGGAAATTAATTTGTTTTGAGAAATATGTCAGCCGGACACCAAGTTACATAGTTATTTGAAAATTCCCCAACAGGGTTTCATGAATGCATTTCTGCTTCCTGCTGACACTGAAGTGTTAACTTACTCTGCTGCAGTTACACTTTTTAAAGTGAGACCCTGTGCTTTAGGCTGGCTTCTGGTTTCAAATCTGTGCTAAATCTTTAAAGCGTGATTTTCCCAAACCGAACCGAAACTGAATTCTTTGCTGCATGTAGACAGTTCATTTTAACATCCCTTAATCATTTTAGTATGGTGTGACAGGAATGGCTGAGGGTCTGACGTCACGGCAGAAGAAGGGACCACAACAACAAAAAGGTATTGTGCAGTGGCGCGGGCGCCGTTTTATTTAATGAATCCAAAAATAAAATAAATATTTAAACAAAAGAACACTTGCTCACAGAGCAAAATAAAAGTGTAAACAAAAACAAATCTCGAACACAAAATCCAAAATAAATAAACCATACAGGTCAGGCTGGGCAGTCGCTGTCACTGTTCCTGTAGGCTATGCTTTAGTTTCGTTTTTAAATAAACCTTCTCTCGCTCTCCGTCTCTATCACCCACACAAAACACCCACCCCGAGCTGGAGAGCTGCAGGCTTTTTATATTCAGGTGACCATCTCCCGATTAGCAACAAAATTAATCACTTAATTAATTCGGGAGATGGCCACCTTCTGCACGAGTTTTTTCATTACACCTGGCAGAGGACGAGCACCGATCTCGCCTCTGCCAGGACATGTTTTAAAACTAAACAAAACAATAACAAACATACAGCGCTCGCCGTCATGCATACAACAATCAAAATAAACAAACACAAAATAACACAGGAGCGGAGGGGGAACCCTCGTTCTAAAAATAAACAAATCAATGTACAGGGCTGCTCGCCCTGTTACATATCCCCCCCCTTGTGCAAAGCACACATGGCCCAACGGCCACCTTCCCCCTCAGTCTCATAGTCCCGGAAGAGGGGAAAGCCCAGTGTCCATGGGGGTGGCCATGGTGGGATGTCCTCCACCCCCCAATTCTTCATGGCCGGCAGCTCCCTCTTCCGGGGCTCCCGCCACACTCTCTCCTGCCGCGAAATTGCGGCTGGGGGAGCTGGTCTCCTGACCTTCCCCCTCCTCTTCATGGCCAGCAGTTCCCCTCCGTGGGGCTCTGACCACACAGACTCCGGACGCGAAAGTGCGGCTGGGGGAGCTGGTCTCCTGACCTCCCCCCCCTTCTTCATGGCCGGCAGTTCCCCTCCGTGGGGCTCCGACCACACAAACTCCTGCCGCGAAAGTGCGGCTGGGGGAGCTGGTCTCCGGACCTCTCCCCCTTTCTTCATGGCCGTCCGTTCCCCTTCGTGGGGCGCCGGCCATAGCGTAGTGATCCCAGGCGAAACCGGATCCCTGGCGACCCCAGGCGAAGCCGGATCCCTGGCGACCCCAGGCGACGGCAGCGGACCCTCGGGAGGCGACGGCAGCGGACCCTCGGGAGGCGACGGCAGCGGACCCTCGGGAGGCGACGCAGGACCGGCAGCAACCCTAGGAGACGCAAGGGAAACACAGGCGACCCCAGGCGATGCCGACGGCGGGAGGGGAGCCCCTGGCCATGAAGGCGGCAGCAGGAGCTCCACTTCTCCCAATGGTGGTGGTGGTGGAGGTAGAGGTAGCTCCTGCTCCTCTCCTCTAGACGGTAAAGGCGGCAGGGGCTCCTCCTCTTCTGGCGGCCAAGGCGGCATGGGCTCCTCCCCTTCAGGCGGCCAAGGCGGCAGGGCTTCCTCCCCTTCAGGCTGCGAAGGCGGCAGGGGCTCCTCCCCTTCAGGCTGCGAAGGCAGCAGGGCTTCCTCCCCTTCAGGCTGCGAAGGCGGCAGGGCTTCCTCCCCTTCAGGCTGCGAAGGCGGCAGGGCTTCTTCCCCTTCAGGCTGCGAAGGCGGCAGGGCTTCCTCCCCTTCAGGCTGCGAAGGCGGCAGGGCTTCCTCCCCTTCAGGCTGCGAAGGCGGCAGGGCTTCCTCCCCTTCAGGCTGCGAAGGCGGCAGGGCTTCCTCCCCTTCAGGCGGCCCAGGCGGCAGGGCTTCCTCGCCTTCTGGCCGAGGTGGTAGGGGCTCCTCCCCTTCAGGCGGCCAAGGCGGCAGGGCTTCCTCCCCTTCAGGCGGCCAAGGCGGCAGGGCTTCCTCCCCTTCAGGCGGCAGGGCTTCCTCCCCTTCAGGCGGCCAAGGCGGCAGGGCTTCCTCCCCCTCAAGCGGCCAAGGCGGCAGGGCTTCCTCCCCTTCAGGCGGCCAAGGCGGCAGGGCTTCCTCCCCCTCAAGCGGCCAAGGCGGCAGGGCTTCCTCCCCTTCAGGCGGCCAAGGCGGCAGGGGCTCCTCCCCTTCAGGCGGCCAAGGCGGCAGGGCTTCCTCTCCTTCAGGCTGCGAAGGCGGCAGGGCTTCCTCCCCTTCAGGCTGCGAAGGCGGCAGGGCTTCCTCCCCTTCAGGCTGCGAAGGCGGCAGGGCTTCCTCCCCTTCAGGCTGCGAAGGCGGCAGGGCTTCCTCCCCTTCTGGCTGCGAAGGCGGCAGGGGCTCCTCCCCTTCTGGCAGCGAAGGCGGCTCCTCCCCTTCTGGCAGCGAAGGCGGCTCCTCCCCTTCTGGCAGCGAAGGCGGCTCCTCCCCTTCTGGCAGCGAAGGCGGCTCCTCCCCTTCTGGCAGCGAAGGCGGCTCCTCCCCTTCTGGCAGCGAAGGCGGCTCCTCCCCTTCTGGCAGCGAAGGCGGCTCCTCCCCTTCTGGCAGCGACAGGGAAACCAGCAGACATGTTCCCTCTGCTGGTTGTGGTGGAAGCGGAACCAGCAGGCATGCTCCCTCTGCTGGTGGTGGTGGTGGGAGCAACATGTCGTCCTCCCACGGAGACGGAGGTGGCACCAGCAGGTATTCTCCCTCTGCTGGCGGAGGTGGGAGCGACTCACAGTCCTCCCAGGGCGGTGGAGGTGGAACCAGCAGGAATGCTCCCTCTGCTGGCGGTGGGAGCGACACGTCGTCCTCCCACGACGGTGGAGGTGGAACCAGCAGGAATGCTCCCTCTGCTGGCGGAGGTGGGAGCGACACACAGTCCTCCCATGGAGACGGAGGTGGAACCAGCAGGCATGCTCCCTCTGCTGGCGGAGGTGGGAGCGACTCACATTCCTCCCAGGGCGGTGGAGATGGCACCAGCAGGTATGCTCCCTCTGCTGGCGGAGGTGGGAGCGACTCACAGTCCTCCCACGGCGGTGGAGGTGGAACCAGCAGGTATGCTCCCTCTGCTGGCGGAGGTGGGAGCGACTCACAGTCCTCCCACGGCGGTGGAGGCGGCACCAGCAGGTATTCCCCCTCTGCTGGCAGGTACCTGGGCTGTGGACCTTCGACCTTCCCCTTCTTGGGCCGTGGACGCACCGACTCCCCCCTCTCGGGCCGTGGACGCACCGACTCCCCCCTCTCGGGACGTGGACGCACCGACTCCCCCCTCTCGGGACGTGGACGCACCGACTCCCCCCTCTTGGGCTGTGGACGTTCGGGCTCCTCCCACTCAGGCGCAGGACGTTCGGGCTCCTCCCTTTTAGGCGCAGGACGTTCGGGCTCCTCCCTTTTAGGCGCAGGACGTTCGGGCTCCTCCCTTTTAGGCGCAGGACGTTCGGGCTCCTCCCTTTCAGGCGCAGGACGTTCGGGCTCCTCCCTTTTAGGCGCAGGACGTTCGGGCTCCTCCCTTTTAAGCGCAGGACGTTTGGGCTCCTCCCTTTCCAGGTCCGTGTTCCCTCTCTGCCTCCTTCTCCTCACCTTCCGCTCTCTCCCCTCTCGCTCCTGGTAGACCCAGTCGATCTGGGTCATCCACTCCTCTCCCTGGTATTGGGTGGGGCAGATGGCCACGGTGTGCCTAAACTCCCCACAACCAGGGCACCACTCATTCACCACAACAACCCCTGGTGGCCGCTGTTGCAGCTGCTGCTGTCTCCTCATCCTCCTTCCTCCCATCTTCCTTCCTCCCATCCTCCTCTTCACTCTCCACACAATCAAAAACCGAGAAAAAAAAAATGAAAAAAAATGCAGTACCCTCTTCTGCCTGCGTCCTGGAGGCGCTGCGACCCCACGCAGGACACCACGTGTGACAGGAACGGCTGAGTGGTCTGACGTCACGGCAGAAGAAGGGACAACAAAAACAAAAAGGTATTGTGCAGTGGCGCGGGCGCCGTTTTATTTAATGAATCCAAAAATAAAATAAATATTTAAACAAAAGAACACTTGCTCACAGAGCAAAATAAAAGTGTAAACAAAAACAAATCTCGAACACAAAATCCAAAATAAATAAACCATACAGGTCAGGCTGGGCAGTCGCTGTCACTGTTCCTGTAGGCTATGCTTTAGTTTCGTTTTTAAATAAACCTTCTCTCGCTCTCCGTCTCTATCACCCACACAAAACACCCACCCCGAGCTGGAGAGCTGCAGGCTTTTTATATTCAGGTGACCATCTCCCGATTAGCAACAAAATTAATCACTTAATTAATTCGGGAGATGGCCACCTTCTGCACGAGTTTTTTCATTACACCTGGCAGAGGACGAGCACCGATCTCGCCTCTGCCAGGACATGTTTTAAAACTAAACAAAACAATAACAAACATACGGCGCTCGCCGTCATGCATACAACAATCAAAATAAACAAACACAAAATAACACAGGAGCGGAGGGGGAACCCTCGTTCTAAAAATAAACAAATCAATGTACAGGGCTGCTCGCCCTGTTACATATGGTAACATAAATCAAAAGTTATGACTTACCTGATTTAATTATGACAGCCCTCAGTGGGGATAACCGCGGCTTAGTCTGGGTGTTGAGATGTCTAGGGTTCTCTTTTTAGGTTTGCTGATGAACAGTGCTGTGCTAGTACTTGCAGGCATATGGAAACACTCAGCCTGCACATCTTAATTTAAAGCTTGGTTAAACAATTAATCCGAAGAAGTGAAAAGCTGAAGATGGAAGTTTTTGAGCTTCAAAAAAAAAAAATTAATTGAGTCTGGTGTGTGTGTGTGTGTGTGTGTGTGTGTGTGTGTGTGTGTGTGTGTGATAAACGACTCTGTGTTGACCTAATAAGAAAATTAATGATGCTAAACTCGCTAAAACCAGCCAAATGCAAAAGTGCTGAAAGAAAATAAAATGTTAATTGAGGTCTAGAACCACTGTGAAACTGGAGTAAGCAGTAAACTGGGCAATGCTACAAACATGGATGCTACTGACAAATGTGTGGAAGCTGCTAGCTTCACTTACTGTGACTGTATTGGAATTCGTTTTGTTTGTCTGATTTACTGTTGCACTGATTGCATACTTGTGATTTGTTTCCTGCTCAACTAAAAGGATGTAGTTGTGATGCAGTTGTTTCATGGTTATGGTTAGGGTTGGGGTTGTGGAGCTACGAAACACTATGTACCAATTCCTTTCTTTTTGTCTGCTTGTAAAATGTATTTTCAAAATGAGATCTGGTTTGAAAACGGAGTGCTAATAGTTTCATCCTTTTCTCTGGGGTGTCTGTCTCAAGTGACACAAGTCAATTAAATAGCTCTTAACCATAAAAGAAATGCTTCTCACTGATTGTAGCTAAAAATAGCAGAATATTGACCAGGTTAAACCAGGCCGTTCAGTGCTGTATTTACATGCACATTCTAATCTGGTTGTAACTTGAACTGTGGAGGCTTCAGTTCCAGCATGCTTTCAGTAGACCTGGCCTGTATCAAGCTTGAACTGAACTAAGTAATAATGTCTGTGTGCTCTGTTGGCAAGTTAGGGACATGCTGGTGGATTGAGGGACGGAAAAGATGTATGTTCAAGTATATTACAGTTTCATTTAGCTATAACAGTTTAGTGCTGGGGGGTTTCTCACATATTAATATATTCATCCAAAATTCAAACGTTCATTTTAATGTTGAATAAAAAATATGTACTGTAAGTGTTACTATTCTAGAAGAAATCTCTCTGGAATAAAAAAAAAGGGTAGGCCCATGACATTGGCTTCTAAACAGAGAAGATGAACACATCTCGACCATTTATTTACGCAGTTCTTTCCTGTGCTTGATGTCTTTCATATGTTCTGCTAATGGATTGAGTGGCATTGGTTTAATTCAGATATTCTGCCGTTTTGTCTATTGTATGTAATGAAGGTTTTTAAGTGACGGTATTGCTGTGGAATTGAAGTTGCCATAGACTGTGGTTGAGGTCTTCTGAAATATGGTAAAACAAACTTATTAAATAAATAACTAACTAAATTAATTTAGGGGGTGTTGTCTGATTTCATCTAGGCCAGGGGTCACCAACCTTTGACTCCTGAGCCATACCTGGCTCTTCCAATGACCAAATATGGCTCTCTTAGTCAAATTTATTTTACCGCTGCTCGACTCAGTCATCACATACTACCTCACTGTTGTTTTAGATCCACCATCTTGGTGTTTCTATTCATGGAGTCTGTTTTACTGTGTATAGTGTTTAATTTTCTGTAACAACCGGCTCTTTGCAAACCACTTGCTCTAGATTTCTGTTCACTTTGGCTCTCTTGCAAAAAACAGTTGGCGGCCCCTGATCTAGACTGTTACTGGCTTATTTAAAGGGGAAGTCTCATTCAGATTATGTTCGTCTTGCCTTTATTGTGTTCCCCTGGTTTGTACCACACTAACATCTCTCATGTGGTTCCTTCATAACAGAATTTGAGACAATCATAGCTTATTACAGCACCAAATTCAAGGGATTGGCAGTTATCTCAGTATTACAAATTAGTCTGTCAAAATAAGCACTGGCCCTTACTTTGGGCCTTGTGGCCAAACCAGATGTTCTGGCCTTGGTTCATATTTCTGTTGTGTTCATCAATTTTAAGTATATTTCTCCAAGATATGAATGAGCGCAGCTGTTCCTTAAACAAACCATTAGTTTTATGAAAGTCGTTTTGTTAATATCAGTTTCTCAAACACAGGAATATCACAAAACAGGGTTACACAAACAAGCGAAGATTTAACAAACAAGACTTGTATCAGAGACAAATATTGAATCGGTAAGTAAATGCTGGCTTCACTCAAAGTAGTTTGGCAAACACCTTCTCCTTGATTTTCTGAATGTAGGCGTTTAGAATGTTAATGTGTAACCGTGATTCAGGAAGGCGTAGAAGTTTGCTGTAAACCAACATGTAGGCCTATTTAAGTCTTGTTTTCAGCTGCCTGTTTTTGTTTGATTGTGTAAGTGGTTCTTAAGAGACCTCAGTTGGCAGAATGATATGACTTATATTTATAGATTACAGTAGCCTTTTGGTTATGTCACTGCTAACTGCAAGAGTTGGGATATTTATGTTCAAACATCCGTTGAAAATCCAAACAAATATGTAATTTTCAATCGACTGGAAAACCATTTGAACCGTATCACAAAAAAAATCTTTCAGGAGTAAAATATTATTATTATTATTATTATTATTATTATTTATTTCTTAGCAGACGCCCTTATCCAGGGCGACTTACAATTGTTACAAGATATCACATTATACATTATTTCACATTACATACAATTACCCATTTACACAGTTGGGTGTTTACTTGAGCAATCTAGGTAAAGTACCTTGCTCAAGGGTACAACAGCAGTGTCCCCCACTGGGGATTGAACCCACAACCCTCCGGTCCAGAGTCCAGAGCCCTAACCACTACTCCACACTGCTGCACTCTAACCCTAGTACCCCATCATAGTATCTATTAAAGAAAAGAGAGAACAGTAGAATGTGTGTGATTTATTTCATGCATTGGTTTCTTTTCCTTGATATTTAATAGTCACTTATAAATTCTGTTATATGAACAAATACGAACATGGCCTTTTTTGCTACCAAATACATAGCCTATGTTTTGAATATTCAAATTATCCCACCACTAATTTGTTTGTCTTTTTTTTTCTGAAGATAAAATACCTACAGAGGTTCAGAGCAAGTAGAATCCTGTAAGAGTGTATATATAACTATCACTTCACTTTAGTATGTTACAGTACAGGTTACATGAACCAACATAACCAGCTCTTCAAGCATTACAGTCTCTGGAGCCAGCATGGCCAGTTAAAATAACTAAACTCCCGGGCATGGCCAGGATAAACCAGCGCTAGTCATTGCTGGAATTGCCAGCCTGATTTCATAATCTCATCAATAATAATGAACACATTAGTCCGATATTTGCATTGCTCTTTAATTGATGGCTTGATTGGTTACTGAAGGAGCCCCCTGTATAATGAATTCTTGGCTTTACCACAGAAGTCAATAAGTCGCCCTCTGTCTACAGATTAATTCCACAGAGGCTGCACGCTTTGAAGGTAGTTAAGGACATGTCAAGTTCCTTTGACCTCGGAAAAGCATTATTCTGTCTCCGACACGCTGTACTCTAAACCACAGAGTCTCTGCATGCTTTTATGATTCTGTAATGGAGGGCTTGCAGATTGAGTGATTGATTAGATCTTGTTCTTGAGAAACGTCTCCTGTCAAATGATTAAACGCTACTCGGGTGCATTTGAATTCTTACGGCCTTCGGTTCTACACGAGTGTACAGAGTAAAAGACTGCAGGTAATTTAGAGTGTTGAATTCAGCAGAGGCAGACACAAGGGTCACAGTTCCGTCTGATCCTTGATCCTCTCAAACTTTCCATTGCATCACGACGACGGGATTTGAGTTTTTAGTTAACTCTGTTATTCTCTTAGCTATTCCTATTGCCAGGGCAACCATCTATGTGTTCTCTATGCTTGTTACATAAGCACTAAAATGATGCACATGAAGGATGCGGTCTATCGTATGCGTCTAAAATCTCATTGATCTTGATTGGGTATCATAAAGAAGCCAGAGTTTTAAGAGTGTCATCGTGTGTTCTGGGTAGTTCCAAATAAAGTTGGAATCTAAAGATGTGAAGGAAAACCCCATGTTTAAATATGATGGCTGATCTTGACTGAAGTTGAAGAATTCCTTTTTTCAAAAGAGGCCACTGTTCATTGATTTCCAGGTGCAATCTATACCCATACAAGACACAAGGCATGCCTTCTAGTGCAAAATACCTGTCTGTTATATATATATATATATATATATATATATATATATATATATATATATATATATATATATATATATATATATAATAAATATACTGTCTTTTGAATTCGTGATCAGATTATTCTGCCTTTTATTGCAACTCTGGTACCATTCAGTAGAGCGAAAATTGTAAAGAGACACTTGAGCTGAAACCTCCAGACAGGAGTACAGTTTAAGAAAACACTGCCCTAGAGGATTGAATACAAGGTCCAGATACTTGTCTCCTGCCAAGCATATTCCAGGCTGCTGGCCATGTGGTTCCAACTTTCTGGAATCCCCTTCCAAAGAATGGGATTGTATACTTTATCTGAATGGGTAATTCCAGATCAAGTGGAAAGCCCTTGAAACAATGGTGATGTTATGTTTTTTCTTGGCCATCCCATACATGGAGAAAACTATGGCTGTGGTCAATAAATTGGTCAGTTTTGAAAGCTGTAAATACATTTTCTCAATCTGGGTCACAAGCCCAGACTGCTTGTCTCACCCTGGAACCCTCATCTCCATTACATCAGAATTTGGCCCCTAGAGTAAGACTGAGCAATCATATGGAAATATATAGTAGTGGAATATTTATGTATTTATTTGTCAGACTCCTTTATCCAAGGTGACTTACAGGACAATACAGGGTTACAGTACAAAATCAATATTTAAATACAGTATAGTTCACAGTAAGTACAATTTATACTACTAAAATACAGTAAGAAATAAGATGCAGCAAGTTAGGATTACAACAATTTAATCTACAATGACATAATAGTATTCCAATAGTACAAGGATAGTGCATCAGCTGAGGATCCAGTAATATGGTGCTTCAGTCAGGCAAGTACAGTGCATAGTAGGAGGGGTAGATCTACAAGTGCAGTCTAAACAGGTGAGTCTTGAGGAGGCGGTGGAAGGTAATGAGAGACGGGGCGGTCCTGGAGTTTTCTGGTAGCTGGTTCCACCGCAGAGGAGCTGGGGAAGAGAAGGAGCGGGCACTGGAGGATGGAGAGTGGAGGGAAGGCATGACCAGTCAGCCTGTAGAGGAGGAGCAAAGAGAGCGAGAGGGGGTGTAGGGAGACACGAGGGACTGGAGGTAGGAGGGGGCAGAATGGTGAAGAGAGCAGTAGGCAAGAACAGAGAGAGGTATCTGGTGAAGCGTGCAAGGCAGAGGGGTAGCATGAGAATAGCGAAGTTGGGAGACTACAAGTAGAATTTTGAATTAGCTGAAGGGGACGGATAGCTGAAGCACAGAGAGTTACAGTAGTCCAATCTGAAGAGTACAAGAGCTTGGACCGGGAGTTAAGTGGAATAAGTAGTGAGAAAAGGACAGATTTGGTAGATGTTGCTAAGAAAGAAGTGTCAAGTGCATGTCAGGGAAGAAATGTTTTGAGAGAAGGTGAGGAAGGGGTCAAGAGTAACACCTAGGTTTTTACAAGAAGATGGAGAGAGAGAGAGAGAGTAGTAGAGTCAAGGGCGACTGAGTTGGAGAGGTCGTAGGAGAGAGAGGAAGCAGAAGGAAAGTAGAGGAGGTCAGATTTAGAGTGGTTGAGTTTGAGATGGTGTGAACACGTCCAAGCTGAGTGGCTCCTGAGATGCAGGAGGAGATGTGGGAATCGAAGGAGGGAAAGGAGAGGAAGATCTGGGCACCAGCGTAAGGTGGTAGGAGAAGCCAAGACAGATGAGTGTGCCTAGCAACTAGGTGTGGAGTGAGAACAGGAGGGATGATCCCAGGACAGATCCTTGAGGTACATCTGTAGAGAGGGACGAGGAGAAGAGAGAGAGCCCACCGCAGGAAATGTGGAAGGAACGGTCAGAGAGATTGGAGGAAAACCAGGCAAGAGCAGTGCCTGAGATCGCCAGGTCAGAAAGAGAGAAGAATAGTATGACCAATATTGTCAAAGAGCAGTGCCTGAGATCGCCAGGTCAGAAAGAGAGGAGAGGAGAATAGCATGATCATCAGTGCAGAGGAGAGGTCAAGGAGAATTAAAATGGAAAGAAAGTCAGCAGGGGTTGTTGGTGGAGGACAGGATGATAGATTGATAGTAGGAGCGTTTGGCAGAAGTGGGGGCTGTCGAGAAGGGGAGGAGGCAGTGGTAGTGGTGTAAATTAGAAGGTAGCTTGAAACTTCTATGTCTGTTCAGCGGTACGCAGCTCATTATAGGATGAGTGGAGTCAGTGCTCGAAGTAGCGACAATTTTAGTCGTGATGGCGACCATTTTTTCTTTTGGCGACTGCAAATATTATTTTAGGCGATCACTTTGCACTGTATTTTTTTAATAATAAAAAATATATTCTTTTTTTATTATTATTAAAATACCTTTGGACCCATGTTAAATAATATGGCTTTTTAGTGCCTATGTCACAGGTGCATCTGTCCATACAGATCGTTAAGTTATTGTATGCGGAATCTGTAGACACATAAAAAAAAAAAAAAAAAACAGGAAAATGCATCTTAAATATTTTTATTATGATTTTCACTACATCACTCTAAATGGAAGTGGCAAACTGATCACTTAATATGCACGTGTTTAATTATGTAAATAGGTAGCTTCACAGCCTACAACTACTGTACAATCAGAAGAGTTTGCTTTACTTTCAGCATATTTTCATCCCGGCATTACAGGACAGCACAAATAAAACTGAAGAGTAGAAAATAAAAATAAATTATAAAAAGCACTTTTTTCTTCTGTCCTCGTAAAAGTTCGCATTTTTATTTATTTTTTTGGTTTGTTTGTTTGTTATTTTTGATACAGCATGTTGTACATTGAGAGGTTTCGTGGCTTTATGGAGCTCCTGCTGTACCTTTAAAAACCTAGTCATGTTGGTAAAGTGCTTTCACTTGAATGAAAAATCAGACACATCATCAGAAATCACTTATATATTTCAAGTCACGGGCATTAAAAAAAAAAAAAAAACTGTATCCGTGACAGTAGCGGTGAGAGAAGAGAGTGTCACGGTGGCCCAGTCAGCTGGGAGAATGAGTCAATAGAGGGAAGAAGGGAGAGAGAAGAGGAAGTATAGATGGTTGGGGAAAGGGAGCGGAGAAGAGAGGGGGTAGACATGGATGGTAGAGGCTGGGAAGGAGAAAATCAGGTCCAGTTGGCAGGCAGCTTTGCGAGTTGGAGGCGAGGGGGAGAGAATCAAGAAGGAGGAGGAAGCAGCAAAATGAGTCGAGTTGGAGAGTTGTTAAAATCACCTTACAGAATGAAAGGAATAGACTTGGTGACCGAACAGAGGAAGAAGTCAGGCTCGTCGTAGAAGTGAGCAGGAGGACGGGGGGGGGGGGGGGGGAGAGCAGAGGGGATTGAAAAGTTCCAGGATGGAGAGAGTAGGAATCCAGTTCCCCGCCTTGTCTTGAGAGTGGATATTACACTTTCGGTTTTATCTAGACCAGGGATGGGCTGCAGGTCCTTGAGGTGCCAGCCTGCACCAGGTTTAACAACAATGAGCTACTTACCTGCTTTAGGAGCTGGATGGAGGTTCAAGTAAACAATTCAGAAAAGCACATGGGTGCAACAAAGACCTGATCTGGAAGTCTAGAGGAGCTTATTCGGTTGTGATGACATTTTGTTGGACGTTCGGTTGATTTATTCAGAGAATCAGAATCTGGGGATACAGTCTTTGCTGAACCTCGGTTTTTAAAGGTATTGCATATTTGAGCTGTAAAGGCAGACTAACCACATTCATATTTTGAATGAATAAAGAGCTCTAGATTGGTTCTATATTGGAGCTCTTGGTTCTCAGATCAATCATAATCCTTTTGAATCTTTATACGCAACACTATAGTTCTCTTGTATTTTATTGTACATTGTCTAATGAAAAAATCAACAAAATGCTTCACTGAATCCATTGCTTAGTTGTATTGTGCCTGTTTTTGTTGGACATATTTAAGAATTCACACTTGGAGCCACCCATGTAAACCTGTTAGCAAGTTGCCAGCATAGATTCCTATGAAATCTATGCTGAGAGAGAGCCAGGAACTAATGGGTGTATTGAGTCTCAGGAAAGTAGGGGGAGGGAGAGGCACCATGGATTAATGTGTCTTTTAAATTATTAAGAATATTTTTTTAGGGTAACTAAAAAAAATATATCTTGTGGAACTTAGAAATTGTATAAATTAAACACTTGACTTTGTTACTAAACAGTATTTGTGGTATTTCTCAAGTCATACGAAATAGACTTCATTCAGGTCTTTCAAAAGTACTTTTCTGTCTGCCATTTTAGCGAGGAACAGCATTTAGAGGGCAGAGGGCATCAAAATGCATTGCAGTTGGTCAGCCAGCAATACAGTTACGAACGTCAGTGGTAAGCATGAGACTGAACAGCTGCCATCCCAACTGAATGTGACAGCTGTGCCCCCCTTGACTGCACCATCTGGGGCCGGTGAAAAGGACGGGTGATTGAATCACTGCTCCAGGCTCACGCAGCAGGCAGTGGCCGTGTCTCAAACCTATGAAATATTGGTCCGGGTGAAAGAGGCATCGGCCATTTTCTAGCCCTTCCGTAACCCAACGGTAACTAAATAATGCAGGCCGCTCCCAGTTGAAAAGCCAATAACCACTGAACTTTGCTCACCAGACCTAATCTGTCATCATGATGAAAACAATTGATGGCGATACAGCACCAGGGGGAACAATAGGGTGAGACACAGCTCGTTCGATAAGGCCGTTCTGCCTCCAGGCGACCCTTGACTTGAAATCAGATAAAGCAGCCAAAGATCAGTTCTTTACATACAGAGAATACTTTGAAATGCTGTTGATTTGATTCTGGGATTGAAGTTGTCTAGTATTGGAGCACTCTGGAATAACAAAGATATGTTCACACTTCTAAATTTTGAACATGGTTAGAATCACTTGCCCTAACACTGTCAATAAGGCCACCATGGTAGAGATTGGATGGTATCAATGGTACCTCATCGAATGTCGTCAGTTGAGGGTCAATATCTAAGAGAATGCATTTGTTGTGTAGTCATTTTGTAAGAAGGTCATCTGCAACGTGTCTTTGAAATGGGGGTGATAATGTAGCTTATTTAGTTTAGTTAGTGTTTAAAAATTGTTTGAATTGTAGAAAACATTTAACCACTGTCATTAAAATGAGCATTTAAATATCCTGCAACACTCATTAAGAACCCCGATGTCCTTGCTAAACCTCAGGTCAGTAAAGCTGTGTCCTGGGTTAATGCACCCATACGCTGCCGAATTCAGACTGCGTTCCCTCCGTCATCACTGTAAACCAGTAACCGTGCTTAGTTAGCCCTGCCTGCTTAAAATAAATCAATGGAATAAGCTGATATTTGTTAACAAAGAGAGCTTAATGTCAAGTGCATACTGTATGTGTAATAGGAGTTGCTTGGCTTGGGGTGAAAGTCCATATTAAGTCCATATTCTGATCATGTGGTTAAAGTGCTGTATCTATAAAGCTGTGTGTTTCAGGCCTTGGCTCGCTCTTTCGGTATTGTATCATTAGGTGTTCAGACTCTTAGTTCATTAACCATGTCATATAGGTATTTCTTTTTATGGCATCCTTGTAGTCTCTGCCAGTACCGAAATGCAACAGCATACCCTAAGCACTTTGTGCCAGAAACAACACAAATGAGGTGACCAATGGTGATGGCTCTTGTTTTGTATTTATCGCCGTTGTATGAGATTTAAGTCAAAAATAAGCAAGTTCCTTTGAACATTGTAGTTTTGTGGATGCGTACAGCAATAGCTTCCATATAAGCAGTGGACAGCGCGTGTCCATTTTGATGTTACGATTCCAGTTGAAACAGCGGATGATTTGTCTTGATGTACAGCACAGAAGATGTGATGCTTGAGAGGTCGTGACAGTAATACAAGTGAACAGGTTCCTGCTCTGAAGAGGCACCAGTCATACTGCTCCGAGGGGTCTGATACCTCCATGGATTCAAGTCCAGCTTTGTGCCTCGTGTTTTGGTCACTTGCTGACAGGACTGTAACACTAGATGACATGTACAGACACTGATGGTTTCAATTCACATTGGCTTACGCTCTGGACAGTCGGCCATATCCTCACATTGGAAGTTTTATGAAGCGGCTAAACAGATGAAGCTTGTTTTTCTATAGTACCGTATACACATCTTCTGTACTGTACCATCTGTTGCTGCAGATGCAAAGGGGTGATTTGATAACAATGGTAATTGCACTGATAAGGCGTTTGCTACCTGACTAAAGGCATATTATCTTCAAAGAAAGAACACTCAAACATTTCAACTAGTGCTGGGTAAAACCTATAACAATATTATTTTAAAAGAGACTCAAAGAAAGGAGAGAAACTCTTCCATACTGTAGAATTTATTTCAGACATGATTTTATGCATAGGTTGCTTTTTGCTTTTGATAGTCATTTATAAATAGTTTTATGAACGAATACAAACATTTTGCCACTAAATACATTTCAAGCAGTGTCTGTTTGAATATGTTAATATGAATCCCAGCACTGCTTTTAAAACTAGCAAAAACTACAAGAAATGAACTGGACCGGTCTGTAAGTGAGTGGTTTAATGGTAGGTTTATGGTGTTGAAATTACAGTCAAAATAGTGTTTCTTTTTTCTACTTCATGTCTGCTGGTGGGTACAGCATCTATAGAGAAACACTTTTCCAAGATGTATTGGAATTGCATGAGTGTCTGGGCTGTACATCTAAGATGCATGATCCATGTGATTTGCCCTACTTTCCACATTAAGCATAACAAATGCTGCACCCCTCCCCACTGCAGTACTGACTTAATTAAATAAATGGATTTGCAATAATGGAAATACTGACTGCAGAACTTAAAAGCAGTTATTTGCTGGAAAGCCACAATAGCATACTTTTCTTTTTGTAAGGAGCCTTGTAATGGGGATCTGTGGCAGTGTACATGTCCCTTTAGAAAACTGGTTATGCTGAAAGAAAATGTATTTTTCCCCGAGTCAGTGTTATACCCAAATCATTTCCATGGTACAATTTTTGTATGTCCCTTGAATCCCCCCTTTTCTGTCTTTGTCGGTAAACAGGGGTGGAAATCATGCCTCTTTTCCACTGTACAACCGATCCGTGCAGGGGCCGTAGCGAGCCCTCACGGTGCGGTTAAGAGCCTGGGTTGTTTTTCCACTGCAGAGCCGAGCCGTGCTACTGACGCCAAACGCAGCGAAAGACAGTTGTTATTAATTATTGTTATTAATTAACTCAGTTTGCCAAAAGAGGCGCAACAAACAAATGGTGTTCAAAAATGAATAGACCAACGGTACAGCTGTGTCTTGTATCACTATATTTTAAGAATTTTCTTTTATAATCCACACATTTTACTGATTATATCGACTTAATAAAGTTCAAGTAGTTCTGTTGAAGGGGAAAAAAGAAGGTTTTAAAAATATGATTTGCCAAAGATATCCTGTTTTTAAGGATAGCTGTTTTCAGAGCCGTTTTTGTTTGGGTGCTTAAAAAAAATAAAAATAAACTGCGCGAGCGCAACGAGAGCCGTAGTTGTATGTCTGGTGCAGCTGTGTTTTGTTTTACTATATTTTTGTAAATAAGTTTAGAATTGTTTCATTTTCCGGATGAGGAATTTGCCGGATCTGAATCTCGCAGCCGGATTCAGATGTCTTGAGGCCGGAGTTTCACGGTTTGGTTCTTGCTCGGCTCAACAAATAGCAGTGGAGAACCACCCGTACCCGTACTGTACCAAGCCCTCACGGGTCGGATGTGCCAGTAGAGAAGGGGTATATGACTCCCATTGCATAGCAGTTTGATCCTGTCCTGGTTTTACTATTGAGTTTAATAAGACATACCTGAGCTTGTTACCTATAACCTATAACCTGTGGCTAATCAAGATTGTAATATATCCTGGAATGGGTGATACTGCTATGCAATAGGAGTCTTATTTCCATCCCTGGTAAAATATCCAAATAAAATGCTTGAGACAGGATGCACACATTTTACAAGTGATCCTGACTTCCCATTCCTGACTTACTGACCTCTGAAGAAGTGGCCAGGGACTGTACATTTCTGGGGTGTTTGCATTCCAGTGCGGAAGAAAAAACATCTAGTTATCAGAGGCAGAAATCTTGCATCAAACAATTTACCTTCTTTTAACTATGTGTCCATAAAATAAGTATTGCCTTAATAACGAAGACTATTGTACAGGCGTTTTCTGTTTCTAAGTTCTTTCAAACGTATTTTCAGTTTCAAGTCTCATGGGTGATTTAGCATTTTCCCTTTTAATAATGCCTTCAGCTGTTTTACTGAGTTTCACAGACTGTAGAATTAAGAGATGAACAACCCTAGAACAAATACAAATACTGTTCTACAATGCTGTAAGTTTATCAAGCACTCCTGTGCTCCTGTGATTCTCTGTTCTTCGGATGAACACAAAGAGATTACCTTTCAGATGTCTATATTAAAACAAAGACTAAAGCCAGCCTGCCTCAAGAAGTCCCTCGAGATTGCATCTTGGCTGAATCAGCCCAGTGTGTAGCAAAATCCCAACCTTCCATACTGCCGATGCCAAATGCAAAACCACAACACTGAAGGCTACCCGTGTGCAAACTATTCAAGCATTCAGGTGGGGGGTAATAACAACAGGATAGTTCCACTGTGGTGCAGCATCTTGTTTTCATGGATGTATTTACAGGGCATTTAGGCAAGACTTGGCTAAGGCTCTTGGATTCACCCTTTGAAATAGCGCCACACACTTTGACTCTCAACAGAGTGCTATTGCTTTTGCTAGTATTGTCACTGAAACTGTAATGTTAGACATGGGCATGTTTGAGACCAGTGTTAGTGGAGTTCCCCTAGCCCACTGATCTACAGTGCTGAGCATTCATGTCAACAGTGTTGTCAATGCCTAATGCTTCTCCTTTCTCTTCTTTTCAGGGGAAAAATGTGGGTAACTAGGGTGGGGATACCGAGACCCTAAGGCAGCTATACCCCCCCAGTTTTCTCAGAAGGCGTGGGACCTCACTGTGGCAAGCCTGGGCCGCTGGCACTAAGATGTCCCTAAGCAGTGGCACTGCAGGCGGGAAAGGTGTGGACTCGAATGCGGTGGACACTTACGATAGCGGCGATGAGTGGGACATCGGCGTCGGCAATTTGATCATCGACCTCGACGCCGATCTAGAGAAGGACCAGCAAAAACTGGAAATGTCCGGAGCCAAGGAAGGAGGAGGCATGGCAGCTCCAACCAGCGCTGTGGCAGCCCTGCCCGATAACATCAAGTTTGTTAGCCCTGTGCCCACCTCCCAGGGCAAGGAGAGCAAGTCTAAATCAAAGAGGAGTAAGAACTCCAAAGACAGTGGCAAGGCCTCTTCGGGCGAGGGGGGCAAGAGGGACTCCCAAGTGCGCCCCCTTGGGGATAGCACGACATCCACGGGCACGACAGGTTCCAACAACCCCCCGACCAGCAAAGGCACGGATAAAAGTGCCAAAGCCTCCCGCAGCGCCCCTAGTGGCAAGAAGGAGAGCAGTTCTGGGAAAAACAAGAAGGATAAAACTGAAGGAGCTGCAAGCTCCAGTGAAAAGGAGGCCAGCGTCCAAGGCCTGGCTTTAGCTGCCAGAGGTGGCCAGTTTGAGGCCCCTCCGAGCGCAGACTTGGCAGCAGTCGAACAGCTTGGGAATATGGCGGTTGAATCCAGTGGGATTGCAGCTCCATTGGGAATTAAAACTGAACCTGAGGAGCTGAACAGTGAATCCCGGACACTGAAGAAAGTTAAAACAGAAAAGGTAAGGTTGCGTTTCATATCTTACGGATGTAGGACAAATGCCAAATACAATGGATCAACAGGAAGTACAGGAGGTTTTAGCTTGTGTGTGTGCATTTACGGCCTTATTGGTTACTAAGATATTGTGTATTGAAGGAGAATCTGAACTGAAGAGAAATCTTCCAAGACCAGTCTAAACTACCTCTTTCTTTTAACTGGTAATTTCAGCTGGCCTCTCTATACATCCGACACACAGATTTATTTTTCAAGGTTCAGGTCAGACACATTGCAAGAATTTCCAAAGATGTAAAGTGACCGTTTCAATAGCTGTTGGTGACTGAGGCACATTCCAAGCAACGAGGAAACTGTGTTCATGGAAAGTTGGAAACAAAGATTTGCTCTGTCATTGTTAAAACAAGCTCATTGTTATTCAGAGTGATGCAGGTGAGTTCACAGCACAGACAGTCGGATGTATGGAATGTGTGGCTCTGTGTCCGTTTGCTCTTGTTTTTTGCATTTGCAATGTATAATTTATAATTGCCCTGTGGCATAAGGCTTTCACAGCTGCAGATCCACTTGTAATGTGTGCAGTAACACAGTGCGGTTCACAGTTCTTTAAACTCTGGTAACAGTGTTCACTTTTAAAGGAACACAAAGCAAGTCTGGGTTCAAGGTGTTTTGGGTGAGTTACTTCTTTTTGTATATACACGTACACTTTTTAAATGCAGCTGTTTCTAGTATAAAGAATTTGAGTATGCAGGCTAAGTCATTTCAAGCACACTAGAGCTTGCACTGAGAGATGGCTGTTGTGGTCACTTAGCACTGTTACCATTTTCAGACCATCTTTTTAGATGCAGGTTTTTGTTCCAACTATGTCCTAAAAGTCAATTGTCAAATAAATTATGTCTGTCCTGTATCCAAATGGTTCTCAAAGCAAGTGCAAAAAAATTGTGGTCATTTTTTTCTGTAGAAAAACTAGGTTAAGTAAATAGACAAATGTTTCGATGAACAGCTGGAAAACACATTTGTGTTAAAACATTAGTCTTATTAAACCAATTGATCTAAATACTGCTGGGTGTCACAATAATAAAATAAAGCCTTATTCATTTAATTATGATATCCTCATTAGTTACAATCGTATACCTATCTGAAGATTTGAAATAAACTCTTTATCTGGGATGTTTTTCATTGGGGAAAACTCTGAACTTCAAACAGCTTTGTAATAAAGTCTTATCTGCTTGTGACTCATGCTCTCTCTATATTGGCTTCTGTGGTTCAAAATGCAAATAGTCAGCTCTGAATAATTGTGGTCAGGTCAGCTCCCCCTCTCTGGCACAAAGTAGTCAGCTGAGTATAAGCCAGATTGAGTGACGTCCTTGGCACATTCATCCAGCTGACCTTTACATTACTGGCCCTGCACAAGCACCCCGGGCACTGATCTGTTTATACTTGTGGCATGCTGTGCATCAGTTTCTACAGCTCAGCCCCTGTCTATTGCAGAACACTGTTGGTGGATGTTTTAGACAAGTATCATGTCAAGCATGGAGAGATTTCATTGAAATATTACAGAACATGGGCTCCCGAGTGGCGCATCCAGTAAAAGCACTCGCTAGAGTGCAGGATGCGCTCTATAGCCTGAACGTCGGCGGTTCGAGTCCAGGCTATTCCACAGCCGACCGTGGACGGGAGCTCCCAGGGGGCGGCGCTCAATTGGCCAAGCGTCCTGGGGGAGGGAGGGTTAGGTCGACCAGGGTGTCCTCGGCTCACCACGCACCAGCGACCCCTGTAGTCTGGCCGGGCGCCTGCGGGCTTGCCTGTAAGCTGCCCAGAGCTGCGTTGTCCTCTGACTCTGTAGCTCTGAGGCGGCTGCACGGTGAGTCTGCAGAGTGTAAAGAAGCGGGCAGCTGACGGCACACGCTTCGGAGGACAGCGTGTGTTCATCTTCGCCCCTCCCGAGTCAGCGCAGGGGTGGTAGCGGTGAGCTGAGCCTAAAAATAATTGGGCATTTCAAATAGGGGAGAAAATAATAAAAACTAATTGGCAACGACTAAATTTATAAAAACAAAAAAAACAAGAAATATTACAGAACACTGCAGTATTATCAAGCAATGCATTACTTCACCTTGGCTGTTTCACAGCAGTATATTTTTAAACGCAATCCTAATTTTTGTAGTTTTTTTTTTGTAGTTTTTTGTAGTTTTATTCTCACGTCATGGGTTACGCTGGGAATAATTTCTCAACTTTTCCTTGTGAGAATTTCTCTCTAAGCATTGTAGTGTGTCCTCGTTGCAGGAGGGAGCATGAGGCTTTATTGCCTCATCTTGCAGATAGCACTTTGTATTTGCACTGGCCCCAGTCCCGTTTGGTAAACTGTGGATTCATGCGTGCAAGCAGTCTCTTTGCAGATCCGCTGTTTCTCCTTTCTGCTCTACTGCAGCAAGGTACACGTCACATCAGAGGCTGGAGCACGGGGTCGCAGCTCCCAGGAAAGGAGGGTGCTACACTCAAGGGTGAATTCCCTCATGGGCAGCTGTTTCTTGGGTGCTATTCAGTGGGGTAACGCAGTCCTACTTTTTTGTATCCAGGCTTGGTTAGTTCAGAGTCAGCACTGTGTTAGTAATACAGACAAGCCTGTCCATTCTTCTTAATTCATTGTTCTACTTCCCTGGTCTGTCGTAACGTCAGAGTTTCAGGAGTTCTATAAAAGGCTATAGAAATTAGAATGTGCCAACACGTAAACATTTTAAAGAAATGTATACAAAACCGTGGCACACAATTCCTGTTGTATAAATACAAATGCAAAGTGAAGAGGGCTTTGTTTTTAGGTTTAGCTGGTGTTCTTGTCAGCTGTTTCACCCCTGTGAATAACTGTACCTGCAGCTAATGCACATTCGTGACATTTCAGAGTCACCATGGAGACTTCACCCTCCAGAGTCCTTTTTTTTTTTTTTTAACCAAGAGTTTGAGTGCTCGGCTGCTGCATGAATAATTCAATTGAGGTACACTTACTCCCTCCACCTCCATTAAAAACCTTTATTACCCAGGCATTCGTCAGCCGCCAACAAGGTGCTTGTTCTAATGAGTGTTTATATCACAGGGGGTGCCCGAGATTGATCAAAGATCTTTTCAAGAGTGGAAGAAAGAATGTCCTTGACTAAACTGAATTGCTGTGGATTAAGGAATGTTAAGCCTGCCTTGACAACCAATAACTCCGACTGGTACTATTGTATTACTGTGCATTCCTTAAACAGGATGTAAGAAGTGATTTTTAGAACTTTTTCATAAGTGCATTGTTAGCGTGACACTGAAATACCAGCCTCACTAGGAAGGGCCTTCTCTACAAAGTTTTTTTTCTTTTCTTTTTTTTTTACCATTTAAGATGGCTGGGGAGCACCATGTTGTGAAGCTCCACTGTGTTCTCTACCCATTGAGCACCATTGGAATGATAACTCTACCAGGGGGGAATTGAAACCACCATTTAATGATCACCGTGGCACACTTAGAGCTGAACGACTGTTTCTGTAACAGAAAAACAGGTTCGCAGTACAGATTCTGCCTTGCCTCAGGAGGCTAGAACCAAAGCGGTCTAGTTTCATTGTTTTACTGTCCTGCTTGCTGTATTCCCTCGATTACGGAAGGCCTTTGTGGTAGTCCGTGGCAAAAGAAAATCTTACAATAAGACTTCAAGATGGAGAGCTTGTATTGAGCCAACACTGTTCATTCTATTTTTACCATAGCATCTATGCGTTATGAGAGGTACTGTTTCAGTTGTGAAGAGAATTTTGCAGAAAAAGCATATAGGTGGTGGTACTGTATATCACTAACATTGAAAGATGGTTTCTTTGCCGTTTAAATTACATTGTAGCTTGGAAAGGATCTGAAATGTTTTAATATGAGAGACGGGGATACTGGAAGGGTTACACCTCCTCACCAACTGCAGTAACCTGAACTCATTTTGTACTGAATTGTAAAGCTGATTTTGTTCTTTAGAAAATATTCATAAAAGGCTGCCAGCAGGGGTGTGAATTTCTCACTCCGTGACAAGACCGCAAGCAGGGTGTCACCTACAACATAAACAGGAATTGCAGTTAAAGGCCAGTGCTTGTTGTGTCGCACACGCCCACCTTGGTGTTGTGCTGATGTGTGAGACTGTGTCCGCTTGGAAACCATGCGAGATGCATGAAGGGTGGTCAGTTTGCTCATTTGTCAGTATTTTGACAAGCTAGTGCATTACTCTCGCACAATGTGAGGTAAAGCAGTGAAACACCTCAGGGGTTGATTATCCCAGGTGACCAGTAGCATACCCTTGCTCTTATTCAGCATCTGTCAAATTATTTTTAAAGATTACAGGGCAAGTTTGAGACCTTGTTTTAACAAGTTCAAATAAGGAAACGCACACCATATGGTTGGTAGATTGATTCTGTGCACGCTATTTGTACAATAGTCTGAATTCCTAACTGACTTTGAGTGCTGGGATATGGCTATTGGTCTGACCACTGAGCCCCAGGCACCTTGGCATGAGAGGAAGTAGATTCTTTGCAAAGACAGTATATAAAGGAGGAGAATATACAATGTGTTTCAGAAGTATGTAAACACAGATTAAGTGCAGGCAGATTTCAGGAGATAATCAACAACTTCACTCGGTCCCAGTAAGTGAGTTCCCCTTATCTGATGCAGTGGAAATGTTTTGCTGTATCGTGGTTTCATACTTCTGGAACATCGTGTACAATGGATAAGGCCTGTTTTTGTTCTGTGGATTTAAATAACAATTTACAGCTGAGAACCAAGATAATATTTTGTCTCTATTTTTTCAGTAGAAATAAGGTATCAGTATTAAGATCTGCCACGGTTTAAACCATTAAAGGGGTGTCTTGTTAAGATTATATGAGTACCTGAACCTTACACCCCTGGTTAACTATACCTCAATCTTGGTATAGTTCATTGACAAGTGTTACATCACAGCATAGTTGCAATGAAAACGTTTAATAAGTTCACTTGGAGCTTGACACTGAATTACTAAACGTGTTGGTTTGTTCACGGTTCAAAAATGCACAGAGGTTTAAGGGCAGAAAAAAATAATTTGCTTGACTATGCAGCCTTTTTGGTTTCTGCTGAACTGCAACATTATGTTGTGTGTATCATGAGAGCTCAAAGAGACAAGATGCTGGGTACCTGCAGCACAGCAGAACAAGAGGAAATCAAAACACAGCTTAAAAAGCCCCAGTCTGTGGGGAAAGCTTCAGATCAGTGGGCCAAAAAACTGTCATCCACTGCATAGCAATTTGAGCATTTCAACTTTGTATGAGCTTAATCTGAATTTAAATGACACTTGCACATCCACTTGCAATAAATTAAAGTGACTTAAACTGCTGTGTAATTGGAGACTTGTTGCTTTAATGATGATTAAATGTAATTTCTTGTTGATACAAAACATTTCAGTGCATGACGTAATGAAACACAAGACAATTAGGTAGTCAGTATTACTTTTAGGCCTTTCACAGTAACCTGTGGTTAACCAAACCTCTTCTTAACATTAATCCTATGATCTTTACAAGTGAAACAATGTCCAGGCACTGTATCCTCGCAACCTGGGTTCAGAGGTCAAGGAAATCTGGCTGCCTGCATTTCATCAATGCAGTAAAGACACATGTTCGTAGATTGAAGTTGGAAGGTTTATTATTCTTCTTCTAAACAAACTGAAACAATATTTTGAAATTCAGAAGAAAACCCCTTATTTGCCCACAGTAATTGCTAGAATGCTGTTCTTAAAGCCAGGGTAAGGCAGGTAACATCCCTTAAAACTGTCTGGAAAGAAACACTGACTGCGAGGCCTTCTCAGTGTGGGGAAGCATTTGCTGCCCACCCCACCCCCGCTGGGCTGCTACTGCGATTCCTGCTGAACTCCTTCTACTGCTGTTGCTTCAAGCATGCGCCGCCTGGGAGCTGTTTCTTCTCCACTAAAAACACTTGACACTAATTGTTTTCCACATGTCTGCCATTAGCCTCTGTCTCTGCAGTGCAGAAAATGCTTTGAGGTGACCAGATCTGCAGACGGTGCGTGTAAACCAGGGCGGGGGAGGGGAATCCTTCCCAAGGAAGACTTGAGGAACATTTCAGCAGTCTAGGCTGCCATGCTGGTCACATCCCTGTCCTGGAAAGCAAGCTGGAAAGACTGAAGTGCTGTAGGTAGAGTGTTTGTTGACAGACATCCAGTTGCTGCGGTCGCTGTTCTGCCCAGGGTGTCAGTGACGCAGTCTCCTGTTTTACAGAGCGGTTGTCCAGGAAATCCAAGTCTAGAGCTCTGGGAGTGCTTTGTATGGACATATTTTGATGTTGGAATCCTTTCCTTCCCAGTCATAAAGTGCTCTTGGAATTCTATGAGTGCAATGCTGTTCTGAGTCTGGCAGCAGCTTTGACCTTCTGTCAAAAGTTTTTGCGTGTGATGTAAGGCAGTAAATGATTACTAGACGCCACTTTTTTTTGTAAAAGAGAAAATTAAAAAATAACATGGGTTTTGCCAAACAGTATGATTTTAAAGAAAGATACTTTTGTAAAAATACTGGTATAAAAACAAATTTTAAAGACAGACCGGTATTGGTGTTAAAAATATGACTGAGTTTTATTCATATTGTGGTTTGTTTTCCCATTGCAAATGAGAAGTAGGCCTCCTATCGACCTAGGCCTGTAAAAGCCATTACAGCTCAGGGAACAAAGGCCTTTCATGCTTTCCTCCCTCCTTCTCTGTCTCTGAGTCTTGTGTGTGTGTGTGTGGATCAGTGTAGATCAGTGTGTAGTGGAGCATGGGGGGAGGGGAGGGGGAGTCTCGCTCGCACTGCTAATTCAGCTCATGAAAGGCTCGTGCAGGGAAAGCAGCTGTCTTCCATTGTCAGCGAGTGACTTCCAACGTGCCTCTTTCGCTTCCCAATGCGTGAGTAGCAGGAAAAAAAAAAAGAAAGGGGCTTGGGGGGGGGGGGGGAGAAAGTGAGGGAACACAAGGGATTGATAATGTGTTTTTAATTACTGCTGTGGCCCTCAAGTTGTGATGGAGGTGGGGGGGGGAAGGAGGTCAGATTGGGGATGCTAATAATATATCATTAAGCTGTTTATGTTTAGCATTCCAGGGAGACTGAGATATTGATGGAAAATGTACTGGGGGTGGGGAGCAGTCCGTGGGGTTTCTGTGTCTCACTGTTTAATCTGCCGCAGCACAAGCACAGAGCCCTCGCCGTTTATCCACGGCCTTATTAGAGCACTCTGTACCATTGGAACACAGCATAGTGGATTCAGCAGCAGAGAACCTTGATGCTAAAATGTCAAATGGGGGCAGGGCTAATCTGCTGGCAGCATTCCTGCATGGCAGGATGAGCAAGATCTCACAGGGTTATAACAGACTTGATTTGTTTTTTCTTTTTTGATTCTTTTATGTTTACTGTCTGCTGACTCTAGCATAACCCATTGCAGATTGCAATATCCTGACTCGACCTGATTTTTGGTGTCATATCTCTTCAAGTTGTTTTGTCAACAGCCCCAGCCATGTGGCGTGGAAAAGTTGGCCATGTCATGCAGAATGGACACCCTGCCGAATAATTCCTCTGCAGGTTTCCTGTGTGGTTTGTCCTGGAAGGAAGGCTATGTTCCACACGAAGATAAGCAAATGAAACAGCTCTTGTTGACAACTAAATGGTAGCATAATTGACATGGTTAGGTTTGTGGAAAGTCCCTTATCCCCTGCACCCATTAGTGTGGGGATTTAAAATTATTAATAACATAAAATCCATGTTGCACATTTCTTCATACATATTACCGGTACTTCTCCAATTGTGGTGAAATTGTATTTTGCTTTTTGAAGAATATATGTGTAGCCAATGCACTTTCATATAGTGGGGACAGGCATGTCTGTCCTTTAGGCTTCTGCAGTGATCCACTTGTCAAGCTGTGATGGAACATGTGAAGGACCTTGTTATTGAATGTATCCTCATTTGTCAGGGGGATGGAAGTTGTCTGTTCGACTGTATTTCTGTGTGAGTTTTGCATTTAAGAACCACTTTCCCAGCCCTGTTGAAACTTGCTATGGACCCTCTTGAATGTATATTAATATGGGGGTATGTGAAGGCTGGGTCTCCCCAATTTAGCATGCCCAATTATTACCTGTATCCTCGGCTCACCGTTCGCAACCCCCCCCGCCGACTCGGGAAACGGAGGCTGGAACACGCGTCATCCGAAACGTGCTCCTGCCAAGCCGTCATTTTTCGCTCTGCAGATCCACAGCAATGCAACCAGACCTATAGTGCCGGAGGACAAGACAGATCTGGCGGCTCCACTGCAGAACCACAGGTGCCCTATCGGCCACAGGGGTCACTGATGCGCAGTGAGCCGTGGATTCCCCTGCCGACCTAAGCCCTCCCTACCCGGGCAGCGCTCAGCCAATTGTGCGCCGCCCCCCAGGAACTCCCGGTCACGGTCGGCTGTGACATAGCCTGGATTCGAACCTGCGATCTCCAGGCTATAGGGCACATCCTGCACTCCGCGCGGAGCGCCTTCACTGGATCCGCCACTCGGGAGCCCTGATGACATTCTTGATTAGATGTGCTAGTGTGCTGTGAGATGTGCTGGTTAGTAAAATTTAGGTACCAGCAATCTAATTACAGTAGGGTCCTGATCAATCTGGTCTCCACTGAGTAGTGAATCTCGTTCTTTTAAGTAGTTCTACCAAGAATCATCTTAGTCTTTATTGATTGTACTGGGAGAGATTCAGGGAGCCTTCGAGGGGAAACGTAATTAGTGATGTGTTTTTTATACACATTTTGAAGCTCTATAGGTGGTTGCACAGGTTCCTGCTTTGCAGTTGTTTGGCGTCTGTGCATCCAGTGTTTTTGATGTGGTTTTTAGAAGCAGCTCTGACAGAGTGTATGTAAAGCATAAGGTGTGGGATTCCAGCAACAGCGGTGATTGTGTAAAAAGCTTCATCCGCTCCCTTCATCAGCTCCCAGAAGTTTGTTATAAATGCAGTGCTCCCTCCATGTTACCATTCGGTAATTCACTGTTAAGGCCATTGTTGACAGTAAACTTTGAAAGTCCTGTCTAAAAGCCTTTACTATTTCACTGATGCATCTTTTTAAATTATTTTTATTTTATGTGTCAATCGGATGGTGAAATAAAGAAATAACTGTAACAAGGAATTTAATAGTTCCTTATTTAAGGGTGTAACCTTTGACCAAAACAATGGTTTTGAGAAACGCACACAAATAAACTGATACACCACTGTTAGCCTGTTCTTTCAGACGTACATACACGTGTTGCATCTAGAGAACCGTTTATTAAATTATGATGAACGTTCTTGACAGATATATCTAGACCACTGCTTATCCAATTTTTTGAGAGAACCTGTCAGGAAGTGAAACTTAACATGTTGATACAATGAATAAATACTTTAAACTAAGCACAGGAACCATAACCAGAGGACATGGATGCAAATAAGGTGGGGAAAGGCTTAGGTCTGAGGGTAGGTGGCACCACAGTGCTGAGTGTATGGAATGGATTACCACGTTGTTGATTCTGAATCATTCGGGGTGGCGTGACATAGTTTCAGTATCAGCTACTAGATTGTAAAGTTACGCAATTCATTCTCAATTTTATAGCTTTTTCCAAATATAAACCGTCTCTTTTCCCACAGTAAGGTGTGGTGTGATGCTAGTGGGGGGAGTCAGGTAGCCAGCTGGGAAACTACCTAAACTCACTAGTGGGTTAGCCTCTGCATAGACAGCCACTCCAAAAAATATAATGAGGTTAGTGTTATGGGAATGGTTCGGTTTAATGGGGTTAGGTGTCGTGTAGAAACAGTGCTTGTCCAGAGTATTTGCTCAGGATTGTTATTCTTCTTTTTTAACTGTAAGTGTGATGCACCCGCTGATTGTTGTCCCAGTAGAGTTGAAAGCAGTGGCCTTGTGTGCTCGTATGGTCTTTCACAGCGAGTTCTTGTCGGCCTTGTTCTCAGTCCAGTCTTTTGTTTGTCGATGCAATGCTACGGGTTTTGTTTGCAAGTGGATTGAGGATGTGGTGCTCCAGACAGCAGTGCATTTCCAAGAGCAAAGGCTTTTGTAAACAATTCATTACCAATTAACGGAGGCCCAGTACATTTGTATTTATTTATTTTGGGGGAGGTTAGGCTGATGGAGGCCGCAGTGTTTAAATATATCAGTTTCACATTTGTTACAGCTGTGCTTTGATTCACCCAAGTTTACACAACAAAAATGTACCATTTTGATGGAAGTCTGGTCACTCGGTACCTTGTATATGAAAAATGTAACACACACAATAAATGGTAAAGGGTTACTGTACAAAACCTTGACTTCATTAAGCTCGCCACTTCCTTACTGTGTGTTTCATCTGGAGCACTTTGTGAGTTTGTCCCTCAGTGAACTTGTCATTTGTTTAAAGCATATTTTCCTATTTGATTTCTTTCTGTTGCCAGTGATTTAAGCCAGGCCTGGTATTTGTCTCACACTCTGCATTGCTCCAATAAGGAAAGTTGAGTCTTCTTTTAACTTTTCTGTTTCAATCTATTCACATGCGTTTCATTTTCAATTCCCATTTGATGGAAACTCCTCTGTAATGTCACTGGCAATGGCACTGGCAATCGAGAACATCAAGTGAATTAGGTTGAATTTTGGCATTTTGATTGATGGGATAAAGGTGAGGTTAGTTCAGCCGCTGCTTTTTTGCAAGAACAAGGTGATTAATAAATAGTCCACATTCGAACATTAAACAACATTGAATACCAAAGTTCATGCACCCTATCCTTTTGTAACTGTACACACATATTATTCAAAGATCTTTTTGGGTCCGGGGGGGCTTCCTTAACCTAAACGACATTATAAACTTTGAGGTAAAACTATAAAACCAATAGACCAGGTTTAGTCTCTTTTCTTTATCAAAACGCTGAAGTATCTTACTGTATCTTTGCTGCACACTGGCACCTGTGTCGCTAAAGAGAATACAAAGCGACACTTGACACTGAAGCAGATCAAACTTTGATTTCATATCTCAACCAAAATGGCATCCACACCAGAGCTGTATGATGGGTTGAACTTTCAGCAGCACCAAACAAACTTGCTTCTAGCTTCGGTTTCAGTCAAATGATTTGTCCTGTTTGGTGAGACCATTTGTACTGTACAGTAGGTTGTGGGGGCCTACGCTTCGTTGAGTGTACAATCTGTAATGTAGTATTTATCATTGCCGATGGACGTGTTCAGACACCTTGTTTTATATAGTAGTGCCCAATAAGGTGCTAAGAGGCCAAGGAGCGCCCCTTGGATGATTTGGTATTACATTGCTACTCGCATCTACCCAGTAAAAGACGGATGCTTTTTAATCTTAGCCTGCGTTACACTGCGATTTTACAAATCACTGCAATCTGTACTTTTTTTTCTTGGCTTCAGCTGACTAAGAAAAAGGGACCACTGTGTGGTTAAGAGTAAGGCATCTAGGACAAATTCTTGACATTTCACAACATGCATGTGACCTGCAAGAGATGAATCTTGCCAAATGTACCCCTGTATAACAAATATTTTTTTTTTTGTTAGTGCCATCCCAGTTTTTTTTTTTTTTAAACAATCTGAGATGCATGCTAATGTGAACATTATTATGGGTTAAAATATAACCACAGGTTTAAGCACAACTAAAAAATACCAAATGTCTAATAACATGTTCCCATCTTTACCATCAAATCAGTCTGTCAAACGTGTCTGGAGTTTGCAAAAATACAAATTTTCTCAGCTTTCAACCTCCTTCTCCGTCTGGTTGATGGCTTACCTAGAGAGATAACCCTGGCTTTATCCTGTTTCCAGGGCTTTGTAACAGAAATGAATTCATTATTGTTGGGCCCCTCCCCGGGGCCTCTAGAACAGGAATTGCCTTGCGTGGTACAGTCCCAAGTTGAGATGAAAGGATGTATATCCCCTTGTTAATCTCCAGCCAGTCAGACCCTTGTGATTTATTAGGAGTATTTTTCTCTCTTTGAATAGAAGGGCTTTTATAATTTATCCTTAAAAGGTGTTTCAAATGGGAATTATGATGCTCGAAATCCAAGAAGGAACATAGTTACCCTCGGGGGAGTGATGTCTAACATTCATAATTATCTGTGGAAGCAGTACTCTGCACAATGTGGGATTTTAGAAGAAGCATTAGAAGTACTGTAGTTATTAGCATAAGAAGCCCTAAGGCTGGAAGTGAATGGTATGAAATCCAATTTAGTAAAAGAAGCTGATTTTGGAAATGTCACAGGAGGCATTGGCTGTTCTAGCACACAACTCCGTCGAGGAAGTAAACTAAACCCTAAAAAAAAAAAAGAAACATCGTTCATGTACTTCAGTGTTACTTTTACACTAAATGTAAACCGGTCTTTAAATCGAGAGCTAGTATTTATAAATAGACAAACAGAGATGGTGATTTTTTGAATTACTTTATATTGGCTGGTCTTGATTTTAGAGACGCAGCAATGAATCTATTTGAATATTTTGAGCCATGTGTATTTGAGGGCTTTGGTTATGATTGAACTTTTACTTTTGTTGTTTTTTTTTATTGTGTTTTGGTGGCTTGTACTGTAGTTACAATCATGCAGCACAGTGCCGGTCATTAATTTTTTTTTAATTTTTTTTTTTACTTGGAAGACATCAGACAACCATGACTTGATTGCAAGGTAAACCGGCAACTGATACAACTCTCAGGCGAAAGTAGCTTGTCAAGTTAGACCTCACAATCCTCACTACAAAAGAGACACAGTTTGGTAAAAAAAATGATAGTTTTGCATGCAGCCTCCAGGAGTGAGGCCCATGTTTTCTGTAGGCATGGAAACTGAGTGACGGCTTGAGGCCTCATTTCTTGGCAGTGAGAGAAAGGTTGCATTGTCACTGCTTGGACTATCCCTGCTCTGTTAAAAAGGATATGTGTAGTATTGGGCTGTCTGCTACAGCACAAAACCCCCTGCAGTCATTTGGACTGTTCCTCTGCAGTTCTATTATGGCTATAGTAGATAAAGCCTTGCCAAAGTGCTTACAGCTGATGCTTCAGATGTTGTTTTTAAGTGAATGTTTTATTAGCTAAACTGCAGCCAACATATCGCGCTCTACAGCATTTTCACATTTTATTACTTTACAACTATTGGGCCTACATGTTTGCAGTGTGTGCTGTCAGCACCATCACCACAGTAAGTCTGATAGAAAATGAATAAACTGTTTGCTTAAAAACATAATGAGAGGGTAACAGGACCTGCAGCTGACGCCTTTTAATCGTTATTACTTAACATGGCCTGGATTTGTTGTGGAGAAGGCTTCTATTTTCAAGACCACAATAAAACAGCAACATGCTGCAAAATCTCCTTCCTGAGTGATGAATGGCACCTTTCCAATCCGTTTATCTCCCAAAAGCAGAATTGTAAAGTAGCCTATTGACTTTATACTGTAAATACTGTACTGAGTATATGATTACTGGAGGAACCTACAGGAAGTGTCTGAACTGCTGACCAGCTGTTACCGCCCCCCCCCCCCCCCCCCCTGGCAAAACCTGAGATCCATCCGAGTAGGAGACCTCTTTGTTGGCTGTAATGCGTCCATTTCTGCAGATTTTTTTTTTTTTTTGCCGTCAGTAGATATATTAAAGCTATGCATGTTCTTTGTCTTGTAATGCTCTCTGTAGAGGGAATAATTTAAAGATAACAGGTTGTTCTGCAGGTTGTCTGAAAGCGCCCTGTAACCGACCTGTAATCACTGTTTTTTTATGATGTAGGGGGGTCCAGGGTGTTCATAATTTAGAAAAACTCAAGGTAAGCACATTTGCTTTAAAAAAATAACAAATAAAAAAAAGAAATGTTATGCTCCTTCTCTTCTGTCCTTCTAACTTTTTCTAAAACAATTCCTTCACATTTGATGTTCTGAATATCTGTCTGTTGGTATTGGAAAATGCAAACATGATCCCCTGGAAAGAAAATAGTTTGTTATAAAATAATTGTAGGAAACTGCAGCTTTAATTCACTGCAGTCATACAGGCTATTACAGTATTCTCTGGTCATTGATATCAGTGATGTACAGTCTGCGCCGCCTAATTGGGACCCTGATAATCAGGATTGCTGCTTAAATGGGATACAACACTGGGGTTCTTCTCAATGCTATTGATGTTGTTTAATTGGGACGTCACTTTGTTTAATTGGGATGCAGCATTTTCAAATGATGAACGGAGATCGCTTTTGATTACGCTGTGACGTGTACATTGTGTAAACCACGCTGAACTCTTGAAGGAGGAGGAGTCTCCTGTGGTTTCTCAGGCTGCTGTTGCAAAGAAAGTTGGCGTGTCAACATTGCAGGTGCCTCGCTTTGTTATAAGATGTAATTTCATTCTTTTTTCTTTTCATTTAGAATCAAAAAAGCATGACTAAGGTCTCAAATGCCTCTCGTTTTAATTGGGATATTTTGACTTCTCCCGAGGCGTCCCAGTAAAGCGACACTGACTCTACTTGCTTTGCTCTTCCCCACTGTCCTAACTGTACTAATTTGCATAGCTGGGCCTTTCTGATTGATGGAACTAAAGGCAGCCTAGCCTCCCGGGGATGACTGTGGTGACAAGACCTCTGTCACTGTACGTTAATGCTGAGAAATTGTTTTTAATAATGAATTAAAAGGTATAATTGAGGTTTTCCAGACACACAGAAGTTAATTAGCAGAAAGGTCCGCCAGCAGCAGGAGGCTAATGTGCTTTTTCATCAGACTGGAGAACAAGCTTGCAGATTACAGCCAACAGCGAGCAAGAGAACAAGCCATGTTTACAAACCCGCATGTAATCCACTCCAGCTACTGTTGAGTTAGCCATGCGAGTCAGCACAGTACCAGACCCGTGGTTGTTTAGCAATTGCTCCCTGATGTGAATTGGGATGTACTGTGTGCGTCCTTCCTATGGGCATCTTGGACTTCTGTAGCTGCCAGTACTTGGCTCCCCGCTTGGTTGTGCTCAAACACAAAAGCTAAATAAGAAATGAAACACGCTGCTTGGATGTGTCTAGAGATTCTCTCTCCCACCCCAAAGGGAAAATAATTGTATTCTTAATCTGCACAAGAGCTCGATTTTCTAGGTGACGTGATGCTTGGTAGTTCAAATTTAATCCTCCACACTACCACATGAGATTTAAACAAGCAGGCACAAACCAGACCAGAAAAGATTTTAATAAAATAAACAGCCCAATTCCAGTCTTGCGCTGCTGCGTCCCCACTTGCTGGGACGTCCGAGAGGAACCCAAGAGTGCAATACTTTTGTTTGTGTCCAGCTGCCTGCCTGAGAGGACAGACTAGGGGAGCCCCCAGCAAGCTGATTGGCTGTGCCACCTCTCCCCAACCCGCTGCAAGGCCTCCCAAAGACAGGCCTGTCTGTCACAGACGCACTTTTTGAACAACCCAGTAGATGCAACTCAAACCAAATGCTGAGTGGAATGATTTGAAGGCATCTTTTGACCCATCCTAGACAGGAAAAAAAATCGTATTGGAGTCCAGAATAGACATGAGGTTTGTATCTGCTAAATGCTGAAGCAGTTTGAGAAGCGTTCCCCTGCTTTAACACCCTGGTGTGAATGGTAATGCGAGTCGTCTTTCTGAGCTCCACCTTGCTTCATGTCTGAGCAGCTGCGGTAAGGGCATGATGGCCTTCCTCTGGTATAGTGTATTTTTATCAGAACATTAGCAGGCTAAGAGCCTGAACTAACAAGGTCATTAAATGCTGAGGGTTATGTACGGAGAGGCTCAGGCTGACAAAGGAAATGGGTTCATGTTTAAAGCAATGCTGCTGTGTTTAGAGGCGCTCTGGTTGGGTGTAAGTGTCTGTAGGAAAGATTTACAATCATGGGATGAAGTTTATGGATCTGTTACACTTGTTCAGAAGGGTTCTCCGTCACCATCTGTAGTAACTTGAGTACATCTCACCAGTAATGTAAGAGTTATTAATGTGCTTATAAATACAATGTTAATGTAAATCCAGCCACACTGTTTGGGTTTGATATAGCAGGGGCCTACATCCAGTGTGATATTGTGTAAAATAATTGTAATGTGTTGTCTTGTGAAAGAATGCAGGGTGACCCATAAAACAAAGTTCTCTTCAGACCAGAATAAGAGGCTGGCCCCGATTTGAATTTAGAGAAAGAGAACGCCTACTAGAGAAGAACAATATAATGTAGGGTTAATGGACTATTTGTGTGTGTTCTACTGGTTGGTACCCTGTGAGGGCGTAGCGAAGCCTGAGGGAAGACTCGAGGTAGGAATTAAAAGCACTAAAAATAACCCATACACTACTCTATTACTCTGCCAGAGTAAACTGATAAGAATTGTATTTAAACATGTGTTTTTGGCCTGCTGTGTGACGTAGCAGCTCGTGCCATTTCAGGTAAATGTCAGTTTGTACGTTATTTGTGTGTATTTAGTTTTCACTTTGTGTGTGTTTTTTCACTGTCAGTTAGGATTGTAAAGTGCTACATTCCTTTGTTTAAGAATGGGATTGGGGCAGTCAGAATAAGGAAGGTGAAACTGGTGATTTGGTCTTTTTATATCTTGCTGGGAAACAGTTATGCAAACCTGAGTGTGTGGGCTGGGGTGCCAAGGTCACACATTTGCAAATTTATAAATTATATGGCCCTTGGAGACTATATATTGACAGCACCTGCTTATGAAAAAGGCAGTTGGGAGTTTTATAAGAATGTCTATGTTTTATTGTTGTTGTTAAATGTAATCTTAGAGTGTATCACAACTGTAATGTGAAGACATAAGGGAAAGATTGATTCACGTGATATTTATATAAAATTATTTAACCCTGTGTTGGATAACAGGCAGAGTGATTTTAATAATGTATGAAAGAGAAACCTATGATAATGTAATGTTTTCAAAAACTAAACTCATTAAAAGGGTGACCCAGATAGATAATAGTTTGCCTTATTCAGCTATATACTAAAGCTTTGAATGGGAATTGCTCTACAAGTACAGTGATACTTCATTGTAGGGATTGAGATGAACTAGAGCAGTGTACTCAACTCTGGCCCTCAAGATCTATTCCAGTCCTGGTCTTTATTCCAACCAGGACCTAAATTAGTTAATTGCCTCTTAGCAGCTTCCATTAACTACCTGCATGGAATAAAAACCTGGACTGGATTAGATCTCGAGGGCAGAGCTGAGTACCACTAAACTAGGTAATGTAAGTTTGTTTGAAACAACCCTGTAGCAACTGTATACATTATGGCCCATGTTTCAGATATAGCATTATATATGAATTATATATCATTTTTTTAATCCATTATTTAATTGTACACGTGAAAGCAGAAAGCATTGTTCAAGTAGCTTCAGAAATCCCTCTGATGCTTTTGAAACTCAGTAGTCTCAGTACTCATTCACAAACAATCTGATAACAATCTCTCCAGCAGTTAGTTAAAGATATCACACACCCCTGCTCTTCGGTTGAAATATGTGCTGTGGAAGATGGCTTATCTGTAACCCAAACTACAGAACCGATGTTGCCAAAACAGTGTTTGTTGTGCAGTCTCCAAATACAGGGCCGCTTTTTTGTTTTCTTTCGCTCTGGTAAGGGAAGTCTTCCACTAGAAGCTGGTGCTCGTAGTTTCTCTGAGAAAGTTGGTTTCTATTATCCTTTGCTGTCTGTTCCAACCGCAGACGAGAGGAAGTCCCACCCACAAGAGGGTTTGCTGTAACACAGGAAGCTTAACAGAAGACTGGGTATGAACCACAAACTGAAGAGAGTGGTGCCTGTTCCTCTATAAATAGCAGAGAAGAGGGGGTCCCCTGGGAAATAGCTCAGTAGAATAACAACTTGTTTTGCTGGTTTGTGTGTTGCCCTTACCGTATGATTGAGGGTGGGGGGAGGAGAGGGTTGGGGTTCCATTTGGGTGTAACCTTTCTACAGTACTTGTGTTACAGGTAACTTTCCAATTGATTACAAATCTGTTCTCGATGTCAACTGCGTTCTTTTACCTCCTTGAAGTAGAATGTGGGGAACCGGAAGGGTAGCATTGATATGTTGAAGGATACCTTTCCCAACATGTTATTTGAAAATAAATGTATATAGTTAACTATAGTGAAAGCTATAGTAAAATAGTTTTTTTTTTAAATTTGATTGTACCATATTTTGACTTGGGGATTAATCATTTTACTTCTGCAGATTTTTTGATGACGGTCCAAAAAAAAAGTCATGTTTTAAGGGTTTGTGAAGTTTACTGCTATAATCTGCTATTTGGCGAAGAGCACACCCTGACTGTGTCTTTGACAAGCAGGTCTGGTATTTGTGTAGCACCGATGGGGGGTTGGTTTTAATATGTCATTCTGAGACTCGTTTCACCGTGACAGCAGATTGTCTTGCTGAGATGCTGCTCTGTGAACAGTGTGTCCAGGTTGGGTTAAAATCTGTCACATTCTTTGCACGGTGAGAGTGAGAGCCGCTCCAATATGCTTTACTGTACAGTACAGACCATGGGATCTAAAAATACATTATTACAGTAAGTTCTATTGTATGCAATGTGCTCCTTATGGTTGAGAACCATACATTGCAAAGTTACTTTGTGTTTGGACGGGGTCGATTATACAATACAGCACTGAAACTGCTGTAGTTTTTTTTTTTTTGTTTGTTTTTCTCTGGAGAGGACAAATTAATTCGGACAAACCTGATAAGGCAGCAGCATTTTCCCTGCAGGGGGCGGCTGGGCGCCCAGCCCTTTCAATGAGGGTGTCTGTGTCTCTTGTGCTGGGAGGCAGCAGCTAGAGGGGGGGAGGCAGCCTCTTGCAGTTTGAAGATTGTGTTTTAAACACCTGCTGGGAGGGGCGGTGAAGCATCGTACAGCTGCGCATATTCTGAGTTTTCAGTACTGGAGCAGATTGAAGGGGACGCTATTGTAATCGGCAGCGTTATAAGAATTTTCCCTCGTTCATTTGGCTTCATTTTGAATGATTAACCATCATATTGCTGTTTTGTTTGGCTTATTTCAGTGGAGGTTAGTGTGAATGACTTTGTTTGTTTTGTACTCTATTTGTTTAAAAGGGAAGCAAACTAGAAGGATGTTGTCTTGCGTCGCAAATTAAGCCAATGCGCATAAATGCGTAGATCTGTTTTATAGCCTGTGGGGGGATATTTTAGGAAGCGCTTTGTTGGAGCAGTCTGCAGTTGGATGTGTTTTTCCCCCAGTATTGTAAAGGCGGATGCAAATTTTCAAATCAATCCAAGCCATTCATAAGTTATGAGTCACATTCAAGCATCGGTTTATCCATATAATAAAGCGTAGGCCTGTACATCATGCTCGCCATTAATCATTAAACAAGAGATAAAAATGGGGAACCAGAAGCAGCGTTGATTTGACTCCGCGGCCGGAGACGTGATCTCTTGAAGTCGAGACAGGGGTTTCAGGATGCAAGGCCAGACAATGAGATGACATCGATCTGGGTCGTACCCCAGGGACGTGCACAGACTGCACTACAACAGAGAGTGAATTGAAAGGAAATCATTTATTGAGGTTCAAAAGAGAACTCTGTATGTATTCCATGTTTATTTAAAATCTTTAACAGGAAATGAGACCGAAGTACTTGAAACAGCTGGAGGAAGGAAGTGAGTGGAAATGATTCTAGCCACACAGAGCTATTGTCCAGGTTATCAGTGAAATATTCCATCTCTTCAAGAAGAACTTGCTGCTGTTCTTTATTGGAAATAGGAGACATGTGTAATACAGCACATCACTCCTTTTCTGGGCTGCTTTGCAGCAGAGCCAACTAGAATTGGGTATTGCCCTTTTCCTGGTTACTCTAGTTACAGTTATGCATTTTGTGGTTTGACATTTTGTGTCTGTGTAGCTTTGGTTTTAATTTAAGTACTGCGATTTCCTTCTAGTACCTCATCGCCAAGTACTCCAAGTCTACAGTGTTCGTTTCACTGTTTTAATAGTTTGTCATCTTTTTCTATTTTAACAGACAGGGACAACACCTTTTTATTTATTATTAGCTTTTAACATTTAAACCAAATCTACAGGACAAGTAGATCACAGTAAGTCAAGCAGAGGAACATTTTGGCCTGTTCAGTGTAATTGTTTAGACCAGTGGAGCGCAAACTTTTTATATACCACCCCCCTTTTTTTTAGAATTGGTCTATTAGCATTTTATTTGAAGTACCTTATGTTGTAGCATAGGAGCTGTACTGTATAGGCTATACTTGAGCAACTATCCTGGGAGTGGTTATCCACAGCTATAATTCCACAATTTCAAACAGTTTGCATAAAAAAATAATATTTTTTTGAATGTTGAGTGCTATTTGTAGTTTTAAGAATTCTTGCCTTGTATTGTATGCTCCTTGTTAATGGCTTACTGCACCTTTAAGCTTTGTTATATTCCTACATGCTCAATTAGCACTGGGAGGTGTAGCACTTCCTAGATTTCCATTCAAAACCGCACAAATTTGTTGGTTGCTGACTTATTGCAGGTGTTGGAAAGGTGTGAATAGTCAGGGTTAACCTCCAGGGAGGCACAAACCTCTCCCTCTCCCTCTCATCCTTTCATTAACAATGGGATGCCAGTGGAACAAACAGCTTTGAAAGCAGGTAAACACAGACCGTGGAAGGAAAGGAGAAAGGGAGGACAGCTTCAGGTAAAACCAGATTAAATAAACATTAAAACGATTAAACAACAAACAAAGCTATATTTAGTATCTCATGTTACAAACTGAATCAGTCATATTAATTGTATTTGGCTAGTGTTGAATCAGTTTGTGCAGTGGGTAAATGTCTTTTTTTTTTTTTTTTTTAATGGGCTTCATTGTCTTTTTTTATTTGTATATTTAATTTTTTTTGTGCTGTCAGTACAAACTAACCTGTGTGTTTTTGTGTTTAAAATCATAAATTATTTTTGTTGATATGGAGGATGGGCAGTAAAGGGTTGCTCTCCTAGCAACAAGTAAAATAGGCATCTTAATTGGTTGCTAAGGGCCTCAAACCATGAAGCGGTTACATTTTATCCCTTAATTCTAGCTTCGTTTCAGCAGGATTTGGTGGTCTGCACTGGTTTGTTCTTGCTGGTTCTTGACCAACAATGAGTGCTCTGCAGTAACTTAAAAACAAACCCCCTAACTAAACTGTGTGAATCTCGAATTGAAATGTTTTCTGAAGCAGAAAAGATATCCTCCTATCTCCGTTGAAACCTCCTTCTTGCTAACAGAATTACTTCCAATACCTCACAATAGTTACATCTGTGCCTAATTAGGGGTTGTTTGATGTTTTAAATGCCTTTTGGCAGTGTACTGTAAGACTATAGGCCCTAATATTTTTCAGTCATGGGAACTGAAAAGGGTAAAAGGCTAGTGTTTGAATGTCATTACTAGAATGCGGGTTGAGTGATACAACTGCTGTTTTTTCCCTATGTTATGACAACAACTTTAAGTTAGGAATTTCAATAAGAGAGACAGGAATACCTGTATTTATAAAACAAAATGTACGGTATAGTATTAATCGAGAGGACAAAATTGGCCTTGAAATTCGTTTTTTGTTTAGAATTAAGTCTTGTGTTTCATTTTTTATGAGTTACTGCAGTTAGATTTACACAGCCCTACAAAGATAGATTTTTATTAATGCTGGTATGGGTGTACAGTGTGTATTTCCAGGACAGCTTACTGTAGGCACTGGATAACATTTGCCCAGGTACTTGGCATAAATAGATAGTACCTTGTCATGGTGACTTTGTGACTTTCTAATAGATATCAGTAATGTAGATCTACATACATATTCAAATTGAAATGAAAATTAAATATTTGGGGTGTAAAGAAGTTTGAGTTGCAAACAGTAGACTCACTGAAACCTGTAATCAATTATTAAATAAAATATGAGTATTGTGAACCCTTTATATATCAATTATACATGTATGAGATCTGAAGTAAAGTGGACAATTTAATAACGACTTTCTGTCTTTAGTGAAACTCATTTTGCTGTACCTTGCAAAGCTGGAAGTAATCCCGTGACACTCTGAACGTCATAATGCCTTAGAATGCAACACACTTTGGAGTGGTTACAAGAACAGAATTGAATCTCTGCAATACTGCACCCAATTCAACAGTCTGCTCTCTGCAAGGACGTACCTTCAGCAGTGCTCAAAACTGCTTTCCCAGACCACAATTCAGCACGAATCTTGAACTACCGGATGTAACCTTGGGTAAAATAGTCTAATATTCGTGCTAACTGCGGTCAGTGAAAGGCTCAGACCAGCCGAGTGCAATTTGGCAGCTGGTGAAATCTGGAATCGCACACACAAAACCGAGAGCCGAGTCTCCTCTCGCATCACTGCAGTGATATCCAAGGGGAATGAAAAGGCTAAACTTCTGTTCAGATCCAAGCGTGGGTTCTGATTGGTTATATCAGACTCCTGTCAGCCTCCCTGCAGTGTGTGGCTCCGGGGGACTCCTGCTGCTTGGATTGATAGGGTTTGAATTTCTGTCATACAGAGAGGTTGGTCCTGAGGGCCTTGATGATTGTACCCTTGAGCCTTGGGTTTGACACCTGCCTGTTCTTCATGATGAGCGTGGCTCTTGTTTCTGTTTACAAGCTCACTGAACCTTTTCAATCTTTTCTGCACGTTTACTTCAGTGCAAATCTCAGTCTAAACGTCTTGGGTGACGGCCATGTTTACTAATCCAACAAATGCTGTTCTAATCAAAGGGTATGCAGCTCTGAGATGTGCACGAAGACAAGCTGAAAGATCCAAATTCTCCTCACTTTTAGTAACAGTGGCTTCCATAAACTAGACCGACGCAGTTAAATGCATTGGCTTCCTGTCTTCAGAAGCATACTACAGGCCGAGTACTTCAGTTTGATTTGACATCTGTGTTGTATTCCTCCTGGTGTTGTATGGTTAAATATGCCTTGTAAACAAGATGCGACATTTCAGTGTGGCTGTCCCAATAGTACAAAGAAATACTCAAAGAAACAAAGTCAATGACAAATGTTTAGACGAGAAGTCCTTTTCAGTGTCTTTAACTGGAACTCATTCAACATTGGAGAAAAAAAAAAAACAACAGCAATTTAGCATCAGTGAGTGTCTTCAGAGTTATGGACTGTAATAACAAATACAGAATTGGAGGCCTACATTTTATTATACAAAAACATGGTGGTTTGGTAATTCAGTAATGTTGGTGCAATTAGTATTGGTTATTTTGGTTGGCTACTGTAAGTTTTGAGTTTTGCTCCCAGTTTTCTAACATTAGGCTTGTGTTGCTTCTTTCATAGGATTTGCTCTTTCAGTATGCATCTCTGTTCCTCGCTGACTTCATCACAGTCGTGACGAATTCCTTTTAACGACAAGCCAATATACAGGTGGCTTTTTTTCTGAATTCTGGCACCTTTTAGACCTTAGGCAATACTGTCACATGGATGTCAAAATACCCACACAGAATGAACATCTTGTTTGCTTAAACAGAATATAGAAATCACATCAGTTGAAACGCCTCTCATTGGCACAGTAGGCTGTGAGATTTAAATCTACCCTGAAATGAATGATTTAATTTCGTCAGCCGTCAGCAGAGCACCGCCGTTTTAAAAATAATAATCAAAAGAACCCTTAGTGTGCAAGTCATGCTCATTGAAAAGCTGTAGGCTATCCTACAATTTGAATTTTTTCTGTGGGCAGGGACAGGTTGTTCAGCATTGTGTCATCCTCCCATGTAATTTTACCTTGGGTGACAAGCAAATTGTTCGTGCTCTAATTAACCAGGCTTGTTTAGTTACTGGAAGAAGCTATACTTGGTCATTTAGATTTCATTGACAGCCTGCCAGCCCCCACAAGTTTAACAGCTGAGAATTAGGCTGTGCTAGAACTGATGAGTTGCATTCAGTTACACAAAAAAGCAGTTATTGGGTCAGCTCATTTTTATAGTGGAGAAAGCACTGTGATGGTGGCATAATTGAGTTTAGCAGAATCAAAAGATTCATGTGAAATACCTAAAGAATGAGCATGGATGTTTGTGTGGCAGCCATTTTCTGAAGTTGCTAGGATAGGATACGGGGGGGGGGGGGGGTATTGTCTACTGTTCAATTGAAGGGCAATTGCGTATTTTAAATGCAACCTTGGCAGGGTATCTGCGAACATGGTAAAGGATTGTGTGAGGCAGCTGGAAAGACTAACCAGCTGGTGACTGATTGTCGCACTGAAGCTCTGGCACAACAGTTTATTATTGCTGTCAGCAGTGACACAGCTTTTGATTAAAGTTAAATGTAAGATTCACGTCTGTCATGCTTTCCGTTCTCTTTTGTATTTAAAGTTGTGGGGTGTCATCTTTGCATTGCTCAGCAGCACCAGTTAGGCGAGGTAGGGTTGAAGCAGCTTTGACCATTCCCCAGTGTTAAAATGACTGCCTCTTAATTCTTTCTGGAAAGTTGGGAATCTGCAGTCCCGATTAGACCCCAGTCATCACTTTTAATTTGCGCAGTCTTGGTTATGAAAGCAGCTGCTGCTGTAAATGAGCCCCTTCTGTCAGTGTCACTATCAGAGTCATTCCTGCTGAACACAGGCTTGCAAAAGGGAGATGCAGCATTTATTTTTTATATATATTTTTGTTTTCCCTTGTTTACCATTTAAAATAGCGTTCTCAACGTAGCACTGTAATACAGATTACAGGGGTGGAAATACAACTCTGGTGTGTCTTATTAATAAAACCAGGAATGGATCAAAAAGCTATGGTAGAGTTAACAGTGCCATGGGAGGATGCTGTAGATGAGGCGTATGAGAGGAAGAAACTGCGGTATGCTCAACTAGCCACTGAAGCGGAACAGCGAGGATGGAGAGTTCGGGTTTACCCAGTGGAAGTGGGTTGTCAAGGATTTTTGGCACACTCTACAACCCGGTTTCTCAGAGACGTCGGATTCAGTGGCCAAGAGTTGCGTCGCACAGTGAAGAACTTATCTGAAGCAGCAGAGAGGAGCAGCAACTGGCTGTGGTTGAGACGGAAAGATTCTGGCTGGGGACAGGTAAGTAAGCTGGGCTGAGTTGAGTGGGGGACGGAGGGGGGTGATGCTGGGACGCCAGAATCACCGTCGAGCCCTCTTGAGGTGTCGTGGGCTAGTCGACGAAACACTGAGGATGGAAGGTGCCCACTTGAAAACCCCAGAGATGTACCCTACTTAGCTCAATCCAGACGGTTGTCATGCTGATGCGCTGGGGAGGCCGCACTGTGGTTGATCCCCGGAGCCAGCATCGCAGCCGTTGTGTGTGCTGATGCGCCAGGGAGGCAAAATAAGCTGATCCCTGGAGCCAGCATTACACTTCAGCCATTAACACCAGACAGAAGGATATCTACATCATCATATGGAAGGAAACGTAAATGGATGGAGACACATATGGATCACATTAGTTTACTGTAAAGCTACGTCTTAGTTGGTGCTTATCTTGGCGAGAGCCGAGTTCAAATCAGCATGAAGTTTTAACATCTACTCTTGTGTAATGGAAATCATAATTACCATCCCTGGATTTGTTTCTTTCTTATTTTTTGTCCACATATAATGCCGGAAAATGTCTAATCTTGATTTGATCCAGTTGATATTTAAATATACAACAAGGTGATGTGTAGTAAGCAGATGTGTTCAGTTCACTATATACAAACTTCAGATCTTGATAACAAACATGAGCTGTGCAGGGCAGGCTGCAGTGCTGTATTTGTATGAGCTGCTGGTTTGTTCAGTCACCTCCTGCAAAGTCATGTCTGGTGCTCCCTGTTTGGCAGGTCCTGATCTGTGGCCCTGCTAACCCCAGCAGACAGAGCGCTTTATAATCTGATAAACTGCTTAATATAACGGGACAGCGATTTCATCTTGGGGCCAATTTTGATGAAAGGTGTGTTTTTTTTATATAAGAATTGTAAGCCATTATCAAGAGGCAAGATACAGTAGATACGAAATATTGATATCGTCTTAAGAGAATGGTGTCATATTTATAATATGGATGGGCCTGGCATATCAAAATCGAATTTTCTGTTTCCTTGGTTAGGAATTCATTATTGGTACTGAAGTTTAATTTGAGGACTCAAAGGTGTGTCAAAGGTATTTTGTTTCTCATTATTTTAAACGTTTTGTTTATTTTTTTGTGATTTCAGTTGGTGTTAGATTGGGATACAGGTTGTACAGTATAGGTGAACTCTCTACTGTACTGTAATTTTCCAGTAGGATTCTGGGTAGGAGAAAGACTCATTAGGGGCTGAACTGTACATACATTTAATACAAACTGAAATGTGCGGGGTGTACCAAGAAAGAAAAAAGTACAGAGTTAACCAGGGGAGCAGAATTCAAGTAAGAAGATTGTTCCCTTTATCCTTTGAAGGGTGGCCATGGATGTGTATTTATTACAGGACACTGTGGTACAAGCCAGGGCTGTATGACAGAGCAGTAGACTGGGTTTCAACGCGGCTCTGCCTTCAAGCAGTGCTAATTCTTGTTGTTATCCTACAAGTACACACACAGGAGCACCGCACCAAAAAACAAGAACTTTTTTTTTTTAGGTTTCAATGACATCTTTTGTTCCCTGACACAGTTTCTTGTCCTGAAATACTGTTGCCTTCCGTCTTCATGTAATTGGATATTTAGCTTTCCTTTTTCAGTGGAGTGCTTAAATGTTAACATGACACAAAGGCAAAGATGGTAAGGAATTAATGTCATGGTACTCCGTTTGCTCCGGAGATCACACTGCAGTGTGATTAGGATGTCATGTTTCGCATTACACCGTGTGGGTAGTAGGCTGCTGTGCATCTGTGGTCCTAAAATGTCTGCAGCTGAGGTTTCTAAACCAATTTTCACAGAGCTTGTCTAGAAGGTGTCATGCGAGTGTTTTCAATACTCCAGTGCTTGCAGTAAGTGGTTGTCTATGCGATTTCGAATTGAACAGATGACTACAGTTCCTGCAGTATACTGTTTTGTAAACTCCATACAGAAATCACTTGTGGAAGCATCAGTGAGAGCGCTGAGAAGTGTAATATTATCGGAGATAACTTTGTGTTCATGAAATCAAGGATGTGCATCAGTTGTGTTGCCTGGATGCCAGTAAACCACATCGCCTCAGGCATCCGAATGACTTGCTATTAATATTGAGAAAAGAAAGTAATAATAGAAAGATTTGTATGTACACTATTTATTAATTTGGTGGAATGCGTGGTTAGAAAGTTAAAAACAAATCAACAGGGTTTGCATTTACACAGAATTCTGTGCAGGAAAATAAAACACAAAGAAAATAACCACCATGCATTTCTACAGCACATTTCTACAGATGAATCAAGACCTCAGACCAACAACTTTCATCTCCCGTCCTGTGCCTGTGTCTCCAATAGGAGCAGCGACCCTGCCATGGTCTAAGCACCCTGCAGTGGGTGTGGCGGCTCTTGAGAAAAAGTACAATACTGGAACAACCTGTTGTTCCTTCTGGAAGCGACACTGAGGCAGTCTAGGGGCTGTTCAGGTCAGGACAGGTGCACTTGCATCAATCTTGTGAGCAGAAGTTCTCATGAAAACTGGTAGAACCATTTACCCACAACGATTCCAAAAAGACCACAGAAGACAGGTGACACTAATTGCACACTTGGAGTCATAATAATAAGCTTTGTTGAGTATGAATTGTTGCAGGGTAGTTTTGTGTTTTTTGTTCGCGTTATTAAAATGAAGCTTGGTATGAGTCAACATTGCCTAGGGAGAACTTTCCAGATCAGTAGACTTTACCTGAAAAAACAAAGCTAAAAACAGCTCTACCCAAAGCAATCTGCGATGTTTCCAGCTGCCAGAGTAGAGAAAGCTATGGGCTGTGAATTGAGCCTGAGTAATTGAATGCATCTGTTTCCTTATTATTTTAGAAGGTTGTACTGACTGTACTACCCTTTTGGTAGTGTGAATATGGGTGTAGTTTTTGACTTCTGATTTTTGAGTGGTCTCCGATGGGATTTTGTTTTGTTTGCAACCTCCTGTTTTTAGTGTTATTTCATTCTTTACTACTGTATTAGTGTCCTCTATAGTTTCTCAAATAAGTGTGTCGACAAACAAAAAAAAGCTGCTGCATCATTTGTGGTGAACGGGTACAGAATGCTTCTCTGTTTTTGTATAGTACAACTGCTGTACCTGTTTATTTTCTAATAAATTGATGTGTTTACCCCTTTATGTATTTGACCGCCGAGAACTCTACGTAGATTAAGATTTAGGCCTAAATCTCATCAAAAGCTGTTAGTAGCGTATATCATTTTCTGTGTACTGGAAAGACTAGGCAATTAAAGTGTGATGTTCTGTAAATCAACCTCCTTTCATTTGAAATAAGCTGATGGCACCTGTAAAGGTGTTTCCTGTTGGCCTTTGTGTAACCTGATGATGTTTTCCTTGATAAAAGGGACTAGCGCCGCATCTTTGATGTCTCAATTGCAGAGAACTGAAGGAGAATAGTGTGTAGGCGAAGCCTGACCAATGAATGGGTGGATTCCTACTCCAGCACCCTGTGTTATCAAGCCCTGACAAAAGGGCCTCGGAGCTTTCGACAGCCTTTCCTTTGAAAATGAGCAGAAAAGCAGCAATGCAAATGAATTGTTCTTGCCTTGTGAGAAGAATGGGAGGACTCAAGCCTTTTTAGAGTGAACCAGTTTCCTAATGGATTTCATAATGAGGGATAGACTGTTTTTCTCTTTTAGGACTTGTTAAATGGTAAAGCTTTGTGTTGTGGGTCAAACCAAAACCTTCTGGTTTTCTTAGGCAAATGTTGTGCTTTTTGGGCCAGATGGTAAAATGTTTCTCCTCTTGGAATGCAGTATACTGTACTAATTCAACTAGTATTTTATAGAAGGACCTTTCCAAGACCGTGGTGTCTCTCTTATTCACAATTTATATGAGAAATGAATTAAAAACAACATTTATATGGGTCTGTCACAAAATGAATGGCTGGGATACAGTATTTGACCATCCATATAATGGGAGCCAGGGGGATGTAATGAATACTAAAGTAAACGACCAGATCCCTTTTTTTATTTAACATAACATAGACTAATAAAAGTACATTTAATGTTTGCAGCTTTGTCTTCTGTGAAATGGGCAAACCGTTGAGTCCTGTGGCTGCCCATCACACTGGCTCCCTACGTCTGTGACTGGAAGCTGCGTGGGAGCCTTCTTCATATCATCATTCCACTGGAGTGTTGTTTTGTCTTTCGCTGACCCAAGCTGAATGCCTGGGGTCGTTCTCACAGTCTCCTAATTGCAAGGGGCTGGCCCTGCTGCCATTACCTGTGCTCTGCCAGTTTGTATAGTGAGCTTGTACACAAGAATGTAGGCATTGTTAACCCTTTCATCTCTGGGGTTCCCATGCACAGAGCCGATCAGTATTGTGTACCTCGGAAGAGAGGAGTTAGACCAGCGTTCTCCTAAATGTGTAGCAGTGTCTCAAGGCTGGAAGGTTGTTATTGTGACTGGCCAAAGAAGCCTTTGAGCTCAGGCAGCTTTGACCTCGTTACCGGCTGAGCACTGGTTTTGCAATGCTCTGTTCTTTTTCATACAGTTTTGGAAATGATATAACGTTGCTCTGGGTGTGGACTGACAGTTGTACTGTTTTCAGATGAAAGCAACAAAGCTTCACTCAGACTGTGAGAGAGACTGAACCGAACTAGCCAGGGGCAAATGGGAACCTGTGCCTTACTTTTGTTTTGTTAACTTTGTTTTCGAAAAAACGAAAAAAAATGAGGGTAAAGATTAGCCCTAATATTGGGTATTTTGCCAATGAAAATGTTGTCATTATTATGCAAATTAAACAGGGGGGGGGATACCGAAAGGCTGCTTGTCGTGAAATTTGATCATAAATTTGGTGAAATTTGGTACTATTTACTGGTGACCTGGCCTAACTGTGAATTGGCCACATGAACTGAACTGTCAAATCATGAATAACAAGGGATCACTGTAATTAGAAAATGAGTAGTTTTAATATAGTTACTGTAGTGTTTCAGGTGGAGGAGGAGAGCTCTGCAATACATTCTGTAATAGTAAGAGTCTGAATTTGACATCGGCATGTAAGTGTATTAATCACACTGCTTTCCTCTGTTCCCTCTAGATGGAGTCTCCAGTCTCCACGCCTGCCCCTCCCCCACTGCACCTCCTGGCTCCTGTGGGAAACAATGACATCTCCTCCCCCTGCGAGCAGATCATGGTGCGCACGCGCTCTGTCGCCGTCAACACCTCCGATGTTGCCTTGGCAACAGAGCCAGAGTGTTTAGGACCCTGTGAACCCGGGACCAGTGTAAACCTGGAAGGGATCGTTTGGCAGGAGACGGAAGATGGTAAGGAGATTTATTTAGCAAAATACCACTGAGATGACCCGCTGTCTTTTTGTTGGTCCAGCATGATCCGTTTAACCCTCATTGTCAGTATTGGTAGTAGAAATGGGGTTGTCTTTCTCAGAAAATGTTTATTTAAAAGACACAAGTTTAAAAAAAAAAAAAAAAAAGTATATTTTTCAGATGATCGTGTTTGGGTTAAAAGTTTAGTTATTACTAAGGGCTATTTTATCATGTGAACCAGAATTAATATACCTTGCTCTGTATACGTTTTGGAACTAGACCTAGAATGCATTTAATACTGTTTGCATAGCTGAGCCATTCCAGCCTTTGATATGAACTTCTTGAGTAAAACCTGAGCTTAGACACACCATACTGTAGCATTAGCCACTGCTCTGTGTGTGTGTGTGTTTGTGTATGTGTTTATATAATAATACCAACAGCAATTTAAATGCTAGAACCATCATTTTAAAATACAGCATTTCCTGTTTGTCTCCTGCTCCCTGTGAACTACATACGTGATTGAGCAGCTTTGTAACACTCCTTGTATGAAAACACACACCTTCGCACACGTCTTGTACAACACCCTAATATACACCATACAGTGTGGCTTTTACCTGCAATAAACTGAATGTCAGTGTTTAAGAAATAGACTGCGTCATCGCCAAGCTAAAAAATCTATTCAACTAGAATTGGGTTTGTGAAGCATGGTAATCCAAAACAACGTGCACTCCCAAACGATCCAAGATTTATTAATAGCCAGTGGGTGTTTTTTGTTTGCTGTTAATAGTGAACAAATATGAGGGGGAAAAAAATGTCTGTTTGCAAATGTTTTGCCAGGTAGAGTACTTCTAAAGCATTCAGCTGAACACGGCGTACTGTAATGTTACGCAGAACTGCCGCAGTTTACTTTCATCAATACTCAAATGCACAGCAATGCAGACAGCCTGTTCTGGGAGTGCAGAGCTACATTTTTCAGACTTTGTTATTGGAGCCTAACTGGGATAATGGACAAACAATTAGTTCTCAAAGCAACTTTTGCATTATTTCAGGTCCTTTATTATCCCGTAAAGGACCTGGTGTCTGCTGTTTGGGTCAGTGTGGTCTGAAAGTGTACAATTACTAGTAATAAACTGAATGAAGACATTTACCCCATTTTAAAGGTGACAGCCTTTCTTGAATACATGCATGTCCTGCAATTTGTATAGGGTATGCTATATTCCACAGTTTCACAGAGTTTTTCACCTGTCCTCACACCAAAGCCTTCAATTTGTATCGAATCCAGTAGCTGTCTTCGAACGAGATCACCAGCGTCAGGGGTTGACTTGGGCTTTTTGTGCCTTACTGCAGCATTGCGAGCTACATGAGCAGGCTTTGAAGTCCTTTCAATGGGAACCATACAGTTTACATTACTAACATTCCAGGACACTTCTAGCGGCGTTCTTTGATGGAAACGCCTTGGTATTGGATAGAAATACCTTACATACTTTACTGTATTGACACTGTTCCTGTTGTGCTGCACTGCAAATGTCAGGATGACGGTATGCAGTGGATAATGCAATGTTCCTGTTCCTATGGTAACAGCCAACTCCTTTCAAGTACTAGTACACTGCAATAACAATTAATGTCTTAGCAAAGTGTCTGTGGAAGGTCTTTTCCCACCCGTAAAAAGGATCAAATTGACTGAATGGACACATAAAAAGAGGTTTGTATGCAGGTGGATTGTCACAGCTAAAACATGGCTTAAACATAATACAACTCGCCAATCACATCAAAATAAATGAATAGAAAAAGCACTGTAAAGAGAATAACAAAGGTAGATAAAAATACAAATGTTCAGCAGCATATCTTGTATTAAGGCGATCTTCATTCAGTGACACATCATTATGATTTATTATAGTGCTGCCTAATAAAAGCTGCAGTAACGCATTGTATCATCTTATTCCGGGAGTCAAAGTATTAGACTCACAGACACAAAAAGTTATATATATATATATATATATATATATATATATATATATATATATATATATATATATATATATATATAATATATATAGAAATGGCTCAGCTCACCGCTACTACCCCAATGCTGACTCGGGAGGGCGAAGACGACCACATGCTGTCCTCCGAAGCGTGTGCCGTCAGCCGACCGCTTTTTTTCACTCTGCAGACTCACCATGCAGCCACCTCAGAGCTACAGCGTCGGAGGACAACGCAGCTTACAGGCAAGCCCGCAGGCACCCGGCCAGACTACAGGGGTCGCTGGTGCGCGGTGAGCCGAGGACACCCTGGCTGACCTAAGCTCCCCCCCCCCCCCCAGCCCCCGCCCCTTTACCGGATGCTCCACTCGGGAGCCCTCGATTTACTGTATTTTGATCATGGTTTTGGAGAGAACTGTCAGCCACACTTCTCAGTTTATAACGGACAAGTGACTGCAGAGGGACAGCCTAGTTATTATCAAAGTAGTTTGGTTTCATTTTTTTATTTACAGTTTTCAAAACGTTTTAGCTAAACATTCATGCCAAACATGAATAATACAGGCTAATACAGGCTATTATTCAAAAGCAGAGAAGAGTTATTCAAACATGAATAACTCTTCTCTGCTTTTGAATAATAGCCTGTATTAGTATGCTTGTGTTTTAAGCAATCTGACCAATCAAATATAAAATAACCAAAGTTTAACGCATTCCATAAACGGTTTGTGCAATGCATGGGAATGACTACAGTAAGCCTTCATTTTATAGCTTGCATGATTTATACTGTGATATTAAGGTTACCATGGTATTATTTCTTATGTTTATACTGTGGAAATGTCATACAGGCCCAGCCCATCTATTGACCTCCATGTGTATGTAGCACTGATATTTTTACACATAAGCAAATATCATTCCAAGGAATTTTGTCGGCCTGTTAAGTGTATTGCTTCCCCATGTTTGTTTAACTGTTGTATCAGCGAAAACGCTTTACTTCTCTTTATGAGGTTACAAGGTGTTGGAGAGAGAAGATACTGTGCCAAGTGAAAGACAAGATTACTGTAGATGTCAATGAGGTCCGAGGAGCAATTTGTTTGAAACTGGAGGATTCAAAATGGGGAAGGCAAATTCCTAAGTGGTGCACTTGAGGCATGTTTGAGTTGCAGCCAGGCGCCTTTATTTACTCAAGCTTTCTCAAGTCAGTTTCCATGATGTCATTGACTGGCAGACGCCGGCACTGGGGGTTCTGTTGTTGTCACGGTCTGTGCTGTTTGTGGGAAGGAGTGCTTCGCCGCATGACGCTGAGGGGGAATTGCAATTGCGAAGCCGTTTTATCTCACAGGAGGCAGATTGGTATCTTGGTCCCTGTCAAGTGTGTGTGTGTGTGTGAATCTGTGACAGTGGTGGTGTTATGTACTGTGGTTAAACGAGATTGCTTTCTGACATTTCAACCGTTCTATCGCCGACGAAGGCATTTCCAAAATATTTGTCAGTTTGACTATGGAATGGTGGCTGCCAAGACTGCTCTTGGGAATGTGATTCCATCCTTGGCAGTCATCTTGACAAAAACCCATTTTTGGGGGTAAAATGAAAAACTGGTGCCCTATCCCAGCTCTGCATTGTCGTCTTTGTACTCCACTGTGGTTCTCTGCCAGTGGGCTTCCCACCAACAGCACAGTACAGTCCTGGACTGGAAATTGATTTCTGTCTTTTAGCAAGCAAGGCACTTCGCCCGAATGCAGACCAAGTTGCCAGCACTGACAACACTAAAAAAAGCCCAGTTGCCAGCACTAAAATATATATATATGTACCTGTTCAATAGTTACCAAAGGTCCTTGATAAAGTTGCTGTTTCCCACAGTTGGGTTCATGATTTCTCGGTGACTGTTTACTCCATGTTTTCGTAGTTTACTCTGCTCTGTCAGACACGAGACCAAGTATGGAAATAAGACTCACATTGCATAGCAGTTTGATCAATTTCTGATTTTAAAAAGTTTAAAAAGACACACCTGAGCAGGTTACACAGAGACTGTAGCTAATCAAGCTTGTAGTAAAACCTGGAATGGATGAAACTGCTATGCAATAGGAGTCTTATTTCTATCCCTGCTCAAGACCTTGTTGCTGTACAGTTTTCACAAGGTTCTGCTGCAGATACACGGCCTTCTTTCCTATTACACCACTCTGAAACATTGCTGTTTGTAATTTTGGAACGTTAGGATTTTGACCCCCCCTTTCTGTTTAGAATAGGAGACGCCATAGAAACACCTTTTGCTTTTTAAATGAAGGTGCATTTCAATGATGACACAGTCAGTTAGAAAGCAAAAAATAAATGAACTTCGTGATTAATGAGTTAAACCGCAGTCCAGCTGGCAAACCTTCTCATGATGGCTGCACACAAGGTGGTACAGTAGACTCGCTAATCTGAACCCTGACCTCTAATCCTGCTACCACTGTCGTTGCATCCTGGGTTGCATAAGGGTTACTGCTTTACTGATTTGCAAATAAATTGTGCGGCTGCTAGAGAACCTCAGCTAGATAATGACCAAGTGGAGTGGAAGGTAATCGCTCTGCATGTGTCAGCCACAAGAAAAGCTGATTCCTGAGAGCTGCTGGTCTGAAGCCTGCAGCCTGATAATTAGGACTGTCTGTGCTGATGAAACATTATGAGTCGATGAAGCTGCTGACCCTCGCCCTGCTCTGCTGTGATCACGTCAGTTCTTTTGCATGGCTTGCAGCTTTTGACTAAAGCGTAAAAGCGAGGCTCTGTCACAGACTGACACCAGGCAGAGCTGTGTGCTGGGAGGGGGTGGGGAGGATTGTAAAAGGCATTCTGAACAGCAGGGCAGCCAGAACCAAAGGCTTGCCAGGGCCCCAGCTGAACTAATGAGGCTCTGCTAGCTCTAATGAGTTTTACAGAATCAGGTTCAACTGCCTGGCTCTCGTAGGGGGGCAGTCTTCAAAATGAGAAACTTCAAGGATTGCTGGAGCTGTGCCCACTGCGACTGTTTTGTCTGTGTAGATATTGATCCTACAGCTTTTGAGTGTGTACTGTACAGTGTGCTGGCTCTGTGGTGCTAGTTAAAGGATGTAGGGCAAATTAGGGGTAGACTTTGTCTGTGTTTTCTCAGAATTTGAGTGTGTACAGTAGAAGTCTTTAAATTAGTAAGCTTCTTTACCAGACCCAAAGCTGTGTGCAGATTAACACAGCAGGCCTCAGACCAGCACTTTGCTCTCTTGGGAGAGCAGGAAATCCTTGTTTCTTGCTGGGCCCGGGAGGCTGAGGTGTCGAACACATGGTCTGGCATGTCTGTGTGTTTATCCAGGCCCTGATGACTTACTGACTGTGTGTAAATGTATACCTGTATTGCTGCCACTCCATTTCCAGAGCGCTCACTCCTAGGCAGGCAGAGGGCCAGTGCTGCCCACAGAAACCACGCAGTAAACTGAATAGCGAGCTGGGTTTGCGTTTCAGAAAGAAGAGGGGGGAGGAGAAAAAAAAGCCTCTTTAGTTTCCTGAGCTAATAAAAAGTGAAATAGTGCCTGTGCATTCTGCCAGAGAGCATTCCAGGGCAATTAGACACGCATTACCTCACTGCAGAGCCTAGATGCTCTGAGGGACAGCTAGGGGAAGAGTATTTAGGCTACAGGGAGGCTTTGAGGCCTGCAGGGGCATGGCATAGTTAAAAAATATAATACTGAAAAGAGAAAGTTTAAATAATTAAAATAAATACAAAATGTATAATATATCTCATTTTAATTGTGGCAGAACACTGAGGGGAAACATTATTATTTGGCATTGGCAAGGGTATTTTTTTGGAACAGAGTTGCTTGATATGAATTATTGTATCACTGGTTGTGTTCTAGAAGAATCATTTGTTTAGCAACTGTTACCCAGTATAACACGGTGCAATTGCAGGTTATTAAACAGAGGATAATAAAATACATTGACTTCCTTTTCCTATTCATAACCAAGATGTCAGTACTTCCAGCTGCTTATCCCAGGGTTACTGGAAAATTTGGCAACTGCTGCCATCTAGTGTTAAATAACTGCAACACGAAGTCTCAATCCGGGAGTCAAAGTATTAGACTCACAGATTTATAAAAGACATAACTGTCAAGACTGATGGCTAGGAACTATTGCAAGCACCAGTAGTTCTGAGCCTGACATAAATACAGTAACCTTCGCTGCGTGTCTTCAAACATCGCCAGCGCAGTAAAGTCACTTGGACACTCGCGGAATACAAATTCCCTTCCATACAGAGTGCTGTTGTTTTTGTCTATGGGTCAACACACAAACCCACGTGTAAAGGTTGATTTATTTAGTTCAAAATAGCTTGTGAATTTCGTCGAGGCAGCTCGGTTACAGTTAGAAAAAAAAAACGGAAACCCACAGGCAGGACCATTGACTATAAAAACCGTCGTTCTCTATTAACTGGGGGAGCTGTGTTTTTTTATTTTTATTTTGTGAGTGGTCAAAACAACATGTTTACCATTTTGAAGGCCTGTATTTGAAGTGCATGCCAGCTGCATGGAGCCTGTCTGTTTGAATAATGAACCATGTAGGGCCTGCCAGACTTCCTACACAAGTGTGCAGTTAGCGTGCAGGTGCAGCTTCACTTCATTGGGCTGGCGTTAAGGTTCAGAGTTTACAGTTTAATAATACAAGTCTCCCATTGCACAGCTATTGGAGTCATTCCACTACACTTTCGTAAACTAGAAAGAGTTTTCATGTACAAAATCCTCAGACTCTCACTCCGCTTCTCGTCTCCTTCCTCCCTCCAGGAATGCTTGTGGTCAACGTGACCTGGCGGAACAAGACCTACGTGGGGACGCTGCTGGACTGCACGAGGCACGACTGGGCCCCACCACGGTGAGCAGAGAGCACAGTCCGTGCAATAGAGGGATCATTTGGGGTGCAGCTTGCATCTGTTCCCTTGCAGTCAGTGACCATAGCTGAGAGTACAGCCATGCCAACTGCTGTTAAGTCAGCAGGGGGGCCTGTCTGCATTGTCTGGCGGAACCATGAACCATAATGTCCAGACGTTATTCAGTGACTAATGAGAGATTCTTGTATTGGAAAATAGCATCAAAGTAACTCAGTTTACCCCTATCATACCTTGCAAACAGTTATTTTCTTGTGTGGCAGAATATCATACCCAGTAGTCTGTAGTTTTAATGTAACACACTTATGCATGGAAAATGAAGCAACCACACTGTCCAAGTGGGATTTCTTGTGGTTGTCAAGTTAAAATAGTAAACCAAACAGGTACGGGATGCACTGAAGTTGCTTTAGCTGCTCAATCAAATATAGAACCCTGATCTACTTGCACCTCAAAATTGAGTGGAATTATAAAGAGAAGATCTCTGAGAAAGTGATCCCATAGCCAGTAGAAATGTCAAACATGGTCCCATAGCTATCCTGTTAATGACCAATTCCTGACCTTCAGCCCAGTTTACTTCTCTTCCAAATGCCAAGTTGTTGCATCACCAGTATATTATATAGACCCTTTCACATGAAGACTGCTGCTCCACCAGGCTCCACAGGAGGCAAAAACACACATTGACCTTTTGCTGCAGGCGGTCGTATATAACCGCTTTGAAGGGTTTTACATTCCTAGCCAGCCTGCTTAATTAGATGATTGCAGCGTCGTTCATCAAGTGTGCATTTATACGGTACACCAAGTACTGCCTATTTTTATGCTCAACCGTATTTTAAAATCGGCAGCATAAATCTCAGACTTGCTTAATAGTGGAGAGGCATTCGTCATGTCTTTAAAAGGTGTGCGATGCATGAAACTTTCTTGCCTATACAGCGATGGACAAGTCCAATAGCCCTGCACCCTGTTCTGTTTATTTATCTGCCTAGTATGAAAAACATTGAATTTGTTTTTATGCACGGATTGCTCAGGGTCATTTTAGTAACAAATATCGGCCCTGCCATAAACCTTTGCCAATATGTCATGGTTTCATTTATAAAACAGTCCAGTCCAGGACCTTATACCAGCTATTACTTTAATTGTTACATTTAATAGTCCAGATCCATGTTCTTGATTTGCGTAATTGAGCATAGCAGGTTAAAGAATTCTTGATCTGGATGGAACAAGGACCTGTATAGGAATGAACTGAGAGTGTCAGAAGAGAGTACCATATTGCTGTAAACTTCACATAGCCTCTACAGATGTTGAAACAAACAGGAAATATGAACTGTTCTTGTCTTCTGCACAGGTTCTGTGAGTCGCCCACCAGCGACCTGGAGATGAGGAATGGCCGGGGGAGGGGAAAGCGGATGCGGCCCAATAGCAACACTCCTGTGAACGAGAACAGCAACTCGTCCGACACCAAGGGCAGCAGCGGTGGCAGCAAGACACGGGCAGGCTCCAACAGCAAGGGCCGTCGCGGGAGCCAGACCTCGTCGGAGCACCGCACACCGCCCAACAGCAACACCGAGGACGTCAAGGCCAGCCCGTCCTCAGCCAACAAGCGGAAGAGCAAGCCGGCCTCGGACATGGAGCCCAACTCCAGCTCGGAGGACACCAAGGGGAGCAAGCGCATGCGCACCAACTCCAACAGCAGCGTGCCCCCTCCGGCCATGCCCGTGCCTGCTGTGAAATGTGAGCCCCTTCCACCAGCCGTCGACCGCAACTGCCCTTCGCCTGTCCTCATCGACTGCCCGCACCCCAACTGCAACAAGAAGTACAAGCACATGAATGGCTTGAAGTACCACCAGGCTCGCGCCCACAACGATGAGGGCATTAAGCAGGAGATGGATGGGGACAGCGAGTACGGGGAGGACTCTACGCTTCATCCTGAGCCTGGGAGTTGCAACGGAGCCTCTGTTTCACAAAAAGGATGTCTTTCGCCAGCACGGTCTCTTACGCCAAAAGGCAGAGGCTTTGAAGGCCATAGCCCGTCCCCTTCTCCTGGAAAGTTCAGCTCTAAGCAATCCAGCAAGAAAAAGTCCTGTGACGCAGACCAGGAATCTGTTGGGGTCCCCATAGATGGTTCTGAAGATGGGCCCTGCCTCACGGACGAGGCTAGCAACGACGGTATGGATGACAAGAAAGGGTCTGACAAGGACAAGTCAAAGAAGCCCAATAGTGGGAGTGCCAAGTCTGACAAGGTCCAGCAAAAGAGTTTGAAGTCAGCCAGACCCATAGCTCCAGCCATACCTCCCCAGCAGCTCTATACCTTTCAGACAGCTACCTTCACCACAGGCAGCCCGGGTTCCTCTCCAGGCTTGACCACCACCGTTGTCCAGGCCATGCCCAAGAGCCCTCAGCTGAAAGCCATCCAACCCAAGCCCACTGTGATGGGAGAGCCCTCCACTGTGAACCCATGTTTGAACAGCTCCAAGGACAAGAAGAAGAAGGACAAGAAGAAAAAAGAGAGTAAGGATGCGGACAGTCCCAATCCTTCTGGTAAAGGAGGAAAGCCAGAGGAAGGAAAGAGCCCTTACTCTGAGTCTTCTGATCCTGGGAGCAAGAGCGACGGGATGTTGAACGGTTCTTCAGATCCCCACCAAAGCCGCCTGGCCAGCATCAAGGCCGAGGCAGACAAGATCTACAGCTTCTCGGACAACGCTCCTAGTCCGTTGATAGGTGTGGCTAGCCGGCTTGACAGCACTGGCATGGTCCAGCCAGTGGCTCCTCTTCATGTGTTGACACAAAATGGTGCGGACAATTCTTCGGTCAAGACAAATAGCCCAGCTTACTCTGACATTTCCGACGCAGGGGAAGACGGGGAAGGCAAAGCAGACAGTGTAAAGGTCAAGGCAGATGACCAGGCCGTGAGGGAAGGGGCTAAGAAAGCCCTCTTCCCTTCCCAACCCCCTAGCAAGGAGTCTCCTTTCTATTCAGGCTACGAAGCTTACTATTCTCCTAACTACACCAACCCCAGCCCGGGGGCTTCCAATTCTAGCACTTCGCTGGCAGAAGGCCAGCCTGTAAAAGTAAAGAAAGAGGAGGAACCGGAACCCATCGACACAAAGGTGAAAGTGGAACCTCCTGAAGAGCGGAAGCCTGAAGTTAGCATGCCTTGCCAACAGCAGCAGCCCTCTGTCATACAACAACGCTCCAACATGTACATGCAACCCCTGTACTACAACCAGTATGCCTACGTCCCACCCTATGGATACAGCGACCAGGCATACCACGCCCATTTGATGGCTTCCAATCCAGCGTACAGGCAGCAGTACGAGGAGCATCAGAGGCAGAGACAAGCCACCGAGCAGCACCGCGCAGCCGAGAAGAAATCGGACATGGCCATGAGAGAGAGGGAGGCAGCCATGAAGGAGGAGTGGAAACAGAAGGCCTCCATCCCTCCCACTCTCTCGAAGGCCCCCAGCCTCACGGACCTCGGCAAGCCGGCGCCAACGAGCAAGCCTAAAGACTCTGATTCAGAGCCGGCAAAGTCAGTCATAATCCCCAAGGTGGAGGACTCCTCTTCCTCCTCCTCATCTTCCTCTTCCTCCAAGATCCAGTCCCAGCAGGCAGAGGGGCTGAAGATGAAGCTGAGTGAGGGCAGCCATCATAGCAAGGAGATGTCCGAGGCGAGGTCCAGCATGGAGTCTAGCAGGCAGCCTGCAGTGGACCAGGCCATGTGGTACAGACAGGTAATTCACAACTGTTTTACAGTAGAATTGGTTGGGAAAACATAAATGGGAATGTCAGTATTCTGATATCTTCAGCTCTGTTTTCCCCAAATGGGGTCATTTTGTTCTAACATGATACAGGGAACCCTCTGACACTTCCAACAAGGGCTTATAATGTTAAACTGTAAGGACACTAACAGTTATGTTTGCAAATGTTTAGAGCAAACAATAAAAACATGCCTGTTAGAAAGTTCTATAATGCAAAAGTTCAAATTCTTCAGATGAAAGTTCCAAGTTGCAATGTCCTTATTTTAGAGTTACAGGACACCAGTGCCTCTTGTACACTACATCAGGCAGAACTACTCAGATGGAACATTATTTGTATCCATGTGTTCTGAGTCATTATTCAGCTGCAGCTGCAAACCACTTGAAAGGTCTTTCACTTCCCACAAGCCATACTGCAGTGTGCAGTGTTGGGTGCTCCAGTTGCTTAATGACCCATGAGGATAAAGATAGCAAAGCAATTGCTAAAATGCATGATGCACAGGGGGTCTCAGCAATAAGTAGTGGCAGTGCTTTCCAATGCACAGCTGGTTCTGTAACCCACTATGCAATTACTGTTACAAAGTTGTCAGCCTGATCTGTTTAGCAGTGAATTAGCATATCCATTTCATCCTGAAATATTGAAATAACTGCCATTCTGACCTGTGAAAATAATTCAGGCAGAGGACCTGTGTCCAGCTGGATCTGAGAAGCATTCCCGCAGAGGGAAGTGTGTAAACTTGAGAGGGCTGGTTAGCATAGTGATTGGAGACAGTTTGAAAATCCGGCTTTTAGCTGCGCTGGTAGATACATTCCAATTCAAGAGCTGCATTTCTCTCTGTGTCTGTAGGAGCCCGACTCCAGAATGTGGCCCTACGTCTATCCTAACAAGTACCCCGATTCTCAGAAGCAGGAAGAGGAGCAGCGGTGGAAGGAGGAACGCGAGCGAGAGCGCAAGGGGAAGGAGGAGAGGCCCAGGCCCAAGGAGACTGCCCCCAAGGAGGAGAACAAAGAGAGCATGGACCCCCGACTAGCCATGCACCCGTCGGAGGACCATCGTAGCAAGGACCCCCGGTCCACCACCCACATGCAGTTCACCTCCCACCTGGCGCAGCACCAGTCCTACATGCCCTACATTCATGGGTACCCCTACGCACAGGGATACGACCCCAATCACCCAGGCTACAGGGGCATGCCCTCCGTCATGATGCAGAACTACCCAGGTGAGACCATGGGGCCATGCTATTAGTGTGTCTGTCAGGCTTAGGCTTGATGCTGAGGTTATTTTTTAGTTTGTTTGCTTTTCATGTTGCCTGTGTTTGCAAAATATCAGTGTGTTAATTACAGAATTTTGGCTCAGTATGAATGAAATAAACAGAAAGGCTTGTTGATTTAAGCTGGGGGGCCAGGTGCCTGGTGAGCTCAGGCAGACGCTGCAGGGCTGGCCTTTGTCCTCCAGAGACCGGTAGCTGCCTGACATCCCCTCTCGACTTTATGGGTGTAAAAGAGGAAATTGGCTTGGTCAAGGGATCAGTGAGGGAACATAATGACATTCTGAATTGGGGAGAAAATAATCGGGCACTCTAAATTAGAGAGAAAAAAAAGAAATCAATGTCATGTGTTGTTTTTTTGAGTTCAAAGTTTTCAGCTATTTCCTAAATCCATCCTGCCTTTTTTCTTTCAGGTTCCTACCTGTCCTCGGGCTACTCCTTCTCCCCCTATGGCAATAAGATGCCAGGCAGCGAGGAGGGAGAGAAGTCTCGATCCAGCCCCACGGTGAGCAGTAAATCCAGCTCCGAGTCCAAGGCCCTGGATATCCTGCAGCAGCACGCCAGCCATTACAAGAGCAAGTCTCCCACGGTGAGCGACAAGCAGGCCCACGAGCGGGAGCGAGCGGAGAGGGAGAGAGATGAGCGGCCACGCTCCTCCCCATCACAGCGCCTGATGACCTCACACCACCACCTGGGCTACCCGCTGCAGTACGATCTACCCTACGCAGCAGGTGAGGGGCGGCACTTACTGACGTTCCACAATGGAGCTGAGCATGCTACTCAAAAGAATACCTCTGGCTGGGGATAGTTATCCTACTTTAATTTTGCAAACATTACACTGATATTTCATTCTAAAGTGGAGTATAACCTTCTTACTGGAATGCTTTAGAAAGTAGCCAATTAATCTAGTCGCCAATCCCACTTAATTGACTGAAATCCACACTCTCGTCTTTTTTTCATTTAAAAACAACAGTTTCATCTAAGTTAGTCCTGTACAGCGAGGTTTTATAAGTAATACTGTAAAGGCTGCGCTACTATGAAAAAATGTAGCTTTATTTTGAAATATGAACTTTTATAGAATTTGGCAGACTCCATCTACATAAAATTCAAGTGAGTGAAGCAAGAACCAGTGATCTCCATCACACTGGCTATTACCACAGGCATTTGGCCCATACCTGAACTTATATGTTGTGAAAAGGCAGTGGCACACAGTATTCATCCAAGATGTAGCATATCTTTGAGTAGGATCCTCCATTCATTCTTTTTTAATGTATCTCTGGGGGCCTGGTTTGTGAGATACGTTAAGTGGTCCCATCTCAAAACCATCAAACTATAAGTGCATGTGTCAGTCTGCTTGGAAGACAGAATTGAACATCACTGTTTCTCATGTTAGCTGTTCTTATTTATTGCAGTTGAAGCCCATCAGTTACAAATCATGGGGACATGCCAATGTATCAGAGACACTAAGATAAACCTGATATGACTCTTCTGAGATCAGTTTAGCTTATAACTCATTTACAGCAAAGCAAAATGGAACATGCTGGCTTGACATGTTTAATTGGCATTGCTTGCAGTTTTACCAGCTGATAAGTAAGTCTTCTCTTTGTCTTGACACATTTGAAGGCAGTAGATCTGTGTTGTAATAGATTTCAGCTATAGATCATTTGGGCTAATTTGAAATCACAAGAAACTCTCTGGGCTGCCCAGTGTCCATTACAGTGAAAACTGAAGAATCAAAAAGGCCGAATCTGAATGCTTTGGGTGTGTTTAATAAAATGAATTGCTGGGATGTGAGACACAATTCCTGACTTTACAGATCAGACAGCAATGCTTCAACGTGCGCTCTTCATGCACAATGTCTTTTGAAACATGCTTGTATTTTGATGTTTGGTAATGAATGCTGCAATGTTGTATACAGTGCTCTGGGATGCTTCATAAGAACATTGGCACAGTAGGGCCTTTGCATGCTTTCACATTGATGGTGTGAAAGTAGTGGTGAAGTGAATTGCACAGAACAAGCTGTGCTTGGAATGACAATATAATATTATGTGAGATTGTGTTACAGTGGGCAACCGGCCTGTTGTGTTTTTAATGTCGGTCAGGGTGTGTTCCGTCAGCAAAAATTACAGTAAAAGCATGTAAATTTATATATAAAATGTGTTTTTTTTTTTTTAATATATTGTTATCTAATTATATTTTGCTTTGGCACCATATCATTTCTGTACATTAAAAAATACAAAGTTTTAGGATTCACTGCTCCTTTGTTGCCAGTTTCTGGTAACTGAGATCCTGTTTGCTTTCATTTCTCAGGCCTCTCATCTTCAGCCATCATTGCCAGTCAGCAGGCCTCAGCCCCTTCATTGTACCCACCGCCGAGGAGGTGAGACAGGTAAGGCGCTGCAGAACTCGGAACCGGATAGCCATCAGGGTGGCAAAAGACAAGCCTCTATTGTGCTGATTCCTGAATAGGTTAGACACGTAGGACGATACAGTTCCAGGTTACTTTGGGAAGGGCATTCAAAACTGAACTTGTTTAAATGCCAAGCATTGTAGAGAGAAGACATTGTGTTGAAAAAAAAATGGTTCCTTATTTTAATTCTTTAGATCTATTCACATGGTAAAACAGGAACATGGTGAGCAGAATCTATAGCTCTGAATTAACTCTGAGTTCCTGTGTGGTAAAGTGGTATTATGTTTGTTTAGGCTATACTGATGACACCTGGTAGGGTAAAATTGTAGAGGTAAGGCACCTTGTTACTCTGAGGCCAAATATCTAGGAGGATGATGTTCTGTTCCCCTCCTCTTCTTTCAGTGCTCACCAAGCCTGTTCATTTTACACAGCCATACTATTACTGGTTATACCCTGTGTGTCCTGACTTGAACCACATTGCTGTTGTAGTTTTACTATTTATCATGTGGGTCTCTAATCGGCAGTAGTCTGGTGCACATTCCGAGTTGGATAACTACTGTATAATCGCGTACATGTGTTAATAAATGTTTAAAGATCAAATTGTAACTCAATTATTTATTTATTTTCTTCATTTGCAGGGAGAGACCTGATTGGATCACCTCCATGTTGAAACGTGTCATGTGACTGGATCACATGCGGAAGCTTGTGGCGTTCATTTAGCATCAGTTAAATGGTGTTTCTGTTTTTTCGTTGCTGCCATAACGTCGGGCAGACTGTCGTCCTTCTAGCATCTACTTCTTAACTCTGGACTTTGAGAGCTGGTACAAACAATAAATCACAAAGCCATCTGCGTTGATTATTACACACAGAACTAGCCACTAAACCTGGTCTTTGCACTGTGGACACAATGAACACAGAAAAATAAAAACAAACCTGAAAAGACTATTCTTTTGATAGCATTGTTTTTACATCAACAGCAGCCGACAAGTCCCTACAGGAATTATTGGCTGAACCGGCCTTAGTTTCCCGCTTTCCACTGAACAGACGCTGCACCCCTTCTCCGAAGACTACAGAGCTTTTCTGCTGTCGATCCGATACAGACAACATGTTTGCTGGCCAAGGGTTGTGTCTTTGAAGCCCCTCACGCAGTGGTGTCTGTGCAAGCTGAAGCCATTTCTAGATCTTGCAAAATGCATTCCGAGATATCTGAAACATTTCAACTAATCAAAACCCCCTCTTTTTTTTAGATATTTTAAAAAACACTGCGTAGTTCAGGAGTTTAATCTTGAATTTGAAATATCTTTAAATGAGCTGCAGCAGGTATATTTTGTGTGTGTGAATAAGATGCCTGTGAATAGTTACCATATATAAATATATATATTCTCAAAGGAGAATGAGATATCTTTAGGTTTGTTTTATCTTAAATTAATGGTGATTTCTCTGTATGACTGTTTTTGCTTTTCATAGACATCCTGTTTTTATTTTTTTTATGAACTGTCTAGCCGAGGTGGCTTACAGACATGAACCCATCATGGTTTACAACAATGTCTGTTCGTCTGTCATCCACTGTGCTAGTGCTGGCTGTTTTAAAAGGAATAGTCTGTGCAACTATTACTTCTGCCTGTTTAAGTGCAATGATCCACTGGATTATGCTTGGGCTTGTCACCTTCTGAGCCACACACATCACAGAGAGTTTTAAGTCATGTGTTACAAAGGGAGTGCACAACAGAGGGGGCAGTTGAGTAAAAATAAACCTGGTCAAATGAGTATCACTAGTTGGGGACCACATAGTTACTCCAGTTGCCAGTACCATGCAATTGAAAGGAAACACCAGAGGAAAACCAGTGCAACATCCCAATGCCTCTGGAGTTGAAATCAATTACATTTCATTAACAGTTTGGGGATTATCACAGGGAAATAGTTCCATTTTTTCAGGTGTACAGATTCAAGAAATGGGTGTGGCTAAGAATTATGGGAGTTGTAGTTTTAAATTGGCGCTAAATAAAGATGGCAGAGCCTGTCGGCCCCCACTATCCACCGTTCGTTCTTCTGATTGTAAAACAGCATGTGTGTGTTTTTCTTTTCTTTTTTTTTTTTTTTTTTTTTTTTTTTACTGCAACATGGTGGCTGGTCGTCTTGTAAAATCACCTTCAATTTGAATAAAAAATCAGAAATCTGTTTTTTAAATAGCTGTTTATTTGTAACAATGTTTCTGTGCCAGGGAATATGTATTTTAGGAAGTGTATTACATTTGCAATCTGCCCATTCATTGTGGAAGGAGCAAATAAAGGTACCTTTCTCAGTTTCAGTAGTGGAGATTTTGCACTAGTCTTAAATGAAGTCTGAAATATTGAGGTTCATACCTGTTTTTAATTCAGTAGCAGTCACAGCCTTTTGTAACACGCAGTTTTGAATCCTCAGATAGTCTGTAATGATTATGTACACAATTGGAGGTAAGCTCCACCAGGAATCTGTATTCAATACACATGAGGCTAAATGACTAAATCCATTACACTGTGGTAGTATAACTGATATTACATTGCCTGCCTTGGAATAGTCTAGGAAACTCCTTTGTGTACACATGGAATTCATCACCTCTAAATAGCCTTTTCATCACTATTTCTCTTTGTGCGTATTGTAGCACTGAAAGCATTATCCAGCTGTGTGTGTGTTCTGCATACTAAGATGTTCCAGAGTTTGTCTCTCTCTCTCTCTCTCTCTCTCTCTCTCTCTCTCTCTCCCCCCCACACTCTTTCTTTTCCACACACGATGTGGTTTTTGTATATATTGTACAGAGGAATTATTTTAAAAAGCTGTCGGATGCTATTGAAAACCCCTTACCTTTTTTGTAAAAAGAACAGTAGCTGGTTAACAACTTTCTCTCTGCAGTGCTGTGATTTTAATTTTAATTTTTTTGTCCTTTTCTTTTTTAACCCTTATTTTTGTACACTTTTGTGCCCGTCTGAAAACCTCAAAATGAGAGCCACTGTTTTTACCCTACCTCCGTACAGGTGTCCCTTTTTAGGTAAGAATTTGGAAGGTGGGAACGAGTCATTCAAAAATGCTAGTGCTCCCCAAGTTCCTTGTTGCAGTAGCCATGGTCAGTGTCATTGTCACTATATGCTTTCCCTGGTTTTTATTTATGCTGCGAGATGATCATAGGGCCAGTCATAAATATCATTGATATGCAGGATGTTCAGAGAGTCAGAAAGGCACTTTGCATTCTGTTGAGAGAGGAAAAAAAACACATTTCCAAACTGATTTTGAAGTATCTGACAAGAGAAGTCTCAAACTTCTCCATTCTTCTGTTTTTAATATTATCTTTATGGTAAGCAGTTAATGCAGTGCCAGCTACAGCGCCCTCTATGTACTGTAGGTTGCTAGTGCTGGAATATTGTAGCATACTTTGCTGCCTTAACCTGCCACCTGTTTTTTTTTTTTTCTTCTCCACAACAGCAACACAGTGGATTTACAATCCAAACTATATGTTTAGAGGGTTTGTCACTGAATAGCCTGGTCTCGGTTTATATTTAGATATTTGGGCCTGTGGTAGGCAGTTGTATGAAATCTCCTCTTCCACTGCCTAAATGTTCCCCTAAAGAACTCATAAAGGCAGCCTGTTTTTAGGAGGTTTTAACTTTTAAAGTGGAGAAAAACGTAAGCATTGCATTGTGTGTGATATACTGTTGGGTTCATGTTTATTACATTCATATTTGAAAGTGAAACGTTTGAAGGGCTAAGTATCAAAGTGGCATATCTATCTTATTTTCTTTTTTTTGTTTTGTCTTCTGAACCAGAGCCTTTGTTTGCTGCTCTCTTCAGGATGTGATGTTTTTACACTGCTATGGGGTATACAGTACTGAGGTACATTTATACATAAAAGAAGTGGAATTACGGTGGTCTAAGAATGTCATAACAAAGTTTCCAAACTGAGGGATGCCACTTTTCTACTTATCCTTTGATTTGCTTGGATGTTGCCTAGCAACCCCAACTATTGACTGTACCAGGTTGTAACTCTGATGTGCCGCCCTCTTTAGATTTATGTTGGCTGAGCCCAGGTGAACTTGGTGCTTCTGTAGTGTCGGAGCATTTTCCTTTGTATGAAAGCGGCACCAGTGGGCCATGAGAGTGCAGTGGTAAATAAATTGACCACCGGTCCGAAGCATTGAAGGCTGTATTCCAAAACAAGGGACTCTCAACCTATCCTAACCCCTCAAAGTCTAAACCTCCCATGTCAACTATATCTGCAGATGCTACTGTGATTTCAAGTTTTGAAACTACAAAACAAGAAAACTGTCATATTAATGGTGAACTCTACAAAATCTTAGTTATTGAAACTGATCATTTTACCTCAGAGAGAATAGTGACCGTCAGGTGGACATTGAGGGTGGATAGGCGTATGCAGTAATACAGTGGAAAGAAGCCCTCTACAAAGCCTTGGATTTGGTATACAGTATATGGTATTCAGCCCTGTGTTATTTTGGATGTTAGCTGCTGAATTGGTATGCCCTTCAATGCTTGTGACATTCTGCTTTTGTGCAAGCTCTACTAAAATAGGTGTACAGATATACCGATTTCTGACAGTCAACAAAATCATGCAACCCCACCAGCTTGCACCTGCTCTGGTCAATTTTTCAGTTGTTTCTCTTACCTTACTTCAACAAAAATGTAATGAAATGTGCCACCAAATGGAATAGAATGGGTTTCGGAGCAGTATAAACAATAAAGGAAGTCTACAAGTTAATGTTTATGCTGACTAGAAATCTTTTTCAGTTTTTCATGGTTTTTTAAGATCCAAAATGTTGAGGTTCAACCCAGTTCTGTTGGTAGTAACTTAACAATGCGTTTACCTTTGCACCCAGAATCACAAAGCTGTTGTAAGGGTGCTACAGATAGGAAGAAAGCGCATGGTTTCAATGTGTGTGAATATATTTCCCTGATGGCAGAGCCATTGCTCAGCCCTGTCTGGAAATGGTGCTTTGACAGACGTCACTTACCAGCAAGGGAAGTGTTCTGTTACTGCGGATTTCGTTTTGCTTTCTAAAAATCTGTGCGGTTATGTTTGTTTGTTCGTTCCTTTTTCTCTCCTGACCGCCCTCCCAGTCAAACACAGGGGTGATGGAACTCATAACCATCATCGGTACTTGAAAGGTAGATGTTTACAGTGTGTTTCTTTCTTTTTGTTTTTTGATTGCTGCGTTTTGATTTTACCCTCTCTAAGTTTTCTCTATGTAAAGTGTACATTACCATGTTTCTTTTTTTTTTTTTATACAATACTGTAACTTGCCTTTGTACATTTAGGCAAACAAAAATAAATCTTTTTATGAGACAATCACATATGTCCTTTTGATGGCTCCCTTTCTTACACTGAATTGTATTATTTATAGTACTTTAATGTTTTGTGGTCCTTTAGAGTAATGTATTGTAAAAGATAAAGAATAATAGTGTATTAGAATGCAGAATATGTGGAATCCATGTAATGATCCCAGTTGTCCTCAAATGCCAAGTTTTATTTCCTGCAGGATACCTGCAGGTGATTTCCTTCCCTCTACCCAGTCCAAAGAACCTAGACATTTGATTGGTTCATCTGTCTGATTTCAGTAATCTGGAGTTGTAAAGGAATGGGAATTACAGAATTAAGCATGGTGCATGTAACCTATTCAGAGCCTGTGACAAAAAGTCTTTTCACTGTCTTGTGTCATAAATGTAATGTTAAATATAAAGGTTGCAACTTTCAAGAAAAAAATTATAAAAAGTACAAGTGACTTCCAGCTTTGATCTTGCTGTGAAATTGGAATCTTGTGAGACGTCCTAGCCATCCAGGTTTAATGAGATACGTTTGAAATCCCAATGAGCATAATGACAGCAATGGCTCATCGGAGAATTGTCATCCCATCTACGAAAGAAAAAACCTACAGCTGTAACCAGAACCCCTTTTAAATGTGTAAAACACTCTTTTCTAATGCTGTGGATTGTTTTACCTTGGATTATATTAACAGCTTGATTGTGTGTTTGTAGTACTTCATAGAACAATGTAAAAGTGCCATTGTTACCATGGCAGGGCAGGAACACAAGTTTGCTTGCTTGGCAGTCAGAAGATTGAGATATGAGACCCAGACTCGGAAACTGCATTTTAAAGCACTTTTAAGAATTCACAAATAAACTGGAACAAGATAAAGGTTTAAACAAAATATTACAAAACTCTTCAAAATAAACAAGCCCAAAAATACCCAAGCTACGGCTAACCTTGTGCTCCTTTCTCTCTTTCTCGTTCTCTTTCTCTTTCTCTTGTCCCCTCCCCTCAGGCACCTCAATGATGTCATGTATACCATATGAATTAAAGTTCTACATATTTATCATGAGGAAGAAAGCTAAAACAATAGCCAGGAGAGCTGTGTTTAATTCCCAGAATTCCCAGTGGCAGATCTAGATTTATTCTTTGTGGCTGAAGCACAATATAGTTAACAAAGGCAGGTGATTTTTATGTTTTATTTTATTTATTTATTTATTTATTTTTCATCTTTGTGTATTGAGATTGTAACAAATGTTGGATAATTGCCCTTTCTTGTAAATGTGTTTGTGGGTTAACTTCATGACATAACACACCTCCGTTCTGGCAAACAAGGTCTTCTGTTTCAGTTCTGGGCTGTCCAAGAGGCTGTGTTGTTTGCAGATGGATTAGGGTTATTGAACCCTATATTAATCCTGTATTTGACTCTCCTTATTAACATTAATACATGAAGTTGGTTTAGAGGAACATTGCTAAGATCAGCCTTTGTTTACACTAGATTCAATTTGACGACGAGGAGTTCAGGTCTATTCATGATCATGTTCTTGTAAGTTCTACTTAAATACATATATTTATCTTGACACGTTCTGAGAAATATGTTACGATTGCTTTATCAAGCAGGTAGCTTAATCTCATATTCATGCAGACAATGTGAAAACTTTTACCCCACAGGTAATAAATAACTTAATCCACATTCTCTCAAGGTTGGTCACAGTGACATGCTTTGTCCCAGCACTGATCCCCAGTTGGCTGAAGGCTATATCTTGGGAACCAGGTTATGGCTGAACAGTGGAAAGGCATTTGCTTTTAATCTATATAAGTCTGCATGCTGTGTGTTCATCATTGGCGGGGAATGTAAATTACTTGCAGTATCTTAAGATGGCATTGCTAGATCATGGTTACAGTTTCAGTATACTTCAGATGATTGAAATGTAAAGGCCTTGAAAGGCAGTATCCAGAAATATTATGAAATAATTAAAAAAGATCAGAATAATACCAAATACTGACTATTAATATCAACCTGGAAATGCCACCTTAAAACTATTGTGTCCTCAACATCGCGCTCAAATCTAAGACAAGTCTGCTCTAATCACTTCCTGGGGCTGGACTTGTAAAGGAAAAGTTAGTAGAGCACACTGCAGTTTCATTTTCACATATCGCTCTCCACGAGCACTGCAAGATACAGGTAAGAATTTCAACTGTACAGTACATTTTAATATCATTTTTACAAATAATAAATCTATATATATATATAGTAGTAATCCTTCTTTACATAATATCTTTGCAGTTCGGACACACTAACCTTGCATATGTATCATTTTTACATTGTCACGGTGGCCTTGCTATATTATAGCTGGCAGTTTGCATAACTAGTTGATGTTTGTACTGCTTCTTACAGTTTTGGGATACATCAGTTGAATACAAAATCTAAGAAATAACTTGGAACAAAGTAGCCAGAAATACTATTTACTAAAGTGCAGTGTAAGAACTAATATCGACTATCAAAACCAACAACCTTAAAAAATGCCGCCTTAAAACAATGTGAGTCTAGAACTTGGCGCGCAAATGGAGTGCAAGGCACACCTCCATATTCTACATGAAAAGTAAACTGCAGAATTAAATGCAGTCAAACTGTTATCTCAAACATCTAAAAATGACCTTTTTAATAACAAGAGCAAGAGAAGGATTTCCTGTTGATACTAGTCTGCTATAAATTGTGATCTTTAAACCTTTTTTGTTTGTTTGTTTCATTTCCTGTTATCTGTACAGTCTCCACGAGCACTCCACGATTCAGGTAAAAATTTCATACAGTACATACAGTACACTTCATTACCATGATATCCTAAAAATGTATACAGCATACCTGTGTTACTGTAACGCTAGTATTATGTGAACTTTATTACTTATTTGTTCTGCATTAAAGGTTCATTGTGTTCAAATTATTACATTCAATAAAAAAAAAAAATCATTTATTAAAGTAATGCTGAAGGCACACCTCCATAGTTGCATAATGACATGCCGGTTTCACTACCCTGGTGGTATTCCTTTGAATATGCTTGCCTGGATGTGAGAACACTTTGAATGCACATTTTGAAATAAATGATTCCACATTTTTGCACTTACATTTTTTTGCAGTACTGAGTAAATAATTGTCTATTGAAGGCTCTATCTTGGAACCACTAAGGGATTTGTCAGGTTTTGATAAGACTATGGGAGGGCATTAATCTTTGAAGTACGTTTCCCAAGAAATACTTATGAGAACTCAATTTATGAGATTCTCCAAACCTGCATGTCTGCTAGGAGTGCAGGTTCCCGCTGTGTGTAATCTTGCCCCGTTACACTGAACACTCTATATCCCACTGTGTGTAATCCTGCCCTGTTACACTGAACACTCTGTATCCCGCTGTGTGTAATCCTGCCCCGTTACACTGAACACTCTGTATCCCGCTGTGTGTAATCCTACCGTTACACTGAATACTCTGCATCCCGCTGTGTGTAATCCTGCCCCGTTACACTGAACACTCTGCATCCCGCTGTGTGTAATCCTGCCCCGTTACACAGAACACTCTGCATCCCGCTGTGTGTAATCCTGCCCCGTTACACAGAACACTCTGTATCCCGCTGTGTGTAATCCTGCCCCGATGCATGATGCATGAAACAACTACTTTGGCTTAATTTGTCTGTTCTCTTCACATATAAGGCAAAGTACTAATGCTCTTTCTTTTTCATGTAGATAATGACAATGACTGAAAACGGTGCTGAAGGTAGGTTGTAAAGATTATATACATTTTCCTCGAGTACATAGTCCCTTTAGATTCAGCCACCAAACTTAGCTCCCTTGTTTTTATTAAGAGGGTTTGTATGTTCTAGGAGTTACAAAATAGTTTTCAGCCACCTTACACATACCGCAGGATGAACTACCGGTAGTTGAGATTCCCTTCGAGGAACAGGCCCCTTTATAAAACAGATATGACTTCATAGCAAATAGTGTGTGTGTGTGTGTGTGTGCGTCACTGAAAGTAAATACATTTTCTCTGATTTTATTTCAGATCTGGATCGAATTTTCTTACAAAGTGCCAACAAAGTATTCATTGCTAATATCAATGAAGTTGCTCTTTCACAAATTTTGGATTCCCTTTATAGTGATGGAATGATAGTCCATGAGGAAATGAGTACTATTAACAGTGAGAAGGTTGTGCATAAAAACAACAGAAAATTACTTTCCATCATGACACACAAGACTCCAAAGCACCGCAGATCTCTCATAGATTTGCTGAAGAAGGAACACACTGATGTGTATGAAGAAATGCAGAAAGCAGGTATTTCAGTTTATTAGGGTTTGTAACTTCTGATATTTATGATCTACAGTAAGTACAGGCCAGAAACCAAACCAGACAAAAGTTTTGAGTCTCTCATTGACAAAGCACGCATTGTGTTCCTTGTCATTTCTCATAGAAAAAAGAGCTCTGATCGTTTCTTTTAGTTTTATTAATCATGCTACTATTGTGTGTTTACAGTTAAACAATTCCATCATATACCTTGAGAGAGATGATTTATTAGTTATTAACTAACACAGACATTTAATTATTTTCTGCTGTACATTTGTTATTTTGATAATAAACGTATTCAGGTTAAGGGAAGGGTTGGATTGGCTTAGTGAAAGGTACGTAAGGAAATTCAATTCGAAAAATGTAACGTGCTGTTAAGTTAATAATTAATTAGTTTTTACGTTATATTTAACGTAACATTTTTGCCAACATTTCAATTTTTTTTATTTTTCAGCAAACCTGAAGAAAAATGGACCACAGCAGTCTCGTCTGGGTAAACACATGGATTTTTGTGTGTGAAGCTTGTATACTGTATTATATTAGTGTTTATATTGAATGTATTTTATTAATATACAAGGCTGACAAAATTTATTGGGTTAAATCAACACATCCTTTGGCTTATCTAGCTGATGTTGATACTGACACAGAATAAGCCACGGGGATCACAATGACATCATCAAACCAATATTGCTCATAAGATTACAGAGCGAAACAATGCTTAAAGAAGAACACAGCAGTAAAGTTAGATAAAACCTAATCGGAGCAAGACCTCAATCACATTTAAGAAAAGATGCAAAAAACCTTGAAAAATATTTGTTTGTGAAATAGTGTTTTATTTGTCTTTTGTCAGGATCTCTCTCGGATTGGGAGGAATATGCTAGAGAACATCTAGAAGATATCATTCAACAACTTACCAATGAAATAGGAGACAAGAGGATAAAACAACTGGAAGATGAACTGAAAAACCGTCAGTTAAAAAAAGACTGGAACTGTAGTGACAGTATGGCGAATGAAATATTTAGCAATGAGGAGCTGGAGGCCTACCTATATAAAGAAGCCTCTGCACGTAGAAGTTGCACGTTTCCTACCAAAAAAGCTTTTGAGATATTATTTGTGAAAAAAGCGGTGTCAAACAAGGGTGGCACTTTAATGAGACAAAAAACATCAGACAATGGAATGGGTTCAAGTGAGGGTGGCAGACTAGATAGTGGTATTTCTGATGGTAGCGCAAGCCACAGTGATTTGCCAGACATGGCTGCAGGTGGAAATGAGGGAGGCACCAGTGTTCAAAATGAAAGTATATCTCAAGAGGAGGTGTTTGGGGAAAATAACCCTTCAGAGACAACAATTAATTATTGTTCAAGTATTCCTCAAAGGAGGAAATATTCAGGACCAAACAAAAAAAATATAAAAAAACAGAAACTGGAGGGAATGCAGCTTGTACAAACTTACATAGAAAAAAATAACATTACTTACACAAACTTACACATGATTAATAACAAACAGCACAACATTTACAGGTGCCTTACGGCTCATGAGTGCTATGTATTTTGTGATACGAACCGTGAGAAGAATGTCATTCTAACAACTGAGACGGCATCAGTGTTGAAAAAATCAGGGGGGTTCACAAAACCTTATGCCTTCAAACTGCAGTACAACATGGGAGTGCTCGGAAACATTGCTAGAACTGATGTGCTGCTTGATGAAAATAATGTGAATAAGTGCCAATATCGCAAGTCTTATTTCATGATGTTTATAGATTACTTTGAGGAGTTTGTTAAGGATGTACTCATCCCTGTTCTTGCAGTATTTTTAAAAGTTCAGAAGAAAAGTTTGTTGAAAATGGAAGCTGAGTAGGCTGTAGAAACAACAGGCCCACTGTCTCTACTGGTTACCATGGTTTTAAAGATAAAGTGCTGTTCAATTCAGGAAATGCGTTTACATGCTGTTAACATTGACACCTTGGAAACATGCAACCCAATCAATAACAACACAGTGACTTGAACTCATTGTAAATCACATGTAAGAAATGAACAAGTCACAGCAACTGATACAAATATGTTGATTTGATTTCGCGTAAAATATGTAGTATTGAATTAACGGTTCAAAACCAATTGATTTTGTGTTGTGTACTGTAGTTTTACAAAGTTAAGACACAGAAAACGCTTTCTGTGGCGAATGAAGGAATGTTTAATTGTCTCTCCATTTGCTTTGTGGTGTTTGGGGTGTAACTAGTGATTGTATAATTGCTTTTCTATTAAGCGTGAGCAACAATATTTACTTGAGTAAACTTGCAAATATAATCAATGAGACGGACTAATATACAGTTTGTCTGGCTATTATTAGAATTAATGCTGTGTGGTCACTGTATTTTTGTTTGCATTATAATTTTCTTTTGCTTTTTCAATTTTCCTAATAAAGCTTATCAATAATACCAAAGAATTAGAGTGCTTTTCTAAGCTTACATTTGCACCATGATAAGTCCTGAGTCACAGCAGGTTCTATCGTCTACAATTCACATTAAAGTGGACATTAAAATATCACCTGTAGGTAGGAATGCATCTCAGCCTTTTGAATGGAAAGGCAAGGGCTGAATGCAGAGAGGAACATCATGCCATTCAACTAGAGAGAGCTCTAGTCGAGAGGTAAGCACGCGTCTTACGCTGATGTCAAGAGGAGATCTATTGCATGTATCAAGTTTTTGTAGAATTGCATTTCTAAATTAATTCACCCATCTCCAATACTACCCTGACTGTATAATTCATTTACAGTCCCTGTTCTACCTGCATTTAAAAAAGAAACCTAACTTGTCAGGAAATGTTTTTGTTATTAATTTGTATGGTTTCTCAAGCAATGTTTAAATGTATTGTAATTGACTGTCAGCTGTGATTCCCTTCATGGACCTCACCCTATCCTGGCCTGTCACTGCAGCTCCCTATCCTGCCACTCCCTTCAGGAAAGTGGGAATCCATTCAAATTCTTATAATAGTTACACAGTTACACATCCAGCTATACTTGATGGCCATGTGTGCTTTACAAAAATCCTACTTTAAAACAACATGCACTTTCAGAATGTGGCCACAAGATGGAACTGTATGCTATTACATGTGTATCCAGAAACAACATGCAATATCAGAATGTGGCCACAGGGTGGAAGTGTGTGCTATTCCATGTGTATCCAGTTGCATGTGCTCCCCAAGGTAAACACAACTTATGCACTGTTTATAAGGAGGTATATCGTGGCTTCTTCCTTAATTGCATTACTGGTGCATTCGTTTGACTGCACTTGCATTGTCATTATAAAGCACAACCATATACCCCACTGTCTCATAACTCTCTTACTAAAGCATTACAATGAGGGAGCTGGTGTGTATTTTTCAAAACAAGGGGTTCACAACAAACTTTTACTGCAAACTTATAATATTTTCCCAAGCCAACCCAAAACCCCAATACTTTCACATTAGAAATATGTTTTCACTGCATGGCGGCAGGAGAGATTACCAGGGATGTATTTTAAAGCCTTGAAATCTGAAATCTGATCAGCATGCAGGGTGGGACAGACTGGCTGAGGTAATGCCTTCTGCTCCAAATCCACACACCTTGCTAACATGTAGCGACAGGCTCTTCATATCACGCTACACAGCGGAGAGGAAACTCCACTCTTCAGGTGCTGTGCAGTCACTGCCGGCGTGGAAGAACGTTGTTCGTTGTCCTGGGGTAAGCCTTTTGCTTTTTTTTTTTTACATGGTTCTGTTTTTCAGAATTTGTACCACTTTATAAATGTATATACTGTAGTGTAGTACTGATTACTTCTAACAATGAGGTAGACACTTGCAGTGAAAACGATTTAGTATGATTACTAAAGTGAGTACATTTCAAAATCTGTCGCAGCCTCCCTGACTTCCTGTGCATTTTCCATTGATGCTTTTGCTCTGAAGATGCAACGGTTGACTGATTGATTAATTGATTGACATTAATTGCCCTTGTGCCCTATTTGGAGCCTCAGGCTTACAGATGTAATCGATTACTAGCACACAGATGTTTGTCAATTCCTATATTATATTGCCATGTATAATATATGTTTGCAGTTGTATTTGAAGGCTTTTGTGAAGAGTCAACATCATTTTTTAGCTTTTGAATAATAACGTTTTAGCAATGTATCGATTTATTGTCTGATATTTGAAACTGCTTGCATGTATTATTCGTGTCCTTTTTGCCATCTTTACATGGAACCAACTTTCAGAAAATGTGAGTAAGATTTGATTCGGTAATGTGTGTATTTATCAGGCGGCTCTGGAATTGATTGATAGAGCTGATGGTTCACATGTTTTGGGATCCACAAGACATGTTGTGCTCTCAGGAAATCTGTTAACCTTGTCTTCTGGGTCTACGCATGGTTACTGCAGCACGTAAGATGTATGAAATTATCCTGTTAGCTACAACTACTTTAAGTTTGATCATGGCTTGACTATGGTTTACTACACTTCATTATGCTTTTACCATGGCTTTATAAGGGGATCATTCTTTGGGTAGAGCACTCACTTTCCATCCCTTGAACCCGGATTTAATTCTGAGTTGGAAAACCATATGCATCCCCTCATCTAAAATTCTTTAAAATGATCATTCAAATATCCAAACTATGCACATTTCATTCATACTAATTTATAATTATAAAATATAAGTAGTACCTGTAATACCAAGCTAAAAAGAAAAGGCTAGTCTTTGTCAATCTTTCATAATAACCATTACAAATGCAATCGCACTTTAAAAATAACATGTCAACATTTACATTGAAATATGATACATACATGTCTAAACACTGCCATTGTTAAAATGGTACCCTGGCCTTTTAACTTTAAATGATTGAATCAATGGCGTTTTTTAGTCCATAATTGTTTAGACCAGTTAATAGATCCCTTTTAATCTTAACAGATTGCACCGTAGCAAACAATTTTATAGACAAGCACTAAGCCGTACTGTGGTGTATATATGTCTCCTGGTTTCCAAGCAGGTCCACCCATCAAGTCTGTAAATACTAATTATGAACAAAGTGTTTAACATTCAAATTACACTACAAACCTGTATACTTTATATACTTTTGCCATGGCATGTTTGCACTGTAATTTTGCAGTGTTCCCATGGTTATACTATTACTTCACCACACTCTATCATGGTTTGCCATGTTTGAATATGCTTTACCATACACCTCTGGGCTTTACAGCGCTTACCTATGCTTAAGCATGCTTTCACTGTGCTTTATCCCACTCTGCTTGCTTTAACTATGGGGAACTTTTAAAGAGATAATAGGTATGCTTCCTGTAGTGGCTGAGCCAAAGTTCTTGTCTCCACCAAATAAAAATGAATTTAAACTGTATTCCTTGTGCAGAGTCTGTAAGTATACCTGTACAATTAAAAGGGTTTAGCTTCCAGAGCTTGTTAAACATTCTCCTTTTTATTTACACTGTTGTGTGAGGTTCTTTCTCCAATATTGGGATTTTGGTTCTTGTGAATGGTGTGGTCATGAAATGTTAGGGCATTGGGGAAAATCATTTTGAGTTTTCTGTAAAGTTTCCCCCTATTAAAAAAAAAAAAAGAAATCTGTATTAAACTAGCAAAAAACATTGCAGATGTAATTTTGGTTTGGGTTGTTTCGGACTAGTTTTATAACATTCAAATTTTGAATTCTTTTCAGAAAATGATATGGGGGGGACGAACTTTGCAATCGCTACAGTTACTGTGCCTGATATTTCATGTGGGCAAATTTTCCATGTAATACATTTACTATGAACAGGGCAATTATGTTTTACTGAATCGGTATAGTTATGAATTATGTGGATGGATTGTGATTGAAAGAACTCAAGACTGTAGCCTTCTGTCCTGAAAATACAAAACATACCAATCTGCCAACAGTTGTTGGAGTGAGTTGTTGGAGGGTGTTGCTGGACTGAAACCAGTGCAGACTGTGTGAGGACCTGTTGGCTGAGTGCAGACTCAGTGTGTCTGTCTCTTATCTGCAAGGCCAGCTCGTCTTCCATTTCAAAGTGGTGAAAGACGTCTGCTGATTTCTAGGTCCTATGGAATATTAAGAAAGCTGGCAGCAGGAATGTGAATCACTGAATTATTTGTAATACATTTGTGATGAGTGGTTCTAGAGTATTGCCATAGCTATCCCCGTTTCTTCAGCGCTGTTTCACATTTTCTGGACGGTTCCAAACAGTCTAACATCATAATCCAAACAACTGCTACTGTATTTCTGGTTCAGGCGTGTAACATTTCCTAGACACTATTACAAATAGTTTACTGGAAATGAGGCATATTCAGTAAAGTCACATGACTGCTTTGGAGGGAAAAGGATCTTGACTGTTTGTATTGTACTATACTGAGGTTGTCTTGGCAACACATCTGCTAAAGGTGTAGATCCAGGAGAAGGGGTGATGTGTTACCTGTTCGAATAATTCAAATTGCAGCACAGGGGAAGGGCTGCAGCAGTTAAAACATGTTTTCCCAAATAAGAGCCTTTTTAAACAAAACTAAAACCTAAAATAATTCCCTCTGGTACAGATCTCCCTGCAGTGTTTAGGAGAAACACATCACTGCCCTGCCATTGCTTTATCTCTTGTTGACTCCAGCATTGTATTTTTCAACTTAATCCTTTGATTGTTTTGATATTTGTATTCATCGCCCGGGAACATGTTTCTCAAGTTTTACTCAGGAGCGCACGCCAGGAGAAAGAGAATTACTCTTTGAAACACAATAGTGTACCCAGATCAAGCTCCCTCCTGCAACAACACTAATCTGTTCCCACAATATGCTATTTCAATTAGAGCATTGTTACAGGAGGCAGCATGATCTGGATACACCACAATGTTTATAAGAAAAAACCTCTTTCTTTCTGGCAAAGTACCAAGTAAAAGTTAATTAATATCAATGTGTGAATAAAAATATCACAATTTGGCTCTGTCATGTGTTGAACAACACTCCTAGATGTACAGATAATGGACCACATCCTGTTGTGTGTTCTTGGTTTCCTAGCTGGCCTGTAGTTAATAAACCACACGAGTGAAGCTCACAGTACCCACTCAGTTTATGGCATTGTTTTCTCTTAATTTCAGAGCCTGTTTGTTATTTTACACTATATAAAAAAACTAAAGTTATCAAAATAATTAGAATTAGCATTTAATTAAGTTAGTATTGTGATCATTTATGGAACTGTCATCAGAAGTTAAGTGATGTTTATGGAAGACTTGAGGACGTTGTCTATCAAATATTGAAATTATTTAAAAAAAAATAAAAAAAACCCATAAAATCCGAACCCCACTGCATTTTATTTCCAGCTCAGTCAGAGATTCTGCTCTTGACAGGCACTGACGCGACCACATCCTAGCTCAACAAAATTGACCTTTTAAAAGGTATGCTGAAAACACTTGTTGCATAATTTCTCTTACTGCTTTCTCTTATCTTTACCTACTTCAGAATCAGTTTATTTCCTTTTACACCTAACCAGCCCTAAAGTTAATGCTTAAATAACCCTGGCTTAAATAAAAACAGTACATTTATTTGATTGCATTTCTGTTTTATTTAAGTTTTGATAATCTCCACACTTGACTTAACTAATAGGATGAAATATTTAATGGTCTGCTCTATTGGTATTCACTTTAGCCAGGACTAGAAGCAGGTTGCATGCATGTTCGGAGACCCTGGCCTTACACCAGCGGTTTGCAGCCATGCCCTTCAGCTGCCGGTCTTGTACCGTACCTTGCAATGAACATGGTAATGTTCGGAAGGTGAGTTAAACACATTTGTAGCAGATACAGCATCTGCTTCTGCTACTGCCCGTAACATTTTAACATCTCTCACATATTGTTATTTTTGACAGGATGTCAGAAACTAAAACAAGCAGTGTAATTGGTTGCTGCACAAGATGTAAATTCTCTAGAAATGACCAACAAAATCATCACAACAATAGGCAAAATACAGTGTAACTTTGTTATCCGGGGAAGTACTGTATGATGCATTTGAATTTGAGTCCAGCTGACATCTTTACCCGTAGAAAGGAGCATTTCAGTGTTGCAAAATTCAAATGTTACACTGAATTCACCACTGATCACTGTCTGATTTCCTTTAAGCAGGGCTCTGCTTGAGTGCAGCACTGTCTGCATCCGGCCCGTCTTCTCCACTCCTTTAACCCCATCATGACTGGGAGCACATCCTGTAGATACAATGTCCTGTGTATTTGATCTGTTTTTTTAGTAATGTAATGATGGTTAAATTGAAGGTTACCTTGTGGCATGGCTTTGATTAGTAAATAAATTGCCGGTAGTTGAGTAGGGTTTGCAACCCAAATAATGTGGCAGTAGGCAAATTCATTTCCAAATATACCCATTTCAATCTAGATGTCTACACACCTTAACCATAATAACCAAACATTATCCTGCCTTTCAAAATGTTAGCTTCCTGTTCTGTGAGGGAAGTATTTCAGACTTTTCAACCACATTCCCGGATAAATCGAACAATGGTTTTGTAAAAGACCACAAAACAATCTATCAGTCTGTTTAGAGATTTGTGTGATAATGTGAGCTAAAGACTGATTACAATATGTGTGTGTGTGTGTTATATATATATACATCTGGGTGGCCAGCCAGTACGTTTGTGTTACATTGTCCATTGCTGGTCTCCAGCACAACCTTGTTTTATGACTGACGAACCTCAAGTTCACACGCCAGGCTGTCATTTCAATTGCTTTATTAACTGTGCAGTTGTATCATTTAAATATGAACTAATAAATAACAATTTATCCGACGACAATAAGATAATTGGTTATGGAAAATTGGGATAATTGTGGTTCCAAGTCAAAAGCCCTGCAGTATCTTACACTATGCCCTGCTGACAATCCCAGCTTCTTTTGGTTAATTTGAATATTTTTTGGCCTCTTACTGGGTATTCAGCCGGTATAGAAAATCCTAGATAGGCTTAAAGGGAATAGATATGGAGGAAAGACATAAAACAGCCAACCTTAGAAGTTAAAAGGGCCCGTTTAACCAGCTCCCCGACCAGCACCAACTCTGGTGAAGCCCCATGAACAGCTGAAACACCGTCTCTGAGCAGCATGCAGCATGCACCAGGACTGGTCATTGCTGGAGTTTTCCACAGGGATACTCTGCGCATAATATGGCAAATATTGTGTACATATGTTTACTGCGGTATATAATTTGCAGCATGTATTTAATTGTATTCATACGAGATATACAGTATATAAAGAAAAAACTATATTAAATGTACTTATTTATTTGATTATATTTTAGACATACTGTATAATGATTGACTCGGTGAAGAAAAAAAAGTATATATTCGGAAAAACACAGACATTCAAGAGTTTGTTTAGCATAAGGTCGGTATTGAGAAAAAATATCAGAGCAAAACAAATACATTGTTTTAATATATACCACAGTGTATGCCTATTTATATTTAGCATATTGTTCACATGTGCTTTGGGAAATGTGAACACACACTGTGCGTGCATTTCTAGCAGTCTGATACTAACATACCTTAAAAATGCCGCGTTTGTGACGCCACCTCCCGGTCAAATCCGTTTGCACGGTGACCCTGAAACTCCTCCTCGCAGTGTCTGCCTGGATGTGTTGACAGCTCTCGAATTTCAGATCCTTTCCAGCTCCAACTGGCTGGCTGTGACCGGCTGGTTGGCTGACTGACTGGCTGAATCTCCGCGAGAATGGTTCTGCACTCCTGCCGTCTCCCTCTGTGCAATCCCGGGAAGAAATGACAGCGCCGGGAAAAGGCGAAGACGCTCGTTCAGTGCATTGAAGGTACTGTATCAAAAGTATATAGCAGTCATTGAACTCGCTTCAGCTAAGAAGACTCCGTTCTGTTTTGTTCTGTCTCTCTCTGTTACAAATGGATGGATTCACGGCGTGTGCAGCTTTGCACAGTGTAGACATACTTATTTCATTTGCAACTTGACAGGCTGTTATAAAATATTTTAGCATTTTTATCCTGGCCTCTATAAACCAAAAATGAATACCGTAGAGAAGGGGGGCGCCCTGCATACGTGTCACGAGATTAATATTACATAATACAGACAATAAATAATACAAATAGTAGAAAACACCACTACAACGAGAAACTTCAGATTTATATCGCACATACAAGAAGTGCCATCGTTTAATACTGCTTCTTTTTGAGATTACGGAACCAGTCGCATATCTGCACTATCCTGTTACTTTTTTTTTAGATGGGTAGAGACGCGGTTTCACATATAAAGAGGTTTTGTTTACTGTGTTTTGCAAATGATTTTGTCGCAGCAGGAAGAGCTGTTGAATAGAGCCTTTGAATAGCGAGTAGTACATCGCCCTTCCAAAAACATAACGCACTATTTAGTATGTTGGGCATTACGGTTTAAATTTTTTTTTTTTTAATGCAAACATAGATACTTATTTCTAGTTGTCAGCACGCTATATTCATTACAAACATTATTATTATTATTATGTAATTGGTGTGTACTAAATAATTATCTAGAATTATTATTATTATTATTATTATTATTATTATTATTATTATTATTATTATTTTGTGTTTACTAAGTACACAGTTATTTATAAGGCTCTTCTTGGCAAAATCACAAACTACCTTAAATACATTTTCAATTACAGAATTTGGGGAAAAAAACGGCATTCAAGTTGTCTTGCTCCGTTGTCTTGCTCCGTTGTCTTGGAATAAACATAAAGATTATCTGAAACTCGGTGTTTTAATATCGCTTAAGGAGTTTAAACCAAAACAATGGTCATTATGTAGCTGAGACATGTGTTTATTTTGGCAGATGCTCCTACATTAGTCTTGTACTTTAATTAAACTTGTTTGTATTGGTTGTGTTTATATGAATTTCTGTGTTTTGTCTGATATTCCACCTCCTTGACCAGATCTCCCTTGAAAAAATAAATTTTAATCTCAATGGGACTTTGCTGGTTAAAAAAAAAAACAATAAATAAATAAACACCAATAAAGCACGATGGCAGTACCCAGTAATAAACTGTCCATATCATTTTACAGTAAAAACAGGCTTGACTTTCATTCTTTTCTTGTCAGCACAATGACGTTTGTCAAGCTTCAAGCCAGTGCTGGCCATTGCTGAAACTTTTATCTGGGGACTGTCTCTGGAAGGGCCAGCAATTTCCAACTGACCACTGTACTGTATCACTGCAACACATTCACAAGTCTCCAGTTTCTTGCCTATGGAATACTGCAGATACACAATCATGATGTTAAGATATACACTGCTCTGTGGAATATTTACACTGAGAACCAGCAGTTTGAAAACAACTATCACATGTTGAAAACCAGCAATCTACTTTAAGTAACCTGTTTTATTTCAGAGACACACAACTCACAGGCTCACAGTATGCTGCAAAGGATGTTTCATGTTAAATATTCCTTAAGGTTGTCTCTGGGATCAAACGCCTGCCTTCCAAGAACAAACAAACCTGAAGGGGACTTGCTAGACATTTCCTGGTAAATTGTGGTTTACATTTTCCATCAGTCCATTTCCTGACACTTTCTGTGTGTGTGGTTGTATGTATTTTATCTATTTATTTATAGACACCATGTCTCTTAAGGGAGTTGGTGCTTTGTAGCTATTTTTAAATTTCCCTTTAAATCCAATTCTGAATAAAACATTGTTTACAGTAGACATTTGTTAAGCTAATGCAAACTAATAAAACATTTGGAAGTTTACCTAAACTAATATTAGGTAGTCCAAGGTCAGTGCTAATCAGGGTCTGTGACACTACAGGTTTGTGTTTAAAGTCTTAGTTAAAGACTTTCACTAAGGCTTAAAACGTTTTTCTTTTCTTTCGTTCCAGTGATGTCTTATACTTTAACATACATATACATAAAACTTGTGTTTTATGTATGTGAATATTAAGTATAAGACATGACCAGTGAGAAAGTTTAAAAGATTCATTTGTTTTTGTACTTTTTTCAGTACAGTATTGTGTTTTGTTATGCCATTAGGATTCCAATAGACACATATTTATGATGTATTGTGCTTTTGTGAAACAGTATCTGTTACTTAAAAAATGTCTAGTTGTCATTTAATGGAAAAATACACTCCATAGTTTATCTTACACTAAGAGGAGAGATATGTAGTACAGATTACCTGTGTTACCTGTGAATTATATAACATTTTACCTCAGTTTCTTTATTTTTCTGTTTGTCTCCTATGTGTTAAAACCTTGAAGTAATATCTCAACATGAAATTAAATACCACAATACTTCCTTTCATTTGGTTAATGTATCTGAAACAAAACTATAAGGGGGAGTGAGAAAATATTAGATATGTTCTTTGTTTTGTGGTATCATTCATTGCTAAACACCCAACCCAATTGAGCACAGAGAAAGGGGTCTTTATACAGTGGCAAAATGTGCTTATAAATAGATCAAGGAATCAAATTCACTAAAATGGAAAGACAAAAACAAAGCAGAAACCGTGGGCTTTTAATGGTGAACATAAGTAGGGCAAGTATGACCACATTATTGTGCATCCTAATTTTGTATTTAACAGATTTTTTTATGTATAGATTGCTAATCTCCTGTAAAACTAATCTGATTAAATCAATATATCTTGAACTGTCAGAACCCGTGCTTAATTTGAGTCTAGTTAAAAATCTCGTAAAATGCTTTCTTTTTAAATTCTCAACACAGTTGTATCAAGTCTGCAAGTTCTTGCATGCATGCTAAAGACAGACAGTCTGCTGCCACGTTTCTAGCCTCCTTTAAATTACTTTATGATTTCAGCTTGAGTGCCTTTAAGTAAGATGACACTGCAGGCTTCAACTTTATTGTCGTTTTTTATACACAATTCACTGGGCGTGAGCTGGGGGGGAAGGATAAGGCAGAAGAAGTAGCAAGGAGCAGTTAGTAGGACAGAATGTGGTCACCGACTGGGGCCGACGCTGCCGACATCCCAGGGGCGGAGGACCCGGCAACCGGAAAGGATAGAAAAGAGGTCGTCGACTGGGGCCGACGCTGTCGACATCCCAGGGGCGGAGGACCCGGCAACCGGAAACAGGATAGAAAAGAGGTCACCGACTGGGGCCGACGCTGTCGACATCCCAGGGGCGGAGGACCCGGCAACCGGAAACGGGATAGAAAAGAGGTCACCGACTGGGGCCGACGCTGTCGACATCCCAGGGGCGGAGGACCCGGCAACCTGAAAACACATATGAGGGTTATGACTTGAAAAGCCGCCCCTCGGGAGGAGATGAGAGAGGTACCCAGCATCTGAGGCTTCTGTAAGGGGCGCTCGTAAAACCCCTGATTGGCCGAGACATCACGCTGCCTGGGACCTGAAGATAAGGACAAAGCATTGAGGTTAGTATAGGACTCGGCACGAGTGACCACGTCCTGAAGAGAGGCAGAATAGAAGAGAGCCTCGAGTGAGAGGCGCGCAGGAGCTGCGACAGGACAGAGTTTGGCCGGGGGTCCACTCTGACTCACGCGGTGAGAACCCCTGAAGGTAAGGGAGGCGGCTGCCTCGCCCTGAGCTCGGGGAAGTGAGCCTCACTTGCCCCCCAAAGGATGGACCCCCGGCACCTCACGAAAACTCCCACACCGTGAGACAAACAAGACAGCACATGCCAACGCATAACATACACAAAAGATCAGAATGACGAACAGGACTAACAGAGGGAGATTAGTAAATTTGTTAGAAGGATGCGAATATGTGTATACCTGCCGCTCAGTGGAGAGGAAAAAACCCCTTGAGGAAGATTAGGGGAAAACCTCTGGTGGCCCCGGCGAACAGGTAGCCCCCACTCCGGGCATGCTAGCGATTTTAAAATGGGCTGCAACTATATCGGAGGAGATGAATGAACGTAATAATCTACTGCGGAAGAGGACCAGTGGCCCATGGTCTTAAATCAGACTGTGGTTGATGCTGGCTCTTGCAGCGGAGGTCGCTGCACCTATACGAAATGAATGGGGAGAATACAGCTGAGGAGGGAGGCCTGCTCTAGAAAGGAGGGTGGAGTGGTTGGCTGATTAGGAGATCTTCGTCACTGCAGGGAAGCTTGAAGCTGAAGGAACTGTGAATTCTGAGCTTCTGAGGAAGCCGAAGAAGGCCGAGAAGCAGATGAGATACCTTGACTTTGAAAATAAGGGGCAGATAGGGGAATCTGCTTGACAGCTGAATTAACTGACCGCGCTGAAATGGATCCGTCTGGAGGTACACAACTGAATGATGGAGTAAATTAGAACTGTGAATTCTGAGCTCCTAAGGAGACCGAAGAGGGCTCAGATGCAGATGATCTCCATAGGCAGATCCTTGTATGGGGAAAAGTGGCGTTTCCGAAGAGTAGAATGAGCAAACTGAGAATGGTCATTGATGCGGACAGCGGGAAGGTGAGGCAGAAGGGAAGGCTCTTAAGAATCAGCTGTTAGACAGATGGTCTCCATGAGGAGATCTTCGTAAGGGGACAACCAAACTTTCCAAAGAGTAGAGATGAGTGAATGGAGAATGTCTGTTGATATGGGCAGGCTGGAAGGTGCAGCAGGGGGGGGGGACTTTGAAGATTCCGCAAAGAGTCAGACAAAATACCGGTATGGAAAGAATGGTGGGAAGAAAAAATCCCTAGCTGGACGATAAAAGCCATGATCTGGTTTGATTTGAAGGAATAGGGTGAATCCGATTCTGGCACAGAACGTTTAAAACACTGACCAAGCTGTACAATATGAAGCTTTCAAAGGAGGGAGAGAGTTGCAGATATGAAATGCTGAGGGCAGAGATGAGATGTTGACTATCCTATGTGTCAGTTAATACGGGATCAATCTGCGGTCTGCTACTATCATGTCTGCTTGAAATGGAAAAGGTGAACTCACATTGAGAGACTGGGTTTCACAACTCCAGTTATTCTCCTAGAGTGGAACTCCTTAACTCATAAACAAGACAGATTTCCAGTCTCACCGCGTCTCTCACCATGTATTAATGCTGTAATATTTGAGAGGATGTGTGGACATATGAATAGATTGCTGAGAAAGACAAGCACCTCGTATTTTTGATTAGATGGGGATTAGCATTAGCCTTGCCTGCAGAATGCTTCCACGATCTGAGTATTGGAAGAAAGCGGAAGCGTTGGAAGATTTGGAGTAGTGCAGGTACAGATTTAGACTGCGAACTAAAGCAACTTGCATGCTATAATAGTGAGTAGATCTGAAGAGGGAGCAGAGATCTGCTGCAGTGAGGAGCAATTAACAGTAGAGGACGGGATCAGCTGAACGGTGCAGAGATCTGAGGAAGTAAACAAAGAAGTGCTGTCAATAATGAGTGGTGGTCTGCTGTAGAGAGAGAGAGATCTGCTGAAGCAGGGATCTGTAATAGTGAATGGTGGATTGCCATCGGTAGTGTGATGATCTGCTGTAGAGCACAGAGATCTGCTGAATGCGGTGGATGTTGGACTGTGAGTTAGTGATTTAGATGAAGCCAGAGATGGAGAATACATAGAGCTGAGGCCGCTGTAGAACCTAAGAGGATGAAGAATCCGTTGCTCCGAGACTGCTGAAAAATCTAGTGATTTTGTCGGGAGTAGTCCGCCTCAAAGGGGGGGTGGGTGGGTGGGTAAGAGTTGAAATTGAAGAATGTCATTTGATATAGATACAGAGGATGAGGCAGGAGGGGAACTCCCGAGAATCCAGAGTGAGAACTGCGGGAATAGATAGAAAAGCTGTCCGAGCTTCGCAGTGAAACCAAACTGGTTTAATGTATAGAGAGAGAGCTTGTGGTATTATACTGCCATCCAGAGGTTATGATTGGAATTACATCATTGACTTGAGTGAATCAGGGTAGAATCTATGAAGTTATTACGATTAAAATCCTTGTCTATGTGAAACAACATTTGCTTATTCCTTTAGATTTGAATAAATATTCTAGACATGTTTAGGACAGATAGTCATGAATATAAATAAGTTAACGCAATATTTAGATGTCATGGTTCGGCGCATTGAATTCGTCTCCGCCAGTTGTGAAAGCGCAGCAACAGGAAGCCGGAAGATTGCAGTGCTGAGGCGCAGAGCACGCAGAGCCTGATGAAGCAGCCTGGTCACCATGACAACTTACCACTCCCCGCAGTCACTCAATAAGGGCGTTGCCGTGGTAACCGTAGTCTGTGAGGCGCCGGTGGAAAAGTTACAGTACAATAGTGTAGTTGGAGAATGTTGTGACCAGTTGAGTCACGAGCCGCCACTGGTTAAAAATTGAGTTTAGAATGGGCTGGATACGTCTTTAAAATGTTGAACGTAGCTGATGGAGGTCCAGGGCAGGATCTTCTGATGAAACGGTAATTGTGCCGGCTCAGTGGGAGCGGGGGGAGGGGCGTCTGATTGCCAGCGAGGAGTAAAGAAGGATTAAGCCGACAAAACTTCGTGGTAGAATTAAATAGAGCTAAGGTAAGGTGTCACAAAGACGGCCAGAGTGGGTGGTGTCAGACCAGAAGCAGGAAGTAAATAAACAGAGAGATGTGATTTGGTATAAGCTGGGCGCGTGATCGCGCTCAGCATTTAATAAACAGAAAATAAAAGGTTTGAAACACAAAAACACGGGACACGGCACTTGCGCCAAAATAAACAGACAAACAAAACGGACTAACACTAAACAAACGGTGCACGGACAGACAGACAGACACGGCGAGTACAAACAAACTTATCTTTATGATCTTCCACTATTTAGTTTCTCCTCTCTCTCTCACCCGTTCTCCTCTTCCGAACACCCAACCCTGAGTGCAAGAAACGTGCATCTATTTATACTGTTGTGCTGGGATTCAATTACTAATTAATTACTCACTTGAATCCCAGCACGTGAATTCATTACGTGAAACCCCGTGTTCACATATTATATTTTAAATGCACGTGCGTGATGTGCAATCCCGTGCCTAAATACAAACATACCTTTCTAAATACACGTGAAACACAGACCCGTTTATATCCCGTGTACCAATGACTATACACCAACATTAACATACGCACGCATACATACATACACATAACACAAATGCACACAGGGGCGGGGCGCTTTGCCACATATACCCCCCCTTGTGCGCAGCACACATGGCCTCAACGGCCACCTCCCCCCTTAAAAACCCAGCAGTCCAGGACAAAGTCTCGGGCTGGGAAGGGAGGCTTCAGTGGGCCCATGGCTGGCCATGCTGTCAGCACCCCTGCCGGTAGTGGCACGGCTGACAGCCTGTTGGTCCCTTCCAGCAGCGAAAAAGCTGCGGGGGCAGGTGGTCCCCCGACCTCCCCCTTCTTCGTAGCCGGCAGCTCCCTCCTGTGGGGCTCCGGCCACAAGAACTCCTGCAGCGAAACTGCTGCTGGGGAAAGTGGTCTCCAGACCTCCTCCCCCTTCTTCGTGGCCGGCAGCTCCCCTTTCTGGGGCTCCGGCCACCGTACTCCCTGCGGAGGTACGGGCAGCAGAGGCAGCTCCTGCTCCTCTGCTCCGGGCGGTGGTGGAGGCAGAGGCAGCTCCAGCTCCTCTGCTCCTGGCGGTGGTGGAGGCAGAGGCAGCTCCAGCTCCTCTGCTCCTTGCGGTGGTGGTGGCGGAGGCAGAGGCAGCTCCTGCTCCTCTGCTCCTGGAGGTGGTGGAGGCAGAGGCAGCTCCTGCTCCTCTGCTCCTTGCGGTGGTGGTGGCGGAGGCAGAGGCAGCTCCTGCTCCTGGAGGTGGTGGAGGCAGAGGCAGCTCCTGCTCCTCTGCTCTTGGAGGTGGTGGAGGTAGAGGCAGCTCCAGCTCCTCTGCTCCTGGCGGTGCTGGCTCCCTCTGCTGTGGCGGCTGGGCATGTGCACGCCGTGCTGCCTTCAGCAGCATAGCGAGAGGCTGCTGGGGGACACCAGCATCCTGCCCTTCTCCCCCCCAAAAATTTTCAGGGGGTCGAGCCTGTAACTCCTCCCCTTCTGGCTCTTGGGGCTGAACCAGCAGGCATTTTCCCTCTGCTGGTGGCTTGGGTCCCAGGGCTGTGGAAGCCCCGACTTGCCTCCCTTTGGGCTGTGGACGCACCGACTCCTCCCTTTTGGGCTGTGGACGCACCGACTCCTCCCTTTTGGGCTGTGGACGCACCGACTCCCCCCTCTTGGGCTGTGGACGTTCGGGCTCCCCCCACTCAGGCGTAGGACGTTCGGGCTCCTCCCACTCAGGCGTAGGACGTTCGGGCTCCTCCCACTCAGGCGTAGGACGTTCGGGCTCCTCCCACTCAGGCGTAGGACGTTCGGGCTCCTCCCACTCAGGCGTAGGATGTTCGGGCTCCTTCCACTCAGGCGTAGGACGTTCAGGCTCCTCCCATTTGGGCTGTGGACGCTCAGGCTCCTCCCGCTTGGGCTGTGGACGCTCAGGCTCCTCCCCATAGCTGCGTAAGGGACAGTGGGCGAACAGGTGATCCTGGTCGCAGAGGAGGCACCCCGGCGATGGCTTGTTACATCGCCGTGGATGCCTGGCCCTTAGGCGGCACTCCTCCTCACTGTCCTTCACCTCTTTATCCGTCTCTGCCTCCCGCTTGGGCTGTGAAGGCAAAACCAGCAGGCATTCACCCTCTGCTGGTGGAGATGGGGACAGCAGGTACTCACCCTCTGCTGGTGGAGATGGGGACAGCAGGTACTCCTCTGCTGGTGGTCCTGCTACCTGGGCTGCTGTTCCATTTATGGTTGCCTCCAGGTAGTTGAGGACAAACTCCACACCCTCCTCCAAGGTGTTTGGGGTGTGTTCCTCCTGATAGGCCTCCCATCTCTCACTGTCCATCATCCACAGGGCCCGGACGACTATGGGCAGAGACTGGGCCTCCAGCCCAGCATTCTCTAGGAACCAGCCCCGCAGTTTGATGGCGTCTTCTGCCATTGACTTTTTTTTTTTTGTTTTGTTTTTTTCCCCCAAAACAATATTTGTAATTTTTTTTTTTTTTTTTTTTTTTTTTTTTTTTAATCCAGACCCCTCCTGGTCTGACGCTTGGAGGCGCGGCTATCCCACGAAGACACCACGTGTCACAAAGACGGCCAGAGTGGGTGGTGTCAGACCAGAAGCAGGAAGTAAATAAACAGAGAGATGTGATTTGGTATAAGCTGGGCGCGTGATCGCGCTCAGCATTTAATAAACAGAAAATAAAAGGTTTGAAACACAAAAACACGGGACACGGCACTTGCGCCAAAATAAACAGACAAACAAAACGGACTAACACTAAACAAACGGTGCACGGACAGACAGACAGACACGGTGAGTACAAACAAACTTATCTTTATGATCTTCCACTATTTAGTTTCTCCTCTCTCTCTCACCCGTTCTCCTCTTCCGAACACCCAACCCTGAGTGCAAGAAACGTGCATCTATTTATACTGTTGTGCTGGGATTCAATTACTAATTAATTACTCACTTGAATCCCAGCACGTGAATTCATTACGTGAAACCCCGTGTTCACATATTATATTTTAAATGCACGTGCGTGATGTGCAATCCCGTGCCTAAATACAAACATACCTTTCTAAATACACGTGAAACACAGACCCGTTTATATCCCGTGTACCAATGACTATACACCAACATTAACATACGCACGCATACATACATACACATAACACAAATGCACACAGGGGCGGGGCGCTTTGCCACATAAGGCAATCGCAGACAACGGGAATGACGATGTCATGTCGAAGGAGCTTGGAAGTTTAACGGAGGACCAGACTTTCTGATAAAGTTGCAGACAAGTTGAGTAATGAAGCTGCGCTTTGGACGGCTGTGATGCCGAGGTGGAGAACGGATGGAACGGGAAAGAGTAACGTTGGAGTTCTTGGAGCCGAAAAGAGAAGCTAAATGAAAAGAAAGGTAAGAAAATGATTGATATATATCTTGGCAGCGATGTGCAGAGAAACGACCTGCGTGAGCGAGGCAACGAAGTTTAGATATTAGCGGTGAAGCACGAAACGACGGCGTCTGAGCGTTTGCTACAAAAATGAAACACTAGACAGAAAAGGTGCAGGTGATCAGGGCTTAAATAGTAAATAGAACCAATTAACGGGAGATTAGAAAATTGAAAGATTAGCGGCCCCCCCAGCTCCACGCCCCCCGAACCTCGCGAGCTAACATATAAGCTTATTTGATTAGAAAAACATCATGAACGATACAAGCAACTTCTTACACTACTTGGTTTGAGTAAATGAGTAGATGCAACAAAATATGAAAGCTGAACTTTAATTTCAACAAAGAACAATGGCAGATTTTTTATGAGAAATATATTGTAGCCTACTTCAATAGGGACATTAGCCTGATATATTATATTAAACCAAAACAATAAAAAATAACAACAATCTGGTTCTCGCTTGACTTTTTCAATTAATATAATTTAATTAATAGAGAATAAAAAGATACTAAAATAACAACTACCTAGCCTAAATTTAATTAATCGTTTTTGTAATCTATCAGCGGCTTCTGTTGCATCACTGATAATAGTGCAGACCGTGGGTCAAACCAATGTTCGTGTTGGGGTGCGTGTTTTTTTTTTTTTTTTTTAATCAAGGCCGTCCTCTGAATGCCTTTTTTTTTTTTTTTTTTTTAGTAATTTAGTAATCGCCAATTATTTTTTATTATTTTCTCACAATTTGGCATATCCGATTATTTTTTAGGCTCAGCTCACCGCTACCACATCCGCGCTGACTTGGGAGCGCCGAAGACGAGCACACGCTGTTCTCCGAAGCGTGTGCCGTCAGCTGACCGATTTTCTTCACACTGCAGAATCACCTCAGAGCTACAGCGCCAGAGGACAACGCAGCTCTGGGCAGCTTACAGACAAGCCCGCAGGCCCCCGGCAAGATTACAGGGGTCACTGGTGCGCGGTGAGCCGAGGACCCCCTGGCTGACCTAAGCACCCCCCCCCCCCCCCGCCGGGCGGCGCTCGGCCAATTGTGCGCCGTCCCCTGGTGCCTCCCGTCTAAGGTCGGCAATAGAACAGCCTGGTCTCGAACTGCTCGTACTGCTACTTTGTATATGATGTAGAATACGTTTTTGTAAACATCTAACACTAGTACGTACTCTTTCAAATAAACGTGTTATGATTTTGAATGTGCGGTTCTTAAGGACGGTATTATTGTCATTGCTTGTTTGGCACCTCTTTTTTACAAATTAAGCACTGATCAGAACTAATGACTCGAAGTGACTCCAGCAGTTTAGTGACTCGACAGAGTAGATCGGGTCATAACCGGGGAAGGTACAGAACCAACAGTGATTGTCCATGTAGGGACAAATAACATACGTGAGAGGAGGTCAGAGGTACTGAAAGAGAGGCTCACTGAACTCGCTGCCAGGCTTAAAGAGAAAAGAAGTCAAGTAATCTTCTCTGGGGTGCTTCCAGGTCAGAGAGCAAGGAAGGAGAGGCTTAGCAGAATGATTGGTTTAAATATATGGTTAGAGAATGAATGCAGAAGGGAGGGTTTGGGGTTCATAGATAACTAGAGCACCTTTTTGGGGGGAAAGCAAGCTTTACAATAAAGCTGGCTTACACCTCAATGATATTCTGGCATGGAGCACAGAAAGAACTCTTATAAAGAGCAGAAAGGATTTAAACTCATATTCTACTTGGGGCTAAAGGTCTAAATCACCTAGAAAGAACAATGAAATGCTTGTGTCTAAATGCCAGAGGCATTAGAAATACATGCACACATGTCAACGTAAAAGTATGACGTTGGAATCAAAACGTTTTTTTTCTACTGGGGTATGTTACAGACCCCCAGGTCGGAATAGAAACGATAGAACATTATTATATGAAGCAATAAGAAATGCAAGTAGGAGCAGGAATACTGTAATCAGGGATGATTTCAATGCTCCCAATATAAACTGGGAAAATCCGGTGGGGTGTGATACAGTACAACCTGAACTGATTGATGCAGTAAATGATTGCTTCCTGACCCAGTGTGTCAAAAACACAACCAGGGACAGAGCAATTCAATTTCTATTGAATCGGCTGAGGTTCCTGAGGACTGGAAGGTTGCAAACGTTGTGCCAATATTTTAAAAGGGTGTTTTGTGAAAAAATGAGTTTGCTGTGCATTGCCTCAATAATACATCCTGAAAGCACATGTGTTGAAAAAGTGGGGTGCCGATTCAGCTTTCAAACTGTAGAATTGACAAAGCTAGGTTTCTCTCTGGCTCTGAAAACCTGAGAAGGAAAATGCAATACATTTAGGCTTTGTAGACTGCTTCGAGAGCCAAGCAGAAAGAGTGACTGTGTTCCTCCCACTTGACCCAAGCTGGAACTAGGCCCCCAGAAGTGAAAGGCTGCTGTGTTCTAACCCATTGCTCATCTAACACAATTTCCTAGGAATTGAGGAAAGATGGTTTGATAAGTAAGTTGTAGCTTGTAACTGATGGTAAATTCTTTGGACATACTTAGCTATAAACATAGAGTGCTTCGTGTCAGCTGTGATGTGATGTTAGTTTATGTAACCATTTAAAGTGATCTTTTTCTGGAACCAGTAGTATTTTCCCCTGGTTTTATCAGCGTCAGTAAGGATGTGAAGTGAAAACGTCTGGCACAGTGAGCCAGTCTGTAATTGTATGCCTAATAAGTACCTTTTTGTATTCAGCAGAACTGATGCACTGTTACCTCACCCCTTTAAACCCATGTTTGTTCCACAGTTTGGTCAAGCTCAGTGAGTCAAAGGGCCATTCTGTGAGAATGTAACAACTGTTACATTGGATATGTTCTCAGTGTTTACTGACCACCGGCAAGCTCAGTGTTACTCGAATACAGTAGTAAGTGCTATGGTGAATGAATACATTATACTAAGGAACTGCATTATAATTAATTCAATAATTATGTGGACTGTTACAGCCTTAAAGTGGTTATAGCTAACTTAATTCCATCAGTCTTACCCGTTGTGCATTTTAAAAACGATATCCGACATTGTATTTTAAAGAAAGCTCAGGTTGCATCCCTTATTTTCAGGTTTTCCATCTTGAGTGTCCACACCCCTTTCCAGTAACCAAGCTGATATTTCCCTTAATGACTGAGATGCTTTGCAGCCTCTATAGTGACCGGTTTTGACCCCATGGACACTATCTCGGAAGTGAAAAAGCCAGTGAAAATAAGGCAAGCAAACTGTGAATTTTCTTTAACCACATATAATTAGGGCTTCTGATTTCAATTGTAGGATTGTAACACTCTCACAAGATTTAAAGCTATATTACAGTACTAGTAGTATTGACACGCTTGTGAAATGTCAAACAGAATTGCAAATTGTGGCGAAATGTTAAAAAAAATGCCTAAACACACAAAACTCTCAGAAGGTACATGAAGTGTGCAAGTACTGTCGAGTTACTGTACCTATTGTGACAGAAAAAAGCTAAAGTAACCGAAAACAATAATTTCATATAGCTAAAAATAAGCACAGAAAAATTAAATTGAAAATGAAAATACACGTTTCCTATAATATATTAGTATTGACACAGGGGTTCCATAGGGTCTTTAATGTCAGCATCTGTCTTCGCAAGGAGGTTCACAATTCAGGTACTCACCAGGCCACCAGGAGGAGGTCATGGTTGTGTTTTAGCTTGTCTACATTTTAAGGTACCCAATTGTTTTTACATTACATTTTGGCCAGTCTTGTATGGGCTACTGCAGCTGTGACTTTATCCCCCCCCCCCCAACACAACACTTCCAGTAGGATCCTCCTCAGCCAAGATCAGGAACTTGGCACAGCCAGGTCTGCGCTCTCCTGACAGTAACTCATGATGCTCAACACTGGGTTGTGTCTGTGCCCACTGTATTTCTAATAAGCTAAAGCTTCCTTATAATTCAAAGCACCAGAGCAAAGAGAGGGCTTTGGAAACTTTTCTCCACACTAAAAATATTCACGCGTCAAAGTCTGACGAATGCAGCGGACGTCTATTTCTAGATTTTTACTAGATAGATTACATCTCCAGCAAAAGCTCATGAATTTAAAACAGTTATTATTCATTAAGATAAAAGCTTTGTGATAAAGTTGTTTGCTTCCTTTTAAAGTTCATGGATATTGTACAATGACCTATCAGTCCTAATTTGGGAAATGCTGGTTTAAAGTAAATTGTGTGTCTTGGGCACCTCTTTCCGGTAGTAAATCTGCATAACTTCATACAGCAACCGACTCCATTTAACACCAAATACAAAACTACCAGCTAAAACTGTTTTGAATTGGGGCTGTCTCAGCCCCTGCTGGGATTGCAGGATGTCAGAAATCAAGGCGGACAGTCCGAAGAGAAGGACTCTGATGGTAAACCTGAACCTGCAGCCAAAAAACATGTCGGGTGAACATAAATTAATATAACTATTAGGGAAATATTGGAAGCTGGAGAAATGTTGTATAAATGGGGGAATGCAGCATTAGAACTTCAGTGTCCTTGAAAATAATTTGGTTTTAGCAGTACTGTATATTAATATAGTAGTACAGTTTGTTTCTTTTAAATCCCTGGCACAAAGGTCAAGTGTGTTGATAAGCCTCATTTTCTGAATCCGTCTGAAGCCAGTCATTGCAGTGACATTTATAACAAGTGCATTGGCATGTGAATCGGATCTCAAACTCTCCTTTTATTAATAATGATGAACTTTACCAGGAATGAGATGATAATCTTGTTTTTCTGGTTGCTGGTACCCTAAAAGATCACTGTGACAAGCTTTCAATGTTACTGTGCAGTTGTTCAATATGACCGTCTACTAACATCCAGTGCATTGGAATTTGAGAGTTCCGTTCAGCCCTCTGATTGGCTGAGACCCATGAGTTGCACGGTGCATCCAATCACAATACAAGGAGCTCTATAGCCGATCATATCAGTGCTTACATAACAGGCATGCAGGATACACATGGCGGTAGTCAGGGAAATCACTCTGAAATCAATTGTACCTGCTTTGAAAAACTACTCAATAGCAAGTTTATGAGAGGGTCAATACTTTATGGCATTGTTGGCTATGGTAAAATCACAATGTTTATGGGGATGTATATCAGGTTAAAAATGTCTTCTACACAACCATGTAGGATCCTGAATCTTACCTGCATTAATTAAAAATCAACTGAAGACCTGCAGCCTCAGGTGGGACCTGTTACAGGTTGGGTAACTCCTGTAATAACTTGTCAGTTCCGAGCAGGCTTAAGGACAAACTAATATTAAAAAGGTCAAAAGCTTCATCTTGAATTAAGATCATCAGGTAGAGCATTCCATAAGCTGGGTGCAAGACCAACATCTGATTTACCCTGAGGGACAGTGAAAGTAAAGCTGAAAATCAGGAAAGATTTTGTGGAATATGACCATTTCTGCATTTATATATCCGAACCAACCAGTGATACCTTGTTCTTACAGTCAAACAAATCCAAGATGAATAGATTGGCTCACTATGATTTAATTTGTGGTATTGGCTTTACAGCTGCTATTGTGGCTTCACACTGACAAAGGGCCCTGTATTGTATAATTGTTCCCTGTTCAGATATTCCAAACTGAGTGAATACACACGATCTCTTCCACCTTGTTTAACTACCCCACTTCTTTAGAAGTTATTTTGCTTGTATTTTATACTTCATTTTATATGCAGCTATTTCAAAGACAACGCTATTGATAAAAAGTTCCTGTTGCTTCCTTGTAACTAATCACTTCAAGTCTTCTTCCACACTCACAGTTGTCTAGCAGCAGTCACCCTATGTGACCTGAAGCAAAGGTATCTGGATGCTGCAGTTTATCTAGTGCTGTCGTTCAAATATTTGTATATGGTGATTTTATTGAAAACAGCAAAACAAGGAAAGAACCGAAAGATTGTAGGCACAATAAAAAAGGGGACCATTAAAAATGGCCATGAACCTAACAAGAGGTAAGAAAATGGATTTTAAAGCATTTGATTTATTTTTAAATGTGATTGACTGAAGTTGACTGCTTTAATGAACCACACAATGCCAGGGATTCCATATGTGTGTGTGCTGCGTCTGTCGCTGGTGCTTCCAGATTTATGTCTAAATCCTAAGGTGCTTTTCTGTGTAAAAGCAAAACACATGACATGTTTTGCATACCCAGTTAGATATTGTCACCTACAAACAATTAGACCCATGAAATGTGAAAACTGAGCTGCAGTAACTTTGGAAATATTGGAAGTTTGCAGTCTTTGGCTGTTGCAAGTCAGGGATGACTCCGTGTAAAGCAACATATGTTTCTGATTTTAAACCCAGGTTCCCTAGGTGTTGCTAGTGTATGTGTGACATGCTTGTCCCAATTTTAGAGACTTGACAACACGCCATGAAACTGCATTTCTATAACTGACATAACATTGCTACTGATTACAAATGCTGTACTTCCTTTCATTCAAATGGACACAAAGATTTGACGTGGCTCATTTCCATGTATGCTGATGAATTTTCCACCAGCAGTTACCAGTGGTGGCTCAGCAGAGGAGGCACTGCCTGCTTGAGAATTTAAAATTAAACACACTTATTTATTTATTTCTATGTAATATGCAGCAATAAATAAATAGCCATCCAATCCATATTTTCCACTCAGTCATCGCTGTACGTTCGGAGGAAGCAGAGGTGCTATTAGCCTTTCTTCAGATGGCCTGCATGGAACGCTGAGCAAAGCTGCCTGTTTTAGCCACGCACCGGTCGTAGGCCCTCCCACATTGATGACCTTGGATGCTAATACTGACGAGAGTGAAGGGAACGTTAATTTACATTTTAATACATTTAATACAGCTGCTGAGTAATGTACCTTGCTCCTGAACTAAAGTTTAGCTGAATTGTTTCCTTTTTTATAAAAGGTTTCATACAGTATGTACAGAGCGTTATATCATTATTTTGTTTGTCATTTATTTAAGTTTTGCAAATTAAGTCAATAGGATGTCCTTAATTTATGTCTGCCTTTATGCAAAGTATGTTAGCGATCTTGAAATCTAAACACTATATAAATGTTGTATACAGTGCATTTTTAAACAAACTTTGATGGGCTACTGTTTTCTTTTCTCTGCTGGTAAATGGAGGAAATGCATTTAACAGCCTTGAGTACATCCTTAAGAAGATATTAAAAGTTGTTGCCTGTCGGAATACAATAATAAGATCCCAAGCCCTCTGCTTTTTTTCTGCCTCCCCATTTTTTCTGGTCACTGTATAGAAGGGCTTCGCACATTCTTATATTTGCATTGAAACTCAGTAAACGTTGTTGTGTTCCCCTTTCACAGTAGTGTTAGATTTAGCAAGAGAGGAGCAATGGTTTACAACATGGCACACAGCTGACTTTGTTTTCCATTCGCTCAGTCCAGGGGAAGACTAGAATAACTAAAGGTCTATTAGATGCTGTCTGTGGGACCTCCTAAATGCCTTGTTTGAGATTTTGCAGAGACAGCGGAGGCACCCGTTGGTACGTCCATCGTATGTATACGAATCTCTAAACCAGACGGAAAACCTCCAAGGTCATTGTAATGGGTTTCCCATCACAACTGCTTTCCTGAATATGCTTGGGGGTTTGTATTCTGTGAACGTAGTTCATGGTGACGTTTCCCCCAACTCTGACACTTGATAAAGATTATATCAAGTTAGGATCTGCTTGTCTTGTTTTCATAAAACAGTGTTTGGGATTTACTGTTCTACATGCGGTGGATTAGGACTGTCACGATTTAACTGTGTATTACTTTCTTTACATGATGCATCACATGGCTTGGTTAATTGTAGTTCTCCAAGTGGTTCTTGAATGAAGAATACATGTGTTTTATAGTTTGTATAATGGCATACCTTCCCTATCTCATTTCAGTTTTATCTTTTGACAGTACAGTCCATCATTACATTATCACTGTCTCTTAATATGTAGCCTCTCAAGACCATCACATGCATTGTGTTACATATTGTATCGTCATACGTGTCGTATTGTTACATTAGTGCCTTGTTCTAGCCCTGCTGTGGATGTAGTGACCTACGTTTGTCTGATGCAGATACCGTCATGTTGGTTTCCATGATGGGAGATTACTGATCTGGTTAGGTAATGTCTGAATCACTGCTGTATTCTTTCTGATCCCATCAGTTGTCAGAAGCTCATTAAATCATGTTGGGTTTCCCATGAAATACAATTACTACATTCTTCTATAGCTCACTATTCTGTGCTCTCTGGCTTGGAACAAATAAGTTTTAAAGTGGTTCTAGCCAATGCAGTTATTCCTACCTGCCGTGCAGCTGTATTCGCTATGTAGGGCTCGACTGCAGTTTTCATAGAAGCACATGTTATAGCACACAAGTTTCTTGTATAGATTTTGCTCTTGCTAAAAAACAACCCATTGAACTGTATTTTTTGTATTATACAACACGGAACACGCATTGCTTAAAACATGTTTCTTTATTTCTGTTGTGGGTAATGCACATTTTTATTTTAAAAGCATTGCAAAAAAAAAAAAAAACTATACATGTATATGGATTTGATTAAGATGCCTTTACACATACAGCAGGATACACATTCTGTAGCTATGTTTTATGCAATGCATTATGGTTTCAGGCTATCATTGAAACCTTAATTAGGACTTCCATAGACTATGCAAAAGGTGTGCTGTTCAGAGCTGTTATGACATAGTCTGTATACATTTACATGTCTTATTTTCCCAATGTAAATCACTTGACGCAGATTTGACAGTCAGCCACTGTTTGCTCTGTAAACTGAAACATGCCATTAACAATGATGTGGGTTAATGGAAATTTCTATTGAACAACTTTTAGATCCAGCCTTAGATCTGTCCATTGTACTGTAAAAGAACATGCATTTTTATTAGAATAAGTAATGTCAATACATATCCTGATGAAGCAGCTCATAAAAATGGCCCTGCATACTTTAATCAAAATCAAACATAATATTCAGTAACTCAGGGAGTCAGTTTAATACATTTTAGACTAGTAGTTCTGAGGATCTGGCCTTTATTAGCCCAGAACATTGTGAAACCCCCATTAACTTGAGCTGAGGAATGCACTATTGAAGTTACATTGGCGTGGCTCTCAAATTATAGCTGAAATTGTAAGACAGTTCATACACTTCCATTGTGTCCTTGTTTCTAGAGATATTCTTCATAGTTGACTTTGAAAACAGTTTGAATTTTTGGTACTACAGTACAGATGAATATTATATCTAATGCTACAGATTGCATTAGTGAAGCTAAAGACAGTAATTCCTATTAAATACAATGTTTAATTAGCATTTGAAGTTCCACATTTGAGACGTTGATGATGGAAAAATGACACACAGCATTGTACAAAGCACAGCACAACATGGTCTGAAGCAATGAGTTACAGCTGACTTTCCAGTTTGTTTATAAGCTGTGTTGCTACTCAGGCAGCTAAGCCTGTTGCAGCGTAAGGTTAAGAGCATCCTCTGCGAGGGCTGTTGTAGCTGAAGGAAGCCAAACAAAAATGTGAGCAAATGAAAAAGGAGGCCTCCATCTTTCCATACTGTTTTCAGGAAATACCTACATGTTTGATGTTGTATCCACTGATTATAAGGTACGTCATTTTGAAAATACATAAACACTATTTTTAAACCGTGTGGTGTACTGCATCTTTAAGAACACTGTATATGCTTGTATGGCAGTTTGTATTGTGCCTCAGCTCTAAATCTGTTTTTGAATGCAGATACTGTGTGTAAATAAAATAACCAGCTGGAAAACCATCTCTTCTGATGGAGTAGTACTAATACAGTGAAAGAGAAATGGTGCATTGTGTCTTTAAAAGAGTCTTGGAACCAAGTAACTGGATTACGGTAATTGGATTTGTAGCTGTCTTGTGACTTGTGGATGTTGTCTAATAGTTGTGAGGATAAATCCCTGCACAGCTGAAGGTCTGAAGGATGTTTGTTAACCTTCAGAACAGAGACTGACAACCACAGAGCAGCGTGTGTGTGTGTGTGTGCGCATGCGTGCTTCTCTAGTATGTGCTCTACATGCCACTCATTGACACATTGAAGATTTTGCTTTGGGAGTGAGAGCCAGGAGTTGTCAATGCCAGTAGTAAGTCTTTTACTGTATGCTTGTTGCTTGGAGGGGTCAGGTGTCTACTTCTTATCTTTTGTTTCATCAGTTTCTTTGATTAATAATACGGATTCTGAGAGAACGCTAGTATAGTAGATCCTCAAGGGGCAAGCAGTGCTAGGAAGGGGCGAGCCTTGCTGGACCAACCAGCCTCTACTTGTTCCCAAACTTTCCGTCGTTATATACAGAATTTTGCTACTATGTCATACCAAGAGCTTGCAGTTCTCATGTGGATAGGAATACCTGTGTAATGTGTGTTTACTGGAGCTGTCACCTGTGTGTGTTTTGTGTTCATTTGCATGCCTATGTTATTTGTGTTTGTATCTGTGTGTGTGTGTTATTGCAGTTTAATAAACAGGGATCCGCCTTGGCTTTGGGGGTCAAATCATTTCAACTGAGGCGGATGTAAATAAGGCTGCTCTGAAACCTTGCAAGCAGCTTTAACACAGGCCTCTTTTCAGTGTTTTGATTGTATTTAATGAGGTCAATAAGGGGAGCAGATAAATATCCTGTAGAGGAAAACATCATCTGGATTTATCTAGAATTCATGGCTGTACATATGAACTGTATCTCACGCTTTACATTTCCATACATCAACAAAACCCTTTCAATTGTGATTGAAACTTCATTTCAAATAAGTTAGGGTGTTGCATGTCTGTCTGTCTGGGGATTTGTCCACATGTCTGCATACATCAGGAAAACGGCTTTTCGAATTGTGATGAAACTTGGTCTTGACATTCTTTAGCATATGCTATTGGAAGCAACAGATTGCAGGGATGTATAGATTTCATGTACTGCATCTTGAAAACACAAGCGGTTATTCCATATTCTTATTCTGTACTGTTCTGTACTGTTGGTGTGGTCATCAGCATTTTCATCATACCCTAATTTTGAATTTACAGTTGTGGTGGGGGATGTATGTTACTCTGGTTTCATTGGTGGAAGAAAATGTGCACAAACTATAAGATGTCAGTCAATCCTCATCTATGCTGGGTCCCTTTTGTGTTTAGCCTTGACTGTCTGAGAAACCTTAAAACTGACTGATCTGATCATCCTCTGCATTCAGCTATCTGGACATGGGATGGGAACAAGGATTGTAACCCACGTTGCTTAATTCTCAATGGATGTCTAAAGATGACTGAGATGCTCTCATCATTAGATCACTGTACCAACGTTTGAGACAAAACATATCTAAATACCAGAAGTAATTACTGCAGCTTATCAAGCCTCTACCCCTGTAAGGGTTTAGTTGATCCCCATATTTGTCAAATACTATAAAATACAGCATCTGAGCTGAAATAATTGTATGCTATTTTTTACAATTCGAAACAAAAACAGCTAACTAGAAAACTGGCTAACTTTTACAATGCTTAAACGCCAAGCAGTTAACACCAATCATTACAGAAAGTCACAGCTAGACCACGTATGCCAGTGTTTTTACATGCTGGACTGCAGGTAGTGTGCTTTTGAAAGCAGCGCTGTATCTTTTTCCATTGTACTTGATTTGTTCATGTCATTATTGTTACTACGATTATATTTTTGTCCCGCACTGTAAACAACATACTTCGTCCCAAAGGGGCTCCGCTTTTCTGCAGTTATTGAAGGTTTTTTTTTTTTTTAAGGTTGAAGATAATGGCTGACAGCCAAGATCCCGGTGAGGTCCTCAGCCTCCTGTCCACTGCAGGCCAGACAGAAAGCCCCAAGGAGGAAGAGAGCCAGAGCTCGCTGCACTGCAGGTAGTGTCTTGGTTTGTTACCCTGCGACAGGGATGTCATGGGGAATATGGAGGCTGTCTGACTGTATTTCATTTGAGTTTTGCATATATTAGTGAACCGCTTTATCCAATGTGTGACTAAACTTGTGAAGGACCTTGTTAAGCACATCCAGTGTATCATAATCTTGGGGTATATGGCCCCCTGTTTTTCTGTCTCTCTCTGTCTGTATGTCACACTAGGTTTTTACATACAGTAAATCAGTGCTTATTGAATTATGATCACAATTGATCTGATCATACCACAACCTGTTGCCAGTATCGGAATCTGGGTATATATGAAGTCTGTGACCTGCTTGTTTGCTATGTGAATTCCAGAATATTGCTTAGTGAGGCCTGTCATGGATGGTTTGAGTGGTGTGTGTGGGTGGGGACGTCAGACCAAGAAATGAAACAACAACAATGAATATACAGGGCTAAACTGAACGCAAGAGCGCTCAGCTTTTTATTAAACAAAAATAAACAAACCGTTTAAACAAAACAAGTAAAGGGCACACTGGCCAAACCAAAATGAACACTAACAATTATAATTCTTATAAACAACGAGTACCTTGTTCGCTGGTTGGTAGCATTCGCTCTTTCTCTCCTTAACTCTCTTACAACCTGGAGTGGGTCTTTTATATTGTGGCTGGAGCCTTAATTACCTATTTAAACAATTACCTTAATAAGGCTCCAGCCACATTCCCACAGGCTTTATTGGGATGGGGATTTAACCCCATCCCCGCCAGCTACCCTTTGAGACTGGCTTTTTCACCGGTCTCAAGGAAGAAACAACAACGTTGGACGGCTTTCGTCCGTCCGCACAAAAATACAATTATAATAATAATAATAACAGCCTAAAAATTAGTTTTTCAGATTTTGCCAGGGTGCCATTTTATTCATACAACAAGGGAAGTAGCTTTGATTTAGACAGGTACTTTATCTTCTGTTACAGTTTTTTTTTCCTGGAAACAGTACAGATTAGTGGCCTTGAGATTTTCTCAAATGATGCATTTGGAAGCAAGTACAATTTGAGCTGTATAAATACTGTGATTGCAGTTTTTAAATGCTGCACATGCCTTTCCCCACCAATTGGTTGCTATCTTGACCAAGCTGCACTGCCTGCATTGAGAATGTCATTGCATGCTGTAGCAGGAAGAATTGTCTGCTTTGCATGCCATGCTTTTGTGCATATGTAAATAATAGGGCTCAGACACAGTGTAGCGTGAGTTTATTACTAACCCTGATGCATCGCACATGCACATCAAAACAAAAACAAGCATGTGCTATCATTGCAGAGTTGTGGTTATCTGACACTTTATTCTGTCTCGTTTGGTGAAGATTATTATAGATCAGACGCTTACTTCTCTTTGCAAACTTTTTGTTACATTTAGAATGTTCAGGTGCCTGCCATTTTCCAGAGTCACATATCTAGCACACATCCCTGTGCAAGGAATACTGTATCTGAACATGTTGTCCACTACAACGATGAAACCGAACTGCATTTACTTTGAAGTAATGAGTTTGTTATAAGAAAAACAGTGGAGAATTCCAGGCATGCCCAATAAAGCTGCAGTGTTTCAGAGAATGAGACAGCCGTTTTTTAAAGGCTGCTCATTGTTACATGGGAGGTTGGAAGTAAAGAGATGTCATGAATAAACTCATTTGCTATTTACAACTTCTTTTGGTTCCTCTCGCCGTTTTTCTCCACTTTTATTTCATTCCAACTCAATATGCTTATATCTTATTTTTTTTTTTTTTTTTTTAACCTGCCACACAATTCACCACTGTTGTCAGTCTGTGCTGGAGAGACCCAGGCTCTGTGTTCTGGTCAGGATCGAGGTCCTGTCTCGCACTTGCAGAGCAGTCAGCATGTTGCCTGCTGTTTCTATTTTTCATCAGTTTGTCTGCTAGCAGTGCAATCAGGAATCTCCTCCACACAGTTGCATGCAATGATACACTATGTTTGAGTGTCTGTTACATATCTGGTATTCCATTAGATTCCATTGTGAGTTCTGTAGCAGTAGCCATAACAATACATCATTGTAGCTTTTTTTAAAAATTCTGCCCTTTATTGTAAAGCCAGCAACACTCCTTCCTTCCTCGGGACAAAGTTCCAAAGGGAAATCATTTTAAAAAGGGCATTGTGAATATCGGATGACGGATTTGTTTTTTTAGCCACTTGTTATGTTTGGAGTGAGAACAGTTTCCATGTCTCCAGCACGCCCTCTTAAGACCAGACTTCCTTCACAAAGGACTGAGAGCCAAATAAACAGACGTTTACGGAAGTGTGATCTTTCTGGGCAGTAGTGATTAAGTATTCCTGCTTTAAGGAAAGGGTATTAGAAACTTTTACAAGGGCATTGGTTACAAGAAGCTATTCTGCGTATTGTCATTGTAGTCCTGGCCGCTCTACTCCTAATCAGTGATCAGGCAAGTTTACAATTCCTAATTCAGCTTTGCAGTGTACATCACTGCCGCGAGTTGAGTTTAATACGACTTAACATTTATCCATTCCCTAAGTGTTTAAAGACAAACTCAGGCGCATCTACTCAAAATAATAAATAACATTATAAGTTCATATTTACAGCTTACACTGTCTCTTTGTGTTAAGTATCTGCTTGTGAGCAAGAGGGCTGCGAAGGGAGCTGATACAGAGAAGACATTTACAGCAAAGTAAGATGCAGGGGTGGAAATAGCAGTTTGACCCATTCCTGGTTTTACTATGAGCTTGATTAGCCCCAGTGTATAAGTAACAAACTCAGGTGTGTCGGATTAAACATAGCAAAAACAGGAATGGATCAAACTGCTATGCAGTGGGAGTCTTATTTCCATCCCTAAGATGCATTGAAATGTTCTGAAACCATACGAGTAGCTTTCTGATTTAATAATACTTATTACTGGCGTGAGCTGAAGTGAATGTACTGTTTTAAAACGTATGTGACTTCAAAATGGTGTTATAACAAAGGATTCTCCCAAAATCCTTCATATTCCTCTCCGGTTTTTATACTGGTAATAACAAGCTGGCTATTACTGTAATCCTTTGTGAACACATATTGGTGTGATTTGACATGCAAGGCTTTTGTTATGTCTGTGTTTCACAATATACAGCTAATTTAATCTTCATAACAATGGCTTGGAATGTACTGTTTGAACTGTACAACTGTAATAATGATTTTAAAAAAACTTGAATGACACCTTGTCATTTTCTTTGAAATTGAATGTGTTCCAGAGTTTCTGGAATTACATGAAATACCAGGAGTCTGTTACAGTAGATTACTTTCTATTGTATACAGTCAATGTAAATTCAATATTAGAGCTGTCGGCAACAGGAAAAATTAATCACCATGAAATATACCTTCATATTCCCCTCCGGTTTTATACTGGTAATAACTTGCATGTCCAGACTGAGTTTCATTACAGTGAATGTACCCTGAGATTCTAATATCCTTAACAATCACAACTGGACGTTCGGTCCTCTTAGTACATGCAAACTTTTAAATGACTGACTGACAGACAGACAGACATTTTATAAAGATCATCCTTTTTTCATATCATTTTAACCCTTAAAACCCTTAAAAATCATATTTGTATGCACATTTTTATTAAGCCCCACACCTCAGTTAAATTACATAACAGGACTGACTGCAGCTTATCAAAAGGTTGCGTAAAACAGGACATGTGCATAATGTGTGTGGAAATGAATTAGTGACTCTGAGATTAGGGGACAGCCTTCATAACCCTCAGAGGCTCAGACTGGATTTGGAATAAACATGCAAGACTGTATGTCACCCAGGAGGAAATTAAACTCACAAACACTGGGGAGTTACATGCTCCTTCCTGCTTGCACCGTCGTCATGGGAATTCAAACAGCACTCTAGGCACTGCATGTGGATACATTGGGCAATGGGATTACAACAGCAGCATGTGTGAGCATATGAGATTAATTAATTGACCACATTCTCTTATTTATCATACATAAAAACGCTACCTTCTATACAGCTCTTTAACGTTTAGACACTTCTCTGTACCCTGAAGGTAATGTTGGTTTTCATAATAATGAATTTCTTAGTTGTCTGATATCCTGTTTCATGCTTTCTTTAACATTCTCTCTTGATGTTTCTGCTCAGATTATTATTTACCAGGCTCACTAACTATTCTAGCAAAATAACCTTTTTCAGGTCTGTGCACAGCTGTAATTTACTTACTGACGCACAGTTTCCATGGTTACAGGAATAACAGTTGCAAACCTGTAGTGGTCAATTCTAGAAGCACTTCCCTTCAGAAATTCAGCTTTTCAGAAACAGGCCCAGTGTTTGAAAAACATTGGAAGCGTAGTAAACAACAACTAGAAGGGTGTTTGCCTAACACAGAAATTCACATCGCTGCGTGCTTCCAAAGAGCTATTTACTGTAGAGCTTTTTGGGTTGTTTGTGGAAACATCATGTATAGTATATAGCAGTAACTGCGCCTGTGTAGTTTTCCCTGCATTTATAAAGCTGCACAATTTCAGGTGCACCCAACAAGACATTCAGACGTTATAAGCCTTGCAAGCTTTCACAGAAACAAGCAACAAAATGTCCAACAATAAAATATATCATAAACAGTATGTGCGTTGCAGCTCACACACATACAGACCGAAGCATACCCATCAATAGAGAAATATTGAAAGCACACATAATTGGATATAATCAGGTAATCGCATATTCAAAAATCCTAGCTGATCAGTATCCCTGTAGGCTGCCCAGTTGTTGTTTCCTAGGGGGCAGAGCGAGCCCCAGGTACTGCTTGATGTTTTTTCTCATACAGCTGTTCAGAGCACACTGTAAATGAGAGGGGTATTGCTGCAGAACGAAAGCTCCCACAGGGTAGCTCACGCAGGGTAGCGCTGCGTACGTAACTTGTAATAGACCTCATCATTATATGGTACAGGCCGATCACATGATAAGGGTGATAAGTTTAGGTACTAAAACAAAGTTTACTTCATAACAATAACCTAACCCTAAACCTAAGGTTCGTGGGGTATTATGGTCACGTGGTAGGGGTTTTGAGGGTGAATGCAGCGCTATGTAAATTCCGAGTTGCCCACGCAGCGCTACCCTGTGTGAGCTGCGCTGTGGGAGCCTTCGTTCTGCAGCTGTATACTCTTGCAGTAAACACTACGTTATGAAATGAGCAGTGGCGCTGGGAACACTTCAGTACCGTGAACATGTTTCAACAATCCTCATTCTCCCATGAGAATCCAGCGGGTCGGAAAATATTGTATCATTAAACCCTAGGAGATTCGAGTGGGGAAAAAAAAAACACATTGGAAAACAAGCCACCATTAACTGAAACAGCTTTCTGATGTGTAACAAATACTAACTAAGTGACTTACACATTATGAAGAAACATTTATCTTGTCCAGCATTATTTAAAAATCTACAAATAGCATTCCCGTAAATGCACTGCTTTCTAATCTGTGCTCATTCTACTTCTTGTGTTCACTGAACTTCAGGAATAAAAAAAGGTCATTTGCCTGTCCCAGCCTTTTTGCTTGACATAAAAGCCGCACTGCTGAATATTCTAACTTGAACAACTATATTTAAAAAAAAAAGGCTGTTTCTAAACTGGAGGCATGGGTTAAAATCCGGCTCTGGTCACAACAAGTGGAAGAGTTTAATAGTTAGAAAACTACCACACAGTTGGGCACAATTTGCAGAGTCTGCTTGAGAGGAGTTAAGTGATGGGTAAATTAACTGCAGATAAAACAAAACATGTGCTGTAAGATGTAATAACAAATTACTGTGCATGTAAAGTTGTTAAGACATTATTAAAAGCCCTCATGAAACCAGTGTAACACTTTAGCAGTATTAATCAAACATGTTAAGCTGCAGATTCATCACAAACTGTCTCATGTATTAAATGTGCTCAATGTTTTCAGTTCGTTGTTTTCTATGCACAAAAACAGACTTATGACATGGTGTATGTATAGAGATATTGGTGAATCAGGCACAGTGATGGAATGATATCTAATGCATATTATTGCTTGTGTGTTTCAGGGTGTGTGTGGCTGGTCCTACTCCATGTGAAAATGGGAAGAAATGTTACAGAGGATCAGTGAGTCATATACCACCCTTCAAATATAGTACTGTTTACCATCGAATTAGATTTTTGAAGTTGCTTAACTACCCTGTGTATTTAACTTGATCATAGGTTAAATGTTGCAATCATTTTGTGTGATTATGAAAATGTATTCTGCATGACACATCCTTGTTGAAATGCTTGTTGTCTTGTCTGTGCTTGTATGGTTTTAAAGGAGAAAGGTTTCACATGGTGAAATGCAAAGAAAGTGGCAACACTGGATACCTGTATCTATTGAAAACTTGAAAAAAAGGCAACCCAGCAACTGTAACATTATTTAGTGATATTATCTCACAAAGGACAAGGATCTATAATATGTGAATGTTGCCTTCAAGCAGCAGCCAAAAAAAGATTTACTATCTAGTTTTACCTTTAACAGAACCACCAAGGGTATATTTATTCATTTTTGGCTGTCGCTTGTAGGCAGCATTCCCATTGTATATAGTCCTAGTCCTTTCAGGTAAAGAATGAAACAGAGCAACTGTTGTGACCCACACCTTCCTTTCTTGCTCTTTAGACACCTGATCTGTTGTCTTCTGTCCCCGTGCAGACCGTGAACAAGTACAACACTCAGTACCACAAGCTGTTCCAGTGTCTCCCCAAGGAGGAGGTGTTGATGAAAGGTAAGTGAAAAAATTGACTAAACAAACCTCTTCGGCCTTGTTTCGAGTATTTGTGCAACGTCATCAACAACAACCATGAGCAGCAGCAGAGCTTGGAGTTACATCTTGATGGGAGTTTGAAGACTGATCTGCACCAGGAGAAGCATTCCACCAACCAAAATCTATTTGAAATGGGAACATAAGAGGACCGTCGTCCGTTACATTTGAGTTTCTCAAACATGTATGCTCAGGGCATCCTCTTTTAATAGGGACCCCCAACAGAGATTTGAGCAAAAAGGAAATCCCAAACCAGGAGAGACACTGTATTGCAGTGAAAGCATGTACTGTATATGCAGCATTGTACTGTATCGTCTCTCACTGCAAAAGTAAATGAAAATAATTCAGTGCATTAAATAGCTATGTTGGTTTACAAGAGAAGTTTCTAGAATTTACTGGGGACCCCCTAGGCAACCTTTACGGACCCCCAGCAGTGCCCTTCCCCCAGTTTGACAACAACTACATTAAATATCTCAGTTGTCTGGTTTTTTTTTTTTTTTTTCCTGAGGTGTTTTTTCTCATTGCGAGTGTTTATTGTTGTGATTGAAATCCTGACCAGCCTTTTCGTCCTGCGTTGCTCATCTGATGTTAACTCTGCAAACTTGTATAAAAGGCTAGTAGGAAACTTTAACTCTTTGGAGTTCCGGGTGATCTGTGCATTCTAAACCTGTGCACATATGTTTTCTGTTTAGTGTATTCTTGTGCTCTGCTTCGAGATATACTTCTACAAGGTCGGCTCTACATCTCCAAGAACTGGCTCTGTTTCCACGCCAACCTCTTTGGGAAAGACATCAAGGTAACCTGCTGCCTGCTGGTCGGTCTGGCCTCGCTTGTGCATTCTATGCTTCTAAAGACCTGCGTCAGCATTGCTATTGAGACTGACATTGTCAACTGTGCTCTTTAATGGCACACCTCTTGCTTGCTGCTTCTTCTTAAGATTCACTTTGTCTCTCATCTTCTGCAACCCTGTGCTGTCTGTATAAAGCACTCAGGTATGTCTAATCTCCAAGTACAGCTGGCACAGCAGAGTGTAACCATTGGCATGTCCCCCCTGAAACACAGCAGCAATACAAACCACATAGATCAAGTGTGTTAGTACTTCCGTCAGCTGAGGGCAGAGTGTTGCAGGGGTGTAGGTTAAGGGTTGCACTCTGGTCTCAAACTTTATCTTTGAGAGCCACAGAGGTGCTTTTAAGTTTTAGGAGGTGATGACTGAAACAGACAATGATATGCAAAGTAATTTGAAATGACAGCAGCCATCAATGAGTAAGGGTAAGTGAGACCTGCACCACGGGCTGTTTCAACATGTGCTTTTGTGTTCTGTAAACAACCTGTGAACCTGGGGTGGAAAGGAATCCCAAACTGTTGTTACCAAAGCCCTGTTTTTCAACCGCTGTACTTTAGATATGAATACATCCCTTCATTATTGTTTACCCAAGTCAAGTGAGTGAATAGGTTTTATTCATTTATTTGTGAGACAGCACACACGTCCCATCGCAAACTTTAGAGTCTGACCAAAAGACTGCATGAGAATTTTTTTTTTTTGGGGGGGGGGGGGTTGTAATCTATCAAGACCTGTGACCCTGCAGCTGAAACTTCCTTTGGACAATGTTAATAATCCAGCCCAGTTAACAAAGTCAGTTTTCAGATGAAGGAGACTAGTACAGAAAAGCAAATCAACATACCTGTGAATAGTCTTTGCAGAACATTACCTTATTTGGGGTGTCAGATTCCAGCAGTCTGAGCTGCGAAGAGCAACGGCACTGATCTCTGGGTTTAAAGGAATGAGTTCTGAGTTACACTGTGGGAGACCTGATTGAACCCTAGCCAATACATTTAGCACGGCACAGAGACCAGGACCAGAGGACACAGCTGAAAATCAGGTGGAGACAGAACTAGCACAGAGGGTAGGAGGCACTTTATTACACAGAGTGGTTAGTGTTACCAAGCCACAGGCATTGATGGACTGAACGGCCTCTAAGTTTTCAATCAGGCCTATGCTAAATCTGCTGGTTTGGGTGTTTTCTGTGTTTTCTTGGATCTCTTCCAGCAGGTAATCACTGTATGACCCCCATGCTGTACTCCATTGTAGTACTCCTGTGTTTAATTCAGAGCACATTTATCAGTAGCCCGATTGCTGGCACGCGATCAGTACACTAAAAAGCTGACCACAGCAAATCTGCAGAGTAATATTGAACCTTTACTGGGTTTACTATTGACATCAGTCACCTGGCCCTCTATAACTATATTTTAACTGTGCTGTGCTTTTACCATTGTGTACTGAACACCCTACAGTGTTTACAAGAAATGCATTACTTTGCTGTGTCCTGTGCTTTAAGTATCGCAGCTCAATATTTTTCAATATAACCCCTATTTGTGTTAATATTAATGGGTCACTTGGGGAATTCATTTCTCATCTTTTTTTTCTTGGTACCATTTGGCAGCAGAAAGAGAATTTATATGATGAGATTTGAGCTGTATCCAGATCAGCCTGCAACAGAGCTTGTTTTCTGTACCCAGAATGCACCACTCATGTCATTCAGAGCTCCAGCATTGTTGTAGCGTGTGAGTAAAACATATTAAAACAAATGCAGATAATATTTAAAAATATGGTGCTGCGATACTTAAAACACATGATACAGCAAAGGTAAAGTGATGTGCTTCTTGTAAACACAGCAGCATGCTCTATAGCGCTGTAAGGGCTGCATTGCCAGGTGTTTATTCTTCGGACTCTTACAGCACACAGTGAGCTTGTCTTGGTAGCAGAGCTCTTGTTGTGCTGCTGTTTGAGTGGGAGGCTGAATCACACACCTGATGGCACTCTCTTCTCTTTTATCTTTCAGGTTGCCATCCCGGTGGTGTCGGTCCTGCTGGTAAAAAAGCACAAAACAGCAGGCCTGGTCCCCAACGGACTCGCTATAACCACTGAATCCAGTCAAAAGGTAAACGGCACTGTTTAAACACTGTGTAATGTAACTTGAAATTGGAGAGGGTTAACTACTGCCTTTAGATCATTGTGTACCACAGTCATTAAAACCAGCATTTCTAACAGTGCATGTGAGCCTCTTAATGTGCCTGTTGGCCTTTAAAAGCGTGTACAGTTCCAGAGGGAAGCCTATTAGTGTTTGCATAGGCCTCTGTCAACAGATTATGGGGATCTATACACACACGCAATACATATAATACAACAGAGATGAGTAAGAAAATGGGTTGATTGCACATACACCCACTGCTGTGATAAATGGTGTGCTGTTAATCCTACCTCTTCTATAATAAGATGAGTAAGTATTGTCTTTTGTGACCAGCAATGATTTAGATCTCATTCTGCACACCTGTGATCTGTGATCTCTATCTATTTGATGTGTCTGCTTTACTGTACTTTTACAAAGACTGTTTAGATCATTACATTGAGTCTTAATTGTAGGATGTTACACTCCAAAAAAGTATCATAAATGTAACGTGTGGATATGAGCTATACCTCACTGTACTGAGGTCACCAAGTCAAGGTAGTCAGGGTATTCAAGGCACTCTTTTACACTAAATACATGGCAGCACTAAATGCATGGAATAGTTTACCTGTAAACTCTAGAACCAAGACAATTAGAATGTGTCCTGGGATTCTGCCCGAAGGCAGAAGGTGCACCAGCAAAGGTCAAGCTTTGCTGATCCGGAAGCTTCGTTTCATTCTCCACATGCCTCACTCTTGTTCTTGTTGTGTCTTGCAGTACTTGTTTGTGTCTCTGCTGTCCAGGGATAGTGTTTACGATGTGTTGAGACGGGTGTGCACACATTTACAGGTAATGTACAACTGAGATGCACAATTTGATTTGATACAGTAACTCTAATGGGAACACCCCTCCAGATACAGAAAATTCACACTGGAAAAGAGCCCTGTATTCAAGAAATCCAAGACTTTTTTTAGTATCCAGGCAACTAAGCATACCTGTGATGTTCTTTCGAAACCACTGGAGGGCGCTGTTCTGTAATTTGCAGTACATTGTAAACCATCAACTATTTAAATGTCTTAGACAGGGGATTTAACATGGTTTCACACACTGAGATATGATATGACGGGATGTCTGTACAAGTCTGTGTCAATACAGGTGGGCTTTCATGCATCTTTGATTCCCACAGTCATGAATGCATATTGTAATGAACCCTGCCATTACTTTTCTGTCCTCTAGTTTTAAATTGGGGGTTTAAAAGGTACATTTGCATCTCTCAACACTGTTTTACAAAAATATAATTCTTTGGTAGCTTTTTAATTTATCTTTTTAATTTTGAAAAAATTCTAGACATAAGAAAAAGTGGAAAGCGCTTGCCAGTGCATTCGTGTTTTTGCTTTCTGTTTTCTGTCTGTAATTCATCAGCCCTTAACAGTATGTCGTTGTGCTTGTGCAGGTCAATGGGAAAAAGATTTTGAGCATTAAGCAGTACACAGAGGAGCCAAGCGCCTTATCCCTGGTAAGTGTTTCTGTAGACTCTCGCTAATCCAAACTAGTTGGGACCAGACCCTGTTTAGATCGTAATATGTACTGTACTAAAATGACTTGCCTAGTTTAAGTTTTTGAGGCTTACCTTTCATTAGAAATCTGTAATAACCCTTGGAATAACATACAGAGATTTTCAGTACACATTTATATTATATATCCTTGCGACCAAATGGTTATATTATTGGTTTAATATTGTATATTTATTATTGCTTTATTGCTTAATAACATGACATTTGTACCCACATATTGTTACATTATTATGTTTGAATTCATTCTTTGCATTGATGAGACTTATTCTGCCTAATAGTGTTGCAGTGCGCTCTCACAGTTAGTTTATGAGAATGTGATTTTCACTCTCCCAGCTCCTTCCGCACGATGAGTTCCCCACGCCAGACGAGTTCCCCCCTGTTCTGAAATGGAGGCGGAAACCCTCGACAGCCTCTATCGCCTCCTCCCTGCCCGACATCCTGGGCAACTCCACCAGCAGCCTCAGCGCTGTGGACGCCTCCTTCCAGAGCGACAGCACCACGCAAGGTCCTTTAGCTGCATCTTCTTGGGCTGCAGTCAAACTGCATTTAAACCATTGAACAACAAAGTCTGACTGTCATTTAACTGGTTGCCAGCTTTGTATATGAATTACACTGATCTAAATAATACTTGAATAGTTTCACTCAAGAAGCTTTAGACTGTTATAAGCCTGTGTCACGGATAGCTAGGTGTTGATGTCAGACCATGAAGAGACACTGATACTGCAGGTTAAAGCGCTGATGTGCTTATTTAATAAATTAAATAAAAGGTTTGAACAGAAAACACTTAACACAAAACAAAACGGCACGGTGGCCAAAACAGATACCCAACAAGTACCACGCTGGTTCAATTTCAACACGTGTAGCAATTGTTACTGTTTTCTCAGTTCTTACTTGTCTCTTTCCTCCTGTGAGCACCCCACCCCGGTCAGCAAAAGCTGCTGGTTTTTATAACGTTGGATTAACTGGCCATCAATTACCTAGTTTATCCCTCGACCACATTCTGCACGGGTTCTCATATGCGTGGCCAACAGCCAGTTTGTTAATAAATCATCAGCTGCCCATTGAGCATTCTCACGAGAGGTAGTCTGGCAGAGACGAGAAGCAAACATCATCTCTGCTAAACTACACAACAAAACACACCCAAAACAGTACATTTAAATAATAATACCACACAAATACTAAATAAATAAAGCACACACAGGGACCTTGCCACAGCTTGTTTTAAAAGTTTCATGTATTACTAAAAAAAACAGATTTTGAAAAATTGAACCTTTTTTTGCTACCGAGTCAAATAGAATGTTCTTTTAAGATCTACAGTAAACCCTGTCACATGGGACTGAAGTACTGCACTGGATTTGACAGAGATACCCTAAAATGTAATACTCAAATATTTGGATACTAAAAAGGTTAAGTCAGTGACTAATAAAAACATTCTAGCCAAATGACAGCACGGTTAATGGGACAGGAATCATTCTTTAATGTAACGAGCACTTTCACAAAAAACACCTGCTTAGACAGACAATTGAACATACTTCACTGATGCATTATTAATAACTACTAAGTCGTTGTCACTGAGTGTATTAATCATTTACTAACTTAGACTTGAGATAGTGGAAAGCCACGCGATGCTTTTAAATAGCTACATTAAATAGCTACTTTTAAATGCTTCAGGATGGTTATTTAAAATGGCTCATGATATTTTAACGAGTCACACAACGTATTATAAGTGCACATACCAAGATGATTGTGTAGATTAAAACCAAATATGGTGCCCCGTCACGTTTTCATTGCATGCTGGAACTTGAGAGTATGTAGCAACGATTCCTTGAAACATGCTGTTGAGTTCTGAATAGGGGAAAGGGTTTCAGGTGCAAGCTGGAGGTTCTGCGTCTGTGGCTCTGAGTTCTCAAAGCAGTTCCTGTCTGCCTGATTCCTTTAGAAAGAAGCCTGGAGACGGAGGAGGTTGTGATGGTGGAGCCCGTACCTGAACTGGGACAAATGGAGTATCAGCTACTCAAATTCTTCATTCTGCTGTAAGTGTCAGCGCTGGGGCCCTGGTTTTTAAAAGAGTGAAACACTCCTCTGCTTATTGAACTGGCAGCCACGGTTTTCAAAAGGCCCTTGAGTTCGTGGCAGTTGTTTGACAAGTCCTGGAACTAGCGTACACACTTCCCTTTGCAAAGATTCCACTTCAACTTACATATACAGCTTTTATTTACAGAAATGGTATGTCTTTTTATTCCTGTTGAATTTCTTAAAGTTTACAAAATGAAATGTACTGGTAAATGAAAGACTAATAAAGTACTGTTGTGTATTCCTATATACTGATCTTTAAAAACATGATCTGGAGCCACGGATTTTCAGATAAAAATGGGTTAATCGGCCTTTATTCTTGCACACAGAGCAGTGGAGAAATTGTAGCTCCAGTTTATCACTGTCAAATACAAGCTTCAGGAGCCGTACATTTGCATGTATCTCCTTCAATGTGTTAATGAAAAAAATTAAATCACTTTCACATTAACATGAATGAAGGGGACCCGTAAGGTTAACTATTTTGACTTCATTTTCAGGGATAAATCACCCTAATTTCATGAATTCCATTGTGGGTGTCAAACATCTGGCTTCATTGGTGTGTCCTAAAACCACTTTGTGATTATTTTTGATCATCAAACTTCTGTGTATTAGGATAGTCTCATTGTTGGGCCAAAGAGTGGCGAGGGTATGGAGTGAGTTACCTAGTCAGAGTGGTGAGGGTATGGAATGGGTTACCTAGTCAGAGTGGTGAGGGTATGGAATGGGTTACCTAGTCAGAGTGGTGAGGGTATGGAATGGGTTACCTAGTCGTGCTGTTGATGTGGAATCACTGGGATTCTTAGACACAGTTTTGAGATCAATCAGCTACTATGAATCGGACAAGCACAGATGGCTTGACTGGCCTAAATCTTCTTATGTTCTTAAAAATCTCAGGCTTGCTGATATTAGAGGAAATGCCTGTAGGCTTGCACAGCACCACTAAAGAGGAAACAGAGTAAGATCAGTTATATTATTGGGCATGAAAAATGAGTTCAGCAATACATTTACAGATTTGATTGGAGGCCTAAAGGGACTTTCACACAGTAAGTAAAATGGTTTTATGTACGTTTTCAAATTAACAATGTTTTGTGTGTGGGGCTGGATTGGAACATTTACGCCTTAATAATGAACAGAATGAGCTACCAATTAAGTCAATTTTGATGTCTGGTATGAAATTTAACACTAGTTTAAAAGCTGCATATGTTTATGTATGAAATCCCCAACTAAAATTACTTTCAAGGCCAAGAGCGCCATCTGGTGTCTAGACTTTGAATAGACTTGCAAGCTAACCATGTTGTATGCTGTCGTCACATTTCTCTGTTATTTTCCATGCATTTATTAAAAATAAAAAATACCTAGCTTTTTATTGTTGTAGGGATGTCTTATAGTTATCAAAGATTTTGTTTAAGGTGGTTCACTATAGTTGTTACCTTTTTCATTTAGCAGCCTGCATTCTCATGCAGTAGTGCTGTAACGCCTGGGACCCTGTGTCTTCCCACAGAATCGTTCTCCTGATCTGCTCTTCCTGTTACCTGGCGTTCAGAGTTTCCAGTCTGGAGCATCAGCTCTCCTTTTTAAATACAAATCCTCTCCTGCCAGCCAATGAAAGGTAGGCATTCTCCAGATCCCATCCCACCCAGTGTGCCAGGTATATACCGTCAGACGGGCAGGTGGGCTAGACCAGAGTAAACCATGTGATAATATGTGAGCAGGTGAGCTGACTTCTTTAAAGCTCTGTTAAAAAGTATTTGACCTCCTCGTATACACCACTGTGTCTGTATATGTGCTGTCACTGGGAATTAGCAGCAGTGTAAGGGTTTGAGTTTGTTACTATCGCACAACTCTGTGTCCGCCAACTCTGCAGGAAATCAGTGGTGGCCTCAAATGAAAATCTATTTCTAAACAGGTCCACCAAGACAAAGACCGTGGTGTATATAGCCAGAAGTGTAGAGGACAAATCAAAGGAGGTTATGATGAGGTTATATAATGCATTGGTGAGGCTGTACTTGGAGTACTGCGTTCAGTTCTGGACACCATAGAAACCAACAGGACATTGTGGCCCTGGAGAGAGTCCAAAGAACAGCAACCAGACTAATCCTAGGAGTTAAAGAGATGTAAAGCTATGAAGATAGGCTGAAAGAACTGAATCTCTTTAGCCTAGAACAAAGAAGGGGGGACTTCATCTTAAAAGGAGTTGACAAAGTTCACCCTAACCAATACTTTAAAGTGCAACACAGACGCCAAGGAGCTGAGGACATACAGCAGTTTGAAATTAAGTGGAGATAGACTTGGGACAGAAGCAGTTTACACAGAGAGAGGTGAGGCTATGGCATGGGTTATCATGGGTTATCTAGTCCTGGGTTATCTGGTCATGTTGTTGATGCTGAATCATTGGGATTCTTTAATACCCAACTTGACAAAGTTTTGAGATCAGTCAGCTACTGGGAACCGGACCAGCATAAATGGGGCTGTTTGTTCACAACTTTTCATATGAAGTGTTGTTCTTATCACCTGTAGCAATGACTCTGAGTTTCTCTCCTCACAGGTAACCGGTCCTGCACATCCACCTATCCAACTCCTGAAGATCAGACGGTACACACATTCCCAAGACATTCCTGTCTGTTACAGTCAGAACACCAGAAAAGGAAACGCTATAAGAAACACAGCTGTTAAAAGCCTCTGCTAGGTTGTAGTGGATCATGGTCAATAAAAAGAAATCTCATCAGGATGTGAAAATCTTATACCCGAATCTAACTGAAATCTGTTTTATTAGGCTGGAAAAGGGCCAGAGCTCATGAGGGCACAGGGCTTGAAATCCAGCTCACCTACTGAATACGCTGAAGTTTACGCTACAGGACAATCTACAGGAAAATGAATTGCTGGCCAGGATTTTAGACCCCTTGAAGCCGTTGCTGAATCCCCTGCTGTAGCAATCTAGCCAGGATGCAATCTAATATACTGCTATTCAGTCTAATTCATGCAACTGCAAAGGAGGTATTCCTCATTCGTTTTCCATGTAGTGTGTCCTCCTTGCTTCTCTGGACCCTCCTTCCTCTACACACAAGATTCAGCTTCCCTAGTCCAAGGCACACAGTCTGATGCAATTTGACAGTGGGTCCCATGAGTACCTCTGCCAGGTTGATTACATGATCCTCCATCACACACTTGAACACTCCACATTCTTCAGCCGTGGCTCGCCAATACTTGAAAATCAGAAGGCAAATTGAAATCCTGTCCATGGCAGAACGAGATGCGTGGAATGGGATTGTGGCTGACGCTATACTGTTGTAAACAGTACCTGACTGATAAAGCACATTTAAGAAGAAGGACTGAAGAGAGCAATTCTCAGACATTACCTGGGATGCTGACTGCAGTGGCACTGTATCTTTTTCTGAGATACATCCATTCCTATGCATGCATGTGTGCATAGATTGATTAACCTTACAGAATAATACCAGTGGGATAAAATTATAGCACCAGTGTATTACCCTGAAGAAACTAGCTGAACCATTTTAACCAACAACAGCATTACTAGCAATGGCAACACAATGGAACACACATTGCACAGTGTTTCTGCTGGGCGAGCGCACCATTGTGATACCACTGCTCTGTGAAAATATGAGAGTGTTCTCTCTGTGCTACCATTGAACCATGCCTCATACCACTGTAGCTTCCCACTGGCATTGCACTATTGTACCCTTAGGTCAGAACCATTGCATTCCATTGTGGTTCAACTGGAAAGATTTAATTTATAGAACTAATGTGGTAGACAGATTTGTAGTTCATCGTGAAAAAAATCCCATAGTGAAAATATACATATTTTTTGAGCACTTAAAAAAAAAAATACAGCAAATGTTTGTTTAGTGATGCACTAGCTGTCACATTTAGGAACCTGGCAGCCGGTTTAGTTTGCTTCCAGTAAGTGATTGAACACGTTGCATAGAGCCTGCACAATTTCTTTAAAATGTCTTCAATGAAAAAGTTACCGGCTGCATCAAAGAACGGAAATATTTCTGCTAAAGATTGCTATGTACACTACAAGAAAGGGACATTTTGGTGTTATTTTCAATATTGATTTATGGTTTATTATTATTATTTTATTTTGATAATTCACTGGTGGTGAAAATAGAATGCCTTTTAAAAGGTGGACATAAAAAAAAATCCCTAAAATATTCGTCAATTTAGCATTTACTGTTGTTCCGATAAGTATTATGTATTTAAGAACATTTATTTTGTATAATAACTGTAGAGAGAAATGATCAATTGTCAATGTGACAGCACCATCTTCTGTAATAAATATTATGTTTAATCATGTAATATCTATTTTTAAACTGCAATGTGCAGTGAAATAAGCCATTTTTTAAGGTTACAACAATACAGCCCAGTTTATAAGATTTAAATGCACCATTTCACTGTTGGCACCACTATTGTAAGAGTACACCTAACTGGGCATTTAACTGGGTACATTAATACTCTACACATTTAATAAACAAATTCATCAGTCATGGTCATCATTTCAATTATTCTAATCCATTTTCTTATGAGCTTGAGTAACTTTATCACTGGTCCACTTTTTTCATTGTGATTTAAATAAACTTTTAGAAATTATATATATATTTTTTCAATTCAGGATATTCGGATTTTTCTAGTACAAGCAACAAATCATCTTGTTTCTTTCCTGGTGCTGTAGGTCACAAGAATGTGTGCTACCAGAAAGCACCAGCAACGTTTTGTATTTGAAACATCTGCATATCCAAAAATTCATTCGAGCTTCTGCCGTACACAAAACCATGAATTATGGAGGAAGTATAAGACATGTATTGTGAGACTCCAGCCTGAACACTGTAGTTGTGCATAGGATGTATGACATTGAGAGAAACGAGATGTACAGTTTGCTTTATAACAATGTATCTATGTATAGCATTTTTTGTATTTAAACTGGGCGGTGTTTTGTGTCTGTCAAGGAACATTTAGTTATTGTTCTTCTAAACAGATTGCTTCTAGGTTTGTATTTGACTACAGTGTGTGACTTGCAGAATTGTCGAGTAATAAACAGCCCAGCCATCCTGTTCCGTTTCTGGATTTGTCTTTGGGACCTAGCAAATATACAAAGAAACACCCAGTCCACAGACCATACCCCACCACTGTTTAGATCATTAGATCACACTTTGCATACCGAGATTATGAACGTCAAACATCTAACAATGCATGTCTGTGTGTTCCTGTCTTTACAAATATGAAGGGTCCTATTATAGGGATTTCATCTATGATGGGATTTAGACCGCACTGTATCCAAAACCCCACTGGACAGACAGCATGTTCTGCACCAAAGACTTGTTTTGTAACTTACATATTTACTGTGAGCAATGTACCGTAATGTTGAAAATATAACATGCACATGAATACGACTCACCTCAGACAGAGAAGTTCTCTTCAAAGAAGTTATACTGTGCCAGTACACGTGGTCCTTTGACTGTTCGTTTCTGTAAGAATGTAGAATTCGGTCTTCTCCTGTGGTAAAATAATTATTTTGCCATGTTTCTCGGGGTCACACCCAGCTGCAGGTTGTGGGTGGTGCTGACGTGGCACTAGGGCTGATTTTTGCACAGCGAGCAGCCCACCGAAGGATCACAGCTACTGGATTCAAAGCTGGCGGATTCTCTACGCTTGGTAAGGGCACTGCATAGTATCTAACAAATTACACATTGAAGAGGTAAGTCACATTTTTTTAGTTCATTTAATACGTTTTTGATACACTAATGTCATGACATATATCACGATGTGCAGGTCACTTTACGATATGTATCACGATACTTGTGATGGTCCTGATGGGCTATTTGTGTGATGCATAATACGATTAAATGATCATTAAAAGATGGACTATTTTGTTAAAAGACAAAATTTAAGTGAGTTAGGGAGAGAATGTATTCATACCAACTATGAAACACACTTATTCTTCCTTCAAGAACCACTTGGTGACTACAATGAGCTCTGTTGTGCTTTTGGTCTTGTGTCATGATACAAAACCATGCATACCTTTATCATGATAGGATATATCGTAAAGAAGGTATCACGATTCATTGATGCACAATGAATTGATACACCCCAAGAAAACTTACATATTGTTAATTAAAAGGTATAGCCATTTTAATAGTGCAATCTAGAAAGCCATAGGTCATTGCTGTCCCACTGATCTTGATAAAAAACCCAGCCCCATGTGAAGAACAAAAAGCATGTGTGCAGCTGATTATGCGCCTTTAAGTGCATGGAGCATCTGGAAGCTTTTTGATCTTAATAGCAAGGTATGTTGCTTATGGGAATTCCCTGCAAACCGGCTGTTGACCGAATGAGACATTAAAGCGAGCCTGGCTGTCAGTTAATGAGTTGGTGTGTTGTAGTATTTATGAAAAAGGGGGACGTGAGCCCCTTGCAGCATGCTTGCTCCTTCTGTGGCAGATGTGCTTCCTTGTGAAGGTAGGCAGCTAAGTGATTTATATCGCAGCGCTCACAAAACATGCACCCTATTGCAGAACAGTCCCACTGGGATAGCATTACAATACCAAGGTATTATTCTGAAGAAGATGACAATGGAACAAGAACTGTCCTGATTCAGTCGTATACATGGCACTGCAATGGATTACCAGTGTGCATTGGCTCGTATGGTTGTATGTCATCGCTATGTAAAAAACATAATAGGAAAATCACTGTGATACAATTGTAGCTGCCCCTATAAAACTATTGCATGCTCATAAATAAATCTTCACTACATAATGTGATCCTTCAGTTCTATAGTTAAAGCCACTTGATATTGTTTCAGTTAATGTCACCCCTGCTCATTGTCACCATTGACACTATCCGTGTGAAAACGTGATTGTGAATGAAATGAAAAGCAATCGCATTCTTTTAATTCATGTTGCTTGTGCATTATTTCGGGAACTGTGGAGAGGGTATTAGTAACTAACCCACTTCTGCAGCTAGCAGGTTTCTTTATGTTTTAATTACAAATCCCACCCTGAAGGGAAGCCGAACAGCAGACCCTAGCCCTAATTCCCTTTGATCTGCATTGCTGTTCAGAATGTCTTTGTCAGGGCAATGTTGTACAAGCCTTGGCATTCCTTTTCTTTTCAGCCAATGTTAAGGGTGTTAATTCGTTTTAATTATTGCTGGCGGGGTGAGGCATGTTGAGGAAAGGTCTTGTTTCTTAAGGAATGTTCCTGGTTTTCATTGCCGATGAATGATGTCAGGGTGTGGTAATTAGATTCAGTGAAGTGCATGCTAATTCTGAGTTAGCAGGGATCGTTGCTAGTGTACAGAAGATGGCTGTTTCTGTGCTATTTGTAATAGATGGTCCCCCTTCTGTTGAAGATCTTGTATTGTATGCTTCCGTTTGAAATATGCAGACATGTCAAAGACATTGTTATAGAAGAATGTTTTTTCCTGGTGCTGTATCATTTCATGCATTGTAGTTCACTCCAATGGTCTAGCTTTAACCAGACCTACAGCAAACATATTCAGCAGTTCCTCAATAGTGTGTATCTGACATACTTGTGCGTCTACTAAAAACACAAGTGAAGGATTCTCAACACAATAAAAGCTGGATCAGCAAAAATGATAAGAAGCTAAGATGATTCTGGCTAGCTCTGCAAGGTATATACTGCTGTGCGAGTTTTTTCTCATGTTGTCTGTTCAGTGTCAGCGCTTAAGATTATCCAGAGATGCTCAAAGCCAAGTAAAGGCTGATTTAGAGAACATGATAGTGACTCAATATTGGGGCAACTTAACTCAGAAGCACTCACAATGATTGCAAACATATAACAGTAAGGAAAATGTATTAAAAAGCTAGTACAATTATTTGCATTGGTTAGCTCTTCAGGTTAAATACCTGATTTATTCATTTCTGTCTTTGTAACTTTAAAAAAATAGTCTTTCTCATTTTGATTAAATTAAAGCAGATGGTCCAATGTGCCTTAAAGGGATTTAAGTCCTGAAACACTTTAGTTAATATTCTACAGTAAATATGACAGGAAACTTGGGTGAACGATACCATAGTATTTTTTATCTATGGGTGGTAATAGAGTGAGCCTGTTTATTGTGGAGACCTCTGGTGCCTCATGCTTTTACGTTTAAGCTCACAAGATGCGATAAGACGAAACCCGAAGGGAATACCAGCACATTCCCAGTCCTGCAGGTCCTGAGAGGACAGACCTTTGAGAACACAATGGGGTCTTCTTCCTGAGGAAAAGCAGAGGAATATAAATAGAGCAGGGCCTCGCCGGGAAAAATCCAAACACAGCCCCCCGGCACATAAACAAGCTTTTGTAATGGAGCCTGGGCGGTGAACACCACAAGAGCAAACCTTTCACACCCACTCATTGTTGTGCTCGGACATGTCCTGTCATTTATCTTTAATGTAAACTCTCTTTTTCAGCAGACTTCTGGCAATAGACTGTGAAACTGAGGGCTGCAGTGTACTTTTCAGAAAATACCATTCGAATAACAGCGTATGAAACCCAAGATGAGCCACAGCATTTCTTGCAATGCAAACCCAATATATTTGCAGACTCCATTGGTCCTGTTACAGTGATACAGTAGAAATGATATGGTGTACCGCAACCGATTACCGTTATGGTGCCTTGGTCTGTATCATTGTAGCTGCCCAAGAACTACATTGCTGTTCGCAGGGACATTGTGGTGCCATTCCATTGTTGTTAAAGATCTTTCGGTAAGGGTCTCCATCTTGGAATTTTGGAAGACCCCTTACAAGACTTCCCATGTGCTGAGTTCACCTCCTGCAAATGTTGTTGTCTGCATGGGAAACAGTCCTCCGTGTTTTATAGGGCTCCCGACCGAGAGGACAGTCGTTATGTTTTCCAAAAGCACCCCGACATTCTATATGTAAGTTGATCTTACCTGCAGCCTAGAGTTTCTCATCCAACATGAGACTGGCCCTACATTGAACTGCAGTATTTAACTCATCTACTGTGGAATGTGCTGTTTGTGGATTCAGTTACTAATACCAACGTATACTCAAATGATCTCACTGTACACCAGATCACTGTTGTGATTGAAATCCCTATTGCTGTCGGTTGCTGTGCAGGGAATGCAATCACTCTGCATGGTCTGTCTTGGGCTGTGAGCTGCATTAATCCTCTCTTCCACCAGGATGAGACATTGCTTGCAATATAGCTGCCTTCATCCACTCAAAGCCTTAGGTTTTCTGATGCCAGGAAGAGTACTTGTTTGTATCTGTATTGTTGCAGTATAAACAGTAAGCACTGTAAGACTTTCTGTGTACTGTGAGTTTGAACTAATGCAGGTATTTCCCATAAATAATATGGGACATAAAAGACTTTTATCTAATACAAATGTTATGTATATGTGTTAAATAGCCATTTCAAATAATTTGATTTGCTTTTTTTAATACATTTCCCTTACTGTTTATATTATATTCACACATTCTGAGTGCTTCTGGGCCCTGTTGCTCCAATATTAAGTTCTTACCATGTTTTCTCTAAATCAGCCTGTACTTGCCGTTGATTATCTCTGGATAATCTGAAGTGTCGACACTGAACAGATTTCCACATTCCATTCATTCCAGTGAAAAATTACAATCATGTACTCTTGCAGCACCAGAACTGGAATGGTTATAACACCATACAATAGTAATGGAAATACAAAACCCGAAATAGATCTGCCCTTTAGATCAATGGAATAGACCCCATGATATACAATCGAATTCCATGCATACTGTAATACACTTTTTCAGTGGATCGAAATCCATCTGACCTTTAACTCTGTGTTAATACAGCGTGTGTTTCCCCCCCCAGGGGTGATCTGTATACTCCCTTGTTAACACAAAATACAGTGGAAAAGGGACTGTGGAAGAGAAGGAGTTTAGTATGTATCCCAATACTTGCACCATAGAAAAAACCTTAGGTTTACAAGTAGACAGTGATGGAACACATACAGTGTTGATGAGCAGGTGGACTTGGCCATGGGCAGAGCTATGTAGTACAGCAGCGGCCTGAAAAGAACCCACACTGGCCCAAGCCAGGTCACCTGACAGCAGTGTCTCGCATGGTTGAGAAGTTCTTTGCAAATTACTGTCAGGCTAGTGACGGAGCTCAATATTCTGTTATAATTTATGAATCATATGAATACATATAGTTAATATGCTGCTGGTGTCTACTATAGGGGTCCTCAATAAAATGCCAATGAACTATTTATCTTTCAAAACTTTCTAGCTTGTTTTTTTAGGAAAATAGCCTGTAAATATCTCCTATAGCTGTGTGAAATGCTTACCTAACCAGCTGACTTAAAACCGATGTATTTTGACATTTGGATATTGCTGTAGACTTAAGTTCACCATTTTGGCCAGATTTAACCTAGAAATTGGAGGATCTTGATTTGACTGTGTTTACACTTCACAATTGTTGCCAGGAATTATTGCTGGCAACTTTGTATTTTACACAAGGCAGTCTGATGACACTTCATTTGTGGCAATTATGTAAACTGACCTTAAATGTTCCAGTTCTGGTATTTCAATGTTATGACAAAACATGTACATCGCTTAGTGCTGTTTATCATTTTTTAAATGCTTTGTACAGAATTTGTATACAATGTTTTTGTACTGAAAGGCTATTACCACCAAAATGCTGAAGTAACTGACTAAATATTATTTTAGTGATGGAGAACAGTAGTTTATTTTTGGAACAGATGTTTTTCTCCTTTCTTTTTTTTCTATAAATTTAGTCGTTGCCAATTATTTTTATTATTTTCTCCCAATTTGGAATTGACAATTTTTTTTTTTAAGGTCAGCTCACTGCTACCACCCCTGCGCTGAGTCGGGAGGGCGTAAGACAAACACACGCTGTTCTCCGAAGCGTGTGCCATCAGCCGACCGCTTTTCTTCACACCATGCAGCCACCCAAGAGCTACAGCGTCGGAGGACAACGCAGCTCTCGGGCAGCTTACAGACTACAGGGGTCGCTGGTGCGCGGCGAGCCGAGGACACCCTGGCCGACCTAACCCTCCCTCCGGGCGACCCTCGGCCAATTGTGCGCCGCCCCCTGGGAGCTCCCAGCCACGGTCGGCTGTGGAATAGCCTGGACTCGAACCGGCGACTTCCAGGCTATAGAACGCATCCTGCACTACACGCAGAGCACCTTTACCGGATGCGCCACTCGGGAGCCCCTCCTTTCTAAAAGTGGAGTCAATTGTATAGACTATTTTGACTGAGCAACAATCTAGGGAGCCTGCAATTAAATACTGTAGTGTAGACTGCAATTATTTACCAAACTCTGGATCACTGAATGATGTGCAAAAATGAAACACAGACAACTATGAATGTGCAACCAACAGATCTTTAGGGTACTTCAGAAATGTAAACAATTGAAGGCACATCCAATAACTACCAAAAGCAAAGCTGACGATCCATAAGATGGAGATTGCCTACAAGCGATGGTCATAAATTAAATATTTACTATGGAAAAAATAAGAATGTGGCAATAGTCAAGTTCAGTTCTACAGATACCCTATGGTAGTTCCATTAAAGGTGAAATCACTTTTTGGCTGCCATTTTCCTATCATATAGAGCTTTAGCCTTTGCACTGTAATTTAGTTATTTGAGACCAGACCCTGTTAGAATAAGAGATTGTCTAGTCTGGTCTTTATTTCACGCTTTTTATACATCAGAAATAAGTAATAACCTTTGATTAAAAATACAGAGACCGCAGTAAATGTTTCTGCAGCAGCTTCAGTATACATTTCATTATGACAGCATCCGATTATAGGTCAGCTTGGACTAGTGGGGTCCTGCTTTAATCCTATGTGTATGACAATTCCTAGTTTTACCATACCCACTTCTCTGTGATTTGTATCTATAATTAACTCAATGGTGCTAATAATTCAACATAAACGCTTCGATAAGAAGTCTTTCTCGATGAGTTCAATGTAGAAATGAGTTTTGATTCACATATTTGTATCACTGGGTGATGTGGACTCCACCTCCAATTGATAAAGAGTGAATGATCTCTTAATGGTCCCATTAAGAGTAATGTGTGCAGGCTGATTATCCACAAATTAGACATGAAATCCTACAAGGGGTGAATGGAGCCATTTATAGAAAGTCACACAGGAAAAGAAAACAGCCAAAGAAAAGATGAGAGGATAGGGATGATGAGAGGATGTTGATTTGGTGAGATCTTAAGTGATTAAATATTTTCTGGTATAGTAGTATTATTTTAATTCCGAATAGACTCATCGTTAGTTATTACTCGCTTGTAGCGTTTTGGTAGCATATAGGACTGATATACATGCATGCTGTTGAAAATCATACCCATGGTGATTCAAAGTCTCTCTGATTTACTTTGCTAGCTTTCTCTAAACTTTATCACTCTTTATGTTTTTACCATCTTACCGCAGTATATCTTTCTAAGGAAAAGCCAGCCTTATTACATATATAGATTCAAAACTGAACTGTTTCTCCATCCCTGCTCAGCATGTTACAAGCAATTGAGCAGCAAGCTCCTTTGCAAATTAGTCATCTCTTTACAGAGTAGTTGTTAAAGTGCAAGTTAGCTCCTTCTTGGTCTGGCGCACCTTAAAAAATGCCTGTTTATTTTGTATTCTTTGTTTATTAAAAAGTTTTATTTTGAACATTAAACTGTCTCTGAGCCTCAACCTTGGTCATTTCCTGTCACAAGGTCCTATCAAAGTTTCGTCACTTCTAAAAACGTCTTAAAACTCCCAGGAATGTGTTAATCTGGAACAGTGATTCTGAATTACAAAATTGCAAGTGTGCTTTAGGGGAAAGGGATTCAGCTTGTCCTGCTATAACAGATGCTAACCTTTTTAAGTGGAAGGCTGTAAATATACAGGTTTGTTTGCAAAGTGCTTTAATGGACTGTGTGTTTCTGTGCTGTCAGGCTAAATGGCAAGTACTTGATGGGCTCCAGGGAAGGGTAAGACTGTATTTGCTGCTCGTTCGGGGGGCGGGGGGAGAGCTGAAAGAGTGGAGGGAGTCCAGCTGCAGACTGGGGTCAGGGAGTAGGCAGACCGCAGCCAAACGTCCTGTTTCAAATGGATCGGCTACCCAAGGGACCACATAAAGTTTAAGGAGGCTTTCCCTAAGGGGATCGTGAACACTGCAGGAAAGCAACGCTTTTTTATAAAAAGTCACAATAATTGTAACTGTGAGGATATAAAAACGTATTGTAGTAAAATAGGAGGTCCTTTGGGTCATGCATGATTTTAAAGTGTTTAAAAAAAAAAACACTCACTTAGCCCAGGTGTTTAGATTTAACAAAGGACTTCTGCCGCTGTGCAAACAGAATCGTCTCTCTACACTGTCTTTAACAGCAACTTGGTATGGCTGTGAAATATCAGAGTTGTCTTAACTAGATTCACATTGTATGATTTTCTTTTATAGTCATCACTGGTCTTTTTAAAGCACGTGTCTAAGCTCTGAGTTCATCAGGTACACCAGAGTGCACCCATTAACCTGTCCATAGAGTTTTTTGGTAGTGTATGAAACACTTATTGCAACTCGCAGTAGGTGGGCTTGTGTGACTGATGCTGCCTGATTCTATTTCGATTGGATGTGCCCTTATAAGTTTTCCACTGTATTTTTGCAGTTTTCCCATGATCATATTATGCATTTACCATAGTTCACCCTGGTTTGCCATGTTTTTAAATATGCTTTAGTATACCCCTCTGTGCTTTACAATGCTTACCTATCCTTTATCATGCTTTCACTGTGCTTTCACTGTGGGAAACCTTTCTTACGGGCATCTCTCCTGTGTTTGGCTGAACAGAATTTTGGATTTCAGTCGACAGTGTGTGACAGAGTAGCTGGAATCAAACCCAGACCTCCACAGGGGAAATAATGAAAGTTTTGTAGGCAATTATCCAGCTTGCTCCTAAAGAATATACGTTTGTTGCCTGTTTTCTCCTATGTGGTTTTGTTTACAAAAGCAAAAGAAGAGTTTATTTCTCAATGGTTTGTTGATTGGCAGATGCAGAGTTTTAGAAATTATTTTGCTACTAACCACTATAATGCATACAATATAATGGGAGACTGAATGTAACTAATTCTGTTAGAATAAGAGGCATACATGTTGATTACACCCTTATATAAGTTTATCATAATAAAAGCATAGCAAAGTGTAATTAAGCATTATAAAGCCCAGAGAGGTATGGTAAAGCATAATAAAATCAGGGCAAGCCACTATGGTAAATCCATAGTATAACCATAGGAAAAGCATTGGAAAAATACAAAAATTACTGTGCATATTTACTGTGGTAAACCTTTACAAGGCCAGTGAGAAGTTTACTAGACTGGAAGATCCTGTACCTTTTAGTCAGATCGTGTGATTGATTCTGTAATGCAATGAATAGAACACCACCATTAAACAGTTAAACATCAGCACAGTTTTTTTTTCTTTTTTTTTTTTTAAATATTTTATTCTGATGTCTTGAGTATTCACATAGCAGTATTGCAGACCAACATCAGAATAATCCAAGCATCAGGTCAAATGAGAGAGAGAATGTGCACATCAATCAGATGGAAACTAGGGCCAGACCTGGTCGGTTCCTCTGGGGAGTTCTGTTTGCTTTGGAATGCTCTTCATCAGACCTTTGCACCTCGTCAGTGCTGGCTCTGCTTCAGAGCTGCCAGTGAGACCAGTGCACACACAGACAGAGGTGCTCATAATCTCAGGTTACATTCATCTGTAGGTTGAATATTTCTAAAGAAGTGCACAGTTATTGTGTTAGAAAGCGGGAAACGGGTCATTTACTCAAAATCATGTGTGTTTAGTTTATTTGCTTGTTTGTTTTTTTCCAGACTCAGAAGTTTAAAGCACCACTGTGGCCTCAAAATATCTCTCTCAAAGTACAGCTGGTACACCAGAGTGTAACTGTTAACCCATCCCACTGCTGCCAAGTGGGTGTAAGAAGTACCCCAGTTCTTCTATATGGAATTTTCTGTTGATGTAATTCTTACATGCAGGAAGACAGGTTAAATGTTACAGACTGATATATTCAATTTCACCCTGAAACAATGTTTTCCTGCTCAATTCAGAAGCAGGGACGACAGATGTTCCAGATGAAAGTATATCCAGACTTTCTGCAGCCCTGGTATGTCATATGGGACTGTTCTCATTTTCCATGCTGTATGTCCTCACAGCCATGATTTGGAAAAGGTCCAAACGCTCCAGCTTGAACTGTAAAAGTCAACAGCAGAAGAGGCAAAAATTCACAACCCCCGGGTTGCCGCAGGAGCTACATACTAGAGAAAACATTTCTATTTATTTTCAAAAGACTTCAGTGCTTATCAAATGTGCCTTCTTTGGCAGAACCAGAGACTGGAGTCCTTAATTGATCAGATTGCTTTATAAAGGTCTTTTGCAGTAAACCCTCACATTCCCTATATATTAGTCACAACCCTTACAGAAGAGTTTCAAAAACACCATTAGGATACCATTATAATACCAGTGTTTTACCCTGAAGACTTATCAGAACCATTAGCAGAACACAAGATCTGGATGGCAACCAAGTTGATTTTGAACAAATATTCCTGACATGATCTGCCACAATACATTGATGAATCACTTCCAGGTCGCAGACTCATGAGCACAATCCTGTACAACCTTCCAAAAAGGTTGGCATTAAAAGTACTTCAATAAATATTACAGTGTTGTTGCTATAATGAAGTAGAAATACATTTCTAAGTCTCAAACCAGAATTTGACTCACTGAAAGAAGAAAAGTATTCAGTGGCGCAGTGGTTGAATGCAGGGGTTCCCAAGCTGGGGGTCATGAAGACCTGGGGGTCAGCAAGGGTTACAGGGGGTCCGCAGCACATATATAAATATTTTTTCCCAAATGGCCCGATACCTGATAGAGAAATGCTCACCAGACCGAGGGATCCGTTATGTTGCATGAATGAAGCATTTAGGTGGTTAGGGTTATTTTGAACACTTAATACCTTGACTTCAGCTCTGTTGTACATTAATAAAAATCTCCAGTATCCACGCTGATTGGATGTACCATTAAACAACACAGGGATGGGACTGTACTATGTTTTGTGTTTATTTTGCACTGAGCACTGATGCACTTTATCCTGTTCATCGTCTATATGTCAATACATGTAAGTTCTGGGGATCGAATAATGAGTAAGTCTTGGAAATCCCTAGTTTATTACACAAGCCTTTCACCTCTGGCGGTTTAAATCCAGCCTAAATAAAGAACATATATTGCTGGACGTTGTTGGGTGACGAAGTTCAGGAGTGATTCATTACAACGTTCACAATACATGATTTGCACCTCAGTCTCAATAGCCTTACAGTCTCTGAGCAGTCTAGCGAAAAATAATAAAACGGCAATGAAAGCCGTTTCTCATCAGCAGAATTGGGAGCACTGCTCCTCACTCGTGGTGCGTGTCACTGCAGCCACATGCAAGCTGTAACTCACACGCAGGAAACACCAGTTCAGAGCTTTAACAGGCTGTTTTATCACCAGAACACAGCAATGGCTTTAGTTACCCGCTAAACATTTTAATAAATTACATTTGGTGTGCCGTTGGTATTGCCGATGCAGTAAAAAGCCAATCTCTCCTTTTTGCTTGTCAACACTGCCTAACAGATACTTTGCATAATCCTGGTAATAATACTTGGTCAACTTTTCAAACAAAACGAAGGGAATGTTTTCCAGGATTTAGCTGGCAATTTAGTTTTACAATAAAATATAATCATGTCTAATGGTGTGCCGAGTAATTGCCTTTTTAAGATATTTAAAGTCGTTAGGTATTAATTAAATGGAATAAAAACATGTTAATTACTCATCACAAAACAATGCAGTTCCTGTTTTCCTTGTTTACACACTTGAGTATCAGTCAATAACAAACTGACTGATATATTATTTTATATAGACCCTGTCATGACTAAACTAACTATAACTAAAAAAAATATTATTTGTCTTAATTTTCTTTTATCCTTTTGTTATGAAATGTTAAAAAAAAATCCACTTTCCTAAATTTCCTTAGAAATGCTTCATCTCTGCAGAGAATTGTGGGATTGTAGTTCTAGGCAAAGTGTTCTCTAATGCCACAGCGGTAGCTCACGTTGGGTTTAAAGAAAGGTCACGTTTACGTGAAGAATCAGTTTCATTTGCTAATTTTGCAACACCTTTTCATTGGCAGTTTACAGCCTCAGTACAGCAGTAAACATGTTGGCTTCTAATCTGCTTTTAAAACACATGCAGAAGTTAATTGTCAGTGATTGGTGCTCCTTGTTTTGGCAATGCTTCAGCACACCCCTAATGGTGTCGTCAACTACCGTCCATTCTTTCTTAAGGTTTGCCTCCTGGTACCTTATCCCCATCCTGTGCTGTAGGTCAACTCCCCAAGTAGATAAAAAAAAAAAAAAACAACAATGTTTAACAGGATTCATAAACATGAGCCTTTGAGAATGCTGCTATTGCTACTAGAGGAACACGGCTGTGTGAAGGGCAGTTCCGATGTTTCCAGTGGAACAGGGCCGGGCTAGGAAGGACCTCTTTTAAAAGCACTTCTTGTTCACTGTTTGTGTGGGGGTGCGAGGGAATGGATTTGAGTCTTCAAACCAGGTGTGGAGCACGCTCGGTAAGGCACTGGGAAGGGACACTGAGTCTAAGCCTTGTTTTTTGTGCTTGTACGTTTTTGCATCCCAGAACCCCCTGTCGTACATCCAAAAGCCTAATGTCTGGAAGAAGAGGAATCTTGAAACTAGCAGACAGTAGGTTGCCCTGTCTTTCTAAAAAATAACTTTTTTTGTTTTTGTGGTAACATGGAAATGGAGAAAATCATGATGTTTCTGATAACGTTTTTAATTACTCTTGTAGTTTCAAAATACTTTAAAAGAGCTTGGGGCTCTGTTTCCCTTGGTTTTCTGCCATGTTATAAAAGTTTAATTCCTACCTCAGCAGTGGGATGAAAGAGCCTGGGGCGGGAAGAAATTCTCCTGCAGAGATTCCAGTACAGAATCGCAGCGCCTTCACATAAATCTCTGCTAACAGACTCTGCCTACTCTCGCCTGACAAGCCATTGTACTGTATCCTCATAGTGTTATACAGCACAGTGAAGCAGAAGCAAGTATGGTAAGTCATTGCAAATACAGAGGTATATTCTGTTATTACAGTACAACATATAAACACCTTTTAGATAATACAATTTATTTACTAAGATTATGAAAGTCAGTCATCCAACAGCATCATTTTATGTTATTTCTTTCTGCAAAGCTATATGAAATGCCAACGGTCCTAATCATGGAAACCAGAGCTGTTCAATGAGCCGTATGTATATCTATCTCATTGAGTCTGAAAGGGCTATCTGTAGATTTAGGTAGATGCAAGTACAGTTAACAAAACTGATGTTGTCATTAAATATGGAACAAGGTAAATGAGCAGAAAACTACTGAAGCTGTGTCTCAGTGATGCCTCTATGAGCTCAGATTTAAACAAGAGTGATATTAAGATGGGCCTCCTTTTAGATCTATTACAGAAACCCCCTAGGTATACTGTAGTAAAACATTGTAAATGCTTGGGACTGTGTGAGAATGAAACTAGAACGATGGGAAAATGGTTACACACGGGATCTACCAGGTTAAATACTGATGTTTGAAATGGACATTAAATGGGATTCTGTTTCAGGGCTAAACCTTCCTTCCTGTAGTATGTACTCCAGTTCTGGCAAGAGACTCATACCATGTAATGAGAGTGGTGATGTTTCCTCGTGAGGTCAGGGAGCTAAAGGGAAAGGCCTTTGGTTTCACATTCACTGATATTCTATTGATATTAGCAGTAATCCTTTACAGACCTGTATTAACTACAGGAGTTTGCAGCCTTATTATCTTACAGGTTCCACAAGCCTCTGGAGTTAATTGACACAACCGCCCTCCCTCACCACTGCAACAGACAGAACAGCTGTGCGATCCAACCAGCCAAAATCAGCCAATATAAGCGTTGCCCAGAAATGTTTTGACTGATGAATTTATTTTAAGAACAAAAAAATGCTGGAACAATAATAAAAAAAAAACTCTAGTACTCAAAAGTGGGTGTATTACAGTGAAACCTTGCAGGCCACTGAAGGGAATGCATCCTTAATAAGAGCCTTACTACTGAAGGGACATAGAATTCTTAACAAATAGATTCAAGACATTCTCCCTTACCACAGAAGTGATAGCCTGTGAAATACTGGTAGAGCAATGGCCCTGGGACTTCATTTCTGATTTTTTCACAAATGGTTTACACAGACACATTGCAGGCAGCTAACATACTGTTTGGTTCCAGAGGATCAATAGACAAGCGTGCCAGTGCTTCATGCCCCCCCACCTCCACGCGCCCCGCTCTCTGCTCTCCGCTCCAGTCTGGATTGTTGCCTAAGGCTTTGCTGTGACACACACACAGATGGTTAGTCTCTATCCACAATATTCCTGTTGGGACAATTGCTTTAAACAGTGGTTTGTGTTTCTCTCTAATAGACATGGCCAGCAGCACTTACTGTGCTGTCTGCGGGATTTAGTGCTGGAGGAGCAGATCAATGGCTGAGACGTTTTACAGCATATTTTCAGTAGCTTACCCTGGAGGGTTTCAGACCACGATTTAGGTTTATGTTGCCGAACATTTCACCTGATATAATAATAATAATAATGGACTACCCAGGGCCCCCACTGGAAATATAGGCTTTCTAAGTGAACAGTTTATAGTTGGGAAAGAGCGTATGAATACATACAGGGGCTTAAGGAAAAGGGTATAAATAGTCAATATGGGGTAGGGGTACCATGGGACAGCACTGATTTGAGGTATTGGCAAGGTGCTTACAGTGTTCTGGAGGGAAATGTAACGTTTTCCTGAAGAATGTTTGGGCCTTAATGTACATATCACCCCTTTATGTATCTGATTCTGCATTATCAGGTCCGTTCAAGAACGTCTTCCTCTATATAAAAAATGGTCTCAAGTTGTTCTTGTGTGCGTCACCAAAGCAGACAGGAAGGAAGCAGGGCTGGACAGAGCGCTCAGACTCTGATTTGGGCAGCCCGTTCCTGGGGTCAATGACTGGCAGGTACCATTTTCACGTGGCCATTCATAGAGCAACATTTCATTTTAAAAGAACTAGTGTTATAGTTTTGCAATGGTTCCCCCTGGCAATTTGGAAGTCATATATTCTTAAAATAACTTCAGCTGTCAAATGTTTAAGCCCCAGAATGTTTTATTAGGATAATAAACAATAATAGCAAGGTTGTTTAGTTTTACCAATGAATTATTTGTCTGTGGCAGGCAACAGAAAATTGTCTTTGAACCAAAATTGAAATGGCTTGGCTCCAAATGCGTAAATTTTAAAAGAACAAGAACCAAACGCCAAGCGAACAACTGCACAGTATTCCAATACGATATTCAGTGTATATCATTCAGCTAAATTATATAAACCCACAGTTGTGATTCCTGGCCGGTTTCCAGCATTTGTCTCTAGCAGTATATTCAAATGTTAAGTGTTTTGTAGTAAACTGCAATGGCAAGCGTTTTGGCATCACTATGGTATGAACCGGTACACACTGGTAATCCATTACATACCATGGTACCAAATCAGTACCAATGTGCAATATTGGTTCTAAATCCAGTGTTGCTTTTGCTGGTAATGGGGTGTTTCTGGGCGAAACAGGGTTTTTAATAGCATACCAAGTAGAAATATCTATTGCATTAACTAGTTATTTTTTCTGTTGACTGCGCTCATCATTTTACATTTTATTCCACTTAGAGGAGCTTCCCTTATCAAAATGTATTGCATTCATTTCACAATAGAATGCTAGTGCAGCAGCTATATTAGCATGCAGCAAACATGCATTTAACAAAAGTGTGTAAAAATGACCAATGACTGGAATGCTTGGAATACTGAGGTTAAATTTACAAAGTAAACTGTTAATACAAAAAAAACCTACAGTAAGAAACTAGGAGGCATATGGTGACCTAAAAATAAGCATTGTTAGTTGTGTTTATAGTTTTATATATCCATCTGTGTGTCAGATTTACATTGTTGCATGTATCTGGAGCCCCACTTGTCCATTTGCCATGAAAGTTGGTATTAACCTGTGATGGGGTACACCTCGTCCCTGTATTATTATTTGTACATTTTGTATTATTATTATTATTATTATATTTGTATTTGACGGTGGGAAAGCCGTGTTTTTATTGTTCGTTTTGTTTATTAATTTAAAAACCTGTGTGAATGTGGCTGGAGCCTCAATAAGGTAATTGTTTTATTGATAATTAATTAAGGCTCCAGCCACAGCTTAAAAGAACCAGCTCCAGGCTAATAGGGAGAGATATTTCCTTTGAGTTAGAGACGGGAGGACGGTTTGGAACGAGATCATACATCCGAAGCAACTGCTACCGCTGTACCACTCGGTATTTGTTTGTTTATGGATTTTTGGCCATCGAGCCCTTTTGTTTGGTATAAAGTGTTTTGTTTATTGTTTGATTTATTATTAAAACCCGAGCGCAAACGCGTCTCGTTTCCCCTACCTACCTTTGCCTTTGTTTTGCTTCTTCCTGGTCCGTGACGTCAGTACTGCAACCACTCTGCCACATAACATTATTAAGCATAAGTTATAGAGAGTATCAGATTCTGCGGATATATGGAGGTGTCTACCTCTCCATCCATCCATCCATCCATCCATCTGTATGTATGTCACACTTCAATTTTTGCATATATAGGAAGAACCACTTTTCAAATTGTGATTAAACATGTCTTATTTTGTACTACCCTGTACATACTTTTGATATATTTCATCAGCTTTTTCATCATACTGATTGCTCTAATTTTGAATTTACAACATTGGCGGGGGTGTCTTGTGTTCTCGAAGATCTAACACAATTACTGAATGCATTTCTGTGCTGGTTATTCGACAGAATACAGCAGACACTGCTCATAATGACCATCCAACTGGGAATCATTATATTCTGTACAGGCAGTTACTTCTCACGCTGTAGTTGGCTGCTGTACTGTATTGAGGTAGAGATAAATACAGGCCCGAGAGTGTTTGGGTTTACGCGGTGACACCTGCAGAATTGTAAAGCAACATTCTTCTGACAGCTCCATCTTTCTATTTTAACACCGCTGACAGCATAATCTGTTCAGAACAGAAGATTAGATTCTAGAATACAGGAATCAGACCGTGTAAAAAAAAAAAAAAAAAAGGCCAGAGCACAGGTTCAAGATTTCAGCACTGCTACCTGCATTTACTAAATAAAAAAATAAATAAAACAAATTTGTATTCACTATTAGTCAAAAGCTTAGGAGCAAAAGTGAATGTCTAATACCAAATATCATTAACGTTAACATGATTTTGTTTCTGTTCTGAGCAAAATTGGCCATTTAATTTTAGAAAAACATTGAGCAGGTTTACATACATTTTCTTCCTAAATAATTCCTAGACAGTAAACATATTACAAACCCCTGCAGTTCCAAAATCATAACTGATAAGGGTGACAATCCCTCAACAAGCTTTCCCTGGAGAGCTGCGTTTCACTGTTTGCCAACTGAGTAAATCTCCAATTGGATAAACCGCAGAAATGATAATGTAGAAGGTACTTGTGCGGCCCATGGGTACTGCAGGGTTGACTGGACTAATCTCCAGTGTCTGTGAGCCTATAGCACTGTACTGGTGAGACTGGTCCTTGCAGATGTTTCGCAGGGACTCGCTACACCTCCTGATGGCTTCCGATCAGTTAGGATGAGTTTTTGCCTAACTTTGCAAAGACTTTCCACTCACTCTGTACATACAGGGTATGAACACATGTTGGAAATCAGAGGATCTACTCAAATTACCTAGATCTGCTGAGCTGACTCCAGAAAAGTATAACAGATCATGTGCCACAGGCATAGCTCTGTCAATTATTTATACAAAAAGTGATACTAATTTTTTTCACCTTCTGTTTAATACGCATAGAGAGCCTTCCTTGAAGTGAACAGAGCACTGTATATCTGGCACCTGGTTGTGATTAGGACCCCATGTGTTTTCATTAGGCTGGCACTGTTAATAATGCATGCATTGGTACCAAAATACAGCCCAATCACTGGCTGTGTAACCAGCCACAGACAGATAGTGTCTAAATGCAGAACAGTGGCAGGCAGCACTTTGTAGCTAATTGATGTTCTGTTAATCACCACAGCAGTGCTGCTAATCCATAATGGTAACAGTCCCAACACCTGCTCAGAATAGGTACATATCTACACGTAGCCAGCTGTAGATAACAAAAAAAAAAGAAGTATGCCAATATTTGTTTTTATTATAGAAAGCAGTTCTAAAGCTACTGTTGATTAGTCTTAACAGACATCTAGTAAACAAGCTTTTGTAGCACAGGAAAGATAACTACGACTTCAGTTTTTTTTACTGTTATTATTTCTAGTTTACAACATGGAATCAACTTAATAAGCTGTTTTTAGGTTATCTTTTTGTAAACGAGGCAACCAAGGCTTTGAAATCCATTGCCTCCAGTGTCCAGTACTTGGCTGGTTGAGTTTTGCATATATTGAAACTTGCTAAAGAACGTCTTAGCACAAGTTACTGAGTGTATCATAATCTGGGAGTGTATGGTGTCTGTATGTCACACTTCCATTCTTAAAGGTATCTGAATCTGGGGTATATGGCATAATTTATAAAGCTGATTTTTTGCAGACCTTATTTCTCTGCATTTTTATAGTATGTAGTAATGTTCATAAGAGTCAGTAAAGCAACCTTGGGGGGAACACCTAATACAGAGTGAAAAGGTGCTGATGTTTCGATCCGCTGCTGGTTCTATTGTTAAAACAGACCCTATAGTCTTTTAAACCATTGTAGTGCTGGGTCGCTATGCTTATTTGGCATCATTATATGGAGCATTCCAGTTTATGTGAATGCAAGATTTTGTGACATTCTCTAAAGGGGCCTTTCTATATCCTTTAATTCCCCAGGACAGGACATTGTTTTAATAGTGCATGGTTAAGGAGTTGTCCAAGTACATTCAAATAATTGGAGATTACTGTAGCTAGTAAGAGGGGTACTTCACCTCCCTCCCAAACAGGCTTTACTCAAAACCCAAACCAGACATGCATTAAATACATTTTTCATTTGACGCAACAAAATAAGAATCGAACCCTCCTGTAATGAAATGAGAAGGCGAGCCGGGGACTGCGTAGGCAGAAGTATAATTACAGTCATGTAAAGGCAGGCTAAATCAAATCAAAAGAGCGCCTTAGGGTAACATTATACTTCCAGACAGAGATCGAGGAGGCTAGCCTGCAATCCACAGCGGCACAGTCTGTCTTCTCTATGTGACGTTTGGACAGCAAATATGCTTTTCTTAACCCATTCCATCTCATTAACGTTGCTGGACATCAGAAAGTTCTGTAACTTGCAAAATGACAGTCTAAAGTAATTTTTTAAATAATTTAAACTAGGAAAATGCATTGCTGTGTCTGGCACTTAGCAAACAAAAAGTTGTTTTATTAACCTTTTCTGTGCCTTTGCGGAGTAGTCATTTCATTACCAATCTCTCCTACCAATGATTTGACATTAAAACATAAAACTATTGCTAAATAGGAAGTAGCTTCAAATGACATCAACCTAGTCTCCTTACATGATGTTTGAGAATATTCACATACTGTTTTTAAAAAATATATTTTGTTCTTTGATAATGTGCTTTCACTATTTCACTAGCTGCTCTTCAGTTCCAGTTGCCTTTCACAGAGATATTTAAAGTGTCTTATATTAGAAAGTACCAGCACCAACTAGCGCTTTGCTGTGTATTTCCAGAAAAACAAAGGACAAGTTAAACAAAAGTGACAGCTCACTAGGCCCGGGTTCTTACTTTTATAAAGAGTCTTTGTCAGATACAGTCTATACAGGCATCTCTGGCAGACAACGAGAACTGAAGAGCAGCTCCTGAACTCACCTTGAACACAGCCTTAACACAAGATGTGAGTCATAGTTAAAATAACCAGACAGAATGATTGCATCATCACCGTGGGCATGTTGGATCCTGTTTTTGTTAGGAAGTTGTGATGCCATGAGCTGTTGCAGCAGACCTAGTTATTCAGAGCAGGTTTAAAATACAAATGCAGTACGGCATGTTTTTTCAGTGTTCTGCTCCAAAAAAAAACATAAAAGTATACAACACATTTTAGAAACTTTCTTTCAATATCATTATTATCAGCTTTTTTTGTAAGTGATTGGGATTTGATGGTGCTATTTCTGAATTCAAAGAGACAAAACACTAAAAATCTCCAGCAACTATTGCTTCTGATATTCCAATCTAAAATCTGCATTTTATTACAGCTCTGAAGGGTTTACTCATAATAATTATGTTTTATGGCGTTGTAAGATGCAAAGATTTTAATAGAACAATATTTAATGTTGCCCTTTTTCAATGTGGTACACTAAGAGAAGACGTGTTATATTTAGCTTAGCAGCCAAGAGGTTAAATATTCACAAGCATTTTCTTCCCTCAGGTTGCCTGCTGGGATAACAAGCACAATACCAGCTGCTTGAACAATCTACAATACAGACCTGGAGGGGAGGGGGGGTCATTCATACTGCAGCACCCTGTGCCAATTGAGCGATCCTGCTTCAGACCTGTGCTGTAACTAATTGTTTTGTTTTAACCGACTTAAAGTGGGCATCAGGGAAAGCAATAGTTAATAAGTTTCTATGACACCTTCCTTTGATCTTCCAGTTGATTAGTTCTTCAATAGTGTATACATTCATTAAAAAGAAAAATACAACTCCACCCAATAGCTATTTTCTAACTGAAAGTCAATGGCGACACATGTTTAATTTCAGTAAAGGGAGAGACAATGCCTTGAATGAGTCTCAGTTATATTAATACGGGAGACAAACTCAAAGGGAAAGATTTCAACAAGGTCTTCACTTTTAATATTACAAAACTAGTGAACAATTGTGGCACACTTGTTAACCCTTATATTACTGTTTAGAGATGCGCGCTATTAACTGCTTGTTTCACAGACCCTTGGACTATGCTAACATTAGATAGTCCAAGATTAGCACTAATCAGTCTGCGATACAATCACTTTGTTTTATTTGTACGTTCTACTATATATCTAACCCTTTGGTATAAGAGTGTTTGATTAACTTATTGTCAACTGTAGATAAAAGAAACCAGGAAATATATCAGTCTCCCCAGTAGTAGAATTTGTCAGTTGATTTTTGTGCACAATTGCAGCTGCATTTTAGTCAGGGATTTTTTGTGAATTCAACAATGAGGGGGACCTACCAATTTAATCATTCCTTTTTTATGTGGAAAGACCTTAATAAAACGGTTCTGAAGGGTTGAATCAGTGCTGAAAGAATCCTTCTCACTCGTGACAGTTCAAGACTTCGCTTCTCTCAAGTTCTGTAACGTGCTACATAGGCCATAAGAAAAGTTCAAAAGCAGTGCTTTGAGGGTGCGCCTGTCATGCAGCAGGAGTTAAAAACTGGTTTCTCAGAAGTCAGTGAAGCTGCTGCTGAACTTGAAAGTTTAGAAGCAATTAGTAGCGTTTGTTTTGATACTCATTAGGCTGTGTGGTCCAGTGGTTAAAGAAAAGGACTTGTCACCAGGAGGTCCCCGGTTCAAATCCCATCTCAGCCACTGACTCATTGTGTGACCCTGAGCAAGTCACTTAACCTCCTTGTGTTCCGTCTTTCGGGTAATTGTAAGTGACTCTGCAGCTGATGCATAGTTCACACACCCTAGTCTCTGTAAGTCGCCTTGGATAAAGGCGTCTGCTAAATAAACAAATAATAATTAGGGTTCATTTGTTTCTGGCAGAGGCATTTTACAAGGCTTTTAGTGTGGGGGTGTGCTTGGTTGTAATGTGTATTCACTGAGACTCCTGTGTGTCTCTCCCCCTCCCTGACTTCCTAAGATGCAATTAACATCTTTTTATGTCCAATGTAGTTTAAGCTTGTGGAAATACTTCCTCCTGTGCGGCTCTGTGGACAAACCTGCCTGGATTTCACAATAAGGTCTGGACTTGAACTTGGGGGAAGGGGGGGGGGGGGCATTTACCCTTAGAGGCTAATATAAAGGAGATGGGTCATTTTTTGTAATTTGGAAAGGATTTGACAATATAATTGAGCATGAAAATATAAATCACTAAAATAATATGTACATAAATCAACATTGTTTGATTTTGAGTTTTCAAATTCAATAAGAAACATTCCCCCTGCGTCAGTTTAATACTTGGACATGACCCTGAGCTATGAACCTTGTAAATGTAGAACACATGTTCGCTCAAAAGCCTCATGGGAAAATCTTAAAAAACAGAGTCTGCAGATAGACTGGACTTGCTGTTAAATCTGTTTTGTTCTTTTAAAAGGGCACAAAATGAATAATTAAATGTAGTAATTTGTACTTTGAAATTACAGCAGTGTCATTTCAGGTTTATTTGGAGGTTTTTATACATAGTTGTACTGTATATGCACAAGGCTTGAAGTTTTCCAAGTTTTATATATATAGTAAGCGTTTTACCTTGCACAAGCATCACATTTGAATTTTGCCCTCCACTGCATTCTATGCTTTCAATAGAATTAAAGCCAATTAGGGCCACAATTGTTTTGGGCAAAACAGAATAGTCACACACACAACTTTTTTTTTTTTTTTTTTTTTTTTTTTTTTTTAATTGCATATACAGGAAATAAAGAGACATAATTAAAACATTCACAGAATCATGTGTCTCATTGCAGAACTCTGTTTAAATCTCCTGTTCCTACTAAATATTATCATAACCATTTGAGACAAGCATAATCAATAATGAAGCATTTAAAAACGGTTTCATTAGTTTGGCAGAATTTAAGGACTTAAGTGCTTTAGACTGCTGAGCAACTGTGTCGGTTTGCTGATTTAGGTAGGGAATACCCTATCGGTACATTTCTCCACCACCCTTCAAGAAGGCTTAAAGAGCTACCCTGTATAAATAATGGATCTGCAGAGCCCGACAAAAAAGACGTCAAACATTCAACAAGGTTTTTAAGGCTAAAACATTTGGTAAACCTCTAGGCCGCCTTAGTGCCCTATAAATACATATGCTAGTGCGAGTGTCTCCTTAACCAGCCCATCATTTCTTGGCCAGCTGTTCGATCAGTCTTCTCCACTCTGTCCTCTTTTGGGTGATGTATGCTGGGGTGATGAGCTGGGTAAGCAAGCAAGGGCTGTCCTCGGTGCCCGCAGTCTCGCACAGAGCTTCTGCGTTGCAGATCACGTACATGCCACAGTCGTAGCTGTTCTGCTGGGCCGGGGCTGCCTCCTCCACAAAGGGAACCTTCCCCCCGGTGCCCAGGAAAGTTTCCAACTTGGCTGCAATGCGCCTCGCATGCAGGGAGTTGCTCCCACTGTGGGAGTCATAGTGGCCGAAACAGCTCCCTGTCTGGCGGTAGAGTAGCAGGCTCCAGTGGCTGCCCCCAGCTGTCTGGTTGGAGTTGTCATTGACCGCCAGGAAGATCCACTTGCGTTCTGGCAGGCCCAGGGGCTCCAGGAAAATGGCCAGCTCATCCTGGCTAGATGCGCACTTGATGAACTGAGTAACCTCCGGGCTGATGAAGCAGATGGACTCAGAGAGACCCTTGAAGCGTTCAGTGGCAAAGTACTCAAAGGCAAACCCAATCACCTGGTCATTCAGCCAGTGGGGGCCCTCCAGAAGGGCCACGTCAGAGCGCCGCAGCAAGCTGTCCTGGTAGCTCAAGACCACAGGGTCCATCCTTGAAGAAGGGCAAGCAGTGTCCACCTGAAAAGCAGCACAAGTTCTTTAAAGTTAAGCATTTCAGACATCCATTCATCTGAAGCATAGCCCACCTGTGCTGCAAAATCTGATTTCCAGTGGGGGTCCAGTACCTGCAACTGCTGTGTTTTACAGCTGAAGCACAAGAAACTCACATGGTCAGCCCATGGTCACAACAGATGTCCCAGAAGGATATAGCTTATGCAGCTTGCACCTGAAGGAGGGGAGGTATTTTAGTACCTCAAGACCAGGGTTTGCCTCTTCCAGGCTGTTCCACTGCAGGACTCCAACCAGATCCTTTTATTATTGAATTGACCCCGGTGAAGAATAGGGGGGTATTCGTGACACTTTATTTACATGATATATCGTATCGTAATAGAGGTATGTATCGTGATGCAAGACCAAAAGCACAACATTTTGGACATTATACCATGGGAATTGTAAGGCTGATGTAAGAGCAAACAAAATGGCTATTCTTTTAAGGAAAGCCATGCTACAGATATCATAAGTCCAGAGCAAAGGGGGTTATTAAAACAGCACCATTGATCTCTATTGGAGTCAACAGAGAAAGTAAAAGGATGGATTTTGTAACAATTATTTGTAGAATTATTAGTAGGATTTTCATCTGCAGTCTGAATGACTCCATGCTACAAAACAACTGAACAACATTAAAGTAAAATGTTATCAAGAGTCTGTGAATTGTTATGTTTCAGCTGGACCCTGGCCTACAGCTATTTGTTACCTTGCCATTGGCATTTTACTTGCATGTGTGTTAATGGGTAGTCAGAAGTAAAACGGATCCTACAGGTATTTTAGCACATTCTGAACCAAGAGTTGGCACAGCAGCTGTGGGCAAAGATTAAAGGTGCTTTATTCCACTAGGTGTTGACAGTATTATGTAGAAAACCTATCCTGCCAATATATATTTCTGGGAAAGTCATTCTATTTGTATGCCTGATTCAGTAGTGTTAGGCATTTTTATTAGTTAATCCTAATGTGTTTCATGTATTATATGACACTAGCAAGAAACCAGTAGCAAGAAAGAACAGACAGACACAAGCCTGGGCTTCTCTCAAGCAGACAGTGTATCACTGGGGAACTGAACACTTTTTTCTCATGGGTACTAGGTATTACCTACTCGCCAGCCCACACAAGTAGGGCAGCAGTGTGGAGTAGTGGTTAGGGCTCTGGACTCTTGACCGGAGGGTCACGGGTTCAATCGCCGGTCGGGAACACTGTTGTTGTACCCTTGAGCAAGGTACTTTACCTAGATGGCTCCAGTAAAAAACCCAACTATACAAATGGGTAATTGTATGTAAAAATGATGTGATATCTTGTAACAATTGTAAGTCGCTCTGGATAAGGGCGTCTGCTAAGAAATAAATAATAATCGTGATAACTATAATCCTGTAGCTGAAAGCCCCGAATACAGCTGAAGGAGACAGAATGTGACTTTTAAATCCCTCTTAGTTTTAACAGCTCATTACTCTCTGCTTCCTAGTCAATAGCTGCAGTGTCGGGCGGTCTAGTCTCACCTGGACAGACATGGTAAATATCCCCTTGCTTAAATAGTTCAAATGTGTCAATCCTATGGGTTTTGCTTATGTATAAACCAAAGAGATTGCTATATTTTAAAGACCGACAGTGGCATTGTCTGAATGCTGCTAGTCGTATATACAGGGTGTTATTTGAGAACATACGCACCACAGCCCACACATTGCAATGCGTACACCAGTGCCGTACAGTGCAGATTTTAGAAGCCTCGTCTATATTTCTTTTTAACCAAGGTATTCTTTTTTTTCTCCTCCTTCAATACTTACCAATCCCAAAGTTTTCGTTTTTCTTACCTGTCACAATATACACTCATCAATCTTATACTCGCGTTTATTCATTGCTGCTGTTTCTGTGCGGATCTCGTCCGACAGCTATTTTGAACGTAAAAAACAAAGTTGTTTTTCGACAAGCCGTATTCTACTTTACGACAAGGCTGCGGGGCAACCGCTTTGACAAGCACTGGCACGGTGCTACCGCTAGGGGCACACCAGTCTCTCTTGGATTCGTCCAGTTTGCGCCTGTGTTATGTCAGAGCCGCACAGAAGGCACTCCCCTCTTCCTTGCTTGCCAGGCACAGCCTCCCGCCGCCGCCCCCCTCTCTCGTTTGACTTGTAAGCACCGGGAACGTGCGCTGTGCACGAGTATGAGAGGCTGCACTGATTAGCTAACGCGTACAAGCAGTTGTAAAGCGAGCGAGATACGGTAGAGAAGAGAAGGATTTTATTAGGATTTTTTTTAAGGAAAGAGGACAGGACTGCCCAGCGTTGCTTTGCTCAGAAGCATGGGATTTAAGTGAAAATGCCAAACAGCTGAAAAGGATTTTTAACCGTTTTAATTCGAAATCTGTTGGGATTTTACATAGGACTTGTCCTGTCTGTATTTGTAAGAAGGCAAGCGCGCCCCCGACACCCGAAAAGAGCTGCTCGCGGGAGCGCGCATGAGTGGATATACGCAGCTGAGGGGAGGTAAGATAATTAGGTCTTTTGTACATTTTTTTTAGCTATATTCACAAGCTGTCTGGATGCAGCTGGTTTTTAACAGTACGTTCTCTGTTTACAAAAAATCTGGTTCTGTTCTGAATTGTCCTGGCGAGGAGTTCCATTCATTTGTTGTCCCTGTGGTTCACGGAGTAATTTTATTTATTTATTTATTTATTTGCTCAGGAAAGCAGCATTCATTTAGTTGAGTATACATATTATTAAGTGGTGTTGTTTGTTTTTAGACCAGAGTGTTTATTTTCTTGTTTTTTAATAGTGCCTGGATATTACTAAGTCATCTGTTTTAAAGCAACATCGTCTACACTGTGGTATACCCATCAGGCAGTGGAAAGGGAAGCCGTATGCTGCTGCTGTACGTGTTAAGAAAATGCAGTGTTGAAAGTTACAGTAACACCGGTGGTGTCCTAAAAACGGAGCTCAATATGAATGAACAATTGTATTTTTAAACAAACTAACAAAAAAGACAAGGTAGTTGTTGGCCATTAAAAATTAATGAATAAACTCAAGAAATTAAGTTTTTTTTCATTTTGTTAAGGTTAATTTGGAAAACGGGAGAACTACACATACTGACCCACCCAATTGAGCTGCTTTCAGTTTCAGATAATGTATATTGAATGGAATTATTCACATATGGATGTTGTTGACGTGTAGTGGGATGTCATGTTTGGTCAACAATAATAACTAGAGCATTGCTTACATAAGTGCAGAATTATTAAACATGTTTAAAGTGACTGCAGTTTACATGTGGTCGTGGAAAATCTAACTGTTGCCAGTGACCTCGTTATCCTATGTACAGAAGCGCATCATGATAAGCAAAACTGTTGACTCCTTAGCGCATTTTTATTGCGACAGTATATCGGTTTACTTAAAATTAATGTATTTTTTTACTTAAAGCAGAATCGAGTTTGGGTAAACAAAGACCAATACGGTAGCGTTGCCTTTTGTTCTGGGGGTTAGGTACACAAACATCGTTTATTCTGCATGTTATGCCTTGAAATTCTAACTGGGTCATTGCATGTTGGTGGTCAGTAGTTAATGGGAGCGGGGGAGCAGGACCTGTGCTACTGCCGGCCTTCTGGATACGTCTTCTGTGCTGCTGTTGTAACAAGACCAGGCGTTGGTCAAAGGCATTAAAGAAGAGAATCTGTGTAGCCTGTGCCTCCCAAAGAGACTAGCATACAAATGGTCACCTAAGCTCCTTTCTGGTCTGGAAGACATGGCATAGAAGTGTAGATGGAAGAAGCTTGTATTTTTGGTAATGCATGTTTCAAATTACGTTCGATTCTTCTGACTAACACAGATTCCTCTTTGGCCTTGGGAGACATTTCAAGGGAGGGGGGGGGGGGGATCAGACAAGCACCAGCATGCTGTCCTTCATGTTGATGCTGTATCTTGCAATTGCAGCTGAGATCAACACTTTATTTCATTACAATAGATACTCTGTTGCAATTGTCATAATAAAGGTGTAATTATCTGAAGATATTTAAGCAGGATTAGACACACTAAGATCCAGAATCTTATTGTCAAGGATGTCCTACTTTGTGGAAATCACTGTAGTTCTGAGCTTGGTACATGATAGCATGATAGAGGTTGACATGTATTGGAAAAGATGGGTGTCAATTTTAAATCTACTTGAAACTTGGCAAGGCAACCTGGTTTTGGACATTTGGTTCTAGTAGAAAAAATGCATCACTTTGAGCTGAGATTGAAAGATGTCCTCTATGGATAATGAAAATTATTATTTTTTGAATGGAGGACGTTTGCAAGAACATTTTTCTGTGTAGATTTAACGCTAAAGCCAGGCATGTGTATCCAAGTCTGATGTCCAGCAGAAACTTGTTGGAGACGCGCATCAAATGATTTTGCAAGCTATCGACTGGCCTATAATTGAATTTTACAAGCCAGTTGAGGGGCAAAAAAATGGTCTGTTGACATTCATCCTTTGCCAGGATACCTACCTTGCTTTAACATCTCATTCAAAACACAGCACTGGAACCGCAGTGCTTTTCCTTGTAGGTCCAGACCTAACCTTACTAAGGGTCGGAGATCTGATGGGATGTGGTGACATGGAGGCGTGTTCTTTAGAAGCACACAGCAACGGAAGAAGCATGTTTACAACATTTAAAACAAATAAACTCATTCATTAAATAAATAAACTTAAACAGCTATTGCAAGCAGTTGTGTTGCCCTTGGGCGGTTTAGTCAAAATTCATAAAGAGAAGATGCTTTTCAGAGAACCCGGCAGCTCAATTAAATTTCAACACATGCAGTAAATTCTCATGGTTATTGACTCCAGAGTGCTTAACCTATGCAGAAAGTGTTGGGTGTCATCTAAACAAAATGTGACAAGTGGAGCTGACTAATCCGCATTAAGACAGTTGTATCATCTCAAACTCCGAGCTAGCTACGCTTTCACAGCTGATTAGGTTCCACACAGAGACCGTGAAAGGTGCCTTAGAGACAGCTGTTGGGCCAGAAACTTAACACTTTGACAGCCTGACAGCAACCCAGCTATGCAACATTTGACAACCTACAAAATCGTCAGTCAGTTTTGACTTGGTTGGTTATAAGAGGTAATCTCTAACATAAGCAGGCTTTGGCTGTTTTTTGTTTTTTTTTAAACTATTTTTTTGGACAGTCTTATGTTGCTTCTAAGGGTGACCTGTGAGTCTTGCATGAATATTTCATTAATTCATCCAGTCATATTTTAAGAGTTAATATGATAAGAAACTCATGCAATTGGTAAACCGCCTTTGGGGTTATGATCAACTTCTGCATAGGCTGTACAGTACTGTGGGTATACTTTTTATACATGAAAGATTAGGTGCGTCTTGGTCTTCCACTAGGTGATTTATAATAAATCAAAGGCTAAAATTGTGAAATCCATTTTACCAAACAAAGTTATTTTGAACATTATCTATAGGAATTTCATAAATAAGTCAAACAGTTTAGGTTAATTCATTTCTAAACCGAAGGTAGATTTTGTTCTACAGTATTAGGCAGCACCAATGTCTTTCAGCTTAGAAGAAAGCTTTGAGTATGTGTATGGACAGCATGAGGCAGTGTGTGTTTACGTGTGAGTGTGAAGGAGTAAACTTGCACTGTGGTTACTGTGGTTAACTGTGCTAGTCTCACTATAAACACATGTAGCTCCGCTGGTCTGCTGTCCTGTTTTGGAAGCATGAGCACAATGTAGATTACTGTATTATTTTAATCATTGAGCCAGAGTGGTTGAACATTATGTAAACGCACTCAAACTGTTTGCTAATAACACTCTTTTTTTTTTTCTTCCCCTCAAGCGGTTGCAGGGATCTGTTGATGATTTACATGTCCCTGTGTTTGCTGAGGTTATTCTGACTCTCATCTGACAAATAATGACAATTTAACAAGCTGGTGTTTATTTTTTGCTGTATCTCTCTATAGATAGCTAATCTTGTGTTGCAGTAACCTACTGGCATACTGTACAAGTTTAGCTGTTTTTATCGATGACTAGTGTTTCTCAAATTGGGTATTGTTGGAAATTCTTTAGGTGTTTGTTACGTAATCGGGTTAACAAACCCATCCACGTGTTACTTTCTGCATAAAAGTGCTTCCTACCATCTGTTTTGAACTTCCTTTGACTCATTTTGGGCCATTAGTGCTACCCTCTGTGCTCGTTTGAAAATTAATTTGACCTTCCCCTGGTTCTCAAAATGTGGGTGGGGACCCCCTGGTGGACAGACTTGCTTTTGATTTATTTCTACCTGCAGTCCTTTGCAGGGAATGTGATATCAGAGTTCTGGGCTCAGTTTTAATTTTAATAACAAGCCTTTGCTGTCGCTGCCCATGATGAACGTTATTTACCTGCTTTTGCTGTTTTAATGAAGCCTTTAAAACAGAACCTGTTTTAAAGGCATGCCTGCCTTTCTGTTTAGCTTTCCAGTAAAGCTCTAACCTTGAGATCTGGAAGGGACGAGACAACTGTAGTAAGCCAACCGTGTACCTGCTTTCAGAGTTGTGACTGCAACAACACATTATTAAAAGCCTTGTCCTCTTGTATGCTGCAGTATTACCAATGTTAAGGTATTGCTGTAGGCTCTACAGACCAGGGATTTTAATAGGTCGTAGTTGCATGTGCAATATAGAGGTCAGCTGTAGTGTTTACAGTAGGATGTGTGCTGTGTGAGATTTGTTTTTCATACACATGGATTGTACACATGTAGTCTTGCACACATTAATGTTGCTGTGTGTCATAAAGTAACATCACTCTCAGTAGTTTAAGCATTACAGTGTTTAAACGTGTTTAATCCTAAAGTTTAGATGTTTAGGGAATTAAATGGCAATCTAACATACCTAGTACAGGCAGTGAGGTGTTTGGAAGACTGCAAGTACCTGATATGTCCCGTTTCTGAGAAGTGCTGGCTGGTATTAACAGGATGTTGCTCCTACTACTGTACAGTAGGTATAAAAGTACTGCTTGGAAGGGTATGGCACAGTAACTTGACACAAGAAACTTTATAGTGTTGTTTATCTCCATCTAACAAAGGTATTCAAGCCTTAGTTTCACTATGAGGATTCGGTGCTGGCAAAAAATCCTGCTCTTTTCACACACAGAGGGAATAAGACCATTCAGTCTCACTCCCCACCTGTTACAGATTTCTCTCCTTTGGCAACCAGAGTGGCATTTCAGACAACGTGAGTTCCAACACAATGACTCAAGGAGAGGAGACTAAATATATTCTCAATAGAGTTTCAACTGAAATCATTAAAAGATAAAGGTAGGGCAGCTTATATTTTCTGAACTAATTGCTTTTACTTTTAGGTTGTATACTATTTTTCTTGTATGGATAGATGTATTGCTTTTTTTTTTTTAACTCAATTGCTTTTTGGATTTGTTTGAAAATCTGTTCAGATAATGGTGAGGAATCAAAACTCATACAAATTCAGATTGTTGTAACAAAGCGATCCCCCAAAACACAGAAAAATACCTTTTTAATAGATCTCTGAGCATAATCATTTGCGAGCAGACATTATCATGATTTGCCATGTTAACCACAACACCCTACCAGTAATATTATTTCAATATTAAAACCTGCTGATTTTAACTGACTGAAAGCACTCCACACTCCACACTGATCTGACATAATGATTTAATGTGAGTAGGCTACTGGCCTGCCTGCCTGATAGTTTGTTAATCAGAATGAAGGGAAAAGCTGATACTGTGTACATTGACTGGGCAAGTGTAATGGGACATAACATTGAAACCTGACGTCAAGATGTGATTAACCTTTTTTTTTGCATGCAGTTAGGCATTAATGGTTTTAATGCTAAATATTCTTAGGATACAATGTATTGGGGAATATCTTTGTTAAAGAAAAAAAACCCCACTGCTTCTGCTTTCATCAGTGGCATGAAGGTTATCATAACGCTGTTTGTGAATAACTCTGTAAAAACATATCTTTGGGTTGTTATTAAAGTGCATCTGCACATTACGTAGTCTGACAAACGTGCTAGAACTGTGCCCAGGTACATGCCTGCCAGTGTGTCTGTGTCTGTGGAGGGCAAGGTAGTCGGCACTTTGTACCACCCATGCATTGACCATTTGTTGCTTCACAGGAGTCTTTCTGTAGCCATATGATCTGTCTTGGAGACAAGTCACGACTACACTTGTAGAATGAGAGGAACAGAATGGATTTTGTAGTACATTCAAGGATGGAAATGAAAAAGCATCTGGGGCGGGTTTTAGACGCTGATTACAGGCACTTAAGGACAGTGACGGGCGAGCAAACCTGACGTACATGTGAACTGTGGTATCAAGCAGTCCAAAGAGAGATCAATAACTGCAGTGTGCATCATCAATGTCTGTGCTGCTCACAGCCCCTCACCGAGATGCAGGTTAACATTCTTAAAAACGATTGGAGAATTTTAACTGCTGTGCTCCATATTCGTTGTCTTTTTTTGTAAACCAGCATGGCAAAGCTATTGTCAACTTGCATGATGTTCAAAGCTTAACCCCAGAGAGAACAAAGGCATAGCCTATAGGGGCGGCTGTAGTGTGGTGAGGTGGAACAGTAGCTGACAATTTTTTATCAGAGCCAGAGCAATGCTCCCCATGAGATCCCCAGCCAAGATTGACAACTTGGCACAGCCAGGACTCAAACCTATGCTCCCCTGATTGCATAAGTCACCATGTTCACCACACAGTCTTTCTTCACCAGAGGCAAACTAGCTTTGTATCTGTCACCTCGAGTCAGGGATCACAACTTGTTTTAGTGATGGAGGGAGAGTTGGATGTGGGCATCATGTGGACCGATTCCTGATATTGGAGAAGAGTGTTGGTTAATGCTGGAGTACAGTATTTGATGATGTGGTTGAACAATGCAGGCCAGTCGCTGTGGTTAGCAGGGTGTGGTGCTGCTGAGACGAGACCTAGTCCTGGTGCTGGACTGTCTCACAGGCTGGAGAGAGAGTGGATAATTATAGGGACGGTTAGGAATTGCAAGGAAAGGATGGGTACAGTGTTGCCTTTGAACTTGTAAAGTTTCAGACATATGTGCTAAACTCTTTTATATTTAGAAATAAATGATATTCCAAGCTTTGCTTATGTGAAAGGAAATGAACCTTGAATTAAATGCTCTCGAAACATTTAATATGTATTACAAAAGCATAAATAAGTGATACACATTTATTTAAAATATATGTGTATCACTGGTATGTAATGTTGTAAACTATTTATGTATCTGCTTTTCTTGTTTTTTTTTTTACAGTACTAGAAGTGCTGTTTTTTCAATCTGATGAGATCAAATGCGGGAGGGGTCCAGGGAAATAAAGATATTCAGAATATAGTGTAAAATTACATTGTCCAGAACTGTAGGCAGGTAGTCTTTAAAAATAAATGTAAAAACAATTAAATTTGCACTGATACAGTTCTAAAATTGGTGACGAATAAAAAATAACTGAGCATTTGTGTAACTCTTATTGGATGCAGAGCTCCAGAAAAAAGACGAGGGGAAGGGGGGATGGGACATGATACTATACAGGACATCGTGTTGATGAAGTTCTGCACTGGAGAACAAAAGGAATAGAAAAAAACACGCATGATAATAACCAAACCACCAAAGACAACATTTACCCGCTAGACGCTTTCAAAACGAGCCAAATTTGGTTGGAAAACCGCCAGTCTGGCAGCGCTGATCGAGGGGGAGTAGTCTAAAAGTTGCATGCATTACCTATTAAATGTTACCTCAAGTTCAATGTACAAATAAAAGATGAATTTGTATAATTTGTTTTAGAAAAATCAATATTGTAAATGGTGTGCTGGTACTTTAAGATGTAGCACTACACCGTCAGGTTGGTGGTGCCGGCAGCATATTTTACTTCAGCCTTGCATTAACAACATACCGCAATGTTTGATGCTATACAGCCATCCTTTTTAGATTTTTGTTTTATTAGGAAATTATTTCACAAATGTGACTTTGCTTTGCAGAATTTAAGCAGCTCAAAATCTCTGTGTGCCTCTGTCATATTTTCTTCTGTGTTAGCACAGCTCGCATTCCGAGTTCTCGCGGGAAGTGATTATCTCGGGAGGTAATCAGCGACATTTTCCAGTAGACGTTTCCCTGAATCAGTTTAACCAAAAATACCGGTATTGTTGTTCAAATACCGGTTATTGTATTTCCTGATGAATATCGCAATATACCGGTATATTGGTATTATCGCACACCCCTAGTTAATACCACATTTCATGATAAAAAAAATGTAAAAATAATTAAATTGGGCATCAGAAAATGATGTGGCCTTTAACACCCCTAGCATCTTTGTAGGGATAAATCCGTCGTCTCCAGCAAGAGAGAGGGCCAATACATCATGGCAGCAGTGGCACAGATCATTTTAGCTTTAGATGACTGTCAGAAACTTGGGATTATTGGTAATAATTTTTCAGTATGGTAAATCAAGCCTATTGATATTATTACAATAATAGGCAACAGCAATACCATAAGGGACTTAATTCTAGTATGGTAAATGCTTTTCGAAAATGCCTAGGGAGTAGCAAGAGGCAACCCCACTGACTATACAATGAAGGTCACACTGTAAGCATGATTCTTCTGAAAAACACATGGAGAACATGGAAACTTGCCCATAGCACTGCTTCTTTAATGCAGTCACTCTTTAACTGGGCTACAGGGCTGTGTTTCTGCAGTGAAGCATCGCTGTGTGAGAGATAATGTCTCTGCTCCCTCTGCAAGGGAGGCTTTTTTTTGATACCAGTACAATGCTGCATTGCTTTGTTTTCTGTGTCCAAAAACAATCCCAAATAATTCCATTACTTTTTGCTGGTCAAGGTTTAAGGCACCAGGGATTTCTTTCGTTTGCTGTTTCAGATGAGATTGAGTTCCATTGATTACAATCTGAGGGGGGGTGATGCTGGGATGCCAGAATCACCGTCGAGCCCTCTTGAGGTGTCGTGGGCTAGTCGACGAAACACTGAGGATGGAAGGTGCCCACTTGAAGACCCCAGAGATGTACCCTACTTAGCTCAATCCAGACGGTTGTCATGCTGATGCGCTGGGGAGGCCGCACTGTGGTTGATCCCCGGAGCCAGCATCGCAGCCGTTGTGTGTGCTGATGCGCCAGGGAGGCAAAATAAGCTGATCCCTGGAGCCAGCATTACACTTCAGCCATTAACACCAGACAGAAGGATATCTACATCATCATATGGAAGGAAACGTAAATGGAGGGAGACACATATGGATCACATTAGTTTACTGTAAAGCTACGTCTTAGTTGGTGCTTATCTTGGCGAGAGCCGAGTTCAAATCAGCATGAAGTTTTAACATCTACTCTCGTGTAATGGAAATCATGAGGAAAGGCTGCGGCTGTCTGCTTCTCCAGTATGAAAGAATCACAATGGAGCGAATGCCTGTCTCCCCTTGTAGTGTATGGCGTATCTGCTTTGCATGGAGAGACAAACCCTGAAATCAAAAACAGTTGAATAAGAGAAGAAATCAGAGTGGCAATGGAGATCAAGAGCAGTGTGTGTAGCGGTAATTTTCTATAACAGTAATGGTATTCTTTTGCCTCCCAATGTTCTGGTTAAGGTCCCTCTTTCTTAAGGCAGCATGTTTCTGATGGCATAGTGTTATCTAATTTAATTTTTACTCATACAGTATTTGAATGATCTAATTTACTTTTCTTTCTGTTGAATCATTCTGAGTAAATTAGATTGTAGATAACAGGCTGTGGTTTTTATCTTAGAGTAGGAACTTATGACATGCTATCCTTTTTTTTTTTTTTTTTTTTAAATACTTCTTATCTACTACTTGCTTTGTTCTGTACATCAAAGAGGCCGATAATGTTGTGATGTGTCTTCTCAACCAAACAGATCTCTTACGCTTTGCACATCAATCTAACCGGCCAATAAAAGACTTGTTTTGGTAGCTGTGAGTCAGAAGAAGTAGTTTTGATTGCTGATTTACTCCATACAGTAGTATCAATGCAGTGTGCGTCAAACTCTTATGATGTCACACCTGCCCATCTCACACAGTTGTTTAGAATTTATAAACAGACTTGCACTGTTCAATTGAAAAACTTTTTTTCTGTTTAGCATATGAATTATGTTAAAGTTGTATTACTGTATTGTGTCTTTTTATATGTTGCGAGTTGCTCAATTCTAGTTGAGACCCAATGTGTACAGTATAGAACCAGCATTATAGGGCAGCAGTGTGAAGTAGTGGTTAGGGCTCTGGACTCTTGACCGGAAGGTCGTGGGTTCAATCCCAGGTGGGGGACACTGCTGCTGTACCCTTGAGCAAGGTACTTTACCTAGATTGCGCCAGTGAAAACCCAACTGTATAAATGGGTAATTGTATCTAAAAATAATGTGATATCTTGTAATGATTGTAAGTCACCCTGGATAAGGGTGTCGGCTAAGAAATAAATAATAATAATAATAATAATAATTATACAGTGAAAGTAAATGCAGGTCCAGGTCACCACATTTAAAAGACCTTTTATACTATACTGTAACAACAGCAGATGTTCTGGCTTTAAATTATGCAACCTATTGCTTTGCTATGCTACTGACAAACATTAAAGAGTATATTTTTAAATATAATTAATAGATTTTTTACATTCCTTACTATTTAACGGTGGTTGCAGTCATTCTGAGTGGCTCTGGGTTCTGGTCCTCCAATATTGAGTCATCATTTTTCTCTAAATCTGCTTTTATTCTCACATGATTGGAATGGAGTGATGAAGTCTGCTCAGTCCTTGGGATTCTCCATACAAACTCCAGGTACAGTAAAGGCAGCTCACCATTGGAGCAGCAGAGCTCAAAATCACTCTTGCGAACACCATCAAATAGTAAAGTGACACTGAGAATGCTATCTGAAGCTAGTTACACTTTTAATATTAGAAACTACGGAACAGCTATCGATTTTTTAACAATAGCAGTTTGTTTTTCTTTTATAAAAAAAAGTGCAAGTTTAATAGCGGGTGCATGTTTTGTCAATATGGCCCTATAAGCCAAACTGACTTCCATCCATTTTTAAAAAAATAAATGCAACTAAAAAAAAGAATAAAAGCACAGTAAGACTGCACTGAGACTGCAAGCTGTCTTCCTGATTGATAGGAGCAGTCCTCAGGTCAGTGTTCACTCAGCCTGTCTCCTCCTGTCCTGGGTTGTGAATGTGTAAGTGACGGTAAGCGTTTCCCATCAGCCTCTCTGTGTGCTGTGCCTGAGGTTCCTCTTCAGCTCTGATGTATTTAAGTGGAGCTGAGAGCTGGCATCTGCTCCGTGGTTGCCCCGTCATTGTCTCTGCGGCTCTGCAGTGCTGGGCGGGGTGCGCTCTTGCTGTCTAGCTCTGAGTGCTGTGCCCCGAGGCCCCTGCCTGCTGAGTGAAGCAGTTTGCCCTAATGTTTCTGATTCTGTTGGTGAAATGGAGTGTGAGTAATCCGGGTCAGTGATAGCTTAAACCTCCCTCCTTGATCTCTCTTTCTGATTTCTTTGGACTACTTTTCATAAACTAGCTCCACCAGCCGCGAGGGAATTAACATTTAATTGAAGGCGGTCATGAATTTCATTGGCCTTTTTATTTTAAATGTTTATGCTTGACTTGCTTTTTTCTTTTTATTTATTTATTTATTCATTTTTTTCTTGCGGTCTTAACGCATCCAGTTTACACTGCATTGGGTGCTGTTTTCAGATTTGAACTGCAGTTCATATTAAGCATTTGGAAATGGAGAGACAAGCTTGTTTTTTGTCTTTTTAATTTAAAAAAAAGTGTTTAGTAGTAAACAGTACTATTTTTTTTTTTTTTTAAGCGGTTATGCATTTAATACCATTATTGTACATTTTACCATTATAATAAGCCGATTGATTAAGACTAGTGAGCTTGTAACGATCCTGTGGACAGGACGCTGTCACTTTAAGAGTGTATTAATAAGAATGGGTGCCACGCACCTCTGTTTCTGATGGTTGGTCTCTTACCCAGAGTGCCCGATGACATGGATGCTAGGTGTGAGAAGTGGGAGCTCACCTGGACCTGAGCTGGATACAGGATCAAACAGAAACACTCTACACTATATTTACAGAAATATTACAAAGTGTGTTTAGTGAATTGTGCGCAAGTCTGCTTTACTGTGTTTGTCTAAATAGACGGAGCGCTGCTTGTTGTAGTGAGGTCCTCTGTGGGTAGCCGGGGACATTCGGGGAAATTATCACAGGCTGTTACTATGGTCACCAAAATAACTTTTTTGTTTTTTGTTTTTTTATAAAGTTCTCCCCATGATCTAGCATCTGCAAAAACAGCAGCATTTTATTCGGTACAGCTGGAGCATAACAGATTTAAAACCCATAAATCAAACGGCTAATTTCAAATTGCTTCCATTCTGATTTGTATTCAGACATTAAAGAGTGCTAACCAAGACTTTGACATAAGTGTTCTTGCCTCTTATTAGCCAGCAACTTTACAGTGTCACTATTCCCACTTTATATATAAATATAATGACATGAATGTTGCTGCTGCTTCCTGGTACCTTGTCATGTGTTTGCAGTTCAGTTTCACTCCAGTGGTCTACAGTAGCTGCAACTGGACCCATTGTGATGGGACTTGCTAAGAACCTTCGAACATGTTATTGAGTGTACAGTAACATTAATCCAAGGGTATATGGAGGATGTCTGTATGCCACTTTTACATTTTTTTTTTAATATACAGTATCTCGAGAAATGATTATCCAGTTATGTAATAGAGTCTGTGGCTATTTTCACATATGCACACAATGGATATATACCATGGCTGCCTATAGTACTTTTCCATGTTGCTGATTGATCTACTTTTGAATCCTCAGCCACGGTGGGGGATGAATGAAACTAACATGATTGTGCTTTAACACGCACAGTGTTTTTCACACCAGTCTGGCAGTGCTGTCGGTGGAATGTGTCCAGGTTATCACTGCTGTGCACAGGCAGTGACCTCTTCACCTGGAGGTCAGAGTGCGACCAAGGGGTCCTCCAGCCACACCCGTCCTTCACTCTCGGGAGCAGCTGTCCAAGGGTTTGTTGTTCCTTCTTGAATGGTCACCATTAAGCGCTTTGTAGCAATGCTCTCTCTCGCTCTCTCTCTCTCGCTCTCTCTCTCTCTCTCTCCAACCATTCTTTAATGGGATCAATTATTCAATATGTTAAGTGCTGGTAAATCTGTTTTCATTTAAAGTACGTCTGAATAATTATCATTAGTGGATAGAAGAGGCTTTCGGATTGAGAGGGTTTTGACTGTCAGTGCGTTTTCTAGGGTGGTTTGAAAAGCCTGTCGGTGAGGTAAGCTCTAATAAGCTGTTCACATTATTTTGTAGATTTGTAAACTATCTTTTCCCTATATCCTGATTTTTATCAGCTAAAATTGATTTTGAATTTCTTTTTTGGTGCTGTCCTTTTAAATCCGTTCACCTTCCGTGTATGATTTATTAATGAATGTTAACTTCTTATCAGGGACATTAATCAAGGGCTCAGTCTGTTTTTAAAACAAATAACCAGGTCTTTGCATTATCATTTTGACATGGATGCTTGTGAGAAAGACATTAGAATTTATGTGACTGGTTCAGAGTGGGTTCAGCATAGTATAATACACGGCCTGTTTTAATATTCTCTTTTACTGTGTGTTTTGTTTATTTAAAAAAAAATGGTATACCTGTCAACACTGTCTGCTTCAATATGCAGCATGCATTAGGCTATTCAAGAATGTTGGTAAACAAGGAATCCTGATTTTTTCCAGCAGTACAGTACTGCATCCATACATTTTGTGTCTTTCGTTTAAGCTGTGTTGCCTGTTATTTAAGCATCGCTAAGCAAAGCCCGTCATTAATCTTGTAATTATGTAAACAGCTGTTTTTATCAGCACAGTTGGAAGGTCTTGCTGTAAATGATGTTCACTGTGGACCTTCCCATTTAAAACTGAACTCTCTTACTGTGGCACAATCAGTGGTCCAATCTTTAATCAGGCAGAAGTTGGTGCCTGAGGCTGGACTGTTGCGTCATGTTCTGCATTGAAACCTCAGAGTTGTAAAGCCACTCAAAGCATTTACTGAGTGCAAATGGAAAAAGCAACAGTGGAAATTTCTTGGAAACGCATTGAACCTGTATTCTGCTCAATTATTTGCATGCAATACAATGGATAACGGAAGCAGGAGGTTGTGTTGGAAAGATTTCAGTTTAACCACTGCAGTTGAATCATTAGAGTAGCAAGTAATGCCCTTTTGAGACAGGAGACCAAAGCATGTTCTAAAGCCATCAAGGTCACTAAACTACCACATTGAATATGTATGCACCAGAATGTTGGTTCGGTGGCACTGCATTCGCCATACAGTAAATAATAAAGGATAACTTTCTGCTTGAGGAGACTGGTTAATAGCTGTTGGATTTGGCAGGCAGCAGCAGCACAGAAATCTTTCTGGGGTCATTTATTTGTCGCTGTAGCTTTAGCCAGACGTTTGTATTAAGACAAGCGATCCGGAATCCCCAGTTCAAACCGTGTGTAGAGTTTTCTATGTACAGAACATTTCCATTCCACTAACAGTGTGGGGTTCTGTAACAGGTAATAGGCTACTTTATGTGCAGGAGATGACAAGGTCTGTCAGTCTGTACTGTTATTGACAAGTTCATATAACAGTCATGTATGTTCAGTGTAAGCTACCGTACTCAAATCTTGAAGTGTTAATTGGCAGAAATCATTAACAGAACAGGGCTGTCAACACTACTGCTTAATGAAGTGAGTGTTCGGTATTAAAGTTCAATGTGACTTGTTTGCAATGTACAGTGGTGTGGCATAGACCTGTCTTTCTCAGTAGTAGCACTAGCAGTTCTGTTGCTATCAGAATGATAAGAAGTGAGAGCAAAAGCCCTAGCTGAGTAAATATTTGATTATGATGCGGACCAATACACTAGAACAATGAAGTGTCAGTTATCAGATAAGTTCTTGTTGCTGTCACTGTTACTCCTAGCAACATTTTATATCTTTTTTTTTTTTTTTTTAAACAGATATAACAAAGTGCACTGAAATTGGTGTCTTAACAGGTAAAATAAAATCAGACAATAAATCACAATTATTGTTCCCATCTGTATTTTTACAACCAGAGTTCAGTGAATTCATTATATAAGAAATGATGCTGCTGGAAGTCAAGTATACACATATTTGAATATTCAGAAGCAAAAGTGATCGTGTTGGTGTTCAAGTGGGTGACTTTCTAAATAACAAAGTTATAGTTCACTGTTAGAAAAACAAAAACAAAAAAAAAACACCACCACAGATTCTACTGCACAGTAAAGTGCTACTTTCCTTTGTTTATCATGTGATTTGATGGGGTACCATTTTCTTTACTGTAATATGAGCTTATTCAAAAAGAATACTCAAACATGTACAAGTCATCCCAGAAAAGCTCTGCTATTCATTTCTGACTTCCACTTTCTATGGATTAGCAGCAATCCAGGATGTAACTGTAGTGCGTCGTGTTCAGAATCTGAAAAATCTACAGTTCTGGCTCAAATTGCGTGGTCTAAGGTTAACCTTTTAAATTAGACCCTGCACTTGTGAAAAACGAAATGTAATACAAGGTCTGTTGCTGATTTGCAGGTTGATCGTCGCAGACACACACAGTAGGCTCTTTGATCTGTGTGACACAGCTCCAGTGTTCGGTGAACAATGATCCTAATGATTATATCTGCGGCTTACAGTAATTGATCAGTCAATGATTATTTCGAAGTAAGGACAAATGCAGTGTTTTCCCATTGTTACCCCTCACGTAATCTGATTTTAAGCATTTCCTGTGATCTGTTAAGCCCGCGGTCTGTTAAATTTCCATCTGGCACTGGGATTGCGTTGAAAATGATTTGGAAATTGATCATGTGTGTTTCTGCTGGCAGAAGAGTGATATCCATGAGGTAATGTGTGAATTTGCTCCGGCCCTGATTGACGAATTTACCTACAGTATGAGGATCCTTGCTTTGTCTTACCACTGATTCATATATATATATATATATATATAATATATATATATATATATACATATATATATATATTATACACCCACAAGATATATACTGTAATAGAATACATATATACTATAATAGAATACATTTATACAATTATATGACATTGGTTAAAGAAACTGGTCTTATTGCTAAGTTTTTTTTTTACTGGTACTTGTTTGGATCAACAAGACCAGCAATAGGCATGAGAGAATGCAAGATGGTACACGGGTAAGAAAGGATTTCATGCGTGACTTGCATTATCCTTGTATTCTTGTTTTTTCCCGTAGGTTCAGAGTCTTCCTAATTCCTTGTGTGGTCTTTGCATCACCCAAGCATATCCCTTGTATTTTAATAGGCATGGAATTCCTAAAAATTCAGATTGGGAATAAAAGCAACTAATAAACATATTCCCACAAGGGACGCCACAAATTAAATTTCATCCATTGTGAAAACGACTTCCACAAACATCTTTCTTTTTTTCTACCTGAGATCACTTGGAATTCAGTGGATTTTTATAGATCTCATTTTTACAGGACTCGAATACCGCTCCAGCTCTGCTTGGGCGCTGGAAAGTGTCGCTGGAATCCAAGCGGTTTCCTTTGATCAGCTGCGATCAACCACCCTCTCAAATGAGTGAATTCCTACCTCACCTGCTTTAGAGTGAGGCTGTAAAGCTACACTTCATAAATTAACAGCTATCTTCACAGACCCTGATTAGCACTCATCTTGGACTACTTTACCTGTGATAACATTGTGAAGTCCAACATTGTTTCTAATCTGGGTTTGTGAAACCAGCCATAAATGTTTAAACCTTTTGTGTAAAACGCTTGTTTACCATTTATCCTACACATTTTCACTGAAAAAGTTGACTTACAATAGTATTTATAGTCATCTTTTAATATTTTACTTTTGTGTTCATTTCACTTTTTCACATACAGTATTGAATTTGTGTATTTATAGTGCAGCAGGATACTATAAAAGCAAGACCCTCATACAAACAGTACATTTCTGATTAAACATTTGGTAAAATACTTTGTTGTTTAGCATTTACCGTTTCTTAAAACTTTATTGCACTGTACAAAAGAGAGAAATACATTAAACTGATCAAAAACAAATCCCCTGACCTTTTAAAAGAAACACTCAGTTAGAAGATATATAAATCCTGGTGGTGGAAATCGAACAATGTTTTTTCACGCTACGCCATCTACCTGTTAGCACCAAAAATAAGTACATTTTTTGCAGTATAACAAATGCTGCAGGGTGAACCTAGCAATTACAAATTTGATCACACTTAAACATGCTATCGAAGATGCAGCTAAATGACTTTAATGTGGGTATTTCTGCCTGCTCCTCTGCAGAGCCGTGTCTGTGTCTGTGTGCTCCTCTGCAGAGACGGGACCGTGTCTGTGTCTATGTGCTCCTCTGCAGAGCCGTGTCTGTGTCTGTGTGCTCCTCTGCAGAGCCATGTCTGTGTCTGTGTCTGTGTGCTCCTCTGTAGAGCCGTGTCTGTGTGCTCCTCTGCAGAGCCGTGTCTGTGTCTGTGATCTCTGCAGAGCCGAGGGCGTGTCTGTGTCTGTGTGCTCCTCTGCAGAGCCGTGTCTGTGTCTGTGTGCTCCTCTGCAGAGCTGAGGGCGTGTCTGTGTCTGTGTGCTCCTCTGCAGAGCCGTGTCTGTGTGCTCCTCTGCAGAGCTGTGTCTGTGTCCGTGTCTGTGTCAGTGTGCTCCTCTGCAGAGCCGTGTCTGTGTGCTCCTCTGCAGAGCTGAGGGCGTGTCTATGTCTGTGTGCTCCTCTGCAGAGCTGTGTCTGTGTCTGTGTGCTCCTCTGCAGAGCCGTGTCTGTGTCTGTGTGCTCCTCTGCAGAGACGGGACCGTGTCTGTGTCTGTGTGCTCCTCTGCAGAGCCGTGTCTGTGTCTGTGTGCTCCTCTGCAGAGCCATGTCTGTGTCTGTGTCTGTGTGCTCCTCTGTAGAGCCGTGTCTGTGTGCTCCTCTGCAGAGCCGTGTCTGTGTCTGTGATCTCTGCAGAGCCGAGGGCGTGTCTGTGTCTGTGTGCTCCTCTGCAGAGCCGTGTCTGTGTCTGTGTGCTCCTCTGCAGAGCTGAGGGCGTGTCTGTGTCTGTGTGCTCCTCTGCAGAGCCGTGTCTGTGTGCTCCTCTGCAGAGCTGTGTCTGTGTCCGTGTCTGTGTCAGTGTGCTCCTCTGCAGAGCCGTGTCTGTGTGCTCCTCTGCAGAGCTGAGGGCGTGTCTATGTCTGTGTGCTCCTCTGCAGAGCTGTGTCTGTGTCTGTGTGCTCCTCTGCAGAGCTGTGTCTGTGTCTGTGTGCTCCTCTGCAGAGCTGTGTCTGTGTCTGTGTGCTCCTCTGCAGAGCCGGGACCGTGTCTCGGTGCTCCTCTGACTGTAATGGATTGAGGCTGATCCAAGAAGAGTAGGAACTTCAGTTGGCAGGCGAGTGCTGTTGGGAGAGCCCCCGGTGTTACATGCAGCAGGGTTACCGTCATCTGGGCTCAATTCACCTTTGAATCGGATTTATATTCATTGGAACGAATGTGGAACAGCAAACTTTTTTTATTGTATCAAAATTGATTTTTTCATGAACGATACAGTTCTCAGTTTATTTTCGGACTTCATTCTCCAAAACATTTGTTCCAAGCTAAAGAGATGAACCTTGTTCCTTTGGTCATCTCAATTCAGACCCTTTGTAGTCCACAGTACAAAACCACCACAGACGTTGGCACAATTGACAGTCTCTGTTTGAGAGAGCCCCAGGGATAAATGGTAGTAGACGATTTATTGCCTATGCAGCAACAAGTTGACCCCCATTTCTCCAAAACAACACCAGAGAGACCTGTAAGTTTTATACCTCCTCCTTTTAAATTATAAAGATTATTTTAAAAGACTAGCCTTGTTTTAAAACTTTATCAACCTGAGATTAAATTTCACTTAATCTCCTTCTCTAATAAGATTCTATGTCAATACTGATTTCAACAGGGCACTGAATTGTACTTAGGTTTATACTGAAGTAAGGTGGGTTGAAAGCTGTTAAAGTCTGAGTAGCATGCCTTTGGGACACTGGATATCAGCATATAGATTTAGCAATAAACCGAGATACAAATATTTTGGAAGATGCCCAAATGTCTCGCTATGTAATTGCAATTGGCACCTGGTTGAGTGGTAATCATCCTGATTTGTTGTTCGTTGCGCAGTAATGTGACGGTTTGAGAAACTACTGTAGCTTGTATTTATTTGTATTTCTTAATTGCAAACACTTAAAATTCTAACCATGACCATTTGTTAGTGTGATACTATATGTTTGCTATCAGTTTGCTAATCTGGGCAGCTCATGTTTAATCAGAGATTTAATGAAGACATTCTGCATGACCGGTACAGCATCAGTGGTTCATCTGGTTTGCTTTATCTCCTGCTGAAAATTCATATAACTGGTGGCAGGTATCCTGCTCTGGGGGTGTACTGTATGGAGGCTGGCTGTTTGTCAGTCTTACAGTCTGTCTGTATGTCACAGTTATATGTTGACATGTCTAGAGAACTGCTTATCTGGTTATGATCAACTTTTAAAGGACATTCCTTAGGGAATCTTGGAGGCATGTATGTCAAGTTACATTTTTATGTGTGTGTGTGTGTGAGAGAGAGAGAGACAGCTGAACCTAGTGAACCTAGTGTCATGTTGTTTTTTCCCCTAGTGGGGGAAAAAACAACATGACACCGCCACTAATTTAAAAACTCTAATTACAAATATTTTATTTAGAGAAAGGCTTTGAGATCATTTGTTGTAGTAGCTGTAATGTTTAGAAGTGCATCCATTACATGAATAAAAGGCCTCCTCCACCTCTTGGCATCTTCACTATTGCTCAGGGTGGGTTGGCCTTGCTTGATATAAGAGCATATGATAATTGTATTTATTTATTTATTTATTTATTTATTTGATTGGTGAATACTTGTTAGGGCTTCCACGTTTAAATGAAAGTCGCACTGCTCAGTTTGGTCATTTCGTGAATGGCTAACCGTTTAGTTGTCTAAACTGAAGCATGTACACTAAACTTGTCACCCCTGGAATGTATCAAGGGTCTTTACATGTGTATTCCTCTTCCCTGGTGTAAGGCTTGCTGTCCATTAAGTAGGGCAGCCATGTGGGAGGGGCCTGATAAAACCCAGGCAGCTGAGTGCATGTGATTCATGCTATACTTAGAATCCCATATATCCTTGATATGCTGTCCTTCCTGGCTGTGATTGATCTTTTACTGTCTGATAGAAGATGTGTCCGCAAACGAAAGAGGAGGCAGAGAAGTACATTATTATTTCAACAGAGCAGTAAGAAATATAGTTGAGTTCACCAGTAATGTGTAGCTCTTGCATTTTGATTTTAAAATGTATTTATTTATTTTTTACCTTCATACATTAAAATGCATGGTAATGTGTTTGGCTAGTGGAGGATTGAAATGGGTTCTCTGGCCAGCAGGGATTTCAGAGCATACTGTAGGAATTCCTATGTGTTTGCATGTACAGTATAGAAAACTACTGTAGCAGACCAGACTAATTGAAGACATGAAATTACTTACAGCGCCATTACTTTTCTGGGTCATTCCAAATATTACGTTTTGCAATAAAAATATTTGATTGTTTTAGTATTTCTACTAATAAGATAACTTTTTTATTTTTATTTTGTAAGGGTGTCTCTTGTATAAGATGTCATCTCATGCAGTTAGGATTCTGTCTGCTCAAACTGTGCTGAACGATGTCTCCTGATAAGAGACACCCCACACGTGACATAACATATATATGTAGAACGCATTTACCCAGGAAATACTCCAAAGTTTTTTTTTCTTAGAATTGTGTTATATGTTCTATGACATCTGTACCCAAGATAAGATGTACTGGAATCTTGACCAATTTAATCTTGTACATAATTTTGCAATTACTTAGACATGTTGCATTTTTCTACTCTGATGCATTATGAGAATCAACAATTTACTCAAAGCCTCCACTAGTGTTTTCTACTATTATAACAACCTTGACTTGCATAAAGAAGGAAAAACATTGAGTGAAATAGCTCGCATCACTTGATTTTCAAGGTGTGATGGCAGAAGGCACAGGTGTCGTTGTCCATCAAATCAATAGTATGAAGGTCACTCTTGAAATCAGGACTTAAAGGATGTGTTGCAGTAAGAATACCTCTGTTACGAAAGAGGAACAAGACTAAAAGGCTACAATATGCACAAGAACACAGAAATTGGACTATGGAACAAAGGTCAAAGGTGCTTTGGACTGTTGATGGATGGACTATGACACTTGTGCCTTCTACCAGTTCTGTTGTGAATTCAATGCTTGTCTTCTTTCTATTCCTTAAGGATATTATCTTCAAATATTGCTCATCCTTGTTAGACAGCCTTTTGGGTCTTCCAGTCCTGGGATTGTCAATTACAGATAATGTTTCTCTGTACTTGTTGATTACACCGTGTAACAATTTTTTATTTTTTTTTGGTTCCTGGGTAGTAAGTGTTATTTCCTAATTGCTTATGCCTCAAAAGTATAGAAAATGGCTATTATTCCCCACAAACTTTGCTTTTGTGACCAGGACAGTGATATTTTGAAATTTACCTATTATCCAGAACATTCCAGATAGATTCAGTGCTGAGTAAACTTGGAGTAACTTCTAGAACTTTCCAGTAATATAAATAGTAGTATAAATACAGGGGCCTTAAGCCCACCAGTTCAGTTTAGTTCCAGCTGCCTAAGTGGATACATATCTGCATTTTTCTGAGATGGCATCAAGGTCATCGGAGACTTCAAAATGGTGGCATTCCTGATGGGTCTCCAAGGCGGTTTTACCAAGTTTCCCTGCTATCTTTGCCTTTGGGACAGCAGGGACACCAAGGCGCACTACCACAGGCGGGACTGGCCACAGCGGACCGAGTTCTCTGTGGGGAGGAACAACGTCAAGTGGGAGCCGCTGGTGGACCCCCGGAAGGTGCTGATGCCACCACTGCACATTAAATTGGGCCTTATGAAACAATTTGTCAGAGCTCTAGATAAGGAGTCGGCAGCCTTCAAGTACCTTCAAGACGTCTTCCCTAAGCTGTCTGAGGCAAAGGTCAAAGCCGGTGTCTTCGTCGGACCACAGATAAAGAAGATCCTGGAGTGCAATGAATTCCCCAAGAAGCTCACTAGTAAGGAGAAAGCGGCTTGGAACAGCTTTGTCACAGTGGTTCAGGGCTTCCTGGGCAATCACAAGGCCGAAAACTATGTGGAGCTGGTTGAGACTCTGGTGAAGAACTACGGCACAATGGGCTGTAGGATGTCCCTCAAAGTCCATATCCTTGATGCTCATCTTGATAAATTCAAGGAGAACATGGGAGCGTACTCGGAGGAGCATGGCGAGCGCTTCCACCAGGATATACTGGACTTTGAACGCCGCTACCAAGGACAGTATAACGAGAACATGATGGGAGACTACATTTGGGGGCTGATTTGTGAAAGTGATTTACAGTATAATCGTAAATCTCGAAAAACTACTCACTTCTAAATCTTTTGTAGTCATTTTGGTATTACTTTAGTATAAATACATGCTAATTTGGATTCATATGTTGTTTTTTTCTGACTTTATGTGAACGAAAAGACACAAATTCGCCCGTTTTCTCATTGGAAATAGGTAAATTTTAAAATATCACTGTCCTGGTCACAGAAGCAAAGGTTGTGGGGAATAATAGCCATTTTCTATACTTTTGAGGCATAAGCAATTAGGAAATAACACTTACTACCCAGGAACAAAAATTGTGTTACATAGTGTTATGCTTCAGATTATGCTTCGGATACGGATAAGTAGCAGATCTTGAACTTGAACCCAAAACATTTAATCCTGCTCACAGACCTCTATTTGTATTAAAATCCACCACTGTGAAGATCAATGAAATAGACCCCACTATCTTCTTTTGTGGTCATGTGTCTGTACAGACCAAGGCGGAACAGCATGATTTATAGCCAACATTTCACTCCAGAAGCAAAAAAACAGGGTTCTTGTCAGAAAACAGAAATAAACCCAGCATGTGTTCATTTCAAGTAGATATATACAATGTTGATGATGGATAACCTATTTAACAGGAGGATATGAGACAGCAGGCTTTTCTTGAAAACTGCTAAACATCACAGTTTAAAAAAGAAAAAAAAAAGCTATTTTACCCACGCTTGGTCTTCGAGAGAGCAGCCTAAAACAGTTTTCCTGTTAGTTTGGGCTCCTGGTCATTGTTCTCTGACAGGAAGTGTGTGTGTGAGTAGCAGGAAGAGGGGGCTTGCTATGGCGACCGGGGGGTGGGAGAGGTGGCCCTGCTCTGCCCGTCGCCGAGGCGGTTTCTGGATAACTCACTGTGTTATTAATAGCAGAGAGTTCCTTACAGGAACCTGCTTTTGTTATCAGTTCAGTTGCCAGCTTGAGTCTGTTGCAGACCATCATGTGCTTAGTCCGAGGTTAGGAGATGCCGACAGTGATTAACATGCATCCTGTATTCTGTTAAAGAATGCTTTCTATTAAAGAATGCTATGCATTTTCTTTTTCAAGATTAACAGGAAAGCGCCAGAGCCACTGAGCTTCACTGTGTGGTTGTATTTTTTTTCTTTTTTTGTGTGTTTTTTTTATTTATCAAGAAAAGAAAAAGCAAATTACATTGGTTGAAAGTTTTTGCTTCTGTAGTTTCCTGTAAAATTATTTGTTTTGGTGGACTACAGAACTTAATGTAACATATAACCTCCCTTGCTGCAAGTAGTAGCAGAAGCGTACTAGTTTGGTTTACAGAGTGACCTAGTGACATGTAAATCTATTTCAGCAGAGGAGGGCACTTGTGTTGTTTAAACCTAAACTATGTCAGGGGTAAACTAGACAATCAACGTTAGTATCATTTTAAAGCTTGTTTGTAAGAGCTTCCAACAAACAATAATGAATTGACGCAAGTTCTCGACCCAAGGGGTCAAGCACCCCCCTCTTTGATCCGCTTCTACTGGAATGATCCAAAAGAAAAACACATTTGTGATTTGCAATGCATGAAAGATTGTGTTTTGGCAGCACTGGAGACTTTATTTATCTATCGAGTGGGGATTACACTGGAAGTAGACCCTATGAGTACAGTACAGTGTGTCTCAATCCTGCCCTGGAGGGACCCCCCCAAACAGTTCAATCTTCTTGCTTATCCAATATTTGACTTCTATTTTTACGACTGTCCAGTGCAAACTGTCCCAGACTGTGTGTTTGGTTATATCTTGTGGACCACTGTCTTTAGAGAACTTAGTTGGGATAACCACACTCCTTTAACTTTGAGGCCTTCATTACTACATTCTTGGGGGTAATATATTTTTATGTTTTTATAATAATAAATTTATTATATTTATATAAGAAATCATTTTGCACAGTTTGAGCAGCCAGAACCAACTGCGCGAGATGACTTGTCTTAGAACGAGAGACACACAACACACAACACACAGATTGGTATAGTGGCTTATACAACATACAGTACAGCTCCAAGTTTGTTCTGAACTGTCTTATTTTACCAAATCGTGTTCCTGTTCAGAGCATTGGTTCTACAAAGGATTTCATGGCGAAATGAAATCATTAAGTTAAGATAATGATTGTTGTTGGTCTGGTCATGGGTTAAATAAACTCTATCTAAATGAAATATCTGAATTAGAAATACCACAAATGTGATTATTCTATTTTTTTTTTAAACCCCACAGCACTGTTAATAGTATTTTTACCAATGGATTTGGCAAATGCATTTGAAGATAAAGACATCTAGTCAAAATGTTTGTAGTTAGTTCATTTTTTTGTATTGTATAATGGTGCAGCACTGCATTCAGTATCTGCATCAGTCTGGGTCAGGGCTGGTGTTGATCTCTTACTGTAATGTAGTTGCCAAAATACTGAACTTGGCTGACCAAAATGGTATAAATCGCCTGCCTTTCTGTCTATTACAAAGTAATGATATGAAAACAAATACTCACTGACCCCACACAAGGGTGCAATCCTCACCCTTGATCTGAGCAGCCCAAGGCACAGCTGAGCTAATCGGCTCTTTTCAAGGGATATTCTGCCATTTACGTTTTCATAATATTTCTTACCTGTATAATGTTCTGTGTGTTCTCTGTTTCTGCTTGGATCATTTCGCTACAAGGCGTACTAGTGCTTCCCGCAAAATGTCGCTTATCAGTCCTGAAAGCTGAATTTTTGTAGGGAGGTGGTTTGGAAGAATTACTGCTAGGTGTGGGGCTGTAATTTTATCTCCCTATCCCTTTTAACTTATAAATGAATTGTTCTGCAAGGCGCTTCCTGCACGCAGTAGTTATGACTGGTTGGTAGGGAGGACTGAAATAGCTGGTGGCCACCCAGGTTACACATGGCACGAATTGTAACTAAATTTAAACAAGTTAGAAGAAAACGCATCCCTTCGCCTAGCCTTGTTCGCAGAGTTACAGTTGGTATTATCCATAATATCAGTTTGTCACACAACACTGATTCACCAATTGTATAGCACTGTCATGCAATGGGTGAATTAGTGTTAAAGTCTGCTTGCCAAATCTCACCCATGGCTCAACATTGTGAGTATCAGGAAGATTACAATTGAAGACACAATACTGGTTAGTCTCTTTTGACTGCAGCAGTGCCAGCAACTGACCAAGCCACTACCATGCTCGCACTGGCATTGCACGACCTGGCTGTCATTCGCTCCAGAGGGTGAATGTTACTGGGTAACTGTGGATTACCTCAACCCTGTGGAATAGCCCTGTGTGTGTGTGCGTGTGTGTGTGTAGGCTTTGGCTGGTGGGTTTGTCTGCAGCTAAGGGTTACATGGAGCTGGGAATAAGCATTTAAGCAGAATCAACCAGGGACTCTGAAGGCACCTCCAGGGAAATCTAATCTCACAACAGAGACTACATTAAAGGTTTTTATTCCCATGTGAGTCAGCTCTGTGTTCATTCATCTTCACTGCATTTAATTTCCTTGGCTCACTTACCAAGTTAATTGTAGGAAAAGCATAATACTCTTTCAGCTAAAGTTTACTTAACACCAATTCCCTTTTTTCTTGCCTCGACATTTTTGTATTACAAGTCTGATATTTTAACCTTGCTAACTTTTGGTGCCGTCATGTTTCAGAATGAAAACGGCCAAAAAGCACATTTTGTGGTGTTCCCTTTCCTTTCCTTTTCTGGCCTGCTGAATTAATCCTATAATTCTCTAAATGCTTTCGAGACGATGGCGTATCGCCAGCCCGCTAGCATGATATTTCTCGGCTGTGCTGGTGCTGTGAGCTGCTGAACCTATGATAATCGTCCTTGCTACATGACTAAGGAAGGTGATTAATGGTCAGTATCAGCCGAGTCTTCAGGAGTGAAGTGCACACCAGATGGGGCTGCTGGAGGTGGCCTAGAGGCAAGCAAGATTGGAGGGGGAGGCATGTCTGTCTGCAACTACAGTAAAACTACCTTTTGGGGAATACAAGCAAACATACAGCGTGAATATATGATGAAGTCCACTGGTTTTTCGTAAGGCTTAAATTATTATATGTAAATTTATTTCTGTGTGTGAAATTCCCCAGAAACATGGGTTTGTGTATGCCAATGCTGTCTGACTCACATGGCAGTGATTGTGGAACACTGTGCACCCTGGGAGAGCTGTGTGCTCCAATGAGACTCTCAAGTCACACAGCTGGGGGGGCGAAGGCGTGGCGTTGGCCTTGAAGCATAATGAGGGGAAGTGCAATAGAGCTGGAGAAAGGGACCTGGTTAAATGTGAGTGATCAATTCTGTAGAATAAAGATGAGTGCATGTACTGGAACACAGTGTTGTGCACAAAGTGCAGAGAGGGTTGTGTCAGGCCTCGATACCAAGCACTGTGTCTTTACCAGGGACATCCCTTCAGTGAATCTGGCACTGAACTTGATTAGGCAACACTTAGTGGTGCTTTCACTATCCTGTGGTGCCATACTGAAACCATTGTGAAAGGTTTCAAGAACAGGATTTTACTGCAAATGTACTGTTCAATTTCTATGTTGAATGATGTCAATGTAGCAGCTTTATCAAGATTTACATCGTGTTGGGGTGGGGGTTGGGGGGGATACCCTGCATATTTTTATTGTGGTATCTGTAATATTGATTTCAAAAATCTTGATTGCTGCATTTTTAAGAAATCAGTGATTTGAATGTAATAATATTTAAGGTTCTGTGCCTTTTTATTTAGTGTTACAACTCTAACTAAACTATATATAAAAAAAAAGTTAATACAATTCAAAGCAGACTTTTCATGATGCAAACTTGTATCCTGTTTTCACTTACTTTCTGCTCTGCTGGTAGTGTTGAGGTAATTTGGTCTTGATTTAAAATTCAACCACATGATTTATTTTCTGACAGTGAAAGCTGCAAGATGTAATTGCTTTTATGACTGCTGTAGTTTTAGTTTTTTTTTCTATATTGCTGAACCCTGCTCCCCTTAAGGCAGACATGTTTGTTAAAGACTAGATCAAACGGCACCCGTTGACATGTGATAAAGATCGATCTGTGATTACGACATCATCACCTCTTTAAAGCAGCCGATAGAGACCACATCCGACTGCCCTTAGCTGTTGCTGTAGTATATGTATTTGTGTTTTTATTCAGGGTAATGCAGATATTATTGTATGTCCCATAAGAGAAACTAACCTTATTCAATGCTGGAGATGCTTGAATGGTTGTTTAGGGTTATAAACTTATATTAGTCATGAACCCAGTCCTGGGTTTTGGAGCTACCCCTAAAATGTAGCTGCGTGAATAACTCCTAACTGTGAACTTACAGGCTCAGGTGAGACATATTCACGTTCTCATCAGTGTGATCAGTTCAGAGTAGATTTAGCATGTGCCTGATTGCTCACATCCCTGGTCATTTCAGTATTATATTGAAACTAAATGAGGTGAGTTTTGAAACCCAGGACTTCTGCGGGTTTCTAACCCTGTTGGTTGATTTACACCCAGGGAGGGGACCGCTTCAAAGTATTTTAAAGGTAGTAAAGTATTTTAAAAGATGTAAGATACAGTGGACTTGTTTATTATTATTATTATTTCCAGAGATACAAATATGGCATATTAATATAATTTCAAGATGATGGCATAAAGGTCAGTTCAACAGTGCCTGTGAAAGCAGAGACACAGATCACTGCTGTCTGCCATTTTAATGTCTTATATGTATACTGTTGAGCCGTGCCTCACAATTTAGCAATATCCCCCCCTCAAAAAAGGAGAAAATGGAAGTGAAACTAAAATGAATTGAAGAGTCATAGTGCAGCACTTAGCATTTTCAGTCCATTTTTTTTTTGTAATGAATTTATTGCTCATAAAAGATACGTGGCAATGGCAGGCAGCACAAGAAGGCTCCTCATTCCTGACCCAAACACCAGCTGCCATCCAGTCCTGGGCCTGTCGATTTGACAGAATTTGTTGTGGTTGTTTGATGTGGGCTACATCGAGACCAGCAAGCTCATCGAACCTGCATCAACTGGTCCCTCTAATAAGCAAGAAATGTCTGCAGATTGCGGCGATGTCATAGCTGCAGGCTAGGTCATGGTGTGCATTGGGTTAAAGTACGCGGCTCTGAAAGGGAACAGAAAGATCAACGTTTCAGCCTGGCCATTCAGGCTGAAGGCTTCACACTGGGCTCTGTTGTGAGCACAGCCGCTTTACAGCGTGGGGCTTCCAAGGCCTATTAACTCCTGACATGCACACATAGGCACAGGCAGCCTGTTCAGCTGTGAATGCTCAGTTCAGGGTACAGCTCAATAGAAGCATGTTAACCCCTGTGTGAGGTTCAGGTGCTCAAAAGCACACTACAAAAAAAGATTTTTTTAAAAATGTATTGCCCTGGTAAAACTGTACTGCACATAACCTGAAGTTGCCTCCTGTGTCCTTTACCATAGGCTAATAAACAGTTTACATTTAAAGGTGTAAATCAGTGTTTTAATGTGCTGAAATGTTAAACCTTTTGTATAAACGGTTGTTACTACACACTTACGCCTGGTTTCACAGACCGTGATTAGCATTAATCTTACACTACCCCACCTTGGGTAACATTAGTTACAGTATATTAGTGATATTTGGGGTCTGTGAAATAATCAGTAAAGCCCCTTTCACACTGGCATGCTCTACCTGGGTCAGGACACGGTGTCACACTGTGTTTGATAAAGCAGGGTTGACCTGGGTGACAGACGCAAGTAAACAGTATGTGTATCAATGCCCCGGAAGCAGCTTGTTACAGACGCTTCCGTCCAAGCTTCTCTGGATCAAACCGTCGCCCCAAATGTTGTTTGGAGCAAATGTTTCTACATCCCTGCTGCAGTCTGGCTCATGCTGTGTCCCAATCAACAAAAACATGGCTAAACAGAATAAACAGAAATGTTCCTTGCGAACGTGAAACCTTCACGCAGGCGTGGCTGTTTGTTATTGTGTCGGCTCACAAACGTCCGTCAAGCATTTTGTCTCGCTCAACCCGGGTCAAAGCGTGTCGACCCACATCCTGAGGTGGGTCGCTGGGACGCGGGTCAACCGTGCTGTCATACTACACGGGATTGTGACCTGGGTAGCCAGGACCCAGGTCCGGACCGGGGTAGGAGTGCCAGGTGAAAGGGGCTTTAGACAAACCTTCAGGCAAAGTGTGCCTTCATCTTCATTATTCATTTACCATAAACATACTGTAATGTTGAACAGTGAATGTATTTCTCATGTCTGTCTGGTTAGCAGTCAGTAGGGACTGGCTCTTGATTGGTCAGTTCAGATCAGAAAGCTAAAAGCAGGGGAGGTCTATGTTTCCTAAGTGCAGTGCTCACCTGTGTATAAATAAGCAGTGAAATGTCCATCTAAGGTGATGATTGAGTCACTTCAGTGCTTTGCATTAGGCTGTTCACGTTGAGGTTTATTTTGAACTGTAAACCTGTGAGACGCACACCATGTGAGTCTATACCTCTCTACAGGGATTTGGCTATGAACGTTCTCTGTTTTGCATGATAGTTAACAGAGTACTGCAAGTGTCCTTCTCCAAACACACTGTATTTTTTGCCCAATTTTAGTAGGAAACACCATACTGTGGATGCACTTCTCTACTAGTCACCTATTATGGTTAGAAACTTGCTAAAAAAAACCCACCTTTTTGCTCAAGTTACTGGGTTCATTATAATCTGAGGTTAGATGGAGACCTTCCAACTAACTGTTTGTATGACAATTACAATTTTACATAGGGTCTGATTGTCAATACTTTTTTTTTTAAAAACTCTATCAGCTATTAATTCCTTTTTTAATTGGCTCTTAGAAGAACAGTACACATTTAACTCCAGAAATCAGTTTGGAAAAGGAGGACAATATGAGTTTCCCCCAGTCTCTCTCTTGCCATTGCCATCAAATGAATGCAGTACATTTCTGATACCTAGTGCCTTTTCCATTTGTCCATGTGCTGACTCTCACTAGACTAAAGCTGTCTGTTCAGATTTAGTTTTGTTGGCAAGCAACAGGCGAAGCACTAAATGCTCGCAGAAGGTTTTTTCAGCAACTATAATGGGATGTCTTTTTTTTTTTTTTGGTGCACAAACTGCACTGTTGTGAGTTTTACAAGCTCGCAGCCATTAATATATATATATATATATATATATATATATATTATATAAACTCAATAGGGTACTTTATATAATTATTATATATATTTTTTAACTGTAAATGGGGGGGGGGGGGTTAGTTGGAGGCTAAATGGGTTTGAGATGTGACTAAGTCATCAATATCAAACTACTGACTGCCTTATCATTCTGATATCAATGATTTATCAATGTATTATTTAGAATTTCCGCTCAGTGAATGATTTTCCAATCTCCGTGGCAATTTATTGTGTGGGAAATAAAACTGAGACTGTAGTGTTCCTATTGAACGGATTCTTTGGAAACAAATACATCAACATGGGAATCTTGTTGGAATTCGCTGTGAGGTTTATCAGATGGAAACAAGGTATTGGATTCCAGATCTCTGCACAGGAAGAGGACTCATAAACCAGTGTCATGGAGACTTGGAGACTGAAACGTGTGCTTAGCAATTTGTGATATACAGGTAATGGTTAGGTAGTTATACAGATAATGGTTAGAGACTGACAGGCGTGTCAAGATCAACCACTCCGGTATTACAACCCCACCCCCACAGCCATTTCCTATAAAGCATTTTATTTCCAGCTGAATCATTTGGTTACAATGTTGCACTGTTTATTTTGCTATCCAGCAGCTTCCGTAACATAGCATTTAACTGTACCGCATTTTAATTGCCAGACACCCATATTTGACTTGCTAAAGCTGCCTGCTCAGTTGACAGCTGAGGGAGGGAGTGGGAGCCCAAGCTGCTCAGGGAGTTGGTGTAGTGGTGAGTGATGTCATCCGCCTCTTGCTTTGTTGGAGCTGGCCGGAGGAGGCTGCAGTGCAGCATGCGTAACTCTGACAGGCTGCTGTGCACACAATGGGCTTGGTCTGGGAGGATTGGTCATGGAATTCTCTCTCTCTCTCTCTCTCGCTCTCTCTCTCTTTCTTTCTCTTTCTCTCACTAACTCACTTTCTGTGATCAGGTTTCAGGAAACAATCGATTCTCCTCCCCCCCTTTCTTTCAAACCGCACACCACTCCACAACTACCGACTTGTGTTGAAGTCTCTGAAAGCTGAAAGGATTGTGGAGTGATTGCAAGAGAGGGTGAGAGGGAAAGGAGTGTGTGTGTGTGTGTGTGTGCATTTCACGCCTAAACAAGAGGGAGCAGTCCGCAGCTGAACATGCAGATGTTGGGATACGATTTGCCAGCGGCTTTCTCAATTGAAGGGGTGGGGGGGTGCATTTTAAACAAGCTGTCGTTTGTTTGTTTGAGCCTGGGCTGAATCTGCCCATTCTTTTGGCTGTTTAGTATATGAGATAGCCGGGGAGAAGTGAAATGTTACAGTACAAGAAAGTGTTGGGAACAAGGGGGTTGACTACAAACTGTTTTTTTCAAGCCTAGTTTGGAGCCAATAGGACCTGCGGCGGCTTTTTAAGGGTGTACACAGTGTGTAGAGATACTGGTGGCTCACCACTCACCACCCAGCTGGGTAATGGCATGGAATTCACCTCACAATGGATTTTGCAGTGATATTGAATACTGGTAGCCAGCAAGCCTTGAAGCACGAACGTGTTCTGGAAAACAATCTTCTCAGCAGTGGAAGGACTGTATTTTAGGACATGAAGTTGCCCTTCTCAAGGACTAAATGTGATGTTACAGTGAATTTTTAAACCCATAGTTAATAAGTGAAAGGAACCAGGATCATTCGTATTTGTTATATTCCAAAAGGATTTGCTTTCAGTTTTTCATTACTTCTCAAGTGAAAAGGTAAGCAAACATGCAGTTGTTTTTTGGGCGTATTATTACGTCTGAAGTTATGACAACGAGGAAAAGCATGTAGTTCTCTCCATCCGTATTACATTATATAGTAATTGATGTGTGTCGATACAACAATTCAGGTGAGGTTGTGTGGTTTGACCATTATCAGCATTGCAAGCCTTGCAATCTTTTTTTAAACTTGGCTTTGTTATACACCTTTGGGTATGGTGTGTTATCCACTACCAGATTGAAAGTGTGCTGCGTACATTGGGTTAGAATTGAGGACTGCACCTAATTCAGGGGTTGCAGAATTCCCACTGTATTTAAATGATCATGATTCTCTCACTGCTCTGTCTGGGTAAGCAAAGTGCTTCACAAGCTGAAGCTGATGTATTCCTTAGTGAGTCTGATCTGTTATTATTCTTAGGAGATGCATATCCCTGTATAGTCAAGGCAGACACAGTATGTCACACTTTAAAGTTTTTCATAGAACTGCTTCTCCGATGTGAGAGGGCCAGTATATCATGATCTGCGGTATACAGTATGAAGGCTGTCTTTCTGTGTGTCCACAAGTTTACATTTTACATGCTGTATGTCTGATGAAGCATCTTGTTCAAATGTGATAGTGGTACAGTGTGCTGTATACAGAGGCCTCTGTCTGTATGTCACACTGGAATTGTAGGTGCATACGTTTTCATTTTATCGTTATATATGTTAACGTAACATTGTTCAGCAGGTTTAATTCTAAAAAAACGTTTGGCCATAGCTATAGCAACACTGTGAAATTGGCTCATTTCAGTTTATAGTATACAAATGCATAGTTAACATTGAGATTGTAAATCAATATTTAACATGTTTAATCATTTTGTTTACACTGGCACTGATCTGGAACTACCTAATGCCAGGTAAGATAGACAAACGAGTGCCACTGTAGTATTGTAAAATTGTTTTTTGAGATTGTAAAATACTGTAGTATTTGTAGTCCTACTTTTTTATTTCGATTTTTCACATTCATAAGGGTTTACAATGTATCGCCATACCAGAAATTCTTAACCTTTTTGCAATAATGTGTAGCTATAGATCTATAGATCCTCTTTATATATAGCTATATATATATATATTTTTTTTTCATTTGTTTTTACTTTAGTTTATGGTTTAAAACTTGTACAGCCTTAGTTTACTTTGCGTTTGACGGAGACGTTTCATTGGAACAATAAAAGATCCACAGTACGCAGTATGCCTTCAGCTCTGCTGTATTTCCAGTTTATTCTGTGAATTTTAAAATTAAAACGGTGATTTCCAAAAGAGGTCTGAAAGGTGGTGGGGGAACTTCCATTGATGTTCAATTTAGTGTGTTTTTGATATTCCTGTTAGTCACCATACAAACAATGAATCATTCCTCTTTCCTTCAACAAAGTCATACTGCTTCAAAACAAAATTCATAAGATTACTGAATAAATTGGATCATTCGATAACCAGAGTGTATTACTGTGTCAATACAGCGTTCATTTCAATAGCTTTACTATTCCACTGTGTGGGCTGATATACTGATCCTTGAGACCTGTATCGTTCCTGTTTACATTGAATAGGCTATAAGCTTGTGTGGCTATAGTACAATGGTAGTTATAAACACAAGGTAAAGTTGCTATCTATTTATAGTACAGCTATCAGCTTTGGACTAAGGTGCTGTGTGGTGGGTAATCCCATGGTTCACAATTCAGTTACCTTCCAGGAGCAGGTAAAGGGTATGGGGCAGACATTCCACCTTTTTAGACAAGTTTATGCTTCTGGGGGTTTTATGTTAATTCAGTTTGACTCGTACACAAAATAAATGGGTGATGCAGTCCAGTGGATTCCCTGGTGCTGTAAACTGCTCTTAAAACATCCAGCTGTGGCTTATCTCAGTGGGGTAAATGTTCATCAAATCAACCCCTTATTAATGTTACAGAAAGGCTGTGATAAATAACTAATTGAATAGTTTATTTGTTATTCTTTATAAACAAATACAAATCCATGCAAGAGATCAGATTAGTTACTGATTTGCTATTTTTGAGTGGTGTTATCAGTCCTATACTACTAAAGCAGTCTGCATTGTCGAGTGGAGTTCTCTTTCCTATACAGTACTACTAAAGCAGTCTGCAGTGTCGAGTGGAGTTCTCTTTCCTATACAGTACTACTAAAGCAGTCTGCAGTATTGATTAACTATCTTTCCTATACTACGAGAGCAGTCTGTAGTTTTGGGTAGAGTTATCTTGATAGCTGTCTGCAGTGTTGAAGAGTTAAATTAGGTAAAACTATAAGAATGATGAGTCAAGTGTTACACTGTACAGTATGTCGGCTCTACAGTTTTTCTAGTTTGATCTTGAGAGCTTTTTTACAGAAGAGTTTTTAGTGCGTTGATGTAAAGCAGTGACCTCTCTTGTTTTAAACAGTGTTTCTTTTAGCAAGCAGTGATTTTCCTGGTGCATGTTGGTGCCTGAGAGGTATTTTAATACCTGTGCTCCAAGGGGAGGAGGTACAATACTGCAACAGGATCAATCGGAGCCCAGCTGGCCAGGGGTCATTATCTGGTCATTAATCTCATCCTGCAGGACGCTGCTGGGTTATCTCCTGTGGAGATGCCTGGTTCCATTTAAAGAGAGGTTGGGGATCTTGCAGGCAGACTTGTGCTGCTGAGAAAGTATTCTTTTTAGAACCCACTTCAGAGTATTGTTTCCTAGGATTATGTCTACAGTACTGCAATAATACAATTTCCTTTTGCTATGCATATCCATCCTTGGCTGTGATGTATCTTCTATGGTTTCAGACACAAGGACGGGGTGGAAAACACATTTGTGCTAGTAATTCAAAATGTAATTAAGTTGCTAGAATTGCATTTCTGTGAAAGTTCTGCACAGTAAACATCTGTTTGTGATGTAGTGTATTGCATAATTCGTCATCCTGAAATGCATTTACTTAGTGTCTGTATATGAAGAGCTCTCTGTAATGAGTTTGATCCTCCCTTTTCTTCATTCCTTCAAATTCACAGTCTGTCAATAAAGCTTAGAAAGCAGTGGTTCCTAAACCTGTACTACTGTAGGTAGGTAGGTAGCACCTTCACCTCAAAGCATTATATTGAGAGGAATTTCAAAACCAACTTCTCTTTTGTACAAAGTGTCCTTGTAAATGCAAACGGCGGAATGTACATGTATTCATTTTTAATTCTTCAGAATGTATAGTTAACAGTATGCTACAGATTGTGTTTGTGTGGAGTAGCAGAGTAGTGGTCCTATGCAGATGCGTTATTTGGGAATATGTACAGTATTGGGGACCATCTATGACTGAACTCCACTTGTTGTTTTTTTTTTATTATTATTCTTTGCAATGAATCAGTGTTTACCTTGAAAATGTGTTCCCTAATTCAGGCTTTTGGAAACTCTATTTTGAATTTCTGAAATGTGTTAATGTTTTATATATTGACAATATATTTCCCTTCTGATAATTCATCACAGCAACATTTCAATCGCACCCATGAGCTGTGCCACCTTCCAATTATCTAATAAGAAGTGCGTTGTCAGTGTAGTCTGTGCAGAGACTTTAGCTGGCACATTATAGGCAAATATTGCTCTTTTAGGGAGGGGGGGTGGCAAACTTACGTTCAAAAGAAAAAGGGGGGCTGCTTCCCTAAAACAATGTCTGATTACCCCTCATTCAGGTTTTTTTTTTTTTTGTAAATAATAAATGCATTTTTTTCACATTGCTCCCATGCGATCATTACTTTTTTATATATATATATTTTTGGATACAAACAAACAGTTTGTAGTCAACCCCCTTGTTGGATTCTCCATTTAAAAAAAGTTTGTTAGGGTAAAAACCTCTGCAAGCAACAAACTGTGCATTAAACAAGCCCTGCCTCCCCACAATAACCTGTACACATCTGCACTGTACACATCTGCACTGTACACATCTGCACTGTACACATCTGCACTGTACACATCTGCACTGCAGGAAAAGCTTTCAGTCTGGCTCTTTATCCTCTCCAGAAAGTCTCTTCTCCCCCGGAATGAAGGAAATCAGATCTGAGTTTCCTTAAAAACAATGACATCATGTTTCAAATGTGCATCTCTTCAAGGATAGACAGCAAAAAGACTGATGGGGCTAAAGCTGGATGCTGTCTGTTTTCAGAGCTGCAGTGAACACATAGAATCCTAAGCTCTTTCTCTGCTTGTAGAGAATGAACTAACTGGCTGAAAGAGACATGCTTTGCATGTTTGGAAGGTGTTTCAATAGACTTTTGCTTGATAGAATACATGGTTGGTGTATGTCCCTTCCTCATAAACACGGACGGGTACAAACTGACAGCTTGCCGAGCCCGAGGGAATAGAGGGAGCTCAAATGGGAACGTTTTACACAACGTTGTGCGTCAAGTCAAGCTGGATCATCCAACGTATAGCCCTTCTGATGGTTTTTTATTGTACAATACTGAGGAGATGCATTTAAAACCTGCTCGAGGGAACATTTTAAAAGTGGTCGTTCTAGACAGGCTTGACTGAATTGTATGTACAGGTGGTTTAAGGTGTAACGTTACACTTACATAACAAGATTTCATGGTGTTAAGCAAACACCAGCAAAACTTTGTTTTAAAGCACATTTTGCTACTTGTATAAAAACAATAAACATGAGTCATCAATTTCCAGCAGTGTGGTGAGAGGATGCTTTAGTGTAAAAAAGGTATTTTTATTTTAACATGGGGGATTCACAGGAGTGGTCACTTAGACCTTTATATGAGGTCTCATACTGGTGTGCCTGTGAGATCCTAGAGGTCTTTCATTAATGTATATAAAGCAGCTTGTTATTGACTTTGTGATTCAGTAATTATTTTAATGATTTAAATTAAACTCAAAGCGGAGACTACACTACCTACTTAATACACTATGTGTTCCCCTTAGTCATGTGCTTATTATATTATGTGTGCCCCTTAGTCGTGTGGTTATTACACTATGTGTTCCCCTTAGTCGTGCTTATTACACTGTGTTCCCCTTAGTCATGTCCTTAATACACTATGTGTTCCCCTTAGTCATGTGCTTATTACACTATGTGTTCCCCTTAGTCATGTGCTTATTACACTATGTGTTCCCCTTAGTCATGTGCTTATTACACTATGTGTTCCCCTTAGTCGTGGTGAAGTTTACTGTATTTTGTTGCACTAGAGGTACGGTGTGCCCTGTGATTCACATCTGTGATGTTCTTTGATTTGAGCAGTTTTCAGGATGCCTCAATGCATCAAGACTTGAACATGTCAATATGATGATAAATGGTGTATTTTTAGGAGGGTTGTTCTCAAACCCGTGTTAATGAAACAGTGCTATTGTATTTACCCCCAATTAAAATGTCTTGTTTACTGGAAATGTAGTGGTTTACAGTGGCAGAAGCTCCACTGTTAAACAGCTTTGTTACGGTACATGTACACCCACCCAGGGGCATCAGTAGCTTTGCCAAACCTTGTCTTATGGTGTGCCTACTTCAGTAATGTTCATAAAGAGACCACACCCCATGTTGCCAAAGTCTTATGTCTGTTATTTGTTTATTCAGCAGACGCCTTATCCAAGGCGACTTACAGAAATCAGGGTGTGTGAACTGCTTACAACACCCGGAAGACTGAACACAAGGAAGTTAAGTGACTTGCTCAGGGTCACACAATGAGTCGGTGGCTGAGCCGGGATTTGAACTGGGGACTTCCTGATTACAAGCCCTTTTATTTAACCACTGGACCACACAGCCAACCTGTTATAAGTCTTGTACTGTATGCCTATACAGTGCACAACAAAGGTTTCTTAAATACACTGATGCCATATTGAGGGAGAGGGACAGGTGTTTTGTTTCTAGTTTGTTTGTTTTTTTGCCTCGTTTTCAAATTATTTAAACTTAAGTTTACTGCAGTGTTGCAATGCTACCAAGGGCTCCTAGCAATTTCAGTTTCTCACCAATTAAAACCTTCCTAAGGTTCACATGAGCACGGTTCTTTGTTTAAATTCTCCAATGATAAGTTAAGCTGTCAGGCAAACGCATGCTGTGAATGTAGTACTCCTTACAACACTAGTTCTTACTACAGAAATAAAAGGGATAGTGTTCACATCTGTATACTGAAGATTGGCTTATAACTCAAAATAGCAGACCTAGTAAACTAATCAAATATACCAATATGTATCTATCAATGTTCATTTAATTATTTTTCAGTAGAAGGCACTGAAACTATTTATTTAGTTAGGGTAGTCTTTCTGTAAAATTACTTGATGTTGAAAATATTCCAAAATATTGAGTCCCCATTTACAATTTTATTTCAACGCATTATTATACATCTTTCACTGTACTAGATAATTGTTGTCGTCTTTCTTTAACAGTCTGGTACAGTTTCTTGAATTCAACTTTTTTTGTATTCCTTAAAACAAAGATATATATATTAAATAACACATACAGCTGTTTGTGTGTGTGTGTGTGTGTGTGTGTGTGTGTGTGTGTGTGTGAACTCATTTTGAAACCATATGGGAACACTACACTTTAAGATTTTGAAACCTGGCCCTGCCAACAGCAGCCTTGGTATCTGCTGGCAGGTTCCTGGCTAGAGCAGCTGCACTGTCCTCACCCCACAGCCGCTGCCTGTCTGAACCTGCTGCTGGTTTAACGGCTTCAGCAGTGCTGGATTAGCCAGGGGGAGGGACTGTCTCGCAGTCCAGCTGTCCTTCATGCCAAGTGGGCAGTTGTCTCTCAACTGTCTTCTGCTATAGCCGATGGTACTGTGTGTGCATTCAACTTAGAGAGTGTTTTAGTACTTTGCTAAACATGTACAGTATATAACTTGTGTTGCTTGATATTAATTAGCATTTTGCTTACTTGAATAACAAGTTAAACATTTTTATACCCCACCATTACTAAATAATTTGAAGATGCTACAAAGTAGTGGGGTGTTGTATTCTGTTTCATTTCCTAAATGTTTAAACTCTTAAGAAGCAGCACCAGAAAAATCAATCCAATAGAGGTTGGGAAATGCACACTTCTATACAGCCTTGTGCAAATGCTGCATCTTCTAATTGTAAATTGATTTTTTTTGCTGTTCTTCCTTTGCAGTTGTAATGTCTTGAAGCAGTTTCCTGGTGCCCTTTCGAAGGATGTGCTGCGATTGCTGATGGGAACTGCTGCTCCAATATGAATGTGCATGATGTTGGGGGGAGACGACGCTTTGAGGACTCAGAGTTCACCCTGCGGATCTACCCCGGGACCATAGCTGAGGGCACCATCTACTGCCCCGTGTCGGCCCGCAAGAGCACTACGGCCGCAGAGGTCATAGACCACCTCATAAATAAGCTCCAACTGGACAAGACAAAATGCTATGTGCTGGCGGAGGTCAAGGAGTTTGGAGGGGAGGAATGGATCCTCAACCCCACGGACTGCCCGGTCCAGCGTATGATGCTGTGGCCCCGGATGGCGCTGGAGAACCGCTTCAGCGGGGAGGACTACCGGTTCCTTCTGCGCGAGAAGAACCTGGACGGTTCCATCCATTACGGCAACCTGCAGATGTGGCTGCGAGTCACTGAGGAACGGCGGAGGATGGTGGAGAGGGGCTTCCTCCCTCAACCCCAACAGAAGGACTACGACGATCTCTGCAACCTTCCCGACCTCAACGAGAAGACCCTCCTGGACAACCTGCGCAGCCGCTTCAAGCAGGAGAAGATCTATACCTACGTGGGCAGCATCCTCATCGTCATCAACCCCTTCAAGTTCCTGCCCATCTACAACCCCAAGTATGTCAAGATGTACGACAACCACCAGCTGGGTAAGCTGGAGCCTCACATCTACGCCGTGGCTGATGTGGCCTACCACGCCATGCTGCAGCAGAGGAATAACCAGTGCATTGTCATCTCTGGGGAGAGTGGCTCCGGCAAGACGCAGAGCACCAACTTCCTCATCCACCACCTCACTGCCTTAAGCCAGAAGGGATTCGCCAGTGGGGTGGAGCAGATCATTCTGGGGGCCGGGCCTGTCCTGGAGGTAAGAATTGTATTGTTTTACTCTGTTTTGCATAGCTTGGTAATCTTCATTGTGTACCTGTGTGACACAGGTTTAAGGAAATGGAGCATTAGTGAGTGAGTTAGTTGTCATCCGTAACTTTAAAACGCTCAGTCAGAATCCGAAGGTAAGACTATACGAAAGTCAAGTTGACATTAGAGTGAAGAAGGCACTAGCCAAAACGATTGTCCACTTGACTCTCTCTTTTGAGTTGCAGTTATTTCCATGATTGCAAATAATGGTAAACAAACTGGTCTTGGCTTTCTTGGAGGCCTAAAAAAATATAGCTTTTGTTTTTTTGTTGTGTATTTTATTGCACGTTTTTAGTCCATTATCTTTTTGTTTTTGCTTCAAGATGTGTCTTAGTTTGGTGTCTCTGGGAGTAAAATATTATCTCAACTACTGCATTTTGAGTCAAAATAGGTCCGGGTATTGCCCATCTAACTTCAATAGAAACTGTTCTAAATTAAAAGGTAATAGATTTAATAACACAGAAGGGTTTTATAGGGGTAGTGCCAAGCACTTTTGTTTACAGCTAAACAACCTGCACAGCGAGTAAAAGGCTGGCTCACATCTTTTTTTTTTTTTTTTGTTGAATACTTTGCTGAAATCTGGTAGAAACCCACAACAGGTAGCCTCCTGATTTCTAATTTGTGTTTTCAGTTACTCTTTTTGACTAAGCTCTTTCAGGAATGCCACTCTGGGCGCTTTGAACTGTTTATACTTAAGTGCTTGGGTTAAACTTCAACCAATTTGCACAATAGAGTGGTATTATAACTCTATACCAGCCATGCTTGTTTGTACAGCGAGATTGGATATCTCTCCATTACTGATTAATCGCCACGTTCAAGTAGACTAGCGGCAAGTGGGAATGTTAGTTTTTGAGTGGGTAAGGGCAGAGTGGGTCTCTGTTTCACTGAGCACTCTGTGTTTGTTAAGTAGGAGGATTCTGGTGTTTTTCTAAGCGGGTGTAGATTTTCTCTTGCCTTTTATTTTAACTGGAACAGAATTAGATTTCCAATCGTAGTTCAGATTCATCCATGTAGAAACTTGTTTGTTGTTACAAATGCTATTGGAATTTACATGCTCAGATTCTATGGGAAAGACGTGTTGCATTAACCTAACCCTAACCCATGTCTGTTGCTTTAAGGAGTAATGTTAACATAGAGTAACACAATGGAGCTCTGGCCATACCGAGTGTACAGAGAGATAGTGTATTGTAATATATCGTAATGCAGATTTTTTGTAAATGTTTCTTCAGGTTTTTAAGTCATTTAAAATAATGAAGGGGTTGAGCATCCCACCTCTCTCCTCTCCTCTCCTCTCCTCTCTCTCTCTAACTCTCTCTCTCTCTCTGTGTGCAAGGTGGATGTCTGTACTTATGCGTGTATTTGCACAGTGGGTTTTATGAGTGAGTGAGGGTTTTGTGATGGAAATATCGTCTCTAATAAAGCCAGCGCTCTAACCATGGTTTAAACAACATTGACCAGGTTGCAGCTGAAGTCAGCGCATCATGGTGCCATTTAAACTGTACTTCCAGTTACAGTATTGCTGTACTCTCACAGTGCAGAGTAGATTGTGTTTAACAATTGAACCAAAATCAGACCTAATGTTCATTGCATGTCTGCACACAAATGTACATTTCCATGTACAGAGCAGTTTGAGCCATTCCAGGTACTATTTGTTTTCCCTAAATAAATCGCATTGTATCTTTTTTAATTCATGAAAATCATATATTTTCGATGACAAACCTAATTAAGCCCCCAGTAAAATATGGAATGGGTTTTGTTTTTTTTCATTCCTGCACAGGGCACTGATGTGCAGTTACAGTCAGTATTCTAGCTTTTGTCTGTAGGCTACAATTAAAGTTAAACCAGGAATTCTTTTTGGAACAGGAAATTGCAGATATCCTTTCTCAGACGGCTATAATACTTGCCAGCTCCAAAACAGCTCCGCTTTCTTCATGTTTTATTTTTAGAAGAATCTTTCAAAACAAGATTCAGTAAAAAAATAAAATAAAATAATAATAATAATAATAATAATAATAATAATAATAATAATAATAATAATAATAATAATAATAATTATCTTTTTAAATGAAACCGCACTTTTGGTTATGTTAGGCCTATTGGAAAGATATACTTCGGAAACCTGAGGCCTAGCCTCCTTACAGTTAGTGTAATGGCAGCACCTGAGCGTTGCATTCTGCGTCTGGGTGCACATGTTCAATTCCAAACCACCCGTGCAATGTCTTTCCAATCCCTTTTCCGTAGACAAAGCAGCAGAGCAAGGGCACTTTGATTGTATTTCCTGTGAAACCAGCCTGTTGTCTTTTGTGAGAAGTAAGAGACTCTTGTCAAAGCAATTTACTGTTCAAGTGTTCTGCTGTTCTGAGATTCTGTGTGGTCTTGGCACTGCAGGCACTTAATCAAAAGCCCACACCCCAGTACGTCTGGGTTAATTCCCTTTTGCATCACGGTAAGGACTCCCTTGTGTATTGCATGCTGCTTTTTCAATATAATACACTGCTTGTAGAGACAACATTTCCTCAGAACAGATACAGCATTGTATAGGGGCTGGATTGGGGTTGGTGGGGAGGCACTGTTTTTTAGGTTATTTTAAAAATATAAACTATTTCCTGTTACAGATTTAGAATGATGCTCAAGTACTGTTTTCTTTTAAGCCAGCAGTCATAAAGGAGAGGAAACAGGGAACAGCATGATGTAATACTGTATGTTTATTAGCAAACTCCCTTTAGTATGACAAGGTGTTTGATCCTGAAATGGGTAAGTTCTACAGGCTCGAAAAACATCTCCTATGACAGGAGTTTCCCAGCTTTTCTTGCAGTCCTCCTCGCCCCATGACATTAGACCTCTGACATCATATCTGAGGACCCTTTCCCAATTAATCAATATTTAATGTCCCATGAGTGGAGCATCTTCGGCATACTTATTAACTTTGATTGTCTCTCCATTTCTTTCATTTGTGAAATGTGTAATAGCAAAGAGTTACAAATTCAGATCATTTTGACGTTTGCTTTGTCAGGTTTCAGGGTTGCTTGGTGGAGAATGTTGTGTGGTCCCCTGAAACCATCATATGGCCCCCTGGGGGCTCCCAGCCCCTAGCTTGGGGAGCACTGTCCTATGAGACATGCATGGCCTACTGAGGCGGTTAGATGACACAGCCTTTCAGCTCGGAGCCCTGAGTCTCAATTTTGGCTTGGTAAAAAAAATATATCTATATTTGATCTCTGCTTTTTCACTTGTAGGTAAAGAAAAAAAAACATTTAAAAGGTACAATAGTTGTTTTCTATAGGTGTAGTCTGAAGCATTTGTCCAATCGATCAGGAAATGTAAAATGTTAAATCAGTTCTGTGCAATCAATTAGTTCAGAGACACTGTTGGATCCACATTCTTACCTTTTGGTTGAGAAGTCAGTTATGGAAAATTCAGTAGTCAAAATGCAGTGAATTTAACCTGTTTGATATAATAAACAGGTAATTATATTATGGGATAAATGAATTACAGTTTAGTTTTTCACATTCATTGTTTCCATTTCCCTGTACCATGTGGAATTCTAGCGCAAAACACATTACCAGCAGAGATGGCTCGCCATCGACGCCAACGCACGAAGGGAAGTCAAAAACTATGTGCTGCAAACCTTGGGCACAGAAACGTACAGGCCCAGTTCAGCCTCCTAGTGCGTGGCTGCATCGCCTGTGCAGAGATCTCAGTAAACCAGTGGCCTGAACTCATTCCCCAACTTGTAGCCAATGTCACAGACCCCAACAGCACTGAACTCTGACTAATTCTGACTAAAAACATTTTACCACTGTTTTGGCCTCTTTACACTGGCTCCCTGTGCAGTATAGAATTGATTTTAAGATTTTGCTGTTAACTTACAAGGCCCTGAATGGATTAGCACCTAGATATTTGCAGGCGTTACTGACCCCGTATCTTTCAAACCGCACTCTGAGATCACAGGATGCTGGGCTGCTGGTTATTCCTAGGGTCAACAAAAGCAACATGGGAGGTAGGGCTTTTTCTTGTAGAGCTCCTAAATTATGGAATGCTCTGCCTTCGTTTGTCAGGGAAGCTGTTACAGTTCTCAAGACAAGACTAAAAACTCACTTTTATAAAATGGCTTTCTTATCTTAGTGGGTTTTAATGTAACTTTAAAATTGCTGCTTTTTGTATTATTATGTATACTGTTATTTAAATGGTCTGACTGTGGCAGTTGCATGTGTGACATGCTATACAAATGTATTGTGGTTTGTTCTTTTTTTCTGCTATGTACTGTATAGTGCTTTGTGATACTTTTGTATAAAAAGCACTATATAAATGCAATAAATAAATAAATAAACATGAAGTTATGTTAGCATAGCATCTTGGTTTAAGTTGCTTATTTTGGCCTGCATGTAGCTGGGGAGATCTACACCTGTAATGGCTGAAATAGGAAACGCACTGTTTTTGGAGAATGCTAATTGCATTGTAGCATGATTCTGATTTGTTCAGACACACATGGCTGTGTTCAGTGTTTTGTCACATTCTACATGTAGTCATGTGTGAGAATTTGGAACTTGAGTGAGTTGGCTGTGTCTATTCAATTCATGCATTCTTGTTGTTTAGATTCACTTTGTATATCATTTTCTGGTTCAGTCATCACATCCTGGTCACTTTTTTAAAACCTTAAAGTTTTAAAGCAATCCTGTGGGCTCAATACAGAACAGCTGGTACACCACAGTGTAACCAGTAGCCTGTCCCCCTGCAACACTCCCCCAGTGGATGTAAGGAATATCAATAGTTGTTGTAGGTGGTATTTCTCACTAATGTATCTCCACTAGAATGCTTTGAGATTATGTCTAAGAGCTGTACTAAGGCCACAGGGATGCTTTACACCTGTGAGTGTTAAAGTCACTAGGATTTGTTGACTGAAACAGAATATGATGTATGTAGTGAATATAAAAAACAAGGTAGTATACAGGTACTGTCCAGGTGGCTCTTTAAGGTAGGGATTTAAAACACCCGCCTGCATTTAGTACATACACCCAGACCAAAATCTGGTAGGGTATTTTATTAACTGATAATCATTGGATTTGGTTTCTTGATACCTGGCTGAGCACTTGCACAAACTACTGTATTGTTTCTCCAGTCTGGACCCAATACTGCTTTTAAACGAAGGTGCTTCAATGCAAAAAGTACTGTACTAGGTTTAGAGACAGTGGGGTTAAATACCGGTAAAAATAGTGCTTCTTTGAAAAGGGCAGCACCACAATATACTTCTGCTGTATTTTGAAATAGGAAAGATAAAAATAGACCACATGACACAGCAGCAGTTGTCACCAAACAGTCGAAATCAGCAAATATTGACATCTTCCTCCTGATGGCAGTATGCAAGTCTCTCTCTCTCTCTCTCTCTCTCTCTCTCTCTCTCTCTCTCTCTCTCTCTCTCTCTCTCTGCAGTACCAGCTGGCCTTCAGCCCAGCCTCCTCTGGAACAGATGGTCGGCTGTATTTGAAAGGGAGTTCCCCAGAGAGAGGTCATACCAACTGGACACATTGTTCAGGGCAATCTGGGAAAAGTGCCAAATTAGTAGCTTCCAAATGTCCCAAATGCAACTGTGCTCCACTCCTTGACTTGGGTTCTTTTAGTTTTACCTCAATAAGAAGTCGTACTGTATGCCAGTAAAAAGACATTCATGGTGTGCTCCAGTTGACAGCAATTGAAGTCATCTTCAATATCAGGACAATTCCTCATTAACATCTCCTTAAATAATCTCTCGAATACAAACAACATGCAGTAAACTAGCAACTGTCTCTTCTTAAAACTCCCTGAAAACTTGTATCATCATGTTCCTCCTCTGCACATTTGATTGAGAAAACTAAATCTAGCAGAAACAAAATTAAACACTACAGCAACTAACTTTTAGTAAACTGTTCATGCCTTCCCTTGAGTGTCTCTCTTGACCGCAGTCCTTCCCATTTCTCTGATTCAAATGCAGTTGGAAAGAGACAGGAATCCTCTTCAAATCTGCTGAGTACGCTGCGATCTGGCTCTCAGAGTGAGGAGATGAGCACTGCAGTTGGCACGAGTCTCTGTGGCTGGCTTTGAATCTCACTTGGAAAGCAACTGTATACTCTGCAGCTGTTCGTTTGTTCGTTCTTTCTTTCTTTCTTTCTTTCTTTCTTTCTTTCTTTCTTTCTTTCTTTCTTTTTCTTTCAAAATCTTCAGTGAGACCTCCAGTAGGGGAAGTCGTTGTCTTGATATCGGGGGCGCCCCCCTTCCCTTTCATACACAGTCTCTGCTGACCCTGGCCTCTTTCTCTGGGGTCGGTGAAGAAACACAACTGTAACACTGCAGCATTAAATCAACTTGACTTCCGGCGCTTCAAGTGCAGGATATGAGTTCCCTGTGTGACTTGAAGAATGGATATCAAACCACAAAACTTTTAGAAAATAAATAGTCATATTTTAGAATCCAGCTGTTGGAAACCTTACCCGAATAACTTAATCTCAGACTGCAGAAAAAAAAAACCCAAAAAACCATGTAGGCAGAGCGAGGGATGTGAAATAAAATATACTTTTAATATTTGTATTGATATTGGAGGTTGGTGATTTCATTTATAAAGCAGAAGTTATACACACATTTGAAGCGTACAGGTGATCTTTGACTCTTCTGTAATGTCTGGCTGCAGACTGGATTGTAGACTGCAGATGAAACCGGCAGCAGCCCCAGTTTGATATTGGCACGAGGTGAGATTGAGTTTTACAAACGGGTTTCATAACGCAGGTGGAAATGTAATTCAGTGTCTATAATGCTGTCATTGGTACATTTAAATTCCGAGTCTTTGAGTACTAATAAAAAACTATTTATTTACTGCATAGGTCTGTGATCACATTCACACCATCGGCACACCATCACTGAACATTAGAGAGACACGATCACGTCAAGCAAAGACATTTACAATGCAATTTTCAGCTTGTGTTTAAAATACTCTCCGCAAGAGTCTGGCAAGCACTACTCCAAGTCTGTATTGCAAACTCCTCATTATGTGCTTCCGGATGAGGATTTGAATGGGATTCTAGCCTGAAAACTGAGACAGTGTTGTAGTTCCTAGTTTCATCTATTTAGCTACAGTAGCCCAGGTGTGTCTAAGCTTGGAAAGTTGATTTTCATTCAGTAAAGTAATTCTACCAGTTAAGCAAACACTAAAAATACTGAAAGCACTAGTTGTTGAAACTGTGTTTTAGTGTGTCGTTTTGGTTTGTTCAAAAATGCTATTTCCAGTAGTTTTGTAATGATCTTTCCATGCTCCTCAAACATGTACAGTAGTCATATTTAAAGTAAAATGAACTAATATTCTTTGACAAACATTTCAGCTACATTTCTAGTCAAGACTTTTTGCAAACCCATTTTATTTATTTATTTATTTATTTATTTATTGCTAATGTGTGCTTTATGTTCTAGACAAATAACTGTATCACAAATAAAACATTGCAGTAAAATCTGGCATCAATGTCCCCACTAGGAATTTAGATTCTCTGTATTGTTTTATTTCAAATAACCGTCAGATACATTTCAAAGTGGTGTTCCCTTTTAGTCGACTGTGTTTCAGTTAATTGTAAGACATGCAGTGGGTTGGCTAGGAATGAACTCCACAAGCCAGCTGGGTCATTTGGATCCTAAACAGAAAAATTGTAATGAATTCTGTTTGCTAAGCTTGCAAACTTTTTTTACTTTTTTTTTTTTTGTGTAATCTGTCTAGATTTTATACAGTAATTCTAATAAAAAAAATTTATAGTACCATTTTTATTTGATGCATTACATGATCAAATGATCATTTTAATGATGGACTAATGATGAAGACAAAAATTTACTAAAACACGCTTAATTCAGAATCATTTGGTGAACTACAATGAGCTTGTGGTCTTGTATCCTCACAATACAAACGATATACTCTATTGTGATACAATACATCCTGTAAAGAAACGCATGTAAATCGATACACAGTGAATCGTTACACCTCCAGTGTCCTGGAAGAAACAACGCACACAAATGTAAATGCAAACCTGAATCCATGTCGTTCCTCCAAATTGGAGCTGTCATTTCTGTCAAAGTGTGATTTCTATTTGAAAAACATGCAGTATTTAAAGCCGTCAGTTTATATACTATGCAACAAGTGTCTTTTTCCTTCTGTATTGTCTGTGTATTCCAGGGCTTGTGTTTACCTGTTCCCTTTTTATCAGTGCTGCAAGTGTAGTGCAATTCAGTCATGAGGTCAGTACAGACACACTCATCAAACACTTCACTGAACAAAGTTAACTTGCTTCTATATTTTTGTCAAGCTAATAACATGCAAATATTACTACAGCAAATGTACTTAGTCATAGTAGGTTGACAAACAAGAGCGTTAGTACGATTCCAATAGATATGAGTAAATGCGTTGTCCTCCTAAACTCTGGACCTGTAACAGTAAACTAAAATAAACTTTGTTTAACCTAAGAGAAGTTAGATTCCTTGATCTTGCGATTCTACCTTGCCTGCCCCAATGAAGGTATTAATTTTCTTTTTTTTAAATTTAGTCATTGCCAATGGTTTTTACCCCAGTTTTCTCCCCAATTTGGAATGCCCAATTATTTTTATCCCGGTTCACTGCTGCAACCCCCCAGCGACTCGGGAAACGGAGGCTGAAACACACGTCCTCCGAAACGTGTTCCTGCCAATCCGTCATTTTTCGCACTGCAGATCCACAGCGCAGCCACCAGACCCATAATGCCGGATGACACCACAGATCTAAATGGCACCACTGCAGACCCGCAGGCACCCTATCAGCCACAGGGGTCGCTGGTGCACGGTGAACTATGAATTGTCCTCCGACCTAATTCCTCCCGACCCGGGTGGCGCTTGGCCAATAGTGCGCCGCCCACTAGGAACGGTCGGCAATGACATAGCCTGGATTCGAAACTGCCATCCCAAGGCTGTAGGGCGCATCCTGCACTCCACGCAAAGTGCCTTTACTGGATGCGCCACTTGGGAGCCCCCAGGCATTTCTAAATGCATGTGTGTGTGTGTGTGTGTGTGTTGCGGGCTGAATGTTTGAGCCCTCTAGTCTCCCTCCCATCTGTGCTGAGACCTTCCATATGGAGGATATAATAGGGTTGGAAGTATTTGTTTCCACTCTTCTTTGTTAATCTGTACGCTCCCTTTCATTTCCTTCCCATTTATTTCCAGTTTGCTACAGCAGATTTTGTCCCCTACTGTACCTGCTTTCACTCTTGCCTTTATCAAAGTTCACCCTTGAAATCGTTTAATCTTAATAAACACTGTCAATTCAAGGATTCCGCCCTCCCCCTTTCTTTCCTGTAACCCTGACCCTCTTATGAGCTGCGCAGGAAGAGGATAACTGTCACCACAACGCTAATAAATAACCTGTTATTGGAAAGCTTTAATCTATCAAATGTAGATTTACACCTTTACTGCCCATGTTAGGCAATTATAAGGTGTTGGCGAAGTGTCTCGGACAGCTTGAAAAGTCACAAGGGACTGGGTGCGCTTCAAATGCAAATAGAAAATTACAATTTTTGATCAATTTCTTGTTGATTCCCCCCCCCTCACTTTTGGCAGGAGCCAAATGTAAACCTGGATTTCACAGAGAAATGAATTGTAAAGCAGGTTCCAGTCCAGGCACTCCGATTTGTAAATAATTGAGGAATTAAACGTGGGCAGCGCTCCAAGGTAAACTTTGCAGATCTGTGAAGAAAAACAAAAAACAGCCAGAGATAGTGTAGTGATAACCAGCTGTCCAGAGGCACTGCTTAAAATCTGTAACAGGCACAGCACTGAAGCAGATCTGCAGAAAAGAGACAAGGCTCAAACTTTACGGCATGTATTAGAAAACTAAACCCAGTATATTTATTGGACATGAACTATGGGACTGATTTTCATAAAAGTTTGAATTTCTCAGTGAAGAAAAAACAAAACAAAAAGGGTCTGTTTAACCGGATTAAACACCTTTTTAATATTTAGAAGCTTCATGTTCACATCATTTGTCTTTTTTTGCTTTTGCTTTTACTATAGAAACCTCGAAATCAAAAGACACAGACTGTGACGATCAATGGGCCATCCATTTATACTGTTTCTCACAGCTCACTGTTTCATGTGTCCAAATGGATGCAGTGCAGTTGTACTACAGTATTCTGTATTTGGTTTTTCTCTGTAGTGTCAACAACACTTCTCAGTTATCAGGTGTTGGTTTGGTTCAGAGGTGTATCTTTACAAGTGCTTTGTAAATGCAGACAATTACCAGTAGTGAACTGTTTAAAAAACAAGGTCATCTTGAACAGTTGAACTCGATTCTACAAGAAACAAGAAAAGAAAATGCTCATGTTGTTTTTTAGCTGGAATAGTGGTTGCGTTAACCCTAGCACTTCCTGTATCTAGCACACATCTGTATCCTATCATCCCCAGGTTTCCAGTGTAGATATTAAAGCAAGTGTGTTCCAGAACACGGAGTTACAACTTTGTCACGCCACCCTTTTAAGGTGCATTTTGAGGGGTCAAATATAATCTTGTCAGCTCGCACTATTTAAAAATCTACATTTTGGTATTGATGTGATGCAACTATCTGTAATTTCTTTGTAGCAGATAGCTTGTGTTATATGGAAAATATGTCAGATGTATAGTGTGTATTTATTCTTGCTGAACTAAAAAATATAGTATTGAGTGCTGTAAGATAACAAGCTGATTTTCACCCTACTCAAGATGACATCTTAAAAAATATAATATTGTAAAAGCTCTATGATTCCATAAATTCTAGATAAAATAAGGAAAAAAGAAATCTGAAGTATCACCTTCCAGTTTGCAAAGCTCCTTCACATCGCCCGAGTCTCCTCCATGTCCTTGTGCCCCTCTGGAGTTTTCCTCTTCCTCTTCAGATGGGCTGTAACCCCGGGCGGCTGCACTCGTAGCCAGGGAAGTGGCAGCTGCAGTGCTCCTGGTATTTACACCCCCACTCCCCTCCTTCCTTCCCAAGACCTGTCAGCAATTCATAAATTCTCCACAGCCTTCCATCTGACACAGGAGCTCTGTGTCTGCTGTAAATATCTTAAACCAGCACCACGTGTCCATTGCAGTGTAGCAGTCTCTTTTTCAGAAATGCTGCACTGAGGAGCTCTATGTATGCATAACCTGAGCTGGCACCAATAAACAGGGCATCACAAACTACTGTAACAGACAAATTGGTTTGTGTGCAAGGATAAGCATTTATTTATTGGGAGGTATTTAGCAATTTGGTCATGCCTGCTATGTTGTATCCAAGAAGATGACCTCTGTTCTTTTACAGTTATTGTTGTACGGAAGTGAAGCTTCCTTTTAAATTAAGAGGATTTGGCAATTAAAAAAAAAAAAAAAAAGACCAATGATGCTGGACTGGTGGTGTGTTTCAGTGGAATTAAATCTTTCTTAGGATTATTCATGGTTCTTTACAAGCTCATGTCAAAATCTGGGGCATCCTAAGTGAATATAAACATTTTTTTTGAAAGCATGTGAGATAAACAGCTGCTTTTCATTTTGATGTTCTCTTTTGTTTGCTGGATAAGGGGGCTGGGGGTTCTGGGAAGGTGGAATGTGCATGAGAGTTGTACGTGCATCGACAGTGCTGACATTTATAGGAGACAGTGTGGTCCAGTGGTTAAAGTCCAGGGCTTGTAACCAGAAGGTCACCGGTTAAAATCCCACCCTGAGCAAGTCACTTAACCTCCTTGTGCTCCATCCTGCGAATAATATGTTAAATCAATGTCCTATTGTAAGTGACTCTGCATATATTGCACAGTTCACAGCCTACCTATGTAAAGCGCTTTGTGAAAATAAAAATAAAATTATTATTATTATTATAATAATACCTGGACAAGAGCGATTGTGCCTTAGACTGGGGATGTTAGTTGTGTTGTGTGTGTGTGTGTGTGTGTGTGTGTCCCGTGGCGGAGCAGCGAGAACAGGGGAGAGTTCTCTGGAAACAAGGCTCCTCTTGTGTCCGAGTGCAGTAGAACTCCCACGTCCAGCAGTCTTTGTGTCGATACAAGGACAGCCTCGGTGCAGATTCCTTACAGAGCCTCTGAGCAAGCTTGGGACAAAATAACACAAATCAAAATGTTTCTGCAACTGAAGGAATATATTATTACTATTGCAAGAATGTGTTGACTGATTTTTGGAAAGCAGAAAAAAATGGTTTCTATTGGGGATTGTGCAGACTTGTAATGTAAGCATATATTTTTGGGAAGATATTTGTTTTATAACTACTTTTCATTGAAATTCACACGTACCAGCAAGTCTCATCTACTAGTTAAGAGAAACTGTTTCGCTATGGTTTCCTGTATCTAATTCAGCAGGTAATCAATTAAAGACCTCTAAAAGGTCTGATTTAGACCAGCTTATTTCAGTCTGCACCATGAAACTAGCCTGTAAAACTCTCTGGCCCTTCTAATATCAAACTGGGGATACTGCAGGTTCTATCTGCAATTTACAGTCCAATTGGCAACCGGCTATCAAGCAAAGATTGTCTGTACTTTATAACTGCTATTTCAAAATTTATGGTAATTCAGCTACAGTAACTCCGATATTTCTCTAGAACAATTAATTCACAGCCCTGTGTTCTGCCTACATTTTCTTTCTTCCGTTTTGTCTGCAGTACGACTCGTATCCAGCCTCCAGTGCCCTTCGATCATTCTGTGAATTCCTTTATCGGGGCGTCTGGAAGTGTCAGTCTGTAATCCAAACCTGTACTGTCAGAGATTTCAAATCCCTTTTAGCTTGATCCCGGTGGCAGATGGAAACAAGGCTTTGGTATCGCATCTCAAAGTGTTTTTAAAAAAAAAACGGTGCAAAACATGTGGATTTATCCAATGGGCTAATAAAAAAAGTCTTGCTGTATGTTCATCCCTGTTGTCTTTGTGAATGATTTGCAGTAGCTGAGATGATACTGCCAATTGTCAAAACGTTCTGATAACATGATACAGCAACTGCAAATATCAATCCCGCTATAGTAAATGCAGGTTGTACTGTAAGGTTTATCAATTTGTGTGACGTGCTGTAGACCATGTTACCGCTGGGATTGAGTGTTTCCAACATCTCTAGTGCCCCACTTGCAAATTAAAATGGCTCGTAACCAGCATAACTAAAACCTTTGCTGGTTTTAAAAAGGTGGCACATCTCTTTTAACGGAGTGCTGTTCATAGACCTTCTGACCTCTACGTTCAGGTGTCTTCTCATACTACCTTACAGAGCCATGTACTGTACTGTCTGGCCCTCCGGTATCGCATATTCTCTCCCTGGGGTTCAATCACAGTACAGTGGTCTGCCCGTGGCATCGTGTTTGGAATTGCAGCTTCACTCCAATCCATTTGTTGGCCCAGCAGCACAAAGAGCTTAGCACTGAACCTTTATGAGACCTGCAATTTGCCAATCAGGCACCACTATGAACGCTGTTCAGTTCAATGCAAGGACCATGTGGGTTTAAATAAGTATTCAAATGTCTTTATTACGTTAAATTTCCAGCTTTTTGAGTACCTACACAGACTGTTCTGCAGTATTGTAAGCCTTCGCAAAGGGCCCTTTTTAAAGCCAGGTGTCTGTTAACATTAACAGCATCAAGGGGCTTGTTAAATTGCGCACAAACAGATGTAACATATAAATAAATATGATGAATGCATTATTGGTTATTTAAAACGGCATTTACATTCTCCAGACCTGTTGTACTGTATTCTTTGGCTTGCATCTACCCATTCCTTTGCTTTATGGCACAGTGTATTCACATGTTTCAGTTTTGATACAACACCTGAATACTTCTCTAGTCGAATTCAATTAAAGAACAGCTTGCCTGCTTATTATTTATTGCCCCTCAGGGTATATAGGGGAGGTGCTCATACGTATGGACTGAATGCCACATTTACATTTGCAGAGGGATCAAGAGAACTGGCACTGCAATTGTGATTAAACTTTCTATAGACATTCACTCACTTTGGTTGTGTGTCAACAATGGATGAACTGCTATTTTTACTTAACATACTATTTAACAAAAAAAAACACATGGGTTTGTGATTACTTTGCTTTGTAAGTATTGTGCATTGAGATACCACTGTGTGCTGTAAACAGTGTTGTATCTATTGTGAATGTAAAACGATATGCTGGTATGATTCAGTAGAGTGCAACACAAGACTACTGACATGCCAGCATACAGACAGCAGAGTGATTTATAAACCGGGGTTTTAGGGTTTTAACCAAAACAGCCCGGTTTTCGAGTTATTGTATGTATTTTTTGTTGCAACTTTCTGTTATGTGGAATGTAATAAACAAGATCCAAAACTGATTTTTTCCCCCCCTTCATTTTACAACGCCATTTCCATGTTTGTTTTATTTGAAGTGTTTAAACTTAAATTTCAGTTTTCGTTTGCTTGTTCAGCTACAAAAAGGCACAAGTAAACCTCATGTTATTACTTTATGAAAACGTGTCTATGGCCACTGTTTACTGTGAAGAAACGGCAATGGCAAGGAATGAAAAAATAAATAAAATATGGTTTCAACTTTATGTACTATTTATTTTGGGAATAAACAAAACAATGTTTAACTTGTACTGCTGTTTGGCATCCTTTGTTTTGTGGTTAATTCACTGTGTATGTAAGGCCTACACAATGTATTCTTTACTCCTGGGATATTAATTTACTTTAATGTGTTGCATATTGTAACGTCTTGCTGTAAATAAAGGCACACACACAGGGGCCACGCCCCCCTGCCCCTGCTGCTATGCTGTCTCTGCCTGCGTTCTGAGCAATATAATGGCTTTTATAACTTTTTGAAAACGAATGAATTTGCCTTAGAAAACGCAGTGGGAGACCTACATCTAAAACTGTTGTGAGCTTACTGTACAATAATATATAACAATGAATTATCCTACGCTCTACTCAACTAAGCAGGTTTCTACACTTGAAACAAGCTATATAAGTTATAACTTCCATATGTGCATTCAATATGCACAAGCATAAGGGGTTGTTGTTTTTTTTTTTGGTCCATGTGTATGTATATATATTTGCAGGGTTTTATTTTAACTCCCGAAATACTACTGGGATTGGAATCAAGTGATGAATATCCAATTTGGGTAGAGTTACAGGCTGCACAGAATTATCATAAAGGCAATAGCAAAAAAATACATTATGGCCAGAGAATAATTTCTATAGCGACTGCTGTCTGTGCTGCCTTGCTGGCACAGCATTATGAACTCTCATTACAGTACTTAACAAATAATCATGGGTGCTGGCAAAGGCTTTCATTTCTCATCTACAGATGTGGGCTGCATTGTTTCTGGTTTTGCATATATTCTCCCATGCCACATTTATATAAACTGTTTTGAACAGTGAAAATGGAAGGAATAGCTCTCTGATGATATAAATCCACTGCACTTCACTGACTTGCAGTTAAAGAGAAAGCCTACTGTTTACAGTGCAGCATGACGTCACAGTTGCAGTGTGCGTGTGTGTGTGCGCGCGCTTACTGTATACAGGACATAATGATACAGGGAGAGGCCAGTTGTATAAATAGCGCTTGCAGTGTAACTGTAATGCATGTGTAATGAATGGGTGTTGCCCTGGCAGCCTTTATCTCAATTTTTTTTAAATTCCAGCTCTTCAGTATCACCAGAGCTGAATCGCATCTGGTTTCAATTCCCCACAGGAAGACAGTGCAACTTCAATAAAATGGACTGTGCTGTGTTTAAGTTTTTTAAAACTAATACAAATTGATTGTCAGCAGCTGATGGAGCTGATATAGACGGCTGTGTTTCTGCACCCCCAGACCTTGCTTTTGGTTAATTTTCCTTCATTGGTTTTCATATGATATTTGACATTTGCTCATAGTACAAATCAAAATGCGTCCCCTAAAATGTCCTTTGTATTCAAGAAAGGATTCTTTTACATTCCCTGTTGCACTTAAAAATGTGTAGAATTGTTGAACCAATCTGACATCAATTTAACAGATGTGCATTTAATTCCAGATTTGTACAGCTACACTACATTAACCCAGTTGAAGTACTATACAGGGAAGCAAAATCATGTATATCTTGTAACCCCAGTTTTGGCTTGTATACATAATAAAAAATAAAGTTGGATTTGATTGTGATCAGTAATATCTAAATAGAAACCAGGTTCAACAATGACTTGGTTAATTGAATCACTGTTAGCCATGTTATGTACTGTAATGCCTTACACTATATGACAGTTGGAATCTCTCTGTCATTCACTTTTTCAGTGGGATTCCAAATCCTGTTGTCCTGTGATAACGGGACACACTCAATTCACAAACAAAAGACTAAATCAGAAGCAGTATTCACTGATGCTGCTGTAAAGGAAAGTCCAAAGCACTTCAGGTCACATGGAGTACACTTTATATAAAAATGTCTTAATTTTTAAACCTATGTTTGCTTTCTTCTTCCATTTATTGTGTGCTTAGGGTTCATATATGGTCAATGTGCTGTTGATGATCCCTTAATATATTGAACTCTTAATACTAATTGGATTTTTAAAATAGTCAGTTGCAAAAATAGGGTTGTAACACACAGTAAATAAGCTTGTAGACTATTGAAACTGAAGGTTAGTGCAATCACCCAATCAACCATTTTTTTGTGCAAACCTACATGATGCAGTGGCACAAAGCTTTCATCATCTCCATAGATGTTGGCAGACACCACTAACAAGAAGCTAAATGTGTCATTCTTGTCTAAGATATAAAGTGTCACTTCAGCTTTATTCTGTACAAACATGGCTTGTGCTGACAGCGAGATCGATTTAAAAAGAAAAGAAACAAAACAGAACTTAGAAATGTGCTTTCTCCTTGCGCATGTTGAGTTGAGAAATGTAATCCCCAGGTGACCTATGATGTGTGAATTAAAAAATACACAAAAGTTCAGGAAATGTTTATAAATCTATCGCTGCGATAGGGACAGCACTGGATACAGGTAAACGAATGTGTTTTGTGTAAACACTGCAGCGTGTTGTGTGCCTCTTTCAGCGCACCCTGACATTCAAGCGCTGGTTCTCAATATGACAGTATGACATAATTTTGTGAAGAGAACACCCTATGACCATTAACCTAGTGGAAGTGTGCATACTGTACTTTGAAACAGGCCCTCTAGGAATGTGTTTGAAAGCCCTTCTCTTCTCAACTCCACCTCTTTTGAAGCCCTGGCTGGACTGACTCAGTTTATTAAAAGACAGACGAGTTCACAGTGCTGTATCAAGTTCAGTTCCCTCGCCTTCTTCCTGAAGCAGTCTGCCTGCAGCAGTGTTGTCCTTTTTTACCTTTTCTATTTCTAGAGAACTGGTCATAACATTGATAAACTTGGTTTGGTTGCTAATTAACTGAAGTCCTTGAGTGAATACTGGTTGGACTAGTAGTGACTTGTAACTGGTTGGGCTAGTGAAGGCTACCATTGAGTTAAGTAAGTTTAATGAACACCTTTTGTGATAAGTTAACACACTGTATTATTAAAGGGTACATAAGGACCTTTTTATTTTATTGTGTTACATGTTCCCATGTGTTGCTACAACTGTTATTTATTTTTTACATTTTTACCACTTTTTTAAACTTTTACTTTGCCTCAAGATGGCATCCCATGTACCTGCATGGACCTATCAGAACTACATTTCCCATCATCCTCCTGCTCACTGGTAAATCCATTTCAGATAAATATGTGAACAGGAGGATAAAGGGGAAATGTAGTTCTGAGAGGTCCATGCGGGTACATGGGAAGCCATCTTGAGGCAGGGAATGCAATTTAAAAGTTTAAAAAAGTGATCAAAATATACAAAAAAAAAAATATTAAAACAATACACACACCTTACATAAACAGTTGTAGCAACACATGGGAACATGTAACACAGTAAAATAAAAAGGTCCTTATGTACCCTTTAAACCCTTAGATAGCTATTGGACAATGCAGCGTCACTTGAACAAAAATAGTTGCTGTTGCCTCTGATATCTTATCGTTAGAAGGGATATTTGTTACATACTGTACAGAACAGTAATATGTTTGTTTACTTTTATCCTGTATGCTTGATTGGACCCAGCAACTGACAGGAGACACAGGAACTGGAGTAACTGGAGAACAGCTTGATCTTCTAAAAACAAAGCACAGCAGGGGGATAGGGTGAAAGCAGAATCCTCAAATTACTTTTATACTGTAACACTTAACCAATAATGTAGGTTGTCCTGAATCTTAAGTCATGTTCTCCAAAGGAGTATCACCAGGCGTGTGTTTTTAGTTTTAGGAGTAGCCTTTCTTTGTTATAGAGTGACTTATTCAGACATCTGTATTCATAAACCATAATGACAGCAGATAGACTGCGACGCTGTACACTTTCCATGTCATGGGGAGCAGCTTTATGACTTCTGAAATTGGCACCTCCATAGCAAGTTCTGCAAGTGAGATTACTGTACTCCTCCTTTTCGACTTTATCCTCCTGTCTGCAGGTACTACATCGTGCCGTACATGTTCATTGTCTGCTCGCTGTGGGACGCTTTACTTTTTTTTGTGCACACCACAGGTAAATTGTAACATAATGTATGTGTACACTGTATGTGTGAATCATTACACTAAGTGGCCGCTCCCAATAAAAATTAGGTAGAAGACCCAGAGGCTGTGTGGTCCAGTGATTTAAGAAAAGGGCTTGTAACCAGTAGATCCCCGGTTCAAATCCCACCTGAGCCACTGACTCATTGTGTGACCCTGAGCAAGTCACTTAACCTCCTTGTGCTCCGTCTTTCGGGTGAGACGTAGTTGTAAGTGACTCTGCAGCTGATGCATAGTTCACACACCCTAGTCTCTGTAAGTCGCCTTGGATAAAGGCGTCTGATAAATAACCAAATAATAATAATAATTAAGAGTGGTAAGCTGAATGATGTTGTTTTTTTTTGTTTTTTTTTTGCATACTGCAAACTGGTAGCTGAGGTTATTTGTTTCTAGTGTTTGTATTCATTCAGCATATACTTTAGTTGTACTGAGTCAATGCCCTAGCTCTAAATCAGGGCATGCACAATGTTGTACAGGTATACAGTACTGTATTCAGAGTGGAAAGACGCCCATCTATATTATCTGTGTCTATGCTGAAGATATATTTATGTTTCCAATCTGGTTCCTCGGTACTGTCGTTTTAGAATGGTTAATATGTGTAGAAGATGGGTCCAGTAAACTTCAGTTTTATACCTGCTTCCCCTTGCGTTTACAACTGGAAAGCTGCGTCTCCTTACAGTACTACAAACTTTGTCCATTAATCTGAGAGAGATAAAGATAGACTGCTCCCTTAATTCAACTCTATTCTTAGCACGATGCAATGAGGTGCCCCGAGCTTCTATTGCAGCTTTAGAAATTGAGCATCTGGTTTCTCTCTTTCCTCAGAATCTAAACTAGGCGTACCAGTCAAAGAAAATCATTTTTTTTACTTTGAATGATGTTCTGGGAGCTGTCTGTCCTTCAGGAACTTACAGCAAGGTCGATCCCAACCCCCCCCCCCCCCCACCCTACCAACACCCCCCCCCCCCCCCCCCCCTTGTGAGTTTTGTGAGATCTCCAGAGGACATTGGGAGATGTTTCAAGTTGTTATTTGATAGAATGATTTTTTTTTTTTTTCCCCCAGACACATCATATTGACATTAAGTAGTTTCCAGTACATAGTAAAGAGATTCACACGTTAAATAAATAGATAACCACTTTCTACAGACAAGGACATGGAACATATCTTTTCTGTAAAGTATCCCAAAGGTCTTTAGGAGCATTTTCTGGCCCAAATCACTTTACATTAAATAAACCTGTCAATCTGCAGGAAAGGTTGTTTTTCTTTCTGTTCTAGTAATACATGTTGCCTAGGAAATACTTAAATTCTGATTTTATTCCCAACAGGAACACTTTGTGACGGTATGTCTTGGCTGGAATAATAATTTTGCTGTCATAATGCTGTGTGAATATAATATAGTAATGGGACACCATAGTGTAATGTCTCCACTCATAACTGTGTTGTGATACTGTAGTTGCTTTGAGTGGTTCTGTAATGTGTCAGTGGTTTAGGAATTGACAGTGTTGTATACAGTATTATTAAGTGCATAGAAGATTAGCTCATGAGTCTTACTCAATCCACATGAATATGTTGGACCCACCTACAGCCAGTCATATTACAATGCAAGCACAAGCTTGATAGACATTTTGTGACCTAGTATTCCTGATGACGCAGACTGTACTGTGACAGAGTGGTCTGCTGGATTCAATAACCTAAATAAATTGTCAGTAGATTCTTCGCTCTTGGGGTATAAAAACTAAAATGTCAAACAATGTAAGAGGTCAATAATAAAAGCCATCGGTGCAACGCTGTCTGCAGTTATCAGAGCATCGCAAACAGGTCGCTTAAACGTATCACATGCTTGGCACGGTAATTGAGTCAGGAAATCCAAGGGTGGTGAAGACAGAAGATCTCAAACTCAAAGAAAACAACACACTGTAGTCAATAATACTGTCACAAAAATACCTTGGGTATATAGCTTAGTAGCTTCTACTTTTATACCAAGTCATTCAATCAAAAGTCCACTCAGAAGATTAGCCCAGTAAATTTGATAAGAAACTTAGAACTTGTTATCCTTGGGTTACTTTTCAATAACGTACTGGAATACCAGCCATGGAGTCACTCCTTCATAGCTGCCACAGTGGCTTTTGGGGCTGGGGCTGGTGTTGGTTAGTGGAGATCTTCAGATTGTCTCTAGCTCACTGTCAGTGATCCTAATGTTGAGCAGGTCAGAAGCAGTCTAATGTACTTGCAGAAATACAATAGAGTGAATCAAGTTGCACTTTTAAACATAATTTTGAAGCACTTTTTGATAGAACTTTCTAGGTAATAGGAATAGAATTTAATAGTAAATTGCTTTCCAGGAATGGTATTAAAATGAGTCCTTCAATCACAATCTGAGAACAGGCTTCTTATTTTAATCAGCTTTTCAAAACCACCGATTTATGGTAATTGATTATCCTGAATACCGTAAACTCTCTGTATAAATAGCCTATTATTGCACTAAATGTTTGTTTTATTATGAATAGCTTTGTAATTGCACTGTTGCCAGATTTTGGCCAGATAAAGGGGGCATTTTGTGTTGGCATGCCACGATGCCAGAGCTCTCTCTACATTTAAGCTGCCACTCTTTACTTCTTTCTTTCGATTTCTTTTTTTTTTTTCAGTGCCAGAGCTGTTAAAGAGGTGTATGGTTTCCAGCAAAAGCAGGCTACCAGGAAATCATTTTACAGTTAATAACGTTAAGTGTGATTGTCTGCAGCTCTTATAAAATTACAGCTTTCATTGGAGTGCAATGTAGGCATGTCTACCAGAGCTGTATGAAGCGATTATTCTCAGTGCAGCAGGCCGGTGATTGCACCCAAGTGACGGTCAATAGTACTGATTGTGCTAAACTGCAATTCCAGTTGAGACCATTGCTGCTCTCCAAAGAGGCTGGTTCAAATGTAATGGTGAATTATCCCAATAAACACCACTGGCTGAAGACACTGAAAACGTTGGTCAGTGACTTTTTGTTATGTTTCTGTTAGTATTTCTAAACACCACTGACCCTTCCCTGGGTGTCCTCAGCCTTGCTTGCAGTGGAGAGATCAATACAAAATAATGAAATTAGTTTGTGCAGCTCTCCTTTTGAACATGCTTTTAAACATACACAAATTGGCACTTATGCTTAATATTTATGAATACGCGTGCACAACAAACTTTATCTTTTACATGTTTATTTAACTGTTTTTGCCTTGGATTCAACAGTTATATTGTTATGCTGACGGCATTCTTTGTAAAAGTGGAACTACCCAAGGGCATTCAATCACACAAAGGAAGGTTAGAACTATGAAACTGGATCATCTTTGCTAAGTGAAGGGTGGTAATATACAGAGGAGTATCCAGTATTAAAGGTACAGTACATAAATATAGACCTTTAGCAAAATGTGCGCTGTGTGCGATTTGTATTTGTGTCAATGCACAACATTTCAAAAGGGAGATCTGAAACCCCTGCTCCCGAGGTGCGCGGATAGTTTCATATTGAAGCGACGTGTTGCAGGATCTTGTTGAGTCATGAAAGCCACACCGCCTTCATCTCCTCATGCAAGCCTTGGATCCACAGGTATTGGAAGCATGCGCATCCACTTTTTGCACAGAAGGGGGTCGATTTTTATTTTTTTTTAATGATCCAAACAATGCATTATTTGTTTTCTAATGCAGAACTTGGCATTTTCCCTAACAAGACATTTACAGTACAGTGTTGAATAGTCTTTAGTCTTTAATCTGTAGTCTTGCAAGTGCTCACAGATTTCAGACCACAAGCGATTTTGACACATTTCAGTGGGCAGTTTGTTTTACAGAAATGACTCATTAGGGGGCTCCCGAGTGGCGCATCCAGTAAAGGCGCTCCGCATGGAGTGCAAGATGCGCCGCCCGGGTAGGGAGGGCTTAGGACGGCAGGGCAATCCATGGTTCACTGCACATCAATGACCCCTGTGGCTGATAGGGGTCTGCAGTGGAGCCATTCAGATCTGTGTTGTCCTACGGCACTATGTGCCTCATGGCTTCGCTGTGGATCCGCAGTACGAATGAAAAAGACGGCTTGGCAGGAACACTTTTCGGAGGACGCGTGTGTCAGCTGCCATTTCCAGAGTCACCGGGGAGTTGCAGTGGTGAACCGGGATTAATAATAATAACACAACTGGCAATTCTAAATTGGGGAGAAAAATCATTGGCAACAACAGAAAAAAAAGACTCTATGTAATAAACTGAAATAATTGGAGAAGAATTGGGTTGAAAACAGTGATTTCTCAGTTTCAGTCAGGTCTGGGTGAAACAGGAATTGTTAAGTTGTTAATCAATACCTTTTGTGTAATGGGAAGGGAACATGAGAACACCACAGATAACTTGTTAGCTACTGTACAGCAGGATATTCAGTCGCTACCAAGTTATATTTCGGGGTTGCAACAAATAGAAAGAGGGTACCTGTAAGGTTCATATTCACTCCAGTTTATGGCAGCAGTTCATTATCTGTATAGTCCAGTCATACAGTAGATGCTGCTCATTTAATTCAAATTGAATGCTGATGCTATCAAAGGACTAACAGCTAATACAGTATTCTGGTACATTTTACCTTGACTGCAGCCGTTCGTTGTGCTTCATTGAATTAGTAAGAAGCTTCAAATTGAATTATCTTATTTTTTTACTATACCCTTTTTTATGATGATTGCAATTATTCTGAGTGACTGTCATTGCAATTACGGTACACATACTGTGATTTATTAATATTTTTGATTTCGCCTGAGTTCAGAAGGAGCCTGCCGTAGATATAACACTGGCTAGACCATCCAAAGTGTGTGTGTGTGTGTGTGTGTGTGTGTGTGTGTGTGTGTGTATAATACAGTGAGTAAGAGCTGTCAGTAGCAGGCATTTTCAACTGAAAAGATATCAAATAATTCCGTTTGTCGTCATAAGCTGTAGTAGTTACAAGAAACATGTTTTTCTTGGAAAATGAGCTCAAAATCCATGAACATCTGTGTCCAGCTCCCTAATCTCCTCTGGAGTCAGATTGGAAAATGAGCCCTTGTGGGGGCTATTAAAGTTCTTCAAGATGGAATATTATAATCCTCTCTCTTGAAACTAACAAGTGCATTAAACCTTCTTTATTTTATAATCGTTTCATGATTTCTGTTATATTTTATAGAAGTTGTCACAATCGTGTTTAGCTTTATACTAAATTCCTGGGTGAGTTTTTCCTTGCTAAACTTCATCAGCATGTCTTGTTGGCTGTCTAGTTTGTGTACATTCCCTAAAAGTAGTTTTCAGCTTCACGACCACACGCTGCTACTCCCTCCCTCCCTCTATGCCTTCTCCATGCGACTCCTGTGAAATGTTTTTCTTTAAGATAAGAACAATTTCTGAATACATTTCTCAAATAATATTAAAATGTGAACTCATTTATTTCCTGGCTTTATATAAATAATTGTCTTGGCTTTGGAGCCAGGTTAGAAATCAGTTCTCATTTTATTAATATTTGAGAAAATGAAGAATACTTTTTTCTTATTGTTGAAAAGCATTCAAATAACAAATCTCATTCAAATGTCATCTTGTGAAAGTTCATCACATATGATCAATTGATATTATTACATGTCATACAGAGTAGCCAATACTTTCATTTCCTCATTTCCAGAGTGGTGGTGTACATGTGTTTTCAATTAAGAATGCCTTGTATGTTTCACATATATGCTAAGGTAGGCATGTGTCTAGTAAGAATGAAATAGAACATGTTATTAACAAGTCCTTACAGTAAGTGGCACTCTACAGTAGTTTTGTTTGAATTTGCCCATAAAAATAGTTTCTAGTCGGATCTTCACCCAGATAAGGAAATCACAATCCTGATCACGTATACCAATAGTCTTATCAATCAGTGTTGTCAGTGCTGTATTTGGATGTGTTGGACTGTTTGTCATAACTAGTGCCTGTCCCTGCGCTCAGGGTTCGGCTCCAGGTTTTCTCATTTTCTCTCGGTCCAATCAAAGAGGGCTTATTAACCTCTTTGAAGTTCCTGCTAGAGAAAACGATGGGTTTCAAGTACACTCCAGTTTCACCAGGAAACACTACCCTATTGTTCGATGCAGTATGTAATAAGTTCTTCTGTAACAAGGCTGTTTTAACCCTAAAAGTTTGCCTGGTTAACACATTTTTTCCCCCTGTCTCGTCCCCACCGCTTAAAATACTTCCAGGGAATGTAAACAAACTGATGAAGTTTAAAACCAACACACATACAGAGGGTCCTCATAATCCTGTAATAATCTAAAAATGTTAAAGAAGTTGTATGAAAATGAGTTTATATAGCCAAATACAGTCTGAACCATCTATAGGAGGGTAGCAGTGTATGATATAAGTTTGATGATCAGAATCAAGGCAGTTATTGTGCTCACCATGTAGAGTGTGACACAGGGACAGAGTGATGGACACGATCAGCCCATAAGGGCCCACAGTTTTTAAATGAGGACCATGAGTGTGTTGCACAGCAGGCTACAGCAGTGCTCCAGATAAGGTTTTGGGTCTGGGAGTAACTTTTACCCTCTAATTTTAACACTGAGAGAGTAAAATGTATTTTCAGGGGGTAAAATGCAACATTACCTTTAAGTCGTGAGTAATCTCGATAAGCACTGTACAATCTTTAATGGTAAAGGGGTAGGCATTAAAAAAGAGCCTACCATTTTAACTGCAATGTTTCTTTGAACTACTGTACACGCTTGTATTTACGCTTCAGCCTGTGTAGCTTTGAATTTGTCTTAGTCTTCCTGTGATTGGCTGCAAAAACAACAGGGCTAGCCAGAGATTGGATAATGTTTGTTGGGTTGATTTTTCTTGTTTCAGTTTCCTAGTAACTGAAGACATTGTATTCTCTGGGGGATGTAGTTGTTAGTGGAAATTTTGTGGGAGGCAGACAAACTGTGCAGCAAAATTGCTGTGCATATTTTTATGCATTAAATTTAAGTTTAGTGCGTATTTCTGATTTTTTAATGCGTAAAAACAGTAAATGCGTAAATTGTAAAAACAGCAGGTACGCAGCTTATCTGGACCGCTGGGCTACGGTATTTGTTTTAAATTAAATTCTCTGTTGTTGCCCAATTGAACAAACCTTCAATCTTTCGGCCAATCAAAGGCAATTCATTCCCCTGTATTGGAACATCAAATTTGATTATGTGCATTTCCTGCTTGGTCGATTTTGAATTACTATATTTTTGTGTGGCTAATTGGATATTTCCAGATGTTTTAACAGTGTCTGATGGGGTGGAGTGATCTTTGGAATCATTACAAGTGAACCTTGACGTATCCCAGAGTGAAGAAACCGAATCTCTCTGTTATGTAATGAGGTTAAAAGTTGAACTCCGAAAGCCGCAGTAGATCAGGATTGTACTGATCTATTGAGTAACTGGCTTTATACTTGGCAAAAAACTAAAATCACCACAAACTAGAACGTTGGCATTGTCTTGGGGGGGGGGGGGGGGAATAGCGGAGGGGGGGGGGGGAATAGCGGCAGCCCACAGGAAGACACAGCAACTCTAAAACAAAATAGCTAGGCAGCCGTGACCTTTGATCCAATCAGCCTTTACAGAATTGGCAGCGGAGGTAGTGGGATTTACAGGAAAGATAGCTCAGTGATTCTGGAACAAAGAATGCACATACCCACCGCCTGGGCGATGAGCAATGACCCGATCAACAGTCCTGGCCTTGGCTAACTGTCTCAAGTATGCAACAATACAATAAATGTTGTTCTTTTTAGAGCATTTGGAATTCTTTCTTTTTCAGCTTTGTTTTAATCTGTTAACACTTTTTTGTATCTTTTTTTTGTTTGTTTGTTTAATAGTTACAGGTATTCCTTTTAATACAGAACTCGACTTGCCAAAACCATTTTAAAAATAGTAAAAGAAACTCACATCAAAGACAAAGAGAGACTTTTGGTTGAAGCATGGGTCATTGAAGTTTATATTAGTATTTCTAAATGTAGCACTATTGAATGTTTTTGTAGTTGTAGGCAACACATTTTTTATTCCCAGGTGCGTACTTGAGTTTACACTATATAAAAGTTGGAGAAAGTTTCTTGGAAATGTTAGTTGAACAATTTATGTGGTGTTTTTGTGATGTGGAATACATTGTCCACCGGAGTCTAAACTGAGACCACCAAACCATTTCACCAACAGGTGAATAACTTCACTATTAGTTTTTTAACCAAAACATTGAGCCAAGCGACATCAAGCCTGTTCACCCGCTTATACGTTTTTATTTTATTTTTTATTTTTATGGGTAATTTGCAAATGATTGATAAGCTGATTAGTAATGTGGCCTTCTTCTGTGGGAGGTGGTGTGTGAAATTAAACACTGCGCTGTCTCTTACTAGCTCTTGAGTTATCTGATGAATTGATAAGGCTTTCCCGCACATGTAGCAGCCATTGAGATGCTGTGATAATGCCGTGGGGCTGCGGTTTTGGAGAGAAAGATCAAAGCAGTTCCTGGTATTTCTTGAACAATTACAAAACTACTGTAATATTTTGTTTCTTTTTTTGTGTGGTTATTTATTCAGGGATACCAAGGTAGTTAATTGGCAAGGGGTCTGAGTGAAAAATATGGGCGATTTAATCTAAAGCTATGTAAAGTTTCATGCAGAAAACTCTGAATACAACTTTGCAAACTTCAAACCAGTGTTGGCTACTATTTTACAGTCAGTACCCTGCTTTAAGCTTACCTCTTCCTCCACCTCAGTTTTGTTTAATGTTTTCCTAACTCAGATACTCAATCTCAAGTTCTTCTCTATTCCAAGAACATAGGTACCGTTTTGGGGAACCACTATCCTTGTGAAACACCTTGTTCATTTAAAATATTTAGCATATTTGAAGGGGAGATGATTTAATAGTTAAAAGTTTAAACGTTTAGGAAATTAAACAGAACCCCCCTAGACTGGAGGCACAAGTGAGCAGCCCAGCCTCCTCCTAGCCCTGTGCATGGTGAGTGGGGAGTGCTCCCAGGGCTGTGCTGCTGGCTGTCTGGCGGTGAAGCCCACCTCTCTGCATTCCCCAGGAGAAGGCTTTTGTGGCTGCTGTGGATCAGGCCTATGGGATAATTGTTGTTATTTTACACTAAGTGCTTGTGGTTTTGTGACTCATTTCCACCGGCTCGGGACAGGTGTTTGTGCAAATTAGAAACATCTGCAGCTCCTTCCAAGAGAGCAGAGTGGCTCTGGGATGAGTTAAAACCTTGGCAAGTCTCCTCTGCACCTTTTTTGTTGAGGAATCACATTTTGCCCGTAGTTTGTGCTGTACTGTTGGCACTGGTTTAGGGGTTTAGCTGAGCTACTGTAAGTTTGCTCTGTGGTGGAGTGCAGTGATGTGGCAGGGGGTTTTCTGATTTGTCTGTATGTCAAACTACAATGGATGTAGATCATGGTGATCTACTTCTTCATGTTACTGATAGCTCTAATTGTGTATTTATAGCCATGGCATGACAGTGGAGGAATACCACTGAGATATGTTAGTTTTCATATCAAATTTCAGAAGTACTTTAAACTTTAAATTCAATGACAAATGTTTCAACTAGAAGTCTTTTTCATTTTCTCCAACACAGTGTTTTAAATGGACTGAACCACTGCTGATGTGAAACACCTTGTCCTGCCTTCTACTCAGTGCTGCATTATAAAGAACTGGGGGAAAAGAAAAAACTAAAATAAAAAAACATGGAGGCATCTCTGGAACCACATGAAAAGGAACCAATGAAAGCCAAACAGCACAGGTGTATCAGTAACGTGACGTAGTAGATCTCGTTTTTTAAATGCCAGCCCACTACAATTTGCGTTCATAAGGATAACCCAAATACTGAAGCACAGAGTCTTCACTATGGCTCCTGACTATAGCATTGTAAAGGGAGGGGGGGGGGGGGGGGGGGGTTGTTCAGGTCAGGATTGACACACATTAGTCCATGACCACTGTGTCTATCTAGATGGTCTTTTTAACATTAGTATGTCTAGAGCAGAGTAAATGAAATACAGCTGTACTGTACAGTACTGTACATGTCCTCATGGAGTCTGAATGCACTGTTCTACACAGATTCCCTTGGCACTCACGCTATGATAAGTCACTTCCCAGTTTGAGGTTTTGGCCACTCTCATAAACAGGATACCCAGTATACAGAAACTGTGTGCGCCTCATTAAGTGTAAATGGAGACTGATGATGAAAGGAAGTGTGGAGCCGTGTCCAGTAGCTGACGCACGAGTCACTGAAGGAGCTGAGACATACCTTCGCTGTGTGTCATGAAAGGAGACGAGCCTATCCTCTTACAGTCGGCATTCCTCACTGACTCAAAGTGAATGTCCCGTGCGATTGGCAGTAATCGGATGCACTGTAAAGTTCTAGTTGTACTTGCGAATCACTAACATGATCATTCGTGTTCTGTTGACAGTAGTGCACAGTTATAAATTGTTATACTGTATCTTCTGTATTTAATAACTAGAATTTCTAGTTGCGATTGGTTTTATATCCAAAGGTCTGAACAAACGGTGTGGTGTGCTGTAGTGATGAAGTCTAAATGCAATCCATTGCTCATCCCTTAAGCTGTTGAATGACGACCAAGTATAAAAATAAAGGTACTGTAAAGACCCATCAAGATATTAATTTATTCAGAAGAATAGAATTGATCTAATTTAGGCTGCTGTCAATTTATTTGGTAAATCTCCCATATGTGCTCGGCTTTATTCATGCATTACTCCGTTTGCCGTGATAAATGGTTGGGGTGCTGTTTACACTGGTCCACAAGAACAAAGTAGACTACTGTAAATAGCAACCTGTGGTACTGCTTCATTATTTTTGTTGTTCCCATCCGTTCCAACAACAGAATTTCTAACCAACTGTAACAGAAAGATATCATGAAATTAGTAACACGCATTCTACAGTTCAAAAGAGTGTTTCTCTCCTTATTTTTTATTGTTATTATTATTATTTATTTCTTAGCAGACACCCTTATCCAGGGCGACTTAGTCGTAAACAAATACTGTCTTTAAGAGGCAATTTGATGAGGTACTGTGTTTATTTTACTGTAATATGGTACAAATTCTACTTTAGTTCAATATATTCAAACCTGAAAAACCCTTGTATGTCACAGCAGTGGAACAAACCATTGCTGAGATGATTTGAATCTTATTAAGTATTGCTCCAGGAAGTTCACCCTTAAGGTCAATGATTTTCTCCAGATTTAAAGTTTATTGACCTTGGTGAGCCCCCCCCCCCCCCCCCCCCCCCCTCACCGGTTTTGGAAACTGGATGTTCCAATTCCTATTGGGAAGCAGAGGGCTGCGTTTCTTTGTTCCAGAGATTCCAGAACAATTGCACCTATTGTGGAAGAATGCTGCAGAAGCAGATCAGGTTCCTGTGGGATGACTGGGTTTTAATTGTCTGTTGTGCAACAGAAACTGGCATCAGGATCATACTGTGTGCCAAGTGCACGCTTTGTGAGTGAAAGATAAATACTGTAGGCTGAGATTGCATATGACTTTCTGTTGCACTATAAATATGAAACACTTTATTTGTCCTGGTGTGTTGTTTTTCAGTTTCTGTTTTGGTAAACATGAGGCTCGAATCCAAGGCTTTCTTTTGTAGCTAGTTTTTGTTTTACATTTTAAAATGAACTGTGGTTGTACATGTGGGAACAGTTTTATTGTTGTTGTTTTAATAAGCTATTGTGTATGGTTAACCACAGGTAGAACATCATTACTGTGAGAATAGAGTATCATCAAGTGAACATAGTGCTCACTTGATGAATTCCAAGCCACTATTTAGGGTCTGTCCCAGCTGACCCTAATTTGTGGCTGCCAGACATTCTGGAATGTATTATTCCTACTGGGTATTGGACTTCATGCTTGTGTACCAACAGCTGTTGTAAACCGTTGGGTAATACAGGCAAACTGAACTCACAGTACCAGAGGTGGGCAACCTTACAGTACATAACCTCCTGCAGTCCATTCCATTGTAAAACCCTGCTGAAGATTCCTAGGTTGGAACAAAGTCATTGAATGGAAGCGTCAAGCCTGCCTCCCCCTGGACTAAACATGGGAAGAATGTGGTTTGTTCTTCCAGAAGAAAGCATAGCAAGATGTCATACCTTAATTAATCTCAATTAGAACATTAATGACGGCCTGCTTTTAATAATATTTGTATAACCTCTCCCTTAGCTTGGCACAGCTCCAGGTTAAATGCTAAGTTCTCCAATAAGGCTTTTCCTGAGGTTACTCTATAGTTGGCGTTTTAGCAGCTGAGGTTAAGAAAATACATTTAAATGGATGAGTAGCCTGGTTTTGACAGGCTAAATATTGCACAAGAGCCTGACGATTTTGCACAATTTTCATTCATTCAGAAAAAGTTCAATAAACTTGCTCTAGTTGGAACGTCCCATATGCATGTGAATGTGGCTTGCCAACTCCAGTCGTGGGCTAACAGGCAAATATGCTTTCCTGTGTAGACTGTTCTGTGGGTAGCAAACACAACAGGAAATTACTTTTGGGAAGCTGTTCATAATATTAGAATAGCAGTCTTATAGCATCTGTATGTAGGTACAGTTCTTGGGGGGACTAGTATTTAAGTAACATGTGTCACCCGTGTTCATAACACAGTCTGGGCAAGGAAGTGCCTTAAAATTATACTGTGTGATTTTATAGTATTCACACATAGATTTCTGTTAACAGAAAAAAAACACACACACACACACACACGTGCGTGAATGGCATCTGACGAACCTTCGAAGGTTTAAAACATTCTTCAAATTCCTGGCTAGCGAACGAACCTTCGAACCTTCTAGTACAGCCCTACCTCTAAGCCAGTGTGATACAGCAAACCTGGGCTCCCCTGTTGGAATCTGTGACTGCAGCAATGCAAGTGTGCAGAAGCTTATTTGCTGAAATTCGGCCATGGAATTGTTCAAAGCTTGGCATCCTCTGTTCTAACCTGTTTTCCTGAATGTGTGTTTTAACAATATTGATCTTGAATGTGATTCACCTCTTAAAGAATCCAGAAGATCAACCCAACTGTACAGCAACCTGCCATCTGTAACTTTAACCGTCTGAAAGCGTTTGCTGAGAAAATGCGTTGAAAGCATGCAGCTACAGAAAATATAATCCCTTGTGGTTTTTAATTAGTCTAAATTTAAAGTTGGTGACGTGTGGGTTTACAGACCGCTCAACCTGTCTCTCCTCGCAAATGTTTTTTTGTTTTTTTTAAGCTGAGTAGGCTTTTGTTGTAAGAAATTGAAAAAGGACAGATAGACAGTGATGGCAAGAAATCTATCCAGCAACTCTCTGTCGTATTGAGCTGCACTTTGGTAGAAATCCAAAGATCGATCAATTGAAAACTGGATGTGCCTAAGAAATAATTTCAGGATTTAAATACAGTAACCTGTACCAGGTAAACCTTTGCTTTAAATGTGGAGGAGGTCATTAGACAGCTCCTAAAGAAAATAGTTTCTCCACTAGATTCCTGGTATAGCACTTTGACTTTAGCCCCTGTTAAGTATGCATATAATCTGAAGCATTTTATAACCATTTCCAAAGTATTAATGAAGGATTACAGTAGGTATCCGGTTAAGGATCGTTTTAATAAAGCCTTTACTTCTCAAATGTTTTGTTGCTGTTTATAAGTTGTAATATTGACGACTCGACAAACATTAAGTTGTCCTCTTGTCCTGAGTCCATTTGTTCTCTGGTATTGTGCCTAATCCTAGCTCTTTATAAACCATGCTAAATGTGCACTGCTGGTTCAGAGTGTATTGTACTCATTGGGCTCTGTCTTGCTGCTTCTGCTTGCACTGTAACACAGCCTTGCTCTTTTAGGTTGTTCAAGCTAATGTGATAAATGCACATTGATGGGTCTGGATGAGTATGAAGAGCTTGGTAAGAAAAAGCTGTTAAAGAACGCTTTTGTTTTATCAACAGCAAGGTTGCACTTAAATTGTTTGCTGATACCCAGCTGTGGTTTCTAAGGTTGGGGTAAGTAGGAGAGTTTTATTAAGTAAGTTAGTTGTCTGGCATTAAGATAATGTTTTCTATTTTGGGTTTATGTATTGAAAATTGTACTTGGAGAAACTGTACAGTAATTTCTTAGAAGGCAATATATATACTGGGTGACTATATACAGTACTCTAGTCTAGCGTGTAGCAATAAATATTTGGATAGAGGTGAAAATGATGGGTTATGGCAAACCAATGTGTTTTTATTATGACCTACATTTATAAAGTGGTGAATAGCTCACTGAGAGACGCTGTATTACTTCTCATTGAACATCCAAGGAAAGCAGGTTAAGGCTGTAGTAAATCAACAGGTTGCAAAGCTTGAGTAATTTCCAACACTAGTACCAAAAAAAAAATCAAGAAAGATGTGCCACTATAGAGTAATAATTTGCTAGCTATAGGAATGGTCCTAATTGCCACACACAGTAGCTCTTGTCATTATTGTCGTGCCAGCTTACTGAAAAATAAATACATTGTTGTGAATGAAAGAAATTGGATGGGTAGAGGGATTTAAATGGACTGCTCAATGTCACCGAAGGAGAGAAACCACATTAATCAGTTTAGGATTGCCTGTGGGGTTTGAGCCATCGAAATGAGCTGCTTATATCTAAATGGAGTATGTGCTGGAGGGTGAATCTTTATAAAAAGTTGATTAGAATAATTTGACCTTTTTACTTTGGTGTTTTGAGAGAGAGAGCACTATTGTCAGATAGTGCCATGTGACTAGCCACTATCTTAAATTAGTTTGTGGAATTTTCTTTAGATGTATTATTTGCTTTAATACAGTTAGTGTTTTACTGTAAATAGACTACAGTCCTTGCATCAGTTCACTGACTTTCACTGGCCTTGTTGTTACAGACTATTTCTACCCCACAGTGGCCTTCCCTTTTTATGATTTACTTTAAGTAAATCAGTCTAGTGGCAGAAACTGGCTCAATCCTAACTTTTGTTTGTTTTAATTGAAAACATCTGATAACATATGTTGAAATAAAGAGCATACATGTGAATGAGATGATCCAATTGTAATATCTTACTCCCAGCCATATAGATAAAACTACACCCACCCCTCTTTATCGGCCCTCGCTATACTGCGGATTCGGATCACGGTCCTGGAGTTGGCTCCCCATTTTTACAGTCTAACTACGCATGCCTTAGCTGCACTATACATAGACAATTTCACTTAGAATTACTGTTCGTTTTATTTTGTACTGCACATCACAAACTAAAATATACAGAACAATTAAAAACAAAGCATTAATATCGTACTGTTATCATATACACACGCATTGCACAATAACACAAAGCAAATTAAATATCTACTTGCTGAAGCGTTTTTTTAGTAAAAGTCACAGGGCAGTGACGTCAGCTCCCTAGCAACAAGCCACCTGTGTTGTGAATGGATGCAGCGGTTGGGCATTTGAGAAAGGAGAGGAAGATCCATGAAATGAATAGGAGACTTAAGTTGATGAGAAGCAATTACCCTCCGCAGTATGAATTAAAACGATGCGCTGCTTTGTATACGAAAAATGAGAAAGTGTGTTGCGTAGAGGATTTATATTGGACTCTGACGCACCTGATAAAACGATGGAGTGGTTGTACAGTATTTATTTGTTAGCCTATTTGTTTTTCTATGGGTCTCTTGCTATATCATGGCCTTCGATATATAGCGGATTTGTATTGGACCCCGACACCCACGATATATCGAGTTGGTGCTGTATAATAAGTGAAGTGTTATAGACAAACCCCACAAATCCTGCCCTGCCTGCTCCAGGGTCAGCAGTGTGAACCCCACAACTCCTGCCCCGCCTGCTCCAGGGTCAGCAGTGTGAACCCCACAACTCCTGCCCCGCCTGCTCCAGGGTCAGCAGTGTGAACCCCACAACTCCTGCCCCGCCTGCTCCAGGGTCAGCAGTGTGAACCCCACAACTCCTGCCCCGCCTGCTCCAGGGTCAGCAGTGTGAACCCCACAACTCCTGCCCTGCCTGCTCCAGGGTCAGCAGTGTGAACCCCACAAATCCTGCCCTGCCTGCTCCAGGGTCAGCAGTGTGAACCCCACAACTCCTGCCCTGCCTGCTCCAGGGTCAGCAGTGTGAACCCCACAACTCCTGCCCCGCCTGCTCCAGGGTCAGCAGTGTGAACCCCACAACTCCTGCCCTGCCTGCTCCAGGGTCAGCAGTGTGAACCCCACAAATCCTGCCCTGCCTGCTCCAGGGTCAGCAGTGTGAACCCCACAACTCCTGCTCCAGGGTCAGCAGTGTGAACCCCACAACTCCTGCCCTGCCTGCTCCAGGGTCAGCAGTGTGAACCACACTGGCTGCTCCAGGTAATCTCATGGTCCATTTCATTCTGCTCCTCTCAGCCTTTGCATTGAAATGACAAACAGCAAGCAGGACGATGACAGTAGCTGCTCCTTTGTGTGTGTTTTTTTTCTGTTGCTGACCTGAACTCCCTAGATCCTTCCTAGCATACTATTGAAACCTTGTGCTGAATGTCATTAACATTTGTTCCATTGCTTCAGGTACGTGTCTGTTTTTTTTTTTTTTTTTACCCTTGACAACAATTTCAATCTCCCCAACCCCCACTTCTCTTTGAACCTCGAGTCCACATTGCAGGCAGCTTTCCGTAGTCCAGTACGCTCTTGCCTGACAGGGCTTTACTTTCTAAAAGGGAAGTATTTGGTTACTGTACTTACAGTTCTGTGTTCCTGAAAATTAAGATAAATGGGTTCCCATGTTTACCAAACAGCAAAATTTAGATTAATTTTGTAATGCATAAAATGATTGCTCCCCATTTAGAGCATCTGCAGATTGCATTACAGCACCAGTGGACTACAGTTTGTAGGAAACAGTCCCTTTATCCTTGCCATACCTATTTGCCCTATAGTGTACAGCACAGCTTTTGTACTGCTGTGGGATGACTCAAAGAATCCCGGGTCCATGCATACAGAGAATTCATTGCTCCATTCTGTGCGGCTAGCCTCTGGGTGAGGGTCGCATGCTTTAACAGAATGATCCTTCTGTTAAGGGACGCCCACAGAAAGTACATCATGTGCCCTCCTCTGCCCTGGGTGGTTGCAGATACAAAAGGCAGTGACTGTATCGGCCTCTGCCCTGGACATGCATCACTCTGATATGCACAGACGAATGAATGTACATCACACTGAAAGCCTTTTACCGTGACCAGCGATGCGTCATGTTCTGAGAGCCAGAGAAGGTCCTCTGCGTATAAATGGCCTCAGTTAGTATGAGCGCATAATGGAAATTGGTTATTTAAGGTTAGAGTAGTATTTATGAACCCGGGAAGCAATTTTGAAGGAATTTCATTAATTTCACAGACTGGGATGGGCACCATTGCTGAAATATATTCCTTCACATACGCAGTAGATGCAGATAAAGTTCGACTTGTTGCGTTTGGTTGGATTTTTATAGTGTAATAAATAATGTGGTACAGGAGGTTTCTTTTTTAATCCGTTCCAGCAGTTAATTTAACATTTTCTGAAGGTGTAAAGGCATGAGCATTACCAAGCACTGTGCCAACACGTGACAGGATGGTGAACTGTGATCCCAGTCAGTGTTGTGTGTATGTGTGTATCCAACCCTGACTTCAAATGATTTTGTTAATTGGCTGCAGAGCTGCTGTCACTGTGCCTGATATTTAATTAATGAGCTATTACGTGCAGGGGTGTGAACAGCAAGAGGGGGAGAGCATGAGACTTCTCACTTGGGTGGTCGAGAGGTACATTGCTGTAGAATAGATGGTACCTGCGTATGTACTCAACGGCTGTCTGAAAATAACCTAGGGATGGATGCAAAGGCTGAAACAGTGTTAAACTGTTAATGTGTTTCTTAAGAGAATCAGTTCAGAACACCAGTGTTACAAGTCTGTGCATTTAGCCAACACTATATCTTTGTGTGTGTGTTTTTAAGCATGTTTCATAACTATTGTATTACTTGTATTGTAACACTTGAAATGTATTTGCTTACGATTGTAAGTCGCCCTGGATAAGGGCGTCTGCTAAGAAATAAATAATAATAATAATAATAACTAAAGTGTAATACAAATGATCAAATATTTGGAAGGACGTGCCACACTACTTCAGTTTTGTTGTGTCGAGGTATCATGCCCATCCAAGCAGTACTAATACAGACCTAGTCAGAACAAATCCTGTTTATTCTTACTAGTGGGATTTGCACAGTAGTTATTGCGCTGATGATTGTACAGTATAACTCAATCAAAAAACATTTTTAAAAGCAAAGTTTAAAGAGTAAGTAGCGGGGTTCTGAAAAATATAGCGTTATACTTCCCCACGTGTTGCTACAACTGTTTAAATAACGTACCTGTCATATTTTATTTTCATTGTTAATATATTGACACATTTTTACACTTCTAACTTGAGACTCCGTTTCCAAGCTTTAGTGCACTGATAGTGTAAGGATTATTGCTTACACTGTCAAACAGGTAACACAGCAATAACAATCCATGATGTGGTACAGAACAGAAAAGCCAGAACCCTTGTTATGCTACTTACTTTTTAAGCTTCTGACCAAGAAGTCTTTGAATCACCCAGAATGGCATGGTGACGTGCTGATACAGTACTAATATAAACTTTTTAAATGTTCGTCTCTAAACTTGCGACAGTCACTTGCCTGCGCTGTTGCAGTTCCTACTCATGCAATAAAATGGTTCGTTAAGCATGGTTTCAGCAGCCAGGGTGATTCAGTTCATAAACTTCCTTTTTAAAGAAAAACAATGCACACAAGGAATTTCTTTAATTACTGTTTGTTTAATGAGCCCAGAAAAATAAGGAGTGGTATTGTTTTAAAATGTACTCAAACACATTATCTAATACCGTACCAACTAAAAGTTGAATTATATTACCGTAGTTGATTGCAATAATCTGATAACTAGATTGAAATTATCACTCATTGCCAGCATTTGATTGAAAGGCATATTTGTTTTAGAAAATCAAAGAAACTTGGTAATACTTAAAACAGGCTACTTGCAGAGATAAAAAAAAAAAATGAAAATGTACATGTGTGGAGTTATAAAAGTAGGGTGATCGGGTTCAAAGCCAAATTATGCAGCAGAACTTGGCTCATTACTATAGGGCTGACGCAATGAAGAAGTAAAAACTGGGAACATAACATTTTGAAGGTGCTATTGTTGACCTTGCCTAACATGACAAGCACTGAAGGAGAACGTTTAATCCATTTTATAAGTTTATAAACTCTTGTAGGCTCTGTGCTGTACTGTGAGGCTGATTTTCATAAAATGATAGCACAAGCAGTACACTGCATGTTGAATATGTGGACTTCGTATTTACATGTATAATCCCATGGCTGTAAATCTACATTTTAATAGATTTAAATGGTTTCTGTGAAGCAGTCATTTACCATTATTAACCGTCATACACATTTTCAATAATGTGTATTTATAGTCATCTTTAAATACTTTAATTTAATTGATCGAATACAGTATTCAAATACAATAGTTTACAATGTATTAAGATCCTCATTGCACTGTGCAGTTATATATATACAGGGGATCCCAACATAGTACAGTGCTCTGCCATATTAACATGAGCACCCCCAAAAATAGTGTTATCTGAAATACAGCACGCCCTCGCTCTAATGAACCTGTTGGGGTCCAAGCCTTTTGTTTCTTATATTAAGGGGTTTGTTATAACGAAAGGACAATCCAAAAAGAACGATAAACTGTTGGAGTAAATTAATGAGATTGTGAATAAAAAGTAGAATTTATACCTGTTCATCTCATGCATGCAGTATTCTGCCTTTGCTTTATCCTATTTGTTAAAGAATTAAAACGCAGTGGAAAAAAAGCAAAAATCCTGATTTTGAAGCTGAACTTTTATTCAAAACCAATCTAGGAATCGTTTCAAAGTGCACCTAATCTTCATCCAACATGCAAGAATCCCAAACTGATCTTTTATTCCAAATCAACCCAACATGAAAAGTCAATGTGAATGAACTGCAGTCAAAACTCATGGAAAAATCTGGGCCAGAGTTTAATACAGAATCTCATTGATTCCATGACCTGCACGGGTTCAGGCCCTGCATGATGTAAAAGGCCAAGCTACCAGATGCTGATGTGTTTGTTTCTGCTCAGTTTTGTACTTTGTTGTGTCACAGTTTGGTATAATAAATGACCCCTCTGTTTCAAGACTGCTCATTTTAATATGGCATGGTAATGATTTGCTTCCTAGAATGACAATCCCCATTTGAAATGGGTTCTCTGTAATTGCATACTTTCCCAGCACATGTTTAAAATGACCTGATGCTGTTACTGTAACTCATCTGGAGTCGCATGAGTATGAAAAAGAGAATGTCGACAATGTGGCAGTTAACCAATGACTGATAACAATCTGCGGAGGAGCTTTGAGCCTTTATATTGTATATTAAAGGTCTTTTTTGTCCCAGCAGTAATTGCACAATGTTGTTCCAGGTTTTCTTCTGATTCATAAGCAGCCCTACAGTTTTATTGAAAGATTTGGGATTAAAGAGGATTCAAGGTTTTCCCACAATACTTCACATCGCCCAAGGACTGAATTGCATCAGAAATCTTTTGCGTGACTGTGTGTTCTTGTTTGTCATTTAATCGTAATTGTATGAACCAATATCAGAGAGTTTCAGTAAAACATCCCACTGGTGTTCTTGATGGGAAATGATGATCGTGCCTGGGTGCTGATGCATTCTGTTTGGTTAGGAAGGCTGTAACCAAACTGAGGAGAGATCTTCAGAAAAGGCTTTCTTTTCATGGTGGTTGAATGCATTTACATGAGAGCGATGTGAACTTCCCTCGAATATCTATATTATATGTTGGGTTGTGTTTTTTATGAATAGACTGTTTGTTTGTTTTAGTGAACAACTTCAGCTATTTTTTTTTTACAAACTATGAGAATGTGAATTACAGCAGTTATGGGAATATAAAGATTAGCTACTGTAATACTTTGCATAAAAACATATTGCAGCCCCGTTCTTAGAGTTTTGTGAATAGGAATTGCCGATGTGTCTGCTACGGATTACTAGCAGTGTTCGGTTTTACAAACAGACTGTTGTACTCCCAGGGAAGCTCTTTTAGCTCTTCCGGGCTTTGCAAAACCATTCAAATATTAGGCTAGAGAAGTTTTTTCATAAAAATGTTTCTTCACAGTGTATGATGAACTACATAACTGAACATGTTCCGTATTCCTCTTTACAGGGACTCTACAGATTGCATTGCAGAGAAGCAGATTAGGGTACGGGGTGAGCGCAAGGTTTTTAGCCCTGCTCAATATTTATTGAACCATTGATCTCAAACAGCGAGTGCCTGAGGCTTTCTCTGCGTGACCCTGAATATCAACACACATGGGGGGAATTAGGGCTGCAGCACGCTGGCACTGTTTAGAGTGCGTCTGCCTGCCTTTCATCTCTTGCCAATGGCAATATTGACCTATTCCAGTTCATTTAGATATACGGCCTGTGTCCTAACCAGCGGGCTGTATGTTGCTGTGAGTGGCAGAGAGTGGTAATTGTTAAAACACAGCCTTCGTCTCTCCTGTGGGCAATCGGTATTAGCACACACAGAGCTCCTCTTCCACCACTGACTGGGATGCTTTGGGTATTTCCAAAAATGCTATTCCGTGATGTTTTGCTGCAGAATCATAAAAATAAGTTTAATGAAAAATGTTCTTGTCACTTCATATTTCTTTTAATGTCATGTAGTTCATGTTTTCTCTAGTCGCGCAGAATACTTTTTTTTTTTTTTTTTGCTCTTGCGTCGTGCAAGTCTACTTTGCTAGGTAAGAAGAAAGGTAAAGTGCCTTTTTTAAGTGGATTTGCCAAAAGTTACAGTGCCTGGGTATAACCCATTTTGAATCCATTGTTTTAAAGTTCAGGACTGAAGCATTGAGTTTTAATGCAAGTTCCATTTGTTTGTATACAAAAAGCAAATGGATTATGTTCACCACACTTAAAGTATAATTCAAGCTTTTAACAAAATATTATCATACCTCAGAATGTTTTTTTTTTTTTTTCTTGGTGTATCTAAATCCAATCCATCTGCTTCTCATCATTTTAGATTACACAGTCATATCAGTCTGGGGCTGTATACACCTTGCATTCTGCCTTAGTCTTGTGTGATTTTGAAGTGAAGAAGTTATTTGTGTATTCTGTACTTTACTGTAAACTGTATTGCCTTGAACAAGGGCAGGGAGGAAGGTCATTGGAACAGCCTGTTCTCAGACAGTGATTTCTAGACGTGGTGTTGTGGAAACATACATGAAATGAAGTTCTCCTGGTCTCAGCCTGGTTCTCATCAACTAGAACTAAAATAAAACTGACATGAAAACTGTACAGTAGTGTTTGGAGTGCATCACGACTTTGTGATTTTGCTGCTGCAGTCACAATTCAGTGTAAAACTGTACAAGATTATGGTACATTTTTTGTAAAAATGATAAAGTAACATGTTTAAAAATACAAACGGGAACAAGCAGTCGTGTTGCAAGCAGTTTGTTTTTGGATTTTTGTGGCCCTGTGAATAACTCTTAAAACTGGGAGTTTATTTCCTCTGAATCATAACTTCCTTTACATTGAAACTGAGTGTTTCTCAGCTCAGACAGACGGTTTAGCTTTGCCCACTGAAATTAAACTTAATGGGTTATGCAAAGCTTGTGGTGCTGTTTTTTATTTTTCATTTATTTCTCACAGCTGTGACGACCATCTGAGGTATCGAATACTATAACGTGCCTAATGCCAGTGTAAAAGGGCGAGCAGCCCTGTACATTGATTTGTTTATTTTAGTTTAGAACGGAGTCCCCTCCGTCCCTGTGCAGTGTATTTTGTATTTGTTTTGTATTTTGATTTTATTATTGTATGCATGACGGCGAGCGCCGTATGTTTTGTTATTGTTTTGTTTAGTGACGACGTAGCCGTTTGTTTATTTTATACTGTTTGGTAGCGTGGATGGGAAGCCCCATCCACATGGTATTTAAAAAAACTCGTGCAGAAGGTGGCCATCTCCCGAATTAATTAGGTGATTTAATTTGTTGCTAATCGGGAGATGGTCACCTGTTATAAAAGCCTGCAGCTGTCGGCACTCGGGGTGGGGTGTTGGAAGGAGAGAGCGAGAGAGAGGATTAAAACGAAACAAAAATTAAACTCCAGGAACAGTGAAGGCAATTGCTCAGCCTGACCTGGGTTTTGTTTATTACTTTTGTGTTCGAGGTTTGTTTATGTTTAAACCTTTTATTTTTGCTCCGGGAGCAAGTGTTTTTTGTTTAAATATGTATTTTATTTTTGTTAGTTGCTAAGTAAAAACGGCACAGCCTTTACCTGCAGTACTTTCCTGGTGTCAGTATTTTTCCTTCCTGCTTCTGCCTGACGTCACCGCCCAGTCAACCTGTCACAGCCAGCAAACCACCCTTCTGTAAATTGCATTGAATTGCATACACAGTATCATTTTATTTCTTTACACTTTAAGAGCAATAATATGTGTCTGGATTTGGAGAAAGTCAATTACTACTACTACTACTAATGATAATAAAATTATATATATAATTATATGGTAGTGGACAAAAAAATTGAAACACCAGGGTAAATGAGGGACACCAAGTATATTGAAAGCAAGGGCTTCCACACAGGTGTGGCTCATGTGTTAATTAAGCAAATATCATCCCAGCATGCTTAGGGTCATGTATAAAAATGCTGGACAGGCCTGGTTGCCTATAATTATGTGTCTAAGATGATGTCAGCATGAAACTCCGAGGCAAAGACATCATCAGCAAAGGGCAACAGTGGGCGGAAGCGCATACTCCAGGATCGTGATATCTGTGCATTAATTCGAATTGCAAGGCAAAACAGGCGAGCAACTGCAGATCAATTGACTGCAAATTTCAACCTGGGGCGCGAGCATTAAGCTTGCTCCTACCTATGGTGTTCTCTATGTCACCTGTAAAAGTGGCATGCACTACTTAAATGTATGTATATTAATTATTGAACTGATAATGCATTCTCAGAACTGGAACTTGTACTACATAGAGATTATATAGTTAAGGTTCATCTTACTTAAGTTTTGTGACATTTATTGTAAAGCTCTTGAATGTACGTAGCCTAAGTCTGGTATGCACTGTACATTACCAGACGTACTGTATCTTTTAATTGTTGACTTTGTGTCGTTAAAATAAACCAGTGCAATACAAACATATTCCGATATCTATCAGCATGTTCCGATATCTATCAGCATGTTCCGATATGTATCAGCATGTTCCGATATCTATCAGCATGTTCCGATATGTATCTTTTGCCACCTGACCTGCGTACGTACAATATATTGCACACATACCGACGCCATTACGTGGAGGGCTCTGCAAAGCATCTGAATGTATGCTGATGAAAGCGGAGAAAAGAAAATGTTAATACCTGAAGTATATTTAACCCCTATTTAATCTGATTGAATCTTTTCTGACCCACACTTTTTTTTGTTTCTTAACAGGCATTTGGAAACGCAAAGACGGCTCACAATAACAACTCCAGCAGGTTTGGCAAGTTCATTCAAGTGAATTACCATGAGACCGGCACAGTCAGGGGGTAAGTGGAGGGAGCTTTCTCATCTAGGACTGTGTGTGTGTTATAGTGGAGGAGCTTTCTCATCTAGGACTGTGTGTGTTATAGTGGAGGAGCTTTCTCATCTAGGACTGTGTGTGTGTTATAGTGGAGGAGCTTTCTCATCTAGGACTGTGTGTGTTATAGTGGAGGGAGCTTTCTCATCTAGGACTGTGTGTGTTTTAGTGGAGGAAGCTTTCTCATGTAGGACTGTGTGTGTGTTATAGTGGAGGAGCTTTCTCATCTAGGACTGTGTGTGTTATAGTGGAGGGAGCTTTCTCATCTAGGACTGTGTGTGTTATAGTGGAGGAGCTTTCTCATGTAGGACTGTGTGTGTTATAGTGGAGGAGCTTTCTCATCTAGGACTGTGTGTGTGTTATAGTGGAGGAGCTTTCTCATCTAGGACTGTGTGTGTGTTATAGTGGAGGAGCTTTCTCATCTAGGACTGTGTGTTATGTATAAATTGTTGTAGTAGTAGCTACATACCTAGCAGTGCAGTGTGGTATATTCTGATAAACACACAGATACATAGTGGTACATAGATGGTAACAAACTGGTTCATAGGATGCATTCAGACTTGTGGGTTGATGTTTTTCAAACTGAGTGTGGTTTGGTTTATTTTGGAAGCATATGTGAATGCTACAAAATAACTTGGACCCTTTCAGAGTTTGTTTTTATCCTTCTTAGAGTTAGTTTCCAAGTAACTTCAGTTCTGTTTGTTTAGAAATTAACCATATGTGAAAAGGCCCATACATACATACACACATACATAAACACATAGCTACACAGAGGTATTGATAACTGTTAGTAGCAGAACAAATGACCTTTCATTAAAGGTGTCTAAGAAGTTGTTTCAGTTGAGAGCTTACAGTATAGGAGTGTATTCTTGTGTTCATAACAAAAGCTCCCCAAAGGATGATCAATGTGTCTTATATTTTCTAGAGCTTACGTAGAGAAATATTTGCTGGAAAAATCAAGACTGGTCTATCAGGAGCACAATGAAAGGTAAGATACAAATGTATTGGTTTGTATTGGCTTTCTGTCAGTTTTATACTGGGCAAAGCTCAAACCAGTACTCTGAAGCAAAAAAAAAAAAAAACAGAACCTTTTTACCAAAGGTTTGGGTTGTTGCTTGTTATGAGATGATTATGGTAGAGATATTCTACCATATCGACCTGTCCTGGCAAATTAGGGCGTTAACTGAAGGCCTAGAAAAAAATGACACCTCTCTGCGTGTCAAGAGATGTTGGAGTGATTTGGCAAATAACATTAGATTTAGTTGGTATTAACGTCTACCTTGTGGAGAAAAAAAATATAAAGCTTTGGTGGGATTCTTGGTAAATTTGTTTTGCTCAAATCAATTGACAACCTGCCTGTATAACTTTGGTTATTTGCCTTTTGTTCTGAGCTTTAACACGAAGTAGTTGCTAATGCCACCTTATTTATTTTTATATAAGGAGCGGTTGTCAGTTCTGTTGATGCAATATGCAGTTATAATCCATTTATCATTTTCCTCTACATTTGTTTACCTGTCTGTGCACTTGTCAGGACAATACTGACTAGGACTGAACATGCTTCCTCATTGTATTCAATCATGTGACAATGTAGCTTCTCAGCTTGGCTGGTCCCACCTACTCAGTGCGGGCGAGCAGAGTTAAAACGTCACATGGTTTAAATGCAGTGAGGAAGCTGGTTAAATGCTAGGCAGTTACAATTTTCCAGATGAGCTCAAAGCAAGTTCAAAGCCAGGTAAATCAAGATTATTATAAATGTTTAGGCAACAGGACCCAGAACCAATGATAACAAAGGTCATAAAAACACAAGGGAAATGTGGAAGTACAATGACATTTGAAGCTCTTTAACATTTACCATTTGGAGGAATTTTTGAAAAGCCTTTTTTTAATTTAGCTTATCTTTGTCAAATTGCTCCACAGGTGATGGTACCTTTTTGTTCCTTCAGTGTACAGTGCTCTGTGATGCCTTGCAATCCGTGCCAGTCTGTAAATCTTGTTTAAAGTGCTAAACCTGTGCTACTGACTTTCTCTTCCAACGTCAAACAGTTTAGCGTCAGCGTTTAAAAAACATGATTTTAAAGCGACTAATTGAACAGGATCTGTTAAGAATGTTTAAATAGCCCGATACCTTGGAATTTGTAGTTCCCTTTTCAGGTGCAAAAGGTTATTCCATTACTGATGTGGGATACAGGCTACAGAGAGGTATATCCCAATCGGTAACGGATAGCATTTCTGTTTCAGGGAACCAGGGTTATGATATATAACCCAATGATGTATGTGTCGGTGCATATATTAAAAGTACAATGTTTGTATTTTGGTAAATCCAGGTTGCATGTAATCCCAATATTAATAAAGGTGGTCTTTCTGGAATATTGTATTCTATAGTATTATGATTTAGCCGTACAAAAATATATGTGCCTTAGGAAATCAGTCCTAATGCATGTACTGGTGCTGGACAAAAAGCTAAATGCTCCTGCCATTGCACAGTGAATAGGCTGTGTTCCCATCACAGGGCAGACAGGATGGCACTGATTTGACAAGGAGTTTATACTGTTCTGCAGGGATACGTGATCTGCAGTCTGTAATTCCTGCAGGGATTAGGGAAGCTGACGATGAAAATCGGTAACAATCTGGTCTCCAGAATAGCTATCTTATAGTTACCACTTTCGGCACTTTTTAAATACAGTATGTGTCTGTACTTGAGGGATATGACTGCTTTGTTTTAACTGGCAATACATTTTGTGTTTTATTTGCTGAAAAGTAGACATAGGGAAGGTTTTTCTTATTTTAGATTTGTATATAGATACTGTCATTTTTAATACAGCTAAGAAACAACCGGTAGAAGTTCGGGGAAGTAGATCACCTGTAACTGTTTTGAATGTGTGCATCAAGTACTGAATCAATATATTGTTGTATTGCAGGTTTTATTGATTTTAAAGGGAATACTTACAGTACATTAGCCCAAATTAACGAAATGTTAAATACGGCATCAGATTATGAACATCACCTGAAAGTACTGGCTAAACTGGTTTATACACATTCAATTTCAGAAATAGGTATTGTAATATGTTCCTGACATTTTAATTATTCTTTCAATAGCATTGGTGCAGATAAAAAAAAAAAAAAAAAAAACTCCTGAAGCAATTAGGTGACTGAATCCCTGAAGCTTTCCTACTCTCGTTAAGATTTTTAATAGACTTCTCTCAAGGTCACAAAACCAGTTCAAAGTTTTTATCTACTCAAACTTTTAGTGCTTAGAAAGGAATTTACCTAACCCTTTAAGAAATTGAGGTCATCAAGGTTTCATTTTCTATATTGGTTTCCCTGTTTGCATTAGCAACTTAACAACATTGGACACTACCTCTTCCTGCTAGCATTGCACATTTAAGGTATAGCCTCACTCACTCCGACAGACCATCAGGCTGTCACTACCAATACTGCCTTGCTCAGGCGCATGCTCAGATGGGTATCTTGACCACTGTGTGCTGGAGCCTAGTATTCGTTTCCACCAGCCACTGTGGGGATTATTATCATTAAGTTTGCTTAAACCTACATTTATTAAGCTTTTTCTAGACGATAAAATGACTTTTGTTTTTTCTCCATTTACCCCACGAGGTTACATTTTTATGACTTTGACCCTTGACATATTTTCCTGTTTTGTGCCGTGCTGTGTGCTCAGTCAACCTGAGAATGCATTATTAACCATTGACCGGAGACCTGAATGACTGTTTGCAGAAGGAGGGCAATCCTTGGAACAGCGTGATGATTGAGAATGGTGTTCAGAACGGGTGAAGCTGACACACAGCACAGGATGTAATAAATATGTAATGCCTACTGCAGTATTTAAAAACTATCTCTGTAATAAGGTGATCAATGTCAATGTTGTTAAGGCTTTTTTAAAGACTGCAATTGCACCTTGGTACACAGTGGGTTGTTTCAATGGAATCTCGGTGTAGTAGAAAGAGGTTCAATCTTAATAAATAAATAAATAAATAAATAAATAAACACCCCAAACCACAAAGGGTTAAACCCCAAACCAGATGGGACCAATAATCTCGGGGAATAGAAGGGTATTCATACAGGGTCTTGTTATTAAGACTTATAGCTATCCGCAGTGTTTCTATCTTCACTCGCATGGTGGAACTCCCTTGGGGAGAGGCAGCCCGACTGCAGCTGCAGGCTCCCCTGCAGGCTCCCCTGCAGCTGCTGGCTGACCTTTCCTCTGCATTACAGCACGACAACTCAATACAATTAGACTCCACTTTTTAAATATAAATCTCGCTGCACTGCTCTGAATTGGGTTAAAGATATTCATAGTACAGGAACACTTTTTAGTCCAATCAGTGTCTACAAACCTAGTTTAACTCGATACTCTATTGATTTTCTAGAACAATAGCACTGGCTATTGTCAGATACAGAGCCAACGGGCACCATGTGTTCTTCCCCTCCCAACTTGGCGAGCACAGCTCAATCCTTACCTGAACACTATTTAGCCGTGGGCCTATCTCAAACATAGACTGCTAATTGTGCTGTGGTCTGTGTTGTGATGTGGACTAATAATATCATTCACAGAAAACGGCAAACTGCCTTGTCAAAACACATCCTGTTTGAATTGAAAGCTATTGTTTCAGGATATGTATTGTATTTCAGTACCTTCTGATGAATGTCCCATTATAGTAGCCCAGGTAGGTTATTTGGTAGCTACTGTGTAAGGAAGTGAATCTGTAATCTCTCCACAGTAATAACTGAAGGAGAAGTGATCCTGTATTAAAACAAGAAGCAACAGCAATAAATACGTGCAGTTAAACACAACCCAGTATTTAAGCACAACAGAGTATTTTTAAGTCTCTGTATTCTCCAAGTGTCTCTCAGTGACTCATGTTTGTTTATTTTGTATTTTAAGGAACTACCATGTTTTTTACTACCTGCTGGCAGGAGCGAGTGAAGAGGAGAGGACGGCGTTCCACCTTAAACAGCCTGAGGAGTACCATTATCTCAATCAGGTGCGGGCTTGTGAGAAGAGGAGTTCCCTAATCTAGCACTAACATCTTATTACTTATATGCAGCATTAGACGTGTGCTGCTGAGCCATCAACTAATGATAGTTGAACACTGTCAATAGGTTTTTGTAATCACCACAGTCCTTGATTATGCACACTGGAAGTATGTCAATGAGTGCCTGTATACACATGCTTGACATACATATATCTGAATGTCCCCCACTTGTTTAGAGCATTTTATATACTTTCAGAGATCGCTTAAATGTAGATAGGTTGTTATTCAGGTAGGCATCCTTCATCAATGAAAAAATGAGAAAATAGCATTACATGCACTTTAAAGCTTACCCATCTGCCAGCAGAGGCTATGGTATTAAAAGGCAATACTATTAAATTGAATTGACAACAGAACTGGCAGAAGACACAGGTGTTGTTGTCCATCAGCCAGTTCTGTTGTCAGTTCAACGCTTGTCTTCTTTCTATTCCTTAAGGATATTATCTTCAAGTATTGCTCATCCTTGTTAGACAGCTTTTTGGGTCTTCCAGTCCTGGGTTTGTCAATTACAGATGATGTTTCTCTGTACTTGTAGATTATGCTTCGGATACCACACCTTGAAAATCAAGTGATGCAAGCTATTTCACTCAATGTTTTTCCTTCTTTATGCAAGTCAAGGTTGTTATAATAGTAGAAAACACTAGTGGAGACTTTGAGTAAATTGCTGATTCTCATAATACATTAGAGTAGAAAAATGCAACATGTCTATATATATAGCTGATTTCAGCCAGTTGCTGTGAATTACCATGAATATAGATCACAGTCGTACTCTTCCAGGGTGGATCTGCAGATACTTATTCAACACATGATCTCATTTCATACAGAATACTGGTGTTTGCTGGGAGATGCAGCTACAGTACTTAATCTTTAGTGTTGGCCAAGGTTACAGTTACAACACTTGACCACAAGTGGCGCTGTCTGCTAAGCATGTAACCCATATGATTGTAATATGAAAACAACAGGTTAGGGTCATCAGGGAATCATCCTGCTGCTTAGTTTAAACCTAGACCACCTGGAAACAATTGCTGCAGTGCAGTGAAGCATTTCCTGGTTGTGCTCTAAAATTACCAAGATGAACGTGTGTTTTACTACTTTTATGTTCACTTTTTTTGTATTTTTATTAAAGTGGGCGACCTAAATGCTTTGTTAGTAAAATGTATTTTCTGAGAGGAATGAAATGATGGTATAAAACTAGCAAAAAAGTAACTTGGTTATAGGAAATAGCAGTAACATTTTTATTCTAAGTAGTTTCTGGCTATAACATGACCTGTGTTCATCTCTGAAAATGTACTTTTGCATAGAACCAATTTACTTTGATGTAGCTGATATAGCAGTCAAGGATGCTGCTTACAATAGACACATGTTGAGAGTCAAATTGACCTGCTGCAGACCAGTCGTTTTGAGCAGGATAACAGGAAGCATGCAAAGGAAACACATTCCATTCTTCATTACTCCCATTCCTTTCACAAGCATTGTATATTCCACATGCCATAACCTAGATCCACTCAGCATAATCTCAACCACTGGAGAATTTAAGAAGCTGATTACAATAACATTAGTGTGCTGTACAATCGGCCTACTTTTTCAAGCTTTCTTTCTGTAATACTGGTATATAGTTAGAATGTATGGTTGGTGTATAAAGCTGTTGCTTGCTGCCTGTCCTTTTAATTCAGGAAGACATCTGGCAAGCCTGCAAACCAGGGTCTCTGGCGTATAACTTCATGCATGCTGTACAGCGGCATTGCTGCATGACTGACTCCATGCATGTCCCTCAGAGTGTTTAACAGAGTAGCAAAGAAACTGACTGCAATCCATTAAAACAGACAACACAAGGGCAAGGGACAGGAAATGACCAAACACAGTGAAACCTCAATTAACCGGTCACTGCGTATTCAAGGGTCCTCTCTCATTCACTTGCATTTCAAAATAATCATCTGTTCTGGGTAGCAAGTGCAGCTGGCTGCTTAGTGCAGGATTTATTTATTTATTTTGCTTACAGTGCTTATCACCACTTAGGCTGTACAACACAGCATATTTACAATACATTATAACCAGAATAAGGTGTAACTATTATAGATTGGTGTTATACACTACACATTTTAATTCTAATGGGTTTACTTTTTATAAATGATATATACATTAAATAGACCCCCATATTTTAAATATTTCACCGTCTCAAGATTCATGTTTTTAGTGTTTCTAATGAGCAGGTTATTTCCCATAGTAAATTAAACTGCATATCTAATTGTCTTATTAGCTAATTGGCTTTTGATTTGTATGTGCTCTCAGGCGACTCGAATGCAGGCTGGCCATGTGCTTGCTGCTGTAGCTGCTAGTTTATTAATTGCATGCTCCATCCTTTCATTTGAGTGAGAGTCTTGTGTTGGTGAATGCTGCCTAACCCCATTTGCCTTACTTACAGATGACAAAGAAACCCCTTCGACTGCACTGGGAAAATTACTATGAATCCGAGCTGGTTAGTATTCATATCAGCGTGTGCTACTCAGAGCACACGAGCACCAAAAAGTCCAGATCATTATTATTTTTTTAATATTTAATGTCAAACTCAAATCCCAGGTCCTGCAACTTTTTGGTCATTTTGTTTTGTCGTACGGTATGCATACAGTACTAGTCCTGCATGTTTAGTAGAAATAGCATGTGTCCTGTGAAAGGTCTCCAACACTCTCCTCGAATAGAAAAGTGACAGTGATCTCAGGAACAAAATTACAAACTTGTGCCGACTAGTGGACTTATTCGATTATTTTAACTTTGATTATTTGACTCAACCATACTGTACTGTTGCTAGCTAACCAGCACATGAAATACCACATGAAATTGTACAGTATCAGTCAACCGTTATGTTACACTCATTAAGACCCACAGTTATGCAGCCTCCTAATGTGTTTGTTCTATAAATACAACACAGGTTACCAGTGGATAAATGTATGAAATAGTCCAATGCATTAGGAAGCGAACAAAAACTAGCCTAATGAGTTCAATAAACCAGTTCTATAAAACATATCCTTAATATAGCAGATTCAGCTCATACAGCAGTGACTTTCTAATAAAAATTATAAATAGTTGCACTTCATTATGCAGTAATTAAACATCATAATAAAGCCTACACTTAATACTGTGTGGTGTGCAGGCGGAGTCAGACAGTCACTGGGTAATCCACAGGGAACATTGCATTGGCTCTGGCGCTCCTATCGGGATGGGAAGAAAAATCGACCGGCTCTGTCCTCACTGAGCTACAGCAGCCCCTACTGGCCAGGCAAATTGGTCCTCCAGGGGCCGGTAGCTTGCCATGTCTTGGGTGGAGACATTTGGCTTGGTTGTGAGATTGGAGGACATTCACTGACCTTACAGTTCTTCTGAGCTGTGATTGGACAATTTAAATTGAGGAGAAAAAAGTTAGTCTGAAAGTACTGCAATATATTGGAAGAAAATGACCAAAAAGGACACCCCTCCCCTCCTTTATTTATTTATTTATTTATTTATTTATTTATTTTTATGATTTGTTTTTTTTCCTCTATATTTGTTGATATTGAGGTTTAGTAGGGGTGGCTTGCCTGTCTGTTTCTGTTTACTGTAGCATGCAGATTTATAACTCCAGATTTCAATCTGTACATGCCTGGTCATCTAGCTGTTCTGACTTAAACACTAACCTTGACAAATCATACAGACTCATTCACTAAAAAAGAACACAAGGTAAGAGTTATTGCTGAATCTTTATCTGACAATAGACTCGCATGTCGGCGCAATGGGTTTCAGTAATATAAATTCAGCGGCACAGTGTGTTAACGGTCCTTTCTTTAATAACTTGATGGTCTATGCTCTTATGGTTGTCTGATGTAAATCCTCATGGTTTTGCTGCTTCTTACTATTTGTTTTACTTACCTGTCATAGTGTTTAAGAATATAAACACAATGCAGTGACATTCCTGGTTATTAATGCTCAAATTTCACTTGCTGTCTGTATCAGTATTGGTGCGGATTTCCTCTGTTTGTTCAGAATCATTATTGCTGTCAACTTCTTCTTTTCTCTCAGTACTTTAAGGTCCATTTATAAGTCACATCCTCATTGAAACCTATTAGCAGCAACTACACTTATAATTTCACTGTGATCTCGCACTCAGAATGTTAATGACAAAGCATTATACTTGTTTAAACCACAAAAGGTTCTATAGAAACAGATCAAATACGTTAATATCAGGGTGTCGTCTGTTTTTTATTTGGGTGAAATAACTTTAATAATATGTTTAAGTGTTTGCTGGCTCGCTTCCATCACAGGCCTGACACAGCCAAGAGTGCAAGAGAAATACAGAGGTAGTCACTGAACATTTATAAACATACATAGCAATCATCACTTGACCTGCACCAGGCTCGTGATCACATGACCAGACTGTGTATTCTCTCGCACAAAGCTATTAAAGATGCCCCTTGTCAAACCCTATCTAAAACCTCTTATTAGTATGAATTACTAATCCCATACTACAATCGAAATGTCATTCATATGCAGATGCTAGTCATATTTCTGAATAATTACAGTGCCCTCTCAATGTAAAACTCTTTGATTTGATTTCAAATGTAATTTTATCATGCTGCAATATAACCTTCATCCTACACGTATTTAGAAGGAAGGTTAATAGACATTCTCATAAGAAGTATTAGAATGCTAGGTGCTGTTTGATAAGCTGGTTATATGCATATGAGCAGCTGCACTCTGAACATAGAGCAGAAGCATGGAAATGGCAAAGAAATCCCACTATCCACTCCACAATGCTGGCTGTGTCTATATTGCATCATCCTACATTTGTTAGTCATGCTTAATTGGGTTTACCACTACAGTATGTTGGTGTTGCTCTTACATTTTTATTAGATCATTTCATGACACAAGTTGCTATTTTTAATGTTGGATTGCATCCACTGTTTTCGGTTTTGAATCGGCTCCACTACAGTAAACAAACGGCTTCTCTTGTTTTGTTTTTTTTTATCTCACTTTTTATTGCATATCCCAGACACTCTTCCTTGCACTTGATTTAGAACATATTGACATCTTTATTTTATAAACGGCTCTGCCATATTAAGGCGATTTAGATAATAAAGGATCGCTGATTCCAGACTGTTAGGTACGATATTTATTTTTATAAGTGACTTCAGTGCAAATACTTTGACATGCAAAGCAATGCTGTACCCTGTTCATTTTATATGTGCAAATTAATTTCATTTGGTTTATTCTGCAGCATTCAGTTCATTTTTTTTTAGTGTAAATGTAACAAATGCCGTGAGTCAGTGTTTGACGTGGTTCTCTTAATTAGGTTCAATTTTTAGCTAATGAGTTCTCAAAAAACACGAGTGGTTGAATTTGTTGATACAAGAATATGCTTTTAATTGCTGTTGCAATAATCACGTCAACCACTTTTTAATGGCTTTCAAATGATCTTGTGTGTAGCATCCCATATTACTGTAATAATCTTGGATTCGTCCGTTGATGACCTGAATTGGTGACCTACTGAAATTGATGCTGGTCTGGAAATGGTGTAAACCATAGAGGAGCGGCAAAACCTAATGCTGTCCATGAAATTGGTGGAATTGGAAAATACATTAAAATGAAGGGGAGCAGTGCCCCCTTACATACAGTACTGTCTTGCAAGCATTCTTCAGTTCAGTAACAGTATGTGAAACACATTTCGAAGGAAATCTCATTTGAATAGATTTTGATCCAGTTAAGACGTCACTCTTTGTTTTTTGCTGTTGCTGATTAATCCCTGTTGTTGAAACTAGCAGGACTGTTTCACGGTGGAGGGGGAGGATCTGAAGCACGACTTTGAGCGATTGCAGCTGGCCATGGAGATGGTGGGGTTCCTGCCTGCAACTCGTAAACAGTGAGTCCCAACGAGAATGTGCAGCTCAGCTAGCAGGCTCTAATAGAAGCAAATGAAAGCTCTCTGAGAGTTGAGTTAACTAGGCTGTGTTGTAGGGCTGCTTAAGACAAACACATCAGCCATTTAATAAACCATTACATTAGCCATTACTTGCATTACATAACATTCAGTGAATTTAGTGACAGATATTTTATAAGGCAACACAGGAAATGGTGTATTAAAGACCGTAATCACAACGCACCCACACAGCCAGCCTGTATCTCTATTCATGGTGCTACAGTCTGGTACTCCTGCACTGGAAGTGTGATATTAACTGGAATTCTGCTTCTGTTTCACAGGATCTTCTCCTTGTTGTCTGCAATCCTGCACTTAGGGAATATCCGTTACAAGAAGAAAACCTATCGGGATGACTCCATTGATATCTGTAACCCTGAGGCACTGCCAGTCGTGTCGAAGTTGCTAGAGGTATGAGCTTCATGCTGTTAAGATTGTTGTAATTGTTGCAACATGTCCTTGCTGGGTACAGTACAAAGAATCTTATGGCTGGCCTAAAAAAAAAAAAAAAAAAAATTCTGAAGTGTAATCCTTAAAAAATAGCATGCAGCCTTCACCAACTGCAAAACGTATCCTCGGGAACTTACAGATAGTTACAGTCTGCCCATTCCTCCCTGCCACAAAAAACAAACTGCAAATAAGATAGATTAAACAACATCATACAAAACAACTTTATCATAGATGTATGGTAAAGTTTAAGATACAGCCTCTCGAACACATTTCAGCATATTAGTACATGCTAACTTCTTCTTTTTACAACGGCTGGGAAAATAGCAGTTATGTTTTTAGCAGGCGGTGCCAGGCACCAGACTACCTAGAATTTAGGCTACCCCCTGAGTTGACTTTTTTAGCACGGGTGAGACATATACTGTAACCAAACTTACATCACTGTAAAACAAAAAAACATCAGCAGACAAGATATGGCCGTGGAGGTTTTAAAAATAAAATATATAATAAAAGACAAACGTTAATTGCCGGAAAGTTTTCCTTATTTGGTTCCTTATTTGAATTTCCAGTGGTACTTGTTTTTCATGCCTGGCAGAGCATTGATAGGCATTGTATTGATTTGGCAATGTTACAGTACCTCACATTGCTGGTCTTGCACATATTCTTTCAACCACACAATGTCCAGTATGTGCTGTGCTGTGCTGTGCTGTGCTGTGCTGTGCTGTGAAGCAGCACTCAGACCCTGCAGTCTGGCTGTTGGATCTCACTAAGCAGCGTTGCTGGGAGGCTGGGTGACCAACAATGAGTGGAGGCAGCGATCCCAAGTTAACTGTTGACAAGGTAACTGTTAACATGGAGGAGTAGAGTTTCCACTAGAATGGTTATTATGCAGAGTGACAAGCAGTACAGAGGCACTGTACTCTGTGGTACTCTCTCGTTTTATTTGGCATTGGTACCAGGCAGTAAATCCATTATCACATGCACTTCAAAGTTAACTTACTATCTGGTATTGAATCCACAGATTATGTTGATAATTAAAACACGTGTCTGTTGTTTTGTAGCCCAGTACTGCAGAGGGTGATCTAGGTTTTACCCTGAAATGAAACCAGGAAAGACTTAAGCGACTTCCATGAAAACATGTTGGCACATGGATGTGACATTGAGGTCAACACAAGTCTGGTGCACATGATCAGAATGAACGTCTGCCTGTTCAGATGTCCCACAGATTGCATCCATCTTGTACATACAGGGCGAGTCATCATTCGTGCAACATTGTCATTTTGCATGGCTTTGCAGTGTCGACATTCTCGAACAGCCTTCTCGTGGGCAAATGGTGCTTCTCAGAGTGTCTCTGTCAGACATGTTTCCTTTCCTACACGTACCCTCCAGTTTTCCCCCGACAACAAAGTTGTATGAATTCTGAATCGCTCTGTATAACAGCCACAATAGTTTCCTCTGCTGTTTGATAAGGTATGAATTGTATTTCTACATCACCTTTAAAGGTTTGGTAATGAGTTATTAGAATAGTTCCTGAGTACAGGATACATTTTTATGATTTATCATATCAATACACATTGTGCAGGTTGTCTCTTATTATAAGAAACATCATTTCGCACAGTTTGAGCAGCAAGAACCTCACCACTACACAAAGTATTAATGTACACTTGTAATGTATATTTGTCTTCAAAGCCTAATTGTCGTTTTGACTCGGTTAAGTATAGTCCTGTGCATCAGGTATTCGGACCCCATCCTTATGTGAAGCACAGGTGTGGTCCTTATTATCTGCTGCACAGGAAGTGAATCTACTGTATAGTGTGGTGAATAACTACAGTAAACAACAACAAAAGAATCCTGAAACCTGATCACAAAATTGACTTCTGTAGTTTTTAAATCCAGTCTTTAAAAAAAGTTCCAATGGTTCCTGACCAATAGTTTAAAAAAATAATAGTAATCCCTGCAAATCCCTCAGATCAGCTAGAATACTTAAGATATGACAAGTTGTATGCCTATAGATGGAGAATATTTTCCAAAGTTTCTATAACACAAGTATTCATTTTGCATGCAACATATAATTTAATGATTATAATTATGTGATGCATTTGCCGCAATTACTAAGTCATAGGCTGTTTTTTTTTTTTTTTGGTTTGGTCTTTTAACCGTGGAAAGATTTTCGCTATCTGCTCATGGGGTAGCTGTATGCATTGGTTTAAAGATTTGCATGAACACTGGGACAGATTTATAAAGGATTTTCCAAATATGTCCTTTGCTCTAGTATTAGTAAAAAATAATTTTAAAAAGTCCATTGGCATGGAGATTTAAGGGGACTGCATAACCAACCAACTAGATTTTTTTAAATTCCAAATAAATAACTAAACTTAGACCAAAATATTGTAATGCAGTAGTGCTCCCCCTTTTATAACACTATAGTGGGGAGCCATAGCTACAAGACCATGCTGTTTGTGTTCCACCTTATAACAAGTATGAAGGTGCTAGTGGACTGGCATTATGAGGCATGTGGGAGCTACCACCATGCCGCTACAGTATATAACTGGTTCTGCAGTATAAAGGGCCGGCTTATATAGGGGGAGCATTGTAAACCACTCACCTTTTACAGGAACGTAGTGTATTTTGAGTCACTGGTGTTCTTCATTTAATCCTCATGAAATGTGTTAATTGTGCAACAAGTTTCAAAGGCTTTGCCACTTAATGTGACACTTGTATATACTATTCCTATTTCTATCTGTTCAGCTGTATGAAACTGTGTCTGAATGTGTGGGCAGCTACTGAGAGCATGCAAGTTGGACCATTAATAAGTTTCATGAAGTTTCAATGAAATAGTCAACCCAATACAAGTTCCTCTAAAACTTTGAATAGTTCACTGAACCCTATCTATACACCAGCTCTTGAATATGCCCCTACTTCATTTTGACTTGATGAATAGACTTGCAGTATGTGAACATTTTGTCACACTTCAGATGGTTCACTAAAAAGGTATGAAAACAGTATTCTGTCGCTTTTCAACCTGTGCATTATACTGTACGTCCTGTCTGTTCATTTACCTTTTGATCCACATTCAGATGACTTCTAGTTCCCCTTTCACTCCTCCAGCTCTGGTCATCCAGCTCTCTGATCAAGAAGAATCAAGGGCTGTCTGGCTTCAGGTTCCCAGAGCAGTCATTGGCTTCACTCTCTGCTGGAGCACAGATGAACAAAGTGACATTCCATTTGCTGCAAATATGCTTTAGGATAGGGTTATTGGCACGCCAGTAAAAGGCAGCCTGGATTTTAATGAATACGACTCAACAATTATTTTAACTAAGAAAACGTATTTTATAGAGCACAATAGTACTGTATTAGCTGGATTAAGCAAGTAATAGGTGAGATACTGGAATAAAATGCAGTACTTTATAGTTTTGAGGATCTTCTGTCTGTAGGAACATGTTTTTATAACATGCTAGACTTTTTCTGAAAAATATTCTTAGATGGCAGATTACACTGCATTATCGTGATTGGTTTCAAAGTCCAGGTGGACAACTCGTGTGAGATTTAAAATCCAAAAAACGGATTAGTGATTGAATCTGCGTCATTCAGTTTTTATAATTCTATGGAACAGAATAAGGTTTTAGCAAAAGAGCATATTGGTTTTGCTTGTATCTTTTTAAAGCAAAAGTGTGAATCTGCCATGAACATACCCCCCATTTACAAGGAGTCAACCATACATTCCTCTTTCCCATGAGCTACTGTTGCTATCTGCCACCATTCGATGCTCTACTTGCATGCTTTGTCCATGTGAACCATAAAAAGGTATATTAAAATAAACTACTATGCCAAAAATGAACTAAAATACAGTTGAAGCCTGAGGTATATTCACCTTAAAACACTTGTACAGATTTAAAACATTTAAGTAAAAATGTGAGTGGGGCTGGTCATAATTTGACACCATACAAAATGGCAAGCAGTCATACTGTGGTTTCCAAAGTGGTACAACTGCACAGGTTACAATGACTCAGTAGACCCTGTCCTGATTTTAATCTTCTAATGGAGGAAATGGGCTGATATAGATCTGAGTTTAGGTTCTTATCTGCAAGGCAGTGACAGAGCGGTGTTCATGTCAAACAGCAGTGCGAGTGCGGAACAGAATGTGTGGGGCTGCATCGCCATTTCTGACAAAGGCGGACAGCACAAGTTTGACTTCTTTGGTCAATCATTAAAACCTGTTTCTGTTGCCTTTTATGGGTATTGACTCTGGCGTCCCATTTCAAGCTGAATCAGGAACTGCAGTTAAATTGGACAATATGAAATAAAAAAATAAAAACATTTTTATCATCAGTAAAACTAAATTCCAAAGACCTGACTTGTAATAAAAAGCAGCTCGAGGGTACAAACAGATTTCTGCACCGAGTACACATGTTTAAATCTCTTTCAGCTTGGGTTATTAGCCAAATCTGAAAATAATCTGCGTCCAAAATCTGCTCTGATTACTGTAAGTATGATTCAATCTAAGGGCAGAAGTGCAAGTAATAGGATAATGTTACCACACAGTTTTGCTTTGATGCTGGACCAGCCGTGTGAGTTAAACTAGTTAAACTGCAGTCAGATTCCCAGAACTATGCGAGTGCCACGTACGTTTTTAAAATTCAATTTTTTTTTTTTTCTGGTGTTTGTGATCTGTATTCCAGACCTCAGTATGAAATTATGGTACCAAAACCGGTGCATGGATACCATTCTGTGATTTCAGAAATGTCAATAACAGGGATGATATTTGAAGTTATTTGACATCAAGTCTTTTTATGCCTCATACTTGTTTTCTGTCCACCTTACATCAAAGCCAAATGCTGTGTAATGCAGGTTTACTTATCCCAAACTGGAGATGAAATCCCCTGCAACTGGGGTATTATTATTATTATTATTATTATTATTTATTTCTTAGCAGACGCCCTTATCCAGGGCGACTTACAATCGTAAGCAAATACATTTCAAGTCTTACAATACAAGTAATACAATAAGAGCAAGAAATACAATAACTTTTGTTCAAGCAAAGTACAAGTGTGACAAACCACAATTCAATAATACAGCACATAATAGTGATAGTTACATCAGGATATGATTAAATAGTGATAGTTACATCAGGATATGATTAAATACAAAGTACTACAGATTACAGTATTCTGAAGTACAGGATTAAATGCAGTAAAATAGGGGGCAGATAAGAGCAAAATAAAGCACATTTACATGAAGGGTGATAGTGTCCCAGGATACAAACAGAGGAGTTCTACAGGTGCTGTTTGAAGAGGTGAGTCTTAAGGAGGCGCCAGAATGTGGTCAGGGACTGGGCAGTCCTGACATCTGTAGGAAGGTCATTCCACCACTGCGGAGCAAGGGTGGAGAAGGAGCGGGCTCTGGAGGCAGGGGAGCGTAGCGGAGGTAGAGCTAGTCTTCTAGTGCAGGCGGAGAGGTCGAGTGGGGGTGTAGGGAGAGATGAGGGTCTAGAGGTAGCTGGGTGCAGTCTGGTCAAGGCATCTGTAGGCTAGTACAAGAGTCTTGAACTGGATGCGAGCGGTGATCGGGAGCCAGTGGAGCGAGCGGAGTAGTGGAGTAGCGTGGGCGAAGCGAGGCAGAGAGAACACCAGGCGGGCAGCAGAGTTCTGGATGAGCTGGAGCCGGACCGGTGGCGGACGCAGGGAGGCCAGCCAGGAGGGAGTTGCAGTAGTCTAGGTAGTGGAGGGGGTCATACTTGTATGCATGTCACACTTCACGTGTTTCCATATATCCTGAAGAACCGTGTATCCTAGTTATCATGAAACTTGGTATTAATAGTATTTAGCATAAATTATTGAGTGTCTATCTGTTTCTGAGCATCTGTCCATATGTTTGTCACATGAGCAGTCTCAATTGTAAACAGTAATCAGAGCATTGGGTGTTGACACTCCGCACAGGCACGCTCATTTAATGCACACAAGCGCTGATACTAGGGTATCAGCAATGGTAGCCCTAGTGTCACATTTAATAAAGAAAACAAAACAAAGCTAAAAAGATACTTCCCGCTCCAGGAACCTACTACTCTACGCAAAACATCTCTACCCTCTCAACATCCCCTAAACTGACCTACATCTGGGCTCCCAGAGTCACGGCCTTCTCACGGCGACTCCTGCCTCTTCAAACAGCTTTTTTCAAACGACCTCAGCTGGGCAATGCCTTCACGAGCACCGTCTTGGAGTGGAAGGGTTTCGTGTAGCAGTTCTTTGGAACAGACGCTCTCCTCCTTGATGTAAACACAGTGCCAGATTTCTCTCTGTGTAGTAATGGCGGTGCAGTAGCTGTAGCGCAGACGCTTTTTGAGCTCTGAGCAGCATCCCTGGGCACACCCCCAGCCAATCCAGACCTCCCGATCAGCTCAGTGCCAGACGAGCCAAACTGCTCAATTAGTTCCTTAGCAACGCGTCTCCTGTTGCGTCCCAACTGCTTCCATAAAAGCACACATGCGCTCAAGAACCAGCGACGGGGTCTCCCTGTCACAAACACATAAGGAAAATGTTGAAACTTAAATTGAAAAACCTTATGTGAAGATTAGCATCCGCATAGCAACACAGAGTCATTCTGCCACTGGATTTGAAATGCGGTAACATTGAATAAGAAAATGTTTCCATGCTTTGTTGTGTAAATATACATGATGTATATTTTTATTTTTATTTTTTTTATTATTATTTTTTTTTCTTTTTAAATATGTCATTGATAAATTCTAAAGTATGTGAGCTCGTTTTGAAACTGGGCTTACTGGTATACTGTAAGAGGACACCCTTATTGAATTAATGTACTGTACATTTAAAAAGCCCTTTAAACTAGCATGGTTTTGTTTTTCACAGGTGAAGGAAGAGATGCTGTTTGACGCTCTCACTACCAGGAAGACGGTGACAGTGGGGGAGAGGCTCATCGTGCCCTATAGGCTTTCTGAGGTAAGAGATGTTCAAAGACTTTACGTTTGAACTTGTTGCAGTACTGTATTGTTTACTGTCTATGACCCCCAAGCCACATATGGAAGTAACTTTATTGTGAAAGGCACACTGTCCGAATGATAATGAAGGAGCATGAATGCTAGAATTGGCAGACCTTGAAAGTCTGTTACTGTGATTCAATCCTTTGCACAACAGAATGGGATACTATACTTCAATACATTCTGTTAATCAACATTCATAGAAGTACTACTGTAAAAAAAGAGATATTTGACAAACGTTTTCAACAGAAGTCTTTATCAATGTGATGAGATATATTCATCTGTACTGCATAGATCTTGTGATGCCTTAGTTTTAAGTATGCACTGCAGCTGATCCACAACTTTTAAGCACTAATTGAAGACATTGATAAACTAAACGTAAACGTTTTTTAGCTTTTACCTGTTTTCTGAAGATTGTTGTAATTCTTGCTGAAGGTTATATTTAAAAAAATGTCATAACTGTCATTTCATAATTGATAGATTGCATTTTCAGGTTGTAGGAGCTTCAGGATTTCCGCATCGGTGCCTTTTTAAATGTGGTACAGATGTAATAAATATATGTATTGCAACTGCAATATAATCTATGAGGTTTTGCAAGAGCAACGGTGATATGTAATGCCCTGTGATTTACTGATTAACACAGTGCCAAAGATAAGCAAACTGAAAAATAAAATAGATTGATGGGGCTCTGGCTGACGCGGTGGTTATTTTGAACTTGTAGGTTTATTTTGAACTTGTAGGTGGCTGTCTTTTGTATTCAAACCTTGGGCATTAGTTCAGAACTGAGATGTGGAATTAACAGTGTGTCTGCAGGGAAGACATAACGCAGACCTGGCTCAGGCCCTTTCTCTATACAACAGCTGGAATGAGGGGAAACTATTTGTGGCAGGCTGGTTTAGTGCTCAGATAGATTGCAAATTTGTAGCAACAGATGTTTTAAGTATCTTCTGCATTGCGCATTGGGATTTCGAGGGAACACTGTCACCCTCCAGATCTGTAATCTTATGTTATAAAGTTAACGAGTTACATAAAGGAGTTCTGCCAAACTCTAGCATGGAGCATAGTTTGGAAAAGAAAAGTGGATTGTACCACAGATAAATATCTTGTCAAGTTATTTTATGTCCCTAACTAATGGGGTAACATTAATGCATACATTATGTCTATAACAGATCATTGTGAAACATTTTGGACATTTTGTTGGACAGATTTTTGAGGGTTTCAGAATATAGGTCAAGGAGGCTGGTTATTGGCAACAGCTTGTTTGATTTTGATGAAACTATGCATGGATATTTTATTATGTTATGATATTCTACAAGCTGTAATGTAGGTCATGATATCATGGTGACCTACTATTTCATGGCTAATGTGGTGTTTCTGTACCCGAATATTAGGTAGACTTTCTGGATTAGAGTAATTTTCAAAGCTCCTTACATTGAAAAACCACAGCTATTTCACCTTCAGATGCTGATTCATAATTTCAGTGCTGTGGAAGCTAGTTGTTCATGGAAAACTAACCTGTTTGTGTGAGGTAATTATACAAAGCTTCAACCAGTACAGTGTCATATCTCAGACACCATTAGAGACTTTTCCATGGTTTTATTAGCCAGACAAGCCAAATGTGCTGGTGCCCTCTTGAATGTGTTCCTCTGTGCTTAAAGACATTTCACACCTGAAAGAAATACAAATAACTGATATTAGTAATTATACCCTGTAGTTTAGAGCAGTGTGCAATATTTTATGTCAGATTGCTGGTACCTGATGACTTCAGTAACTTGTGCAAACGGTATTATCTTTTCAAAGGAATTAGAAACTTTTGTCCCACCCCTATCGACTTGTTAATGTCAACAGCCTCCTGATCTCTGAGGAAGTATTTCTAGAATGTGATGCCGATTTTGCAGTTCCTATGGGTCTTTTCTTCAGCGACGTCACACCCAAGAAAGTGCAGAAATCCTGGTTTTACCACCTTTCACTTCCCTACTCGTCAACGTCTTCATCACTCAGCAGAACACTTTCACGAATAAGCAAATTTCATTTCCCTGCTGCCAGTTCAGCAGTACGAGATGATCGGTAATCTTTGCATGAAGGTTTGTGACTGGAGCAACCCCCAGCCTCTATACTTTACAAACAGCAGAGTTGCCTTTCCAGTGGCCTCTCCGTTTCTCAGAATTCCTTTGGCTCTTTGAGATTTGGCTCGTGACCCAGAAGCCTAAGCGTGTTTATAGAAGATCTAAGGCCAGCACGTATTGCTGTACTCCAGCCCAGCCCTTGTCGGTGTGTTCCAAAGAGCGCCATTTAGAAACTTCTCTGCTTCATCTGTTTATAAGAAAGCGTTGCGCTAGGAGGATTTAGTTTGGATCAGTCTTCATGAAAACAAACAGAAAAAACAGTTTGTGAAAATTCATAACCCAGGGAAAGCTTACTCTGCTGCTTTTACAGCACATGTTTCAACTACAGCTGAGCTGTTGACCATTCTTTAGGAATCGCCTGGATGGATTATGCAATTTTTGTAATAATAGATTTGAGGAGTTGATGCTGTTTATTAGATTAGTTGTGATATATGTATAGTAGATAACCGTGATTAAATAAATGTATAAAAGTTATCAATTCTTCAATTCCATTATCACAATGACTTTGATGTAACAAGGCATCTTTTATTGGCTACCATTCTTTATGCTGTTGATTTATAGTTCATAGTGACCTACTGCAAAAAGTGAAACTCAGATATTGCAAGCAAAAATAATCTGACTTAAAACACTCAGCATGTTTTAAAGTATAGGTTATAAAATGTTAGATAAAAGGGGTGTGGTTTGCTGTTGGAATACGCCTCACTTGTTTTGAGAAGAATGGCTTGCCCTTTTGCTCATTGTAACGCCCTGTAAAACTGAACTGCTTTGATGAAAGCATCTTTATTTTACCACATTTGTGCAAGCAGTGCTTTTGTTGGTATTAGAGTGCTAATACTGTATGCATATTGGGAAACCTCCTTAAAACAAATAAAACACACAAATGTAAGTGATCCATTTAGTGCTGGGGAATGCAAGGAATTTATATGAAGAGACAAAACAAGTGATTTGTTTTGATTTTCCATTCCGGGAAGAGCTTTGTTTGAGTTTGGGTCCACAGTTGCAGAATTTTTAGCCTTCTTAAAGAAGTAGTTCTTAACAGAAGTTCCTAATGCTCTTTTCATTGCATCTAGAGGACTACAGTACTGACTGAATCAGTGCAGGAGATGTGAGTCGTGTAACTGGGCTTGCCTGTTATGCCAGTTCTGTCTCGACTGCACCACTGCTGCCTGTAGAATGTAGTCCCAGGCCGGTGTTCTGGCTCCACTACACCCCTGGTTTAGATCCACCATTGTGTAGAGGATTAAAATAGACCACGCTGTGGCTGTAGATCACGGTGATACTGATAGCACTTGATCTGTATTTACAGTCATGGTGGGAGATGTTCTGCACAAAGCTTCATGATTCAAAAATGCCTTGACTCTTTCTGTTTTTGCTATGCTTATTCTATACATGCAGCACACAGACGAATCCCACACTTTTGTTTTGGAAATGTAACTGACGTTATCTCCTGTACAGTTCATTCACAGTTTTAAGTAAACAGGATTTACACAAATTTCCCAAACTGAATCATACACAGATGCAACTGACAAGCTGTATTAATCACTTCTTGGTGGTGGTTTTGTTTTGACGTGTGTTTTCTTTTTCTTTCTCCTGCGCTATTGTGGGGCTTGCTGCAGTAAAAAAAAAAAAAAAAAAAAAAAAAAAACACACACACATTTGAACAAAAAAGGTGCATTTGAATGGGATGAACGAAAAACACCTAGAGGAATTGTAATGGAGGTATTTAGGAATTTGAACGGTGGGAGGAATTAATGCTAATAATAATAATAATAATAATAATAATAATATTAATAAATTGGTACAAAATGTTCTCTTTAACTTTACATGTTATCTGTGCTTGAGTATGATGGGGGCTTGTTTTGGAGTATTTTCCAGACTACAGCACATTGCAGGGGTGTTCTTGTTTATACAGAGCTTTAAGACTTGATGTACTGCAGGCTCTGGAATTCTCCTAAAAGATAAACTGACTCTTCCCGGACTCGGCAGTCCTATTAAAAACCTATTAAAAATCAATAAAACATTTAGCCCTCTGGTTTATTATTTGTGTTCTAGGATTAGCATTCTTTACACCTACATTCCAAGCAATCGGTCTAGAAAAGAGAGTGCTTGCCAGCACATTAAGACAAGCTGTAATGTATGTATTCATAATGGGATCCTGGTCACTGCAAAGCAGAGCAGCCATTCCTAACTGTGAAAATAATACCAGGCATGGGGTAACTCTAAATGCTAAATATATTCAGGTTTTAAAGGCTGACATAATGCCCTAATATTTCAAGTTTATTTAATGACGACAAGCAAAACCCAGAGAGTAATTAATCACTGAGCAAGAATGTTGTCCTTGGATGGGGTGCGTCCTTTTTAACATCTCTGAGTCTCAGCATTAGGCATAGGTACACAATTACAGATATTGTAGCAGACAAGAAATATGCGTTCAACTCCATTTTTGTCATTCCTTGATATGACAATAGCCATTTTAAGGGTCTATAAGGTGACAGTTTTTTACTAGAGCTCTTACTTTTATAAAAGGTATCAAAAGGACAATTCCCATGAACAAACTGTTTATGTACATGTGTTTAAAATAATGTATGGTATGTTGAAATACTAAAGTATGATTCTCTAGGTCAAGTTCAGTTGTGGATATTATCTAAGAAAGATAAACCCTTTTGAAGCAGTAATTTTACCACTCAGACACAACCTTATAGAGTACATCTACCTTGGAGACCATTTGAAGTTGTGACATCATATATGCAGGTTGTTTGGACATTGCCTGCTTAATGTGTTAGTGACCTTTACATTGACCATGTATGGGTTCTATTGAGGGCAAGTGACATTTTAAGTTTCTGGGGGTATATACTGTAAACGTAATATTTGGTACACAGCTGCATGCTGTGATTTTATCAGTTCCATTACTGTTTCAGTGCTACATTGTTTTAACAACTGGCCATATCGATGATGCAGACCACATGCTTTGAGATCTGAGTGTCTTTACAGTTACAGCCTGTGCTGTCCAGTAAATAAGAAGCATTTCACTGCCACATTGTGTTAACCTCTGGCCATATCAATGATACTGACCTTTTCCTGTGTCTGTCTGTTTTACTTCATGATCACATTCCCCTTACATTCTGCTCCCAGGGATACTTTGATTTTGTTCACAAAGAAATGTACCTCAAATGTTTTGAAGCTATATTCTTGTTTTGTCATTTGCCATCCATCCTTAGAAAAATGTTAGACGCGCAATAAAAACATTAAATATAGCCAACATGACCAAACAGCAGAGTAATTTGGCATGACCATTTAAAAAAATATTAGAAAGTTACTCAGATTTTCCTGTATGCAGCATCCTCTTTTTATTAAAACTGTGCATAGCAGGCCTCTGATTGTTCTTTTTAAGTGAAGTGCACCTGCAGCCGTCTACCTTGACCTGTGTGTCCTTGTATTTAAAGGACAAGGGTCTATAAGGTGACAGTTTTGACTACAAGTGACGGCTGAAACAGAGATATTTACTATGGAGGTTGTTTTACCACCGTAGGATATATTTGAAGAAGTTAACTCGTCTGTTGACAGATTCTTTTATTTCTTTTTTCTCATGTGGATCGAATCCTGTGTTTGCCCACTTTTAGATCATTTTTCCCACTTTGCATTTTGTAATGATTGCCATTACATCAGACCTAAAAATGAACAAAACTGTGTTTCTACATAGGATTCAAGACAGTTCATTTCTACAGATATACTGTATGTACCATATACTAGTACTATTAAAGGGGAAACAACTTCCATAGTAAACACAGAGTTTCATTTTTGGCTGTTATTTGTAGGCATCTTATAAACCTTTATCCTTTATTAAGACCAAGAGCCATTGCACACATGCACACAATGTACTTTTATTTGGGTGCAATTCACTTCAGTAGGTCAGTGTGTGTTTTTAAATGAGCAAGGCAGTTCAATAATTTACTGTGCACCTATCAATGGCATGTAATGCTAACTAGAGTTTCGTGGCTGTTGACTTTCATTCAGTCTGTTTATCGTACTGTATAAAATGTAATGGACTGTTTGTTGAGCAAGGTGCATCTTGGGCTTGTTTCTCTGGGACTCTGTTACACAGACTTCGTTAAAAGGTCGTAATGAAGCTCACCCTTCAGATTTTGGGAGGTTTTGTTTTGCCACAGAAGGCTTCATCCAGCATTCTTTTTTTTAATGTGTCTTGTGTTAAGCTGTGCTGAGAGGAAAAGTGCGCTGGGCTTTGAGTTACAGTGCTGTTAAGATCCGTGTCTCTGCAAATCTGAATCCTGGAGTGGAATCAGGACAGGGTGAAACCAATAGCTTTCTCTGTCATAATCATTTGAATATGAAATGGGCTCAGGCTCTCACCCCTTGTTCTGCAATGTGTTTCCGTTTACAGTAAAACTTTGCTTTAAGGCCACCGCATAAAGTCATCTTCAGTATTCAGAAAAGATTGACTCTTTATTTTGGATATCCTGTTCAGTTGATTTGATTGTTCAATACCTTCAGAAACTTCAGTGGTCTAAAATGAAAAGTGATAACAACTGGAAAATTTATACTAAATCCCAGCTTAAAAAATATTAATCCTTTTTTTTTTCATGCTGTGGCTTTAAATCTGTTGATTTGTTTAGCAGGAGAAGAGTGGATGCAGGCTAGGAAATGTCTGTTTTTAGACTTTTATCCGCTTTATATAACTTGTTACAGTGTTCTACACTGTCTTATGACTGATCCCTTTGAATTATAAGTGACCGTTGCTGTTAAAGGTGGGAGACCTATTAAAAAATGTATTCAATCATGGAAGGGTGATTTGGTTTGGACTAACTGTCTGTGTGCATCTCTCCTTATAGGCTGTGACAGTACGGGACTCCATGGCAAAGTCCCTGTACAGTGCGCTGTTTGACTGGATTGTGTTCAGAATCAACCATGCGCTTCTCAATACCCGGGACCTGGAGGAGAACACAAAGGTAAGAGGGGAGCTGAACAAAGCCTAACACGGACATTGAGTTTCAATGTGAAGTATTGGATATACTGTTTGTTTGTTTCTTTGTTCTTTTTACTGCATTATAAATAGGGGCTTGAGGTTTTCGGGTTTTTATTTTTTGTCACTTGACGTCCCTTTTTAAACTTATTTTCAGCTGATTCTGTTTCCTAATTTAACTCAGAAAAAGCTGTTAATTGCAAAACAATATCACTTGTTTTTACCTTCATATCTTGGCAGAGCCTGATTTCTGTTTCGCTTAATTTTTATTTCAGACTGACAAATTACGTTAATTGCTCATCGCTGATCCTAATTGCATTTCATTCTTGCAGTCGCCAAGTTTATAGTTGTGCTTTTGTTATTTTCACTCGTTTAACAGAGTTATCCTGACAGATTTTCTTTTCAGCATAATATACCCCTGATACCAAGTCCATTTAAAATATCCTTGATTTTTGTTGCAAATAAAACATTATCTTAAACACTGTTTGTAATTAATTGTTTTCTCTTTATTGGGATGCAGAGACAGGTAAACAGCGACTAATTAACATATAAAGGAAGGTATAGATTTGGAAAATAAAAACTGAAAAGCCCTAATTATAATAAGTCAACCCGTTGCTGTTAAGGATTTGTCAAAACTCAGGTATGTCTTATCTTGTGTGAAGATGTCATCCCATGCTAGAAAGAATGCTCGGTCAGTCTCGGCTTACTGGAAGCAATGTGTGACAAAGAAGTGTCCGTCTTGCATACAAAATGCCATTTGCTCTTATAGGATTTTGGACATGGATACCCGATCTTTCACAAATTGCACTAAATGGGACCTTTTGTGACCGAAAGGGTATTTGGGATGTAAAATGTACGCTTTGTCACAAATCGACCCACTCCTCAGAGAGTACCTGTGCTGGCAGTCACCAGATAAACATTTAACTGGGTTTGCAAATGTTTTACATTTCCACCAGGACTATATCGTCTTTTGGGTGAAATGAAGAACACCCATTTAATCTGCATTGGTTGTCAATCAAGAGTGAAGAAGTGGCGATTTGGAGGCGGGGTGGAGGTTTGCCTTTTTGAAAAGAGCTGAGGGAGTGGGGTGATATACAGTACCAGCCGATTTGTGCATTTGAATGTGGCTTTCGTCCAAAAGAATGTGTGTCCAATAACAGTTCCTGTGTGTGTATAGTTGGGTCAAAAAATAGGTATTGTATAGTCATCTCATTTTGTTTTCACATACGTTTTTAACTGCATAGCCAGGTAATTCCTTTAACAAAAACATTCTGGTACCCTGAGGAGAGTGTTCCAACAGCTTTATATTAGTCTGTCACAGAAACTGACAGGCTATTACAGCCCAGGTGTACCAAACAGCTGATGCACTATGTCATTTATTTCTTCTTCTATTGGTCTATTTATCAATTCTAAACATGACGTCCATAACAGATGACTTCATTTTATCTGCTGCTGTTCTTTTATAGAAAATTAAGATAGAAGGGGACTGGTACAGACCAGCCAGATTTTAACAGCAGGCTGCTGGGCTTCTAATCCTTAGATCGGTTGTATATAATTTCTGCAGTTTAATTTGCAGAGTTTCTGGTCGACAGCTGGTGTGTATCTTTCTCTAGTTTTGCTTTATTAATTCTCGCTGCCAAATGTTAACATCCATAATGAAATAATTAAAAGCCTGGAAAGACCACAACTGTCAAAGATGTGACTGACTTTTCTTTTCTGTTACGAAAAGAAAGTTTGTGTCCCCAACAGAGGGGGAAAAAGTCAGCTACGTCCGTAGTTCTCCTTTCAACCTCCTCTTTGGTCTTTTTAGCTCCAGATGCAGACATTTGATGCCGTCATTGCATATTTGTACACTGGGATGAATTAGTCCATATCTAGCAAGGGAAACACCTACAAATGGGAGAGAATATTTTTGTAATGTTTTATTCCTGTTGTGGTGGTCGCTTTATGCCACTCTTGTTTCTTGTTAATGTTTGAGCTACAAATCATATCTAATAAAAGAGAACGAGAACCACATCATTAAAACCCTGACCAACTTGCCATAAGAATTGTTGTATTTTCTGTTGGATATAACCTTTGATTTGTATGACAGGGTAACTTGCCACTTCTTCCTTCTCCTTTTGAGGGGCCTTCTGTGAAACTTTCTACTCCCAACTACCGTCTAGCTAGAAGAACCCTAGGGAGTTGCTAGGTTAAAGATAATTAAAATGGTTTTCTACAAAATAAACCAAATTTAAGTAATTGTAGCTAACAAATTAATTGTATAAATCTTATGTGTTTTGTACTTCTATTAGCTAAATAGGTGTCAAATGTACAGTTTTGAAAGAGACGCATGTTATAGCACACATGTATATTTTAATATTATAATTATAAAAACAGGACATCTGGTTTGCATACAGATATGAAGGTACAGTATCTAGGAATATAAGGAGGTATAAAGTGCCCACAATCATACTGTATAGTAAATATAATGTTGGAACCTGGTAGAAATTGAAAATCAGTTGCTCTTAATTTTTTAATAATTTTTTTTACAGTCAAGACTATTGTTTTTCTGCTTACCCCGGTGATGTGGTGCAGTGGGCTTTACTCCTATAGCCCTGGCTACAATACAAGATATTGCAAGTGGCTGACAGTGTGTTAAATCTAGCCAGCAACGGGCAATACGTGGTGATTTTATAGATACTAAACTTTTTAAAACAATCAATCTCTCCCAATCTCTTTCCCAGATCCTGTCGATCGGAGTTCTTGACATCTTTGGATTTGAAGACTACGAGAACAACAGCTTTGAACAGTTTTGCATTAACTTTGCCAACGAGCGCCTACAGCACTACTTTAACCAGCACATCTTCAATCTAGAGCAGGTAGGGGCCTCTTTGTGCTTTGTAGAGATGTCAGAAGTTGCATTTGGGGGCTGATTCCTTGTGGTGGTCCTGCTACCTGTCTACCGGGGGGGGGGGGACGGGACGACGACGACATTGTAGTATGTTTATTTACAGCCTCAAATAAACATACTACAACCAATGAGCGACAGAACTGTTCTCAATGCAACATAAGAGAGACGCCATTCGTAAATGCCTGTCACCCTAATCTACCTGACTAGAAGGGGTCTCGGCGTGCCATCTCCCTGAATTTCTCTTGTGCACCAGTTCTCCAAGCCGCTGTGACAGCCTAGCTCTGGCTGCTTTTCACTGTGGCCGACCCCTCTCGCCTTGGGCATCAGAGTTGTCAAAGAGAGGAATGCTGTTCAGGGCTGTGTTTATGTGAGATGACATTCACAGTGATACTGTAATTGGTATATGCCAGAAGAATTACCTCTAATTGGATGATACTGAGCATCCACGAGTGGCTCTTTACTGGAGAAGCTGACTGAAGGAGTCAGTACGAGCCGTGACTTTTGATTCAGCAGGAGTGCTACTCATAATAATAGGAGGCAGAGAGAGCTAGAAAGGGATTTGTCATACAAAGAAAAACTAGCCGAGATTCTGCTCTTTGCTTTTTTTCATATTAAAATTGAACTAATTATTTTACCACCAAAACAAGATGTCTAGTTCCACTCGCCTATCGGACCTGCATATTCACTAGCTTGTTGAATTCAGAGACCGGTGTGCAAGGTTATTGAATAACAGAGTGCTGTTAATAGCTTTATACCGTATCTTCAGCTTCAGAAGCCTCTCAAATCACAATTGCTTACATATGTAACATTATGTAGACGATTTGAAAAATGCGTCAGATACATACATTTATGAGGTTCAACTTTTCTGAAGCAAGCCACTGATCAAAATAGCCTCTGATTAGATATTGCAGTTAATGTTCTCCATCTGTATAGGAGGCTGTGTGGTCCAGTGGTTAAAGAAAAGGGCTTGTAACCAGGCGGTCCCTGGTTCAAATCCCACCTCAGCCACTGACTCATTGTGTGACCCCGAGCAAGTCACTTAACCTCCTTGTGCTCTGTCTTTCGGGTGAGACGTAATTGTAAGTGACTCTGCAGCTGATGCATAGCTCACACACCCTAGTCTCTGTGTAAGTCGCCTTGGATAAAGGCGTCTGCTAAATAAACAAATAATAATAAACCATCCTCTCCTATATTTGTCATCTCACATAATTACAACTTTCTAACTAGAACAAAATTAGACCCTTTTATATAGTTATTCTTTCTGAACTACTATACAGTAAAGTTATTTTATGTAAACCAACTGTACAGCCAACTCTGCAGCTTTTTAATATTGAATGTGCACAGGTACAGTAGATGGTGCCATTCAGTGAAAAGGTTTCCCTAGAGCAGGTTCACCACTGCTCTGTTTCCACAAGGTCGACTATGACACACAGTGCAAATTAGGTCTCTAACGCCTGGCTTCACTAGTGTGTGTTGAGGCTGCTCTTTCCAGAGTGTTTGTGTGTCAGTGTCTGTGCGGAATGGCACTGTATTGATTTTAGTCTGAAACTCTGTGTGACAATCCTATTTGAGCCCGGAGGTGCGAGTGTAGAAAGGCTGGGCGTCAATGTGTTTACATGATCGCCAGAGAATTTTCCCCCATTTAATGGAAGAAGGACTTATTTTATTGTAAGATTTAAATTGAACGTTTCTAGTAGGAGGAGCCAACGGTTGAGTTGAAAGTTCACGGCAATACATGACTCCAAACAAAACCATAATGAAGCCATGGAAGGATCTGGGAGGAGATTGGGATCTGTAGTGCAGGTAGAACTAATAGCTGAAAGGTTAAAACCTCGCATGACTTTCTGGAATGAGAAAATCAAAGAAATGGATATTCCTTAATTTATTTAATTTCTCTATTTCAATGCCCAGCACCTGTTTCACCTTTTTGTATTGGCCAATTTGAATCAAGACTTTACAGCACATCAACTAGTATGTTTTGGTTTTATCGCTGAAGTTTAATCATAAAACGACATTTTAAAAATCTGTATTAAACAGAAAACATGATAGTTCTGTCATTGATGTTTTTTTTTGTTACTTAGAAGCACCATTATCTTCTAGTTAGTTAGCTAGTTTTACAGCTCTAAAAAGAATAAATGGTGCGATTGCAAACATCATCAGCTGTAACTGTTTAGTGTCAGTTAGTTGTCTCTCCGGTATTTCCAGCATGTCTCCTGCATCAAGTCTTTGATTTCCAATAATGCAGACCAACATTAATCTGCACCAAACTGTGAAGCTTTACAGATCAGTAATATGTTGCTGCTCCTGCGTGTGGGACTAAGTGCCGGTTTACACAACTATATCAACAAGTGTAGGGTGTTTTAATTCTGTAGTACATCGGATTGTGAGGGTTATCCTGTCTCTTGGAGAAGATTAGTTAAGACACGGGGTGTTGCTTTGGTTCAAGTGAAGGGTGAATAGAGAAGAGTGATAGTGGTATTAAAAGTTATGACATCGAAAAGGATCCTGTGTTGCTGGCAAGCCGATCACACATCAGCATTCTGAGCTGGACCGGGTTCAGCTACGTTCGGCATGTGTGGCATATGCAGCTCATAAATTAACAGGGCTAAACTAGTTTTTGGAAAATCCTCACACTTCACACGCTTATTAGACTATAATGGTATTATCATTCACCATTTATGGAGATCTTGTAAATGTGTATGTGGTATCAGGAGGTTACTGAGATTTGTTCACTTTGCTGGCCAGTTTCTGACAGATTTAAAGAGACTAGAATAGAACTGAATGTCGTCATTATAGGAAAGACTGGTAGCCTGTTGATGTTGGTCCAGTTTTGTGAAGTCTGGCCTGAGGTCAGCAGTATTAATGTGGTGCAACACTTGCTTATGGGAGTAACGATAAACACAAACAAACATTCACTCCCTGTCCTTGGAGGTATTTCTTTGTCCTTGGACATAATTATTTTATTTAGTAAAATAATCAGGTGTTTTAAGTTGCAGATATTTTTAAAAGGTTGTAAAATATATCAACAGTTATTTATTGGGCAGCAGTGTGAAGTAGTGGTTAGGGCTTTGGACTCTTGACCGGAGGGTTGTGGGTTCAATCCCAGGTGGAGGACACTGCTGCTGTACCCTTGAGCAAGGTACTTTACCTAGATTGCATCAGTAAAAACCCAACTGTATAAATGGGTAATTGTATGTAAAAATAATGTGATATCTTGTAACAATTGCAAGTCGCCCTGGATAAGGGCGTCTGCTAAGAAAGAAAAAAAATAAATAAATAATTAAACCATGTTAGGTTAATGATGTCCCTTTACCTTTCTATGAGGTTTGGAAACCTTCTGAGTGGCTCTGACTGCAATTTCCCAAATACACAAGTCATGTTGTGTCTTGTAAGATGCCTTCACCTCAGGAGCTGCTGTGCAATCCTAGTTGTCTTCCATAGATAGGCAGGCAACTAGAACAGAAAAAGCAGTTCATTAACTCCTTGTCAAAGCAACGTAATACACTTAAATAGTAAGAATGGTTGCAAACATCATGCAAAGGGAACAGTGAAGTTCGATATTAGAAGGAGGTGGTTACCTGGGGTTCTCGTTGTTTTTGTTGTTTATTATGGGGTAGTTTTGGTGGGTGACCCATGTGCACATTTGTTTAATTCCAAAGACAGCCTCATCCCCATTCTGAAGCAATGTTTCACAGGATAACATCCAAACAGGCCAAAACCACAGACTCACACAAACCAACCATGTTTGGTTTTGTTTTATTATTTTTCTGTGTGTTGGCATTCGCATTGCAGGAAATATTAAACCACGCTATGAATGAGATGTCAAAAATGTCTTATCAAGGCTATACTTAGCAGAAAAAAACCCGAAAGAAAACAAACACAACACAATTTGGGTATTGTTTCTTCATTGCTTTAAATTCAATAGTGGTAAAAAAATGGTAAATTTTAGAAATTAAAAAACAAAATCTTTCAGACATTGAGAGACTTTTGGTCAAAACTTTTCGTACAGAATTTACTTCTGGTATTTCAAAATTAAAATGTACCAAAACCCCCAAAAAACCATACTGAAGCTATGAAGACACTAGCTCGGGGAACCTCAATTCTGTTTCTTGATAAGGTTAGCTTTGCATAACTTGAGATGCCGCGGAGATTTATTTCCTATAAAGTACCAGTAAGCTAACACTTTGAATTAAAGGTTCAATGAATTTCTTTATTTATTCCTAATTCTGTTTAATATTGGATAGTAAAAAATGCATTACAAATAGCAGACAGTGGGGTGAATTACGATGATTTAAACTGTGTCAAGTGTACACTTAAAATCATTTCAAATATGATATTTAGTGTGTTCCTTCCAAAATTTCAGGGAGTACTTTTTGTTTGTATGTTGATTGAAATGCTGGTGAAAGAATGAATCAGGAATTCAAGTCTACACTTTCTCTACACTGCAGTAGGCGTTTACATTAGCAGTTCCTCTTTGTTGGCTGTGGTATTAAGATCAGTTGAACCAACCCCATTGGTTTACTTTCCGAGTTAAAGCTTGAAGAAAGTCGGTGAAGTTTATTCATGTCGATTCCCAGTGAGACTGGGGAGTGAAGTGGCACCCAATGGTAAAATACCAATTTAAACATTTTAGCTTACATTACTTCAAAGGAAACCTTACAACCCAAACATTAACATCACCCAGTTGACTTATTTCTGTGTTAATTTAGCAATCACATGCCCTATTAGGTGAAGCGCTCTCATTTTTTATTAAACATCTGCATCCTTTTATATTTGGGATTGGAAATAAAAAGACGAACATATTTGTCCAGCTGAGTTTTCTTTTTTTTTTTTTTTTTAAATGCTATTGATTTTATTAAATTCTGGCGGGATTATTTATCCTGCTTTGTTCCATTTCTTTTTTTCCCAGCAATTCCAGGAAATACACAAAAAAAAAAGCCATGGAAATGTTAAGAATGCCTTTCATAATATTACACCTCCGAGGATACGCACGGCTAGAAGAAAGGTTGCTTCAGCTGAATATGAAAAACACATTACTAGGCTGTTGTCATGGACAGCTTCCAAAGACACTGGTCCTGATTTAGAAAACCCTTCAGGAACAGGGCTGGGTTTTTGAAGTGAAGTTATACTTCACAGTTATTGTTTTTCCCCCAATTAGGTTTGCATGGCATGTGCAGCAAGCAAGCTTCCAGAGGCTTCGTTTTGACAAAGGAACCAATTACTTACAGAGCTCACTGACCTATGCAGTCTATAATATCCAACTCTTCTGTAATGCGCCCTCCAAACAGAGGCTTACATTTAAAGAAGCTCGGAATCGCGGTTTCAATTGTATGAATAAAGCGCTTTTTTCCTGAAAATGAGTTTCGGCTCAGGGAGTCTTATCCTATATATTTAATAATGTTTTGGTTTACTAACTATGTATGTATACAAAACCTGTAAATACCTGAATATGAAGTCAAGAAGACAAATGTTTTTGCCTCTTTCAGTCTTCTAATTGTATCTCCTATTGTATGAATGGGTGTTTATGGATATGGATGAATTAAGAATTACAGTGATTTCCAAACTGCCTGTACACCACGGCAGGTGTTTACATTAGCAATTTGTCCAAATGTTATTAACGAGGGAAGTAATTCAATGTTTCTGAATAAAAAAATAAAACAAAAGATTAGTTCCAAGGCTACAGTTTGCTGTCCTGCAAAAATTATTTGACTTATGTATTCAGTCTAGCTGCAAAATCCTGAAAGCTGCCTAATGCGCTCTGCTGGAAAAGAACGCTTTTATATATACAGCATGTACAGTGTATACAGTGCTTTCACAACAGGTTTGATTTGGATATAACTGAGCTAGCAGGTGGCATTCTTAACCTCCCTCTGCTGCAGGTAGAAGTGGCAGAAACCTGCCTGCTTAATTCAGAGTGACTGATTGACAAGAAGGACGTCTGTGTGCTTGAAGATGAAACTGCCATTTCAAACCACTCCGAGCAGCATGATGCCTAGACAGAGAAATAACCAACAATTAACCCCTATTGCAATCACAGACCATGATCAACTTCAAATGCTTTTTACTCGGTTTCAAAATAATGAGGGATTATCAAGAACTTACGTTGGCTTTAATTAAAACTTTGTCCCTCTCTCCCATGCAATGGAGTGATATTAAACATGAACGCGCAAGTGCTTATCGCTACATCTGAGAATAAGGGATAAGCATTTTGTTATTAAAGGATTAATTAAAGTTCATATTTGCTGTGTTTTTTTTTTCCCTCTCCCATTCCCTTATTGAAATAGACACTTTGTGGTTAGTCTGTGTCTTGGAGACAAGTCTCATACAGCAAGTCCTCCATGTTAATGTGGAAATGGAAAGTAACTCCTGTCTGGTATGTTGTCCCCTACAGGAAGAGTATCGCTGTGAAGGTATCAGCTGGCGCAATATTGACTACATTGACAACACTGGCTGCATCAACCTCATCAGTAAGAAGCCAACTGCATTGTTCCACTTACTGGACGAAGAGTGCAAGTGAGTATGAATGAAGGACTGGAGACCATTAAACATGCAGAGTGTAAATGTTTCAAACGAACCGTTTTATATTAACCATGCTGAAATCTGAACTTGAGTGGGGAGAGATGTTTTACAGTGCTTTGTATTTAATAATGGTAGTCCACTAATTTTGGTCAATAGCTGAGCAACCAAGCCCCTAAATTGAGTATTACCATATGCAGTATATCAAAATGTGCTATATGGGGGAAGAAGAAGAAAAAACAATATATAGTGGAAAGGAAATCTCTATTTTTTCCACCTGCAGGTTTTGCCATATCCAGAATTGAGTGAGCTTTTTAATGAAGCGCTCAGAGTTTACAATGTTATTGATAGGCGGTAGCTAGTGCAGAACTGTTCTGTTGTGGTTTTTTAAAAGCTGCCACAACAAAGAGAGCTTCAGGGTTGAAAGAATATCTGTACGAAAGCGAAGTGCCATCAGCAGAGTTGATTTTTCAGAGCAGTCGGGGAATTGTGCTTGGAATTGTAGTTTGTTATGGATTCAATCAGAAAATACAGTTTTCAAATCCTTCTTTCCCTGTTCTGTGGTGACTTGTTATTTCCAGAGGGGCAGTATTTATGTGTTTTCAATTGAGGGCCTGAGTAGTTTTCGTTTTTAACCTTTTGAATCCACGTACACTGGCTGGTCTGAAATGTACAATAAAGAGGAAATGTGAATCAGTTTGTTCTGTTTAAGGAACACTTAAAACTAGTTTGCTTATATAATCAATAACGTACTGTTCAGAGTAAGTCATTACCTTGGTCAATTGATCCCATTTCCTTTTGTGCTCAGAATTTAGATTTTAGAATGGCAGGCTTTATGAAAGATTTAGTGCTCTTTTTTTTTTTTTTTTTTAATTAATTTTAATTAATAGTGAAACAGTGCATGCACACACTGGGTGTTTCACTAAAAAGGCATATTTATTTGGATGATTACTAGAAGTATGAGCAATCACATTGATGTCATCTTTAGTCTTGCACACCAGTGTGTATCATGCAAGAAATAATAAAAAAAGTTCAATAACTGACCTTATGTTGACACTGTTCTTAGCCTTCCTGTACTTTTTAAAATGAATTAAGTTTATTGTTAACAGTTTTAATTAATCTATAACTGTAAACACGCAATCATATGACTCTCAGTAGCACTGGAAGAAAATTGCAAGTGCTTGTATAGTACGCTTGGAAGAAGGCATATATGTAAAAATACCATTTTCATGATGTCAAAATAAACTTGGCTACGGATATTTCTCTGATACACACTAGAGGTACCAAAAAAGTCCAATGTAAATATAGTCTAGGTTTTTTGCTCTGAATTTTTTTTTTTTTAATCTTTAGAGCAACTTGGTACTGGTAAGAATTCTCACCAGAATTTTTATGACAAACTAAGATACAAAGTGATTCAAACAAGAAGAATACATTAGTTAAAATAACTGTGATTAAGATGAAGATAAATGACATGCAACTTTTAAATTGAGAAAGAGGCTGTTTATCTTTTGTCAAATCTCGTTGTTTTGGTGTAACACATCCATAATAAGTTTTATTTTCTTTGCGTGTTCACTCGCTTGGTACCTGTGTAGCAGACAAAGACCCAGAGCTACTGTATGTTTCTGTTTAGTACTACACAATTATTTCAGTCATGTTGTGGGATCGATCACCTTTATGTCTGTGTGCTACCTGCCAAGTTCACTTGTGTTTTGTTAATGTGTTTTCCTCAGTCGTTTTCTATTATTGTAGAGTTAACAGAACAGTAAACTATAGAAGCACCTTGTAAAAATTACACCAAAGAATTTCACTTTGCTGTCAAATTGGACATGATTGTGGGGCACTGCAAAAATAAGAGAGAGCAAAGGATGTTGCTGTATACTGTAACTCATGAAAGCTGGGGAATGTGATTTTTCAAGTACACCTTTAAGATATTATCACTGACGTATGCTGGAGCAGATTCAATCAGAAACACGTGCTCCCTCTACAAACGTTACTTTTTATGTCGACGTAGTTCAGCAGAAAGACCCACTACGATGCAGAAGGCCTTTACAAATAGATCCTATGAAATCACAGCTAGTGCAGAAGAACTTATTTTTTGTAACTGGAGAGCAGCTCCTGGCTATGAACTCATGAGCTGATTTTCAGTTCTAGTTGCCATCCATAGACATATCTAAGGTAGGCTAGGTAAGCCACAGTGTCTTTGTATTAGTAAGCGCCAGCATCATTAACTGTGCAAAACAGCATCATTAACTGTGCAAAAAATAACATTTGTTTAAGTTGAAATACATTTGAGTAAATGTACTTTAAATTCACGCTTGAAACAACCCCCAATGTATTCATATTAAACTGTGATACTCTGTGTAGGAATTGCACGGGCTTTCAGCCAAACAGTTCCAGAATCTTATACCAAGAGACGATACATATTAACTTGTATTAAAAAGCCATTGATTTATTTTATTCGCAGTTGCCGAAAAGAAATAGAAGCTAGTGTGAAAGAAACATATTGCCGGCCTCAGGCCACCTAAAGCTAATAATGTCTCTTATTTTATTTATTTGTCCCCCCCCCCCCTCCCCCCCCCCCTTAGTTTCCCACAAGCTTCGAACCAGACCCTCTTGGACAAGTTCAAGCGGCAGCATGAGGGAAACAGTTACATCGAGTTCCCTGCTGTTATGGAGCCAGCGTTTATCATCAGGCACTACGCCGGCAAGGTCAAATACGGAGTGAAGGTCAGTAGCTGCACCTTGATCTGTTCCAAGAAAGGCTTGATTAATAGGGGTGGATGTGGCGCAGCGAGCTTTGCCATGGTGTTTACCACTGAAGGCCTCGTTGAGAACTAGTGGTGGTCTCATCCAAAATCATAGTGAGCATTAGTCCATATAATGTAACAACCACTGCACAATCTTGGTACAACGTGTCAGTCTGTGCTTGAAAGAGGCCCAGGACTGAATGTCAAGGGGTGTTCCGGTCTTTTAGATGCACAATGTAGAAGACTAAATTAAACAGTACAGTGTTACACCTCTTTTATATTTACCTTTTATTATTAAAGTACATTTGTACATTTTAGGCCAGGCCTATGTCATGATCATTACTTTCGTAAACACCACGATGTTAGTGAATCACATGTGAAACCTGCTCCTATATATGTCTGAAAGTTACAGGTTGCTTGTCAAAGATACAAGGATCTGTCACTATAAGGAAAGGGCTTGTCTTCTTTTTCCTCCATTCCTAACCCGGTTCGCGCGTGCCGTCTGTGCAGGATTTCAGGGAGAAGAACACAGATCACATGAGGCCTGACATCATTGCCCTTCTGAAAAGCAGCAAGAACTCCTTCATCTGTGGCCTGATCGGGATTGATCCTGTGGCTACCTTCCGCTGGGCTGTGCTGCGCTCCTATTTCAGAGCAGTGGTGGGCTTCAGGGAGGCGGGCAAGCGATACGCTGAGAAGAAAACGGGTGAGTGAGGCCATAGCCTTCGCCCAGCACCCCGCTCACACACACACACGCACACACACACACACGTGTGCAGGTGGACACGCAAACATGCACGCAGCCACACGCAAATATACAGTGGAAGTCCACTCATTTCTGTGGGACGTACTCCAGACCTGCAGGCTCGTTCATTTTGTATCGTATTGTAACATATCATATATAGTAAGCTTTTTAATCCCCCTCAGAAGTGCCTTTTATTTCTTCACAGGGCAGAATACTATACACACCATAAAATAATACAAAGATGTTGCTGGTTCAGATAACATTGAGGTTCTTTCCTATTATATTCATTTCTGTGAGACAACTTGCAACCACTGGAAAAGATTTTGCATCACGTTCTTACCTTCATCTGTTTGGAGGGGGGCGGCTGCCTGAAGGAAATGAGATAAAATGTTCTGGAAGAAAATAATGAACACAAGAACGTTATGTAAAATCTTACAATTAAATTAGATACCGTAATAAGATACATGCGTACATACATCATTTCATCTACATTTGGGACAGTTGCTTTTAGACTACCAGCAAAACGCCAGTCTCCCAGGAGAGATTTCATTTCAGCAGCACGGTTATCTCCTGTAAGCAGCAGAAACGCTGCTGTACTCTTTAACCCCTCCCAGGGCAGTGTGTCTAAAGGAAGCAGTTGTAACCGGGCATCATCATGCTGTGGCGGCTGGCATTCTGTCTGTTGTGCTTCGTAGAGCCTCCCTGTGCATAGTGAGTGAGTGAGTGAGGCACTGAACAAACCCGGTCACTGGTCACTGCACACCCATGGAACAGCCACCTCAAATTCACAAGGCATCATTGTAATGCTACTTTATTTATTTAAAATCAATAGGAAATATACAGTACTCTGGCCCTAGTAGTTGTATGAAATACCACCTAGCACAAATGTGAATTTCTTCCACCCAATGGGGGGGAATATTAATGGTTACACTCTGGTGTGCCAGCTGTACTTGGAGATTAGATACGTCTGAGAATTTAGGCTGCATGCTGTACATCTGAGTTTAAGGTCACCAGGATAGGGTGACTGAAACAGAAAATGATACACAAAGTGATTCTAAACCACATCAGTTAAGATAACACTGATATTTCAGATCTGTACCTAGCTGCTCCTTTAACCAAGAGTAGACCAACACCCTTGTACCTAATCTCCAGACACCAATCAGAAGTTAACCTTCAACTCTAAATAAGCAATACGTGGCCTCTGTTGTTGGCAGGCCTTAAATGGAGAAATGATCTGCATGGACATAAAAAAGGTCCACGTTGTCTGTCGATTTTGTGTAAGAGTAGCGCTCCATTCCCTGGGTACCTGGCGCAGTGAATCAGTAACCAGCTGGTGTCTTGGACATGCTTATTGCCTGCAGTAATTGTAGTTTGTAGCTCCTGCGGCTTTGGCTCTGAGTAGATATCAATCTGTTCTCAACTCTTCTAACTCCTCAGTAGCGATCAGCAATATCTTCAACAAGTTTAGTCGTCAGTTACTCTGGAGAAAAAAGAACAAAAATGCATTTAGCTGAATTGGTTTTATAAGGGTCTGTCTTTATTTTTAAATACAGCTGGCCTATCAAAGGAACTTGATTTTTAGCATACATGCAACTCTTTATAGCATACAAGTGCTTTGACCTTGCATACTGGAATTAGTGAAGATCTTGGTTTAAGTGCTCCGAGTGTGTTTCTTTGTGCAGTAAAGGCGGTAGTGGAGGTCCCATTGCTCTGCCATTCCAGAGCAATTGGGGAAGAGTCGGGGACAATGCTGTGCTGTCACCAGCCCATGTTCCCAAGCTGATGTACATTCTGATATAATTGTGAGTAAGGGCGTAGCAGTCGTCCGCTCAATCATGCACCTCAAGCAATAGGGGTAGCAGTTTACCTCCAATGTGAAAGAAAGCTAACCTGAGAACCCTTTGTCTGATTAAACCAAAAACTTTTTTGTTTTTAAATGGTAACATGGAGTGAGCTATTCAAAGAAGAAATGTTAATTACAAGTATTGCTTCCACTTTAAAGTTGTATTGTTTGTACAGTGGTACATGTGATCTAAATCGCAGCGGATCTAAATACTGCCACTGTTTTAAATTATTAATGACATGCACTGTTGGACGTTTGATTTTCAATCCTTGGTTCTTTAATAAATATCTTCAATAATTATTTAAACTATGGCGGTATTTAGGTGATTGAGTGTTTTAAGTTATGGATGCAATTCTGTAAGTGTGATCATACGTTCCTTGCGCTATATCAGTTTTATTATGGATGGAGTAGATTTATTTAATGTTTCTGTGGATTTAGTTTCCTGCTTTTAGCTCAGCTGCTGCCAAGGGGAAAGAAAACATATTGGGAGAGGGGCTTCCTTTGCCCTGCCCTTTTGTCTATTTTTCAGTTTTATTATAAAGGATCAAGGAGACTATTTCATAGCCTGCTTACTCACTTACTTGCTATGTTTCCTGTTGGAGCACAGTCCTGCTTCCTAGGACTCCATAGAACAAAGCACAACTAGAATAGGAGGCCAGTGACACTGCGCCTACACACACGTATCATAAACATGTGCTGCTGGTTTCACAGACCCTGATTAGCACTAACTGTGGATAACCTAATGTTACTTTAGATAAGGTAGTGCAAGATTTGTGCCAAGTCTGTGAAACCAGCTGTTTTTTTTTTTTTTTTTTTTAATATGTAAAACATGATAATTTGAAGCTCATTATAAAATGAGGGTACTGGATACAATCGGCACACTCCTATCCTGACCTGAACACCCCTTTCCATTCAGTCCTGGGCCTCTGTCAAGCAGAGACTGCAAGTTCTTCTGAATTGTGCCTGTTGTACTTTTGCAAATTACACTAATGTCCATTGGGGTGTTAGGTTGAGACTACCAAATTCATTTCACATGCGCTGGACTCAAACCCGGGCCTCCAAAGGCTAGTGGATTGGTCTGCAGTGCCCCTAGACCCCAATATAGTAACTGTAAATGATAAAAGCACATGCGTAACAAACAATAGTATTTACAGGGCAGGTTTGATTTTAGTAACAAGTTTAGAATACAGTTATTGTACTTGGTGTTTTTATTGTAGAAACCACTGAAAACTATGTTTTGTAGATTATTTCCCCGGTTGCCAAATTTAAATAAAAGCAAAACAAAAATGTGATTCTTGACTCCAGAGACTTGAGGACCTTGCTTTACAGTAGCTGGCCAAACAGCTGTCAAGCAAAAATAGCTTTTGGTCAATAACATTGAAAATGAATCTGCCTTCTGTATATTCAATTACCAGTGCACTGAAATACAAAGCCTGCCCTCACAACTAGAAATGGGACACTCTTCTTAGCTGACATTGTTCTTCAGTCTGTTTGTTTTTTTGTTTTTGTATTAAGACTCCGTTTAGTTGATGTAACAGATTTTAACCATTTTGAAAGACATTGTGGTTTGGCTAATTTTAAAAAACGGAATGAAGGCAGAATTCTATTTTGAATGGTTTAACTATTTGCCGTAAGATATATTATAATTTCTTGGTCAAGAATTTGAATTACTTATCAAATAGTAAGGTTATAAATGTAAAAATGTGCATGGCATATGAAATACACTTTAAGGCCATATTATGGGTACTGTTGCTCTATACATTATAGATTCATATTAAAACCGAATCAGCTTAGTATGACAAAGCGTCATATATTTGCTGCAAATGTGACACTTTTTACATTTTCTAGACACCTGGCAGATAGTTCTCTAGTAGAGCTCTCTCCTATCCCTCTCCTATATAATCTTTCTCTTGTCTTCTCTCTCTTTTTTTTCTTATTTTATTTTTTTATTTTGCTTCCCAAGGGCATGATGATGCAGTACCGTGTGCGGTTTTGAAAAGTGTGGATAGTTTTAGCTTTCTGCATCACCCAGTCCATCAGAGAAGCTTAGAGATTCTGCAGAGATGCAAGGAGGAGAAGTACAGTAAGGCTGCAATCCTGCAATCCTCTCTCCTCACTACACTTACCCAGCCGGACATGGGAACCAACACCATTCGCACTGCCTGTCCTTTCAAATTCCCAGCTGAAGAAACTCAAATTAAAAGCAGTCTGCAAGGTTGATTTTAATTTGGATTACAATTTAAAAAGATAAATACAAATTGAAATACATAACAAAGTACTATGGACCACATAGTATAGTTGAATTAAATTGTATTATTTTAGCTCATCTAAAACATTTCCAAAGTGCTGTACCTACACGTATGAACCATTGCAGTTCGAATGCGCTTGTGTTTCTGATGTAGGAAGATGCTGCATATGTTTTTCCTTGGTTAAAATGCTGTTCTTATATTTGATTATATTTATGGCCATGCCTGAAGGATTAGCATTAATCTACCACAATTACTATGTAGGTTATAAATTCATCTGCCAGTATCCAGGTTCACTGTAGCCAGTGGCATGAATGCATAAAAGTATATTGATTTTAAATTTACATAGTACCACTGTGACGTAATAGAAAAGATTTTCTGCTTCATCCAATTGCTGTGGAATGGTCGATGTCTGCAAGTTGCCCATAATGGAAAATACTGGCCAAAAAAAAGAATACAATATATATATTTTTAAATACAAAAAGTCTTGGGAAAAAAAAAAAAAAAAAACACGAACGCAAGCCTGGGCACAGGAAATCCATTCAGCATCTTTTGACAAGCCAGGTGAATTGAAACTCTGCTGGTAAAGTGAATCCGAATGCAGTTGGTCTCCACTTCCATTCATGCGCTCCTATGTTTGTTACTCAATAACCCGTTCTGCATGAGAAGCGGGCTCCTCTGTCCGTTTTTTTTTTTTTTAATATATATATATATATGTATATATATAACTAATACTGGCCATTGATGCCAGCCTCTGCACAGTGTGTCTGGAAGCATGGACAGTAACACCACTCGGGCTGTGTCATGGAATGTACCACCACTGGATTAATTACTGAACCCAACGTCTAAACCCATCCTAGTACCCTTCTTCCATTGTGAGTGTGGAGGAGGTCTCCCTTGGCACAGGCTGGTATGCCCATTCCGATGGGTTTTACTCTGATCTGAGGTTACAGGTGAGGGGTTCACAGGACAGAGCACCTAATGGTAATGTATGGAGAGCTCAGTAGAGCCACCGGTGGTGTACACAGCCACCCCACCACTACCTCCACGTATCATTTTTGAATGTTCACAAACCCAAGTCAGCACTAATCTTGGACTACTCAATTATAACTTAGGTGGGGTAGTTCAAGAATAGAGCAAACCGGGGTCTATGAAACTCACTGTATTTTTTTTATGATTAACATACTGTAATGCACGGGTTCCCAAACTGGGGCCCGGGGGACCCCTGGGGAGCCACAGGATGGTTTCAGAGGGGCCATAACACATACACATTTATTTTTCTCCCAAATTACCCTGACAAAGCAGTGTTCCCCAGAAATGTATCATTTTGTTGTATAAATCATTTTTTTCCTCCAGGTTAAACATCTGCTATTGTTTCAATGTGTAAAAAACAAACTAAACAGTGTATTTTTATTTTATTTTAAGTGACACCACTAGCACAACAAGGTACAACCAATGCACTTGCATCAACATTTTATGTCCCTGCATTGTACTTTTCAGTGTATGACTATTTATAATAAATATTGCGCTAGTTGGTAAGGAATGAAGAGAACTTCCAGAAAATAGATTGTACTATTGAGAGAGTCCAGGATCATTTAGAATCAGCATACAGACATAACATATTATATAGTGACTATAAAGCAATACAGTCTAAACAAAAAACAGATCAAAATTCACTACAATAAAGTAGCTGTAACTAACACATTAATTCCAAAGATCTCTCCTGTCGTGCACCTCTCAAATGTGCATTTTAATAGAAACCTGTGTTTGTGTTGTATTTTCATTTTAAAACATGATGATCTGGTACTACACTTGGTTAAAGAAACTGTCTGGAAGTCTGTGACTGTTTCACTTCCTAGGCCATTTCACCTCCTTGTCAAAGCATGTCAGTCAATAGAGGAAGCAGCTGGTTGGTTAATGCCTGTAAAGAAGGCGTTGAAAGGGTGGACCAACTTCCAGGTGAAATAATCAAGGAAGTGCAATGCAATCTAAAAGCATGGCTTGCAAACAGAAGTATTTAACCAAGTGTAAATTAATACCAGATATCATGTTTTAAAATGAAGAAAAGCATTGCTATGTAACTGCACATTGGAGACTCAAAAGTATATTCTGTAAGTGCAATAGATTTGTGGGATTCTTGGTTATAGCCGCTTGAATTGGATTGTAATGTGCAAATAATAGTGAGTACAGAATGATGTGCACTGATAAAAGGTTGATTATGTACTCTTTTGTCATGACTAAAAAAGAAGCGCTAAATTCAATCTGGATTACTGAAGTCGGTGTATGAGGGATGTAAGTAAATGAGCAGGGATAATTGCACATGAAATGCTCCCTTTCTATTCCTTCAATAATTTCTAATATTGCGAGAGCTTTTACAGATTTTGGTTGTATATATGTAAAGTGGCTTGCACATGATGTCCTTTGTTTGCCTTTGAGTTGCAAACTGCTTTGCTTTGATTTGGAAATTTGATCACAATAATAAATCACTTTGCTGAAGGAATAGCTGTTTGGCTTACATCTCGTCACTTTTAAAACTCCAGACTTGGCAAATCAAATTTTGAGTGTGTTCCAATAATTCAAAACAGTGCTGCAGTGCTGTAATTACAGTGATTTATAAAATATTTCCGCAATTAAGAAAGCTAAATTGTCTTGATGCCGTTCTCATGAAATCACACCCAAATGATCAGTCAAGCAGTGTGGCACTTGTTAACTAATTCTGATACAGGCCACATTGCTGGGAAATTGGTGCAGTACATTCATTCGTGATTTAAAATGATTAAAAAAGCGAATTTCTGGCCTGGAATTGGGATCCCTCCATACTAACCGAAGTCTGTGATATTCTAAAGAGAGAGAGAGAGAGGGGAGGGGAGAGGAATATATCTTTAAACCTCCTGTCTATTGATTTAAATTCACCCCTTAGACTTGAATCAGGATTTTGGGGAAAAACAAAAAAAAGTATTTGATTTGTCCTGTACCCCACCTAAGAAGGTAGATTTAATGAGATCATTTTTTAGAATTGGGGAAACGCCCTGGATTTCATCAACCATCTATTTGTAGTGGCAACCATGGAAAGGTGGTTCATGCAATCACGAACAATTCCCCAGTGCAGAAAAATAATATTATATAAGCCAGCTGTGGATGGTCAAATCGACCCCTAAGCCTGGAAAGTACCAAAGAGAAACTTGGTATGGGCCTGACATTCCATGAATAATATATTCCTTTTATTGTTTAGATTGACTTTTCATTACTTTGAAAGTACATCTAGTAAACTAGATTATAACTATTAATTACCCCCTGGATGTAAGAAATACCACATCGAATTGTGTGTCATTTCTTAGTGTCACTGGGTTAGGTCACACTCCAGTGTACCAGGTGCATTTCAGGTTAGTCACCAGGTAGTGATGGCTGCAATAGAAAATAATACAAAGTCAATCTACACAATAAGAAGAATACTGTACGTATGCAGTATTTCACACCCATGGCAACTTGCTGAAGTGAATCTCTGGTTTGATGAAGATGGGTCTTGATTTCGTCTTGGTGTCTGCTCCTGTGGTATTTACAAATGTTTTCATTAATGATTGAGCGTAATGTCTTTTAAAACATGAAATCATCAGGAAAGGAGATGGGGTTCGTAAAACAACTTCAGAATAGCCCTATAAGCTGCCATGCTGGTCATTGCTTGGATATTTAGCAGTAAGAACTAAACATGTTATTGGAATTTGTAGAGAGTATGGAGGAATCCTCTCCGGGACGAGACTGGATTACATTAACACAACTATTTGCCTTTTTGTTTTGCCTGCTCAGTTGGTGTTTATTTGTGTGTGTGTGTTTTTTGTCTTTCTTTCTCACAGTCTCATCAATAAAATCTGAGATATTAGCGAATGCCAGTTGTTGTTGCTGTTTCCCCAAAATTGGATAATAATGCGTTTTACTCATTTGAAAGTCTCAAGGCAAAATCTGGCCACCAGTTGAGTAACCAAAATGAACCATGTGTAAAATTTAAACCAAATAAAAATGTTTTGGTATACAGATTACATGACTGGCATTCCTGCTTACGAAGGGATGGCGTATTGCATTCCCGTGTTCCATGCTCTAACCACTTTGCTTTCTCATTAGGTATAACACGGAAAAGTCCCAGAACACCTCTGTCAGACTTGCAGGGTGCTAATACCATCAATGAGAAGACACAGCGGTAAGCTAACTCTACTGTGATAACATTGATTTCCACGGCTTCACTTTACATGTTATGGTTGTGTTGACCAACTACTGTTTAAAATTGTAAATGGACAATTAATCGGTATCAATGCGAATACCTCACGAGTATAGTGATGTACAATATGGGTGGGTGTGATGTGTTGTGACATAGTTGGGGTTTCTGCTGCGATGGCATCAACTCGCCACTCTTACAAGACTGCTTTTGTTTGGTAAAGCCATTGTGTTAAAAAGCTGGTTAATGTGATTTTGTTAGCACGTTTTTTCTTGGCTACGAAGTGACCACTAAGCCCTTGGCAGCTGCTTCCTGTATGATGTCAGACATCAGAGATGCATTCATAAGGAACCCAGGGGCAAATAAATATTCAAGCACTACAGTCACTTAAACCTACTATAAATGTGTCCCTTGCAGCGCTGCAGTGTCAGTTAGAGGCAGGCTTAGCTGGGTTTAAATGGCTTGTCATAAAAAAGGATTACATGCTGTATAATAAAAAATAAAAAAAATGCATCATTAAAAAATATGTTGCTTAAGAGCAGATAAAGTTGCTTATTTTTTGGCACACAATTCGTTCAGTGCAGGTGTCTCAAACGGCCACTCGCAAACCCACAGGGCACTTAATACAGGATTAATTTGTACATATCGGGACAGTATCAATCCGAGATATATTCACTTCCAATGGGCTTTTGTTTAATAGCACACAGTGCGATCAGAGGCTAAAGTATTGCATCTGCACTGTAGTTGTAACCAAGAAGGGCCACACTGGTCAAATGTTCATAAACTTTAAACACCCAACCTTAAATTGTTATGCCTTCTTCAGTGTGAGTAAATTGCACAAATAAACAGGAACGTCGCTTTTAATGCACACCCATGTGAAAAACACTTTCTTTCATACAAGCAACAGTTTTAAACATGCCATTACTCCAATTCTATCACGGTAAATATGTTTTTCATTGTTAAGAAGGCCTGGCGTCCGGTTAAGAAAAACACACTGGACTCTGCAGGAATTCAGTTCTGTCTCCACCTTTTTTGTAGACTGTAAAGACTGACATCAGTTTTTGTTGGTTATGGTCTTTTCTGGCAGTTAGCGCAAAGTGTGTGTGACGTTATATTTATAGGTATTGATATAGGGAGGCCCTAGGAACAGGCCTGCTAGTTTCCAGGAAGGGCCTTCTGCCCATGCTGTGCTGGGGGAGTGATGACATTTACATCTGCTCTCATATGCTGTGTTAGAATGTGTCAGGACTTTGACTCATTTATTGTAATAGCATTCATAGCATTTTTGAACGGTAAAGTATGCCATTATGGGCACCCAAATATAGTTATTATTTTGTCTTAAATCAATGTAGAATTGTGAAATTTAGGACCTACCGTACTTGTGGAACTGTGTTCAGGGTATCAGAGTAGCTCGTTGGGACCTACTTTTGCACAAGTCCAGGTCTCTGCTTGCTAAAGGGTATAGTTTTATATAAACCCTTTGAAAGGTATCAAGTTAGAACTTTCATGCAATACAACATACAAAAATACAAAAGGAAAACATGAGTGTATGCACTTCAGACAACATGTGTCCGTATTTATTTTAGGGCTGGAACATCTTGTTCAGCACACAGAGCAGTGACCCCGAATCTTGCGTTTCCCTTTCAGGGACTCCTTGAGCCTGGGCTGGAACGGGCGCAGCGTTAGGCAGGGCAGGCTGTCCTCCTCCGGGTCCTTGCTGGAAGAGGACGGCATCTTCATGAACTCCACCAGCAGCAAGCTGCTGGAACGGGCGCATGGTATCCTCATGTAGGTATTGAACATCTGGACCCGGGCGAGGGGGGCTTCACTCCATGGTGGTAGCTCTTATTTCCTGATATTTCAGTCGTGATACCAGATAAAATAAACACTCATGTTACACGTGTAGGGTCCTCATAATGTGTACTACGTAATGCTAGGGGTGACTGAAGGACATGTTCAGTACATAACATTTTGAACCCTAGTGCCTATATACTTTTGAAAGTGTTGCAGTGCAAAAATCATACCATTTAAAATCTAAAAGAAAAATGACTTAATGTTAGTTAGTTACTACTCTGGTAAATGCATGTAGAGGTGTTTAAATATTATTCTGTGTTATTTTTAGTTTTACAAAACAGAGGTGTAGTCTTGGCACTAGAGCTGGTACATCCACATTTTATGTTCAGTCGAGTCATTAAATAACTGGAATGATGTGTACTCCCTGCCAGATCCCATTCAACTTTGGCTGGTTGCAGTCTAGGTGGTTTTGTTAATGAAAGACATGCTTTAACCGCTAATAAAGTGCATTACAAAACAGACATTTGATCTGTTACGGTTTGCAGTTTAGAGACATAGATATTTTGTATAGATAACTATGGGAGATACTTTATTATATAACAACACATGTTGAGAGATCAAACATCTTATAACCACTGTTGAATGATTATTTTTATTTTTTTGTTATCAGATTTCATTTTATTGTCTATTGTGTATTTGTTCAAAACCAATGACAGAATAACCAGGCCAATTTCACTGTTCCAAATTACACCACTTGGCTAAACGGCTGCGATGCCTGGTTTAGGTTAACCTCTTATTTTCTGTACATTGTACTCCTCATTCGTGGAATAACTACAGTAATTCAAAGTGTGTTTTCTGTACCCTTTAATGATTTTTTTTTTTTTTTTTACTTTTCCACAGGCGGAACAAACACTTCAAGTTAAAGCCAAGCCTTCCAAAGGTAAGACAAACTAAAAAGAGGGAGTGTTTTTAACTAGTGGAGGGGAGTGGGGAGGCAAGTCTCCAGCATTTTTATTATTCGTATTAATGCAATAAAACTGTTCTCTTTCAGCACTTGCTGGATGTGAAATCCCTGAAGTATCTCACAAGCCTGACACTCCAAGACCGCATCACTAAATCTCTGCTCCACTTGCACAAGAAGAAGAAAACGCCCAGTATAAGCGCTCAGTTTCAGGTGAGAAGTATTCTTTAAGCACAGGGTTTCAATTGCTTTTTTTTCCTGTTACATTGCTACTGATGAGAAATGAAGCTGCTGCATTGACAGCACAGAACACCCAAAGCTGTCTGTTTAGTTGCTGCAGCACTGCCAGTCACATTGCAGCAGACGATGCTTGAAAAAAGGGTTCCAGGGTAGGCGCTGTGTGCAAGCAAAAAGAAAAGATGCATAACTCCTGATGAGAATGTGTCTGAAGCTGGTAAAAATGCCCATTCTGATGACCTATTTTTTTCTCTCCATGCGGTGAGCGACCTAAACAAATAACATGAGTATCATTATACAGCAACGAATCACTGGAAGGATTCCTGGAAAGATAGAGGCCAGATCAACCAATTAAAGCCTTGAACATTAGCTGCAGATGTGCGCGGATAGTGGGGATAGTTTTGTAAGGTTGACAAGTTAGAGGAGGTCACACATTTGATTCCAGCTAGGAGGTTTATCTTTAGGTTTCCCACACATCTTTTCTACTCTCTGGTCAGTGTTTTAAATATATATATATATTATTCCCTCTGTTGGGCAGTAAAAATAGTTTTGCAAGGTTTTACAGGAGGCAGTTTTATTTACCCTGCTACCATTCTTCTACTGTCCACAGTCCCAGGACACTTTATACAAATGCCCTTCAATGCCAGTGCTGAACGTGATCTTAAACCCAGCTGTCTTGTTGGTTATTAAGAAGAGTGTGTGCCGATTTTTATGCTGCCATCTTTATATCAGAATGACCAAAATGTACCTCCTTGTTTTTCTTGGAGAGATTTTAATTTGAAAGCCCTCCAAAGACATAAAAGTATGATGTCATGTCTGTACTCCTTAATTAAAATGGATATAGCCCTCCCTAAAAAAAATGTACATGTTGAAATAATTTGTGAACAAATTTTATTGCAATAACATCAAGAATAACACCTTAGTCAAATTATTATTGTTATTATTATAATTATTATTATTATTATTATTATTATTATTATTATTATTATTATTATGATAGGTGTTTTCTGTGTGAAAGATTGTTCATGTCATTCATCAGAAGTAATTTTGCCTTTGTCACGTATCTTCTCCAAACCTTCTTACATAGACCTTTAAGTTTGCATTTGTGTATAATGTGATTAATTGTTCATTTTATAAGGTCATCTGTATGCGTGTGCACTGGTTGTCAATCAGTGTCTTATAGAAATTTTAAGGAAGTCTGTTATTTTTTTGCCCCGTACATACTGTACATACATACATACATACATACAGTACATACATACATGGCCAGTGAGTTCTAATTTCCACCAAGTCTTAATATATAATAAACAGATTTATAGTCTGTGAAATGAATACATAACTGTGATGACTTCATTCTATTGAGTAAACCGCACATCCTGTGTGTGTTTGTTTTCATCTTCTGAGTGCGAAAGTGAATTTTTAGCAACCACAATAGCTATACGCCCTCCTGGAATCCATTGTTCTCATAACGGGAGAAATGAAGTTCAGGTTGTGTTTTATGAAGTTGAGTTAGTGAATTATTCCCTGTGGAGATACTGGAGACGTGATGCAATTATTCATCATTATGAATCTATTCTCTCCCTATTGGAATTAAACGCTTTCCAGCTAATGCAGCCCAGGGCTGTAGAAATTAGGGTTGCTAATAGTTGAGCTATTAAATGTCTGAACATTTAGAATATTTTCCTAAATGTGTAACCATTCTCCATGTCTGGTAAAGATGTCAGTTGTCATTTTCATTAAATAATATGTGTATAGTGTAATGTCATTTATTTTTTCTAATAAATATTTTGTCTTTTGCACATACACAGAAAGGCTAATTGTACTTGGGATTTCTTTAAGTTTAATGGACAACGGAAACTAATTTAACAAACCTTTGTTATTGTACCAAATCAATGTTTTGATGTTACATGTTTAAAAATGACTGCAGTAAAACAGGTGGCCTTAAATGTAGTACAAATGCAGTCTCATACACAATAATGTTTGAGGGGGAAACAAACGTGGGACTTCACCTGATGGTATTCTGATACAGATATTCTCAATATGTCGATGTTTAAACATTTAGGAATTTTAACATCCCTAGTATGAATCAGTTTGGTCTGCAACCCAGGCCTGTGCTGAACTGGTTATAGTAACCCTTTTTTTGATCCCTTCGTGGTTGCATGGATCTCTCCAGCAACCCTGCACACTTGGGTTATACTGCAAATTCAACAAGGTAGTTCTAAAAAAAAGAATACTGGGTACAGGTAGACCTCTTCATGCCTGCTGTATTTCATAAGCAATAAAAATATGTATACCTTATTAGCTGTTGAGTGATTTAAAGACATTACAAATAAAGGAACTGTTCCAAAATAACATTTGGAAACACAGATCAACAAAAAACAGACTGGGTTTAATACCTATGCATACAGTATTTTTAGATGTTATTCCCCCCCCCCCAGAAAAAGTGGAACTAAAAAGTATAAATCTGAATTGAATCAAAAATCCCATCAATAGAATGCATTATCTAATATAATGTTGCGTTTTTTTTTTTTTTTAAGGCTTCCCTCAACAAGTTGATGGAAACACTGGGACAGGCGGAGCCCTACTTTGTCAAGTGCATCCGCTCGAACGCAGAAAAGGTAAGGGAGTCCTTGCTGAGTTATTGTTAATACTGCACAGACAGTTTCAGTGTGCATTTCTGAAAGCCCTGGTCTTGCCTTTGCAGCTCCCCCTGCGTTTCAGCGACACCTTGGTGCTGAGACAGCTGCGTTACACAGGTATGCTGGAGACTGTCAGGATACGACAGTCAGGATACAGCATCAAGTACACCTTCCAGGTTAGAGACACAGTTTCTGCACAATCACTTAAATTTTTTGATTTGGTCTTCAGGGGTATCAGAATTGACAGTAGATCACAGTGATCTATACGCATGAGGCTTTGGCAAGTGATGCTAAGATCTTGGGAACTATTTTAAGGTTATGAAGAAATGGGCATTAATTCTAAAAGATCTACCGTAATGTATTTGGCAGACAATATGTATTGTCATTGTTTGCATGTACATGTAAAAGGAAAGAAGGCATTAAATTGTGTATTTTAAAAAATACACTTGGACGTACACTAAACATAATAGGAGAGTCATTTCACCTGCCCACTGCATTGTATTAAGGCAGCGTTGTATTAAGTTTAGTAGACCCATTTTTGTGATGTGTGCAAGAAATACATTACATTACAACTGTGACATATATAGCACCTTTCACATAATGAAAGATCTCAAGATGCTTTACAAAGGCAAAACATCTGCAATAAGAAACAATGAGACTTAAGGGTGATCTTGTGAACATCATCCCTAGAATAGAGGCACCTTATTGCTGTCAGTGAACCCCAGATAACTCGGAAAGCACAGCATCTCTTTTTCCACACTACTCATGCAGCAGTTGAGAGTATCTGGATGCAGGGTAGAAGGCCTGGCCTTTCTGGTGAGCTCATTGTCTAAGCTTGGCCTTCTGTTAGTAGAAACAACAGCATGTGTTGCTGTTTGTTTCGTGTTTGTGCGGTGATGTCAGGGTGCTGTAATTGTCAGAGATATCAACAACTCAACACAGATATAAATAAAGGTATTTAGAAAGAGCATGTTTTGTTTTTGTTAGGTTCTTTCAACAGGGATATTCTGGGCTTGTTGGCCTCTTTACACTGATGGGGAAAAAGTACCATAAAGGCCCCCGAGTGGTAGGAAACGGTATTCAAAGACTTCCACCAAATCTTTGTGTTCTTTTGTTCTTGTTTTTTTTTTTTGGGAATATATTAATTCCACTAGGGGCAGTGTGTTTCAGGAGTACAGGTTACAGGCTGGACAACAGTGTACCTGATACACAAAGAATATTACAGTGCATTAGTTAAGATAATTCTGATAATTCACACCCATGTCAAGTTTTAATATGGAAACAGTACAGGGGCATGTCGCACTCGGCACTTCAAATGCGAATTGGTTTTTCTACAGCAATCCTTCAAGTTCACAATTATACAGCATCATTTTTTTTTGCAGTTGTCTGTTGCATGGAAAGGAATGGCTGCCTCAGTATCATTATTTTTTTGTCTTTCGTTGGCAGGATTTTGTTGACCATTTCCATGTCCTGTTACCTGATGGCACTGGCGCTTCTCAACACAGCATTCGAGAATACCTGAGCCAGGTGGACCTCAACCCAGACAGCTTCCAAGTGGGGAACACCATGGTATGCACATTGCAGCACTGCCTTTCTTAACTTACTGTTACATCGAGTAATAACAGATTTGATTTCTTACAATATGTGGGTTATTCTACCAATAGCAATATACAGTTGGTCCAAGTTAGTACCGCAGCAACATATGTTGAGATGTTGGTGGATGGAGTAGGTCCAGATTAGTTTAACACAAATACTGAGTCATTCCCACAGCATGACACTACAGGGATGGAAGTAAGACTTTGTATAGCATACAAGACTTTGTATTTTAAGTTCTGGTTGATGGAGCGTATCCATTAAATAAAAAAAAAAAAAAAAAAAAAAAAAAAAAAAACAGTACAACATCATAATAGACAACGCTGAGATATGGTATATGGAATAGGTTAGAATTATAGCACAGGTGGTCTCAAATTGACCGCCCAGCGGAATCTCCGCACAATGCCTACAGAAGTGTACTTGGATTGAATTCTAAGCTGGAAGCCGTTATCTTTGACATCTGGTGTGATCTGCTGTGATGCAATGTGTGTGTGTGTCCCAGGTGTTCATGAGGGAGGTGGAGAGGCAGAGACTGCAGGACCTGCTGCACCAGGAGGTGCTGAGACGCATCATCGTCCTGCAGCGCTGGTTCAGAACCCTGCTGGAGAGGAAGCACTTTCTCAGCATGAAGCAGGCTGCTACTGCTATACAGGTGTGTGTGTATGCGCGCCCTGCCCTGCTTGAACAACTACAATCTGGTAACAATCCTCTGCTCTCACCCAGCGCAACATTTGTGTGTGAAGCTTGGTCTAGACCACAAAAAGATCTCTCGTCAAGTATAGATGTCCGTTTTCTAGGGTCAAAATGAACTTGAATTGTCCGTCCTGAATGTCACACTGTATAGTGAACACCTTTTAATTTTCCCCGAATCTTCCTATTAGATTGCATTTGGGTATAATCCGAAACACTGTTGATTTTATAGATTCATGTAGTCCCAAGATTATAAGTACCCTCCATGTATGTGTGTGTGTGTGTGTGTGTGTGTGCACTATCTGGTATTATAATGATGCCTATCGCCCACTGTCTCTAGTGTGGGGAGAAGAACCTACTTGCTTCTTATTTACAGCACTTTTGTGTTTTGTGAAGAAAAAATTAAATAATAATGTTTCTGTCAAAATACTCGATTGTAAAGAATCAGTGCACTTTAAGGACATTGAATAATAAAAAAAGTATTTTACCTAATGACGACTACAAGCTCTTACGAAAAAGTGTATTCAAGTTTTGTATTTAAGTGTCACCCAGGTGGACATACAGGACTTTTGACCCTTCCATATACCCACAAGACCGAACCCACCCCCACCCCCCCCCATGCTGTGGATTTTCTGTATGAATCCTAACTTTTCCTTTTTGATTCGTAGCGATGGTGGCGGAGCTACCGAATGAAGCAGGCAAGAGCAGAAGCTGAAGCTGACCCCGTCCTCCTCCACGGAGCTGCCACCAGTATCCAGTCCTCGTGGCGAGGATACAGGGAGCGGAGGAGGGTCCTGCAGATGCAGAAAGCTGCCTTCATCATACAGAGGAGCTGGAGGGAGCACTGCTACCAGAGAGAGGAGGCTGCAGTCTGCATTCAGGCAGCGTGGCGCGGGTGCAGAGAGAGGAGAGTTTACAGAACACAGAGGCGCAGGATTATACTGCTACAGGCAGCTTGCAGGGGATACCTGGCACGGCAGAGGTATTAAATTAGCTTGGATTTGCAAAGTGAATGGCAACATATCCATGAACTGGCAAGTGACAACAAATACTGATATATACCACAAACTTGATTGGATCAAGACATTGTTATCCTTATCCTAGAGAGATTTTTTTAAAAAAAACGTATAGACAGGCACAGTGGTGTATACTTAATTGGATGCTGTTTGTCAGAAATGTGCCAATTCCTAAATTGCTTAAAGAGCAAAAATGTTGAAATGTTATGTTAATTTTTCCTAACTGTGTTATGATGTTTGTACTCATTCTCAGTGGTTAAGGGTTATGCTGCTCCAGTATTGAACTACTCTGTCAGGTAGGGCTGGCAGAGCTGAAAGATCATATTGTCATATAACTTGAATAGAATGATGAAGCGTGTTCAGTGGAGGTACTTACTGTACCAGCAAACCAACTGGATCATCTAGATTTTAACCAAAAATTGCTGTATAGATGCTCTTTAATTCAGGAAGCCAAAGTAATAAATTAATTGGGTTCAATGAGTTTTGCTGTCCACCCCACTGCATTCCTCTTGCGGTGCCACTAACTGTTATGGCTGGCAGCTGGGGAGAGGTTGGGTTGGAACAGCTGGTAGATTCTCCACAGCTGCCCCCAGTCTGTGTCTGGTCCAGACTCAGCAGTGTGGGCTGGCTTAGCAAGTGTGGCATACTTTGAGTTCTTTGTTGCTTTCACCCTTCCCACCACTGTGACTGTTAATGCCTAATCCAAGAAAATGTGAAGTCCCGCTGCCAGTACAGAAACTGGGTGATTAGGAATTCAATTTGGTAAGGTTTATCAACTGTCCACTTTAAACCACAACGACAATGATTTATTTAATTGTATAAAGGAGTGGGGTTGAGGTATTTTAAGCCTCCAGCATAAAAAACAGTTTGGCAATAGTTATGTATCAAAGCTGCTGTCACTGAACCTTTATTTTTGCTGATCTGCATAAACGCCATAGGGAAAAAAAGGAAAATAAGCTAGTATGGCTTCCATTTTGCAGTCATGTGACTTCTTGGAATACATGTATCTCTTGCATGTAAATTCAAGTGTAGTTGAAGTTAAATTGGTTTCTCTTTATTTTTTCAGGTTTAGAGACCTGAAAGAGCAGAAGGTGACAGAAAGGCAGCTGGAAAATGGACAGACGAGTCCAACTGAGGAAGACAAAGAGACATTTGGGAACAAGGACATCCCAGAGATTATGGGAGTGGATCCCACCAAGTGGGAAAACTGCTCCTATAAAGATCGAGAAACCTTTCTGAGCAGACTGAGCTCAACGCGGGAATGTAACCAAGAAGAAATGTCAAGAGACTCTCGCTCAGACTCTCTGGACAGGACAGTAGATGATGATAAAGGTGGTGAGGGTTACACAGGGGTTGTGCAGGAAGTGGTGGTTAGAGAGAGGCCAAAATCTCTGGATGACCCCAAGCAGAAGAAAGTGGTCCGGGCGAAAAGAGAGAGTCGTAGAATGAGGGAGCTGGAGCAGGCCAAGTTCAGCCTGGAGTTGCTGAAGGTCAGGTCTACCGGTGGGGTGTCTCCATCTGAGGAGAGAAGGTGGTCCACCGAACTAATCTCCCCACAAGGCACTCCAGACAGCGAGAGCTCACGGGGCAGCTTTGAGCTTTTAAGCATTGATGACTATCCAAAAGTCAAGCCTGCTTCTGCAGAATCGGAAGAGTCTGACTCTCCGTCCGTCTTGCTGGAACATCAGGATATTTTATCCAGCAGCCCTGCATTGCCTGATAGTCTTCAGAAAGAGTCTGAGATACTGGATTCTGAGCCTCTGTCCACCAGACCCTCCGGTTTGACCCCAATCCCTAAGATCGAGAACAGCCTGCCCATTTTCTACGTCCCGCATTCCAAGAGCTCCACTGTTGCCTGCAGGACCAGTGAGGATTCTACTGCAGCTAGCAAACCAGCTAAAGAACGGAGAGAGTCAGTCCGGAAGCCAGTGGTGGTTGTGATCAGTATGCAGAAAGACACAGTGCTGGATGACATAGGTCTAGTACAACAACCTCCCCAGATGCGGGACAGCGAGTCTCAAACGATAGAACTCCCTGCAATGCCCAGGGAAGTAGGTAGCAGCAGCAGCGTCCCAGGAGGGATTAACTCAGCGGTCCTTGAGAAACTGGAGAAGCTGAACGTGGAGAAGGCTGAACGACAGAAGCAGCAGCAGCAGCAGAACGAGAAGGACATGATGGACCAGATCCGGCAGCAGAAAGAGATCCTGGGGAATCAGCGCAAGGTCTTCGAGCAGAACGAGAGGGACATGTTCGAGAAGCAGCGCGGGGAAGCCCTGCAGAAGATCGAGCAAAGCCGGCGGAGTGGGCCGACGCAGCCCATAGCCACAAGCTCCAAGTCTGTGGAAAGACCGCAGTCCCTCCTGATCACTCAGGGGCCGTGGGAGCCCGGCACACCCCGGGGTGTGTCCCCGTCCGCAGTGGACATCCAGATCATCCCAACAACAGACACTGGAGATAAAGAGTCCCTCTGCCCCCTGGCTAAAGAGCGTCCGATCAGCATGTTTCTGGAGCGTAGGGATGGGCTGAGGAGAGCTCCACAGGACCTTGACAAGATGGACGGATGGACCCCCAAACTAAATTTGGAGACGCGGGATGGTGCTGCCAGGAACGAGCGTATTAGGCAACCCAAAGTTCCAAGTCCGAGCAGAGACAGCACAGCAACTGACAGGCCCACACCGATATTCTTCTTGCCAAAGGACAATAGGGTTGCTTTCACCAAGTAAGGAGTTGGGTTTTTAAGACTAGATCTTCCTAATGTCAACCGAGTTTGTTTCTAAGCAGAAGTTCTTTACTAGGTCTCTTAAACTGAAGGTACAAATTTAAATAAACTAATTAGACATACGTTTCTGATAATGCCTTCATCAGTGTCATTTTACTTTTGTAATCTATTATGGAGCATGTGTGAATATATGGATGAATTTCCTACTCCTTCATAAGATCTGGTCATCAGGAGAAGAAACAGATATTCTGTCATTCTTATACATTTGCTGAGAACATTATTTGAAACGTTTGTCTACGAGACTTATTTTCTTCACCTTTTACCTATTTTAACTATTCCATTTACCTAGTTTTGTGACACATTATATAAAGCATTGTTCTTTATACAAATATGTTCAGCTTTAAGTTACCAGGCATTAGCTTGTCTACATATTACGACTTCAGATTATTCAACAACTTCTGATTATTGTACATGGCCAGATGTTATCCATGGTACACCCATCTGTCACATTAACTAAATATGGTGAATGCTAAAAGGCTTGTGTGTAAATCCCCATACTAGGGATTAGCAGGAAATAGAGAGGGTGGTCTTTGACTGAAATTACTAAACTTTTGCAGGTTTGAAAAGGAGTCTGCCAATCAGGAGAAGGATTCTGTCCGTCAGAAAGAGGGGCCTGCGAATACGAAGCTTGTAAAAGTCACTGGACACAAGGGGCGCGAGGTAAGGGGAGGCTAGGGAGGGGAGGGGTGAAGCAGTGGTTTTAACTGAATATGTGATCAAATGATAGGAAGTTCAAATATCTCTGACATAATATGTAAGCAAGCAAGAGGAAACATCTGACCGCTGTATAGAATGTGCTGTGCAGATTATTTAAGACTATTTTAAGATTATTTAAGATTATTTAAACTTCAGACAAGGTGGGTTGGGGTTAGTGTGAAATATACAATCTCCTAAAACCCATAAAACAAATTCAGTGGAAAAGTACCTTGAACAGTGCTTGAAATAGTGCGGTCAGACAGTCTGCCCAGTCACTGTAGACTGCTACGCTACACCCCCTTTCACATCATAGCAGACTTACTGCATTGCAAGAAAGCAGTGTCTGTTCACTATCAGGAATGTGTGTAGAGCCCAAAGAGCATTGTGCAAAGACGGCTCTCATTGATGCAGGGATACACAACTCCAGCCCCCAGAGCTCTGACAGGTGCAGATATTGGAAAGCAAAGCAGATTAACCAGCATACAGTCCTGGGATAACACAACCTGCTATTACACTTGAGGACTGGAGTCGTCCACCCCGGCATGTTATTAAACTACTGCAGTTTGTAAGGGGCCCTCTCTTTTACAATGTATCAGCTTCTAAAAGGTGGGAAAGATCACGTTTTAAGAGTTTGAGTCAAAGAAGTTTTTACACTTGTTGTGTTATTTGGTCAATTAGGTTGCGAGACCAGCCCATAAAAAGAAAGCCCGCATGGCGCGGACTCGCTCTGATTTCCTGACCCGAGGTACAAACCCAGAGGGGGAGGGGGAATCGGAGGAGGATGAGTACGATGACACCCCCATCTCGCCCCCTCTCTCCCCCAGCCTGCCCCGCCCCCAGCCGGAGCCTCTGGTTCGCAGCGGGCAGGCTTGTCACAGTGACTCAGAAATGGTAATTCAACGAACCAAACCCACCCAGACCTTCTCTGGGGGCGAGCCTCACAAGTGGGAGCATCTCTTTTTGCTAACCCCTTCAGCGCCGCCTGGGTAGAAACGCAATACTGACACCTAAAACCGCTTTGGTACTGCAGTTTTTATTGTCTTTATTTTTTCACTGTACTTTCGATGGGGAAACATTTATTTTGGAACACAGCTTGAACTTTCTGTCCCATTTAAGGCATCAACGTGGCTCTACAAATCCACTTGCCCTTCTATTTTATAGAACAACCTTCATTTGTGTTTCTAAAATGATCAGGGCACAACAAACTGAATACACTTCTTACAGAAGGTATCCAGCCAGTAACTCTTGAGTCTGCAGGTCGGCTGGATGAGATCTAGGCAACCATGTAGGGGTTTACCTTAACCAGTTCATGTTTACCGTGGGCCTAATTGCTGGAACGGGATCATTTTATATATATATATGTGAGTGGTTTTAGCCCGACTGAACACTTCAAAGCTTTAAGTACTCTATTGTACTTGTGGGTTGGATACACCTTCTATCCAGCAAGACAGCTTATCAGTTTTTACAATTAGTAACCAAAGATGTTTAGGTTCTGTTAGCTGTGAAGCAGGTTGACGATCTGCGTGATTTCTACTAGCGGTAGTCGGTCTTGCCAAGTGGACCAATTTTCAGGGGAATAAACTACATAGTCTGGACTTGAGATTTGGCACACATTGCTTTGTATGTATAGCCTATCAAATCTTATCTTCATCCTTATAAAAATATATATATATACAGTGCCTTGCAAAAGTATTCAGACCCCTGACCAATTCTCTCATATTACTGAATTACAAATGGTACATTGAAATTTCGTTCTGTTTGATATTTTATTTTAAATCACTGAAACTCAAAATCAATTATTGTAAGGTGACATTGGTTTTATGTTGGGAAATATTTTTAAGAAAAATAAAAAACTGAAATATCTTGCTTGCATAAGTATTCAACCCCTGTGCTGTGGAAGCTCCCAGTTTACACCGATGAAAGAAATTGCCGTAACGAGGACACAATTACCTTACCATTGGCCTCCACCTGTGAACCATTAAAGTTGCTGTCACATTTTCTGGATAAAAACCCCACTGTTGAAGGATCATTGGTCAGGCTGTGAATCTGAAGGAAAATGAAGACCAAAGAGCATGCTACAGAAGTTAGAGATAAAGTAATACAAATTCATAGATTAGGGAAAGGGTACAAAATAATATCCAAGTGTTTGGATATCCCAGTGAGCACAGTTGGATCAATAATCAGGAAGTGGAAACTGCATCACACCACCCAGGCACTGCCAAGAAAAGGCTGTCCCTCAAAACTCAGCGCTCAAACAAGAAAGAGACTTGTGAGAGAAGCCACAGAGAGGCCAACAATCACTTTGAAGGAGCTACAGAGTTCAGTGGTTGGGAGTGGAGTAATAGTGCACCAGTCAACCATATCAAGAGCTCTGCATAACACTGGCCTGTATGGGATGGTGACAAGAAAGAAGCCGTTACTCAAAAAGTACCATCTGAAAGCACGTCTGGAGTTTGCCAGAAAGCATGAGAGTGACTGTGGCAATGCGCCCCGTCCCTGTGTGCATTTGTGTGTTGCGTGCGTGTGTAAATGTTGGTGTATAGTCATTGGTACACGGGATATAAACGGGTCTGTGTTTCACGTGTATTTAAAAAGTGTATATTTGTATTTAGGCACGGGATTTCACGGGGTTTCACGTAATGAATTCACGTGCTGGGATTCAAGTGAGTAATTAATTAGTAATTGAATCCCAGCACAACAGTATAAATAGATGCACGTTTAGTCACTCGTTGTTAGGTGTTCGGTGAGTGGAGAACGGGATTGGAGACGGAGGTAATAATAATAAGAAGAATAATAATAGTTAAAGTGTTTTCACTCACCGTGTTTGTTCGTCTGTGTGTTGTGCACTGTCTAGTCTGTTTTGTTTGTCTATTTATTTTGGCGCAAGTGCCGTGTCCCGTGTTTTTGTGTTTAAAACCTTTTATTTTCTGTTTATTCATTAAATGCTGAGTGAAAACATTCGCTCAGCTCCACCAAACTCCACATCTCTCTGTCGTTTGTGTTCCTGTTTCTGGTCTGACGCCACCCACTCCGGCCGTCTTTGTGACACGTGGTGTCCTGCGTGGGATCGACAGCGCCTCCAGGACTCAGGCCAGAGCAGGAACCGCAGTTTGGATTTAAAAAAGGAAAAAAAAAAAAAAATGGCAGAAGACGCCATCAAAGTGCGGGACTGGATGCTGGAAAATGCTGGGCTGGAGGCCCAGTCTATCCCAGTAGTCGTCCAGTTCCTGGAGTTTATGGATAGGGAGCGATGGGAGGCATATGCGAGGGAACAGACCGTAAGCACCTGGGAGGAAGGTGTGGGGTTGGTCCTCAGCTACCTGGAGGCAGTTATAAGTGGAACAGCAGCCCAGGTAGCAGGTCCACCAGCAGAGGAAGAATGCCTGCTGTCCCCGTCTCCACCAGCAGAGGAAGAATGCCTGCTGGTTTTGCCTCCACAGCCCAAGCGGGAGGAGCCTGAGCGTCCACAGCCCAAGCGGGAGGAGCCCGAACGTCCTACGCCTGAGTGGGAGGAGCCCGAACGTCCTACGCCTGAGTGGGAGGAGCCCGAACGTCCTACGCCTGAGTGGGAGGAGCCCGAACGTCCTACGCCTGAGTGGGAGGAGCCCGAACGTCCTACGCCTGAGTGGGGGGAGCCCGAACGTCCTACGCCTGAGTGGGGGGAGCCCGAACGTCCACAGCCCAAAAGGGAGGAGTCGGTGCGTCCACAGCCCAAAAGGGAGGAGTCGGTGCGTCCACAGCCCAACAGGGAGGAGTCGGTGCGTCCACAGCCCAACAGGGAGGAGTCGGTGCGTCCACAGCCCAACAGGGAGGAGTCGGGGCGTCCACAGCCCAAAAGGGAGGAGTCGGTGCGTCCACAGCCCGAAGAGAGGGAAGTCGGGGCTTCCACAGCCCTAGGACCCAAGCTGCCAGCAGAGGGTGAATACCTGCTGGTCCCACCTCCACCAGCAGAGGGTGAATGCCTGCTGGTTCCACCTCCACCGCAGTGGGAGGACTGCTTGCCCCTCCCACCTCCACCAGCGGAGGGTGAATACCTGCTGGTTCCACCTTCACCGCAGTGGGAGGACTGCTTGCCCCTCCCACCTCCACCAGCAGAGGGTGAATACCTGCTGGTTCCACCTCCACCAGGAGCAGAGGAGCTGGAGCTGCCTCTGCCTCCACCACCTCCAGGAGCAGAGGAGCAGGAGCTGCCTCTGCCTCCGCCACCACCACCGCAAGGAGCAGAGGAGCAGGAGCTGCCTTTGCCTCCGCCACCACCACCGGAAGGAGCAGGAGCTGCCTCTGCCACTTCCAGGAGCAGAGGAGCAGGAGCTGCCTCTGCCTCCACCACCGCCAGAAGCAGAACAGCAGGAGCTGTCTCTGCTTCCCGTACTTCCACCACGGGGAGTACGGTGGCCGGAGCCCCAGAAAGGGGAGCTGTCGGCCACAAAGAAGGGGGAGGAGGTCTGGAGACCACCAACCCCAGCAGCAGTTTCGCTGCCAGAGATCGTGGGGGAGGTCCGGAGACCTGCTCCCACTGCAGCTTCTTCGCTGCCGGCAGTACTGTGGTCGGAGCCCCACCAAAGGGAGCTACCGGCTACAAAGACAGGGGGAGAGGTCAGGAGACCACTTTCCCCAGCAGCAGTTTCGCTGCAGGAGCAAACCAACAGGCTGTCAGCCGTGCCACTACCGGCAGGGGTGCTGACAGCATGGCCAGCCATGGGCCCACTGAAGCCTCCCTTCCCAGCCCGAGACTTTGTCCTTGACTGCTGGATTTTTAAGGGGGGAGGTGGCCGTTGAGGCCATGTGTGCTGCGCACAAGGGGGGGTATATGTGGCAATGCGCCCCGTCCCTGTGTGCATTTGTGTGTTGCGTGCGTGTGTAAATGTTGGTGTATAGTCATTGGTACACGGGATATAAACGGGTCTGTGTTTCACGTGTATTTAAAAAGTGTATATTTGTATTTAGGCACGGGATTGCACATCACGCACGTGCATTTAAAATATAATATGTGAACACGGGGTTTCACGTAATGAATTCACGTGCTGGGATTCAAGTGAGTAATTAATTAGTAATTGAATCCCAGCACAACAGTATAAATAGATGCACGTTTAGTCACTCGTTGTTAGGTGTTCGGTGAGTGGAGAACGGGATTGGAGACGGAGGTAATAATAAGAAGAAGAATAATAATAGTTAAAGTGTTTTCACTCACCGTGTTTGTTCGTCTGTGTGTTGTGTACTGTCTAGTCCGTTTTGTTTGTCTATTTATTTTGGCGCAAGTGCCGTGTCCCGTGTTTTTGTGTTTAAAACCTTTTATTTTCTGTTTATTCATTAAATGCTGAGCGAAAACATTCGCTCAGCTCCACCAAACTCCACATCTCTCTGTCGTTTGTGTTCCTGTTTCTGGTCTGACGCCACCCACTCCGGCCGTCTTTGTGACAGTGACCCAGCTGCGATGTGGGAAAAGGTTTTGTGGTCAGATGAGACCAAGACAGAGCTTTTTGGCCAAAACTCTAAGCGCTATGTGTGGCGCAAACCTAATACTGCCCATGCCTCAAGACACACCATCCCTACAGTGAAGTATGGTGGTGGCAGCATCATGCTGTGGGGATGCTTCTCATCAGCAGGGACTGGGCATCTTGTTAAAATTGAAGGAAGCATGGATGGAGCAAAATACAGGGAAATACTGCAAGAGAAACTGCTTCAGTCCGCTAAAAAACTGAAGCTTGGGAGGAAATTCACCTTTCAGCAGGACAATGATCCCAAGCACAAGGCCAAAGCAACATTGGAGTGGCTTAAGAAGAAAATGGTGAATGTCCTACAGTGGCCCAGTCAAAGCCCTGATCTCAATCCCATTGAGAATCTGTGGCACTATTTGAAAATTGCTGTACACAAGCGTCGTCCAACCAACCTGAACAACCTGGAGTAATATGAGAGAATTGGTCAGGGGTCTGAATACTTTTGCAAGGCACTGTGTGTGTGTGTATATATATATATATATATATATATATATATATATATATATATATATATATATATATATATATATATATATATATATAAACGATATGTATTATAAGTTAGCTTATCTAAGTCTCCGCAACCACTGGACATGGTTACAATTGAAAGAAGCATGTGTGCCAAATCTCAACATAGGAGAAATACCGATCTACCCTCCTTTGAACCTGCATCAAATTAGTATTAACGGGTAATTAATAGTATATATTTTATTTAACCTTCTCTTTTTCTGATGTTTACAATCATTCTTAGTGGTCCTGAGAATCTCAGTTTCGATTCTTCCTTATTTCAAAGAAATCACAAAATGGGGCCGGCAGTGTTAAAGGGCACCGTGTCGTGATTTCTTTGGGATCAGGAAGTACACAGAAGGGGAGACGATGCTGTAGACACAGAGTGCCAGGTGGAGTCTGGAAAAGAGAAACATGATTCAGATTTAAAAACTACTCAAATTAAAACATATATTTTGGAAGTATAGTTTTAATAATTACTAGCTACCAAGTTTTATATTTTGTTATGCATACTTTGAGAACATTAGAATATCAAAAGGGTATTTGCTCAAATATAATCTGAAGTTTTTAAGAAATCTAATTGGGATGGTTAAATCTGCTTCACCTTCATGTTATCGCAGATGATCTTGCTTGATAATAAGTGACTTAACTATGCATATAGGTCTCATGAGTATCAAACCACTCTGAGCAGAATGTATGGTGAGATAGAACCTCTTCCAATCACAGTTAGACAGTTAGCAAACTCGAGTCTATTTAAAATCCGGACTTATCAAGTGACAGCTTTTAAATATCTGATGCAATTTTGGATTATCATAAATCTTTATTTATTTGAAGCCTTTCCTAGCACTTAGCACAGATGTCCAAAGCTGTGTTCTAAACTGTTTCCCCAATCAGTCAATCAGTAGTCCATGATGCTTGCTCTGGATAAAACACATTGCTGACACATTGCAAGTCTGGGCTCACAATCAACTAGGTACGAAAGGGGGGGTCACCTGAATGAAGGGAAACCTCAAGTCATCCATCACAGAAGCAAATAGTGCGGCGTGCATTAAAAAAAAAATTAAAAATCACCTCCTGTCATCTAGCTGGAATAGCCAGGTTAACACCCAATCATTGCATGCAATAGCTAATAACTGCCTTTTGGGGGCGCACTTTATTCCCTGTCTGTGTCACGGTTTTATTGCTCTGCACATGCATCACTCCCTCACTCTGCGGGTTGGGTTTCCTGTGACTTCAGTATAACCTGGCACATTCACTTCAGTTTCACCTCTGCCTTCCTATTGTTTATTTAACATGTTCACTAGTGTGTGTGTGTTTGTGCGTGTGTGTGTGTGTCTATATATATATATATATATATATATAATCACATGTTCTATGCAGGTATGGTAAAACCTTTATTATCAGAATTTTTATTTTTTATTTTTTAAGAATTATTGTAAAATTCTTTGACATTCTCAATTGAGAAACCTCCAGAAATGACATGAAAATACAGCCCCTGTACATTTCAATAAACAGAGCTCCCTCTTTATATAAAATAAAAATACTAAAAACAGTGAATTAGTGTAGGCTGAATTAATGAAGTATTGAGGGACTGAAATGTACAGAACCCGACTGTATTGTAAATTCCTAAAATAGAAGGTATTGTCTGTGGGGCAGGAGGTGGGCTGTTCGGATAACAACAGTGTCTGTAATATCGAAGTTCGGATTTTACTGTATAACCTAAATAATGAATTTGTTTACACAGGTGTAAGTGCACTGGAGCTGTTCTTGCATAAAACCTCATGAAGATGAATATGTTTCCTACAATTCTAGTGTCTCCTGCAGCTACAACTTTGTACTTATTTACTATAACAGTCTGTACAATCCTTACAATGTTTGGATACGCGTGGAGCGTTATTTAGGAAAAAATTCAATGAACAAAATTGAATGATGAATAATGATAAAATACTTTCTAATGATAATATCAGCTAACTGTTTTAGAGTTTTACATAACAACCCAATCTGAAAGTACAGCTTACGCAATAGTCAGTTGAGCCCCACAGATTCTATGTGCACATTGCTCTCAGAGCATCTGTGCAGTGCTGGTCAGTCTTTTGCTGCCACCTGCTGGGTTTGGACAGTAAGTGCACCGAAGATTGTATCACCCTGATTTGAAATACACCGTGAACAGGTTTTAGTTGTTTATCCTGAGAAATAAACTGTACGAAACAGAACTGGATAACCATATCTAACACTTGCTGTCATTTTAAGATGTTATCTTTATTTTATATTGTTAAAGTGGTGTCCTAGCAAATAAAATAAAACCAGGTAGTCTTTTCCAAGTGTGTGTCTTTGTGCAGCACGTTATGAGGTGGTACGTTTTGCAGCCTCTGTACTCAAAGGGTGAAGTGGTCACTTACCCCTTTCCAAGCCAATAGCCTGAACCCACTACTCTGTGCACTTTATATACTCAGCTCTTTAAGAGCCTGCTATATATTATCTTTCCAAGTGCATCTTTTAAAATGTAGTAGTTAAGAATCTGTGAAATGTTGTGATCCCCATGGCTTTACTGGGATCATTTCCACAAACCAGAAACCAGGGTCAAGAGCAGTAAAATTCAAAACTGGAAAAGATTCATTGTGATAATGCTTTACAAGTGCAGGTATTTTTGTCACCTTTAGTTTTACTGTATTAAAGTTTTAAACTTGCTAAGAAATATGAATTCTGTATAATCAGTCAGTCTTACTATATTTAAGAATTGAGCATCCTAAGCTTGGTATTTTTCAATGTCTACAGGTATAGCTGTGTACTATAGTTGTATTACTCTAGTGCTAGCGTGTCAACTTCTGGACCCTCTTCAAAGGAATGTTTATTAGTAAACTCTTTAATAAACGGTTAAAGAAAATATCCACAGAATTCCCCACAGAACAACAGTGTTGCGCAGGAAAAGGCGGGTGTCTTTGCTAAAGTTCTGTATTCAGAAATGTTTAACTGGAATTTCACAATGAAAGGTACACTTTAAGCAAATACGTTATCCTCTCGTATCCTCTGTTCCTTCTAGCATGTTGCTGAACGGCAGTTTGAGTATTTATAATGTTTTTTGTGCCAATCCATTTGAAATTGCAGCCAGCCTCACAGACCGAAGACCAGAATATGATGCATAAAACTATGTCCTCCGGGGATCTTGGCAAGATGGACAGCATGAGGAAGAACGCCCATACCGATGGAAGGTAGGGAGGAGTCGAGTACAGTTGTCTTTTTTTTTTTTTTTTTTTAATTTAGTCGTTGCCAATTAGTTTTTTTTTATTATTTTCTCCCCAATTTTTGAAATGCCTAATTATTTTATTATGCTCAGCTCACCGCTACCACCCCTGCGCTGACTCGGGAGGGGCGAAGATGAACACACGCTGTCCTCCGAAGCGTGTGCCGTCAACCGCCCGCTTCTTTACACACTGTGAACTCACCGTGCAGCCGCCTCAGAGCTACAGCGTCGGAGGACAACGCAGCTCTGGGCAGCTTACAGGCAAACCCGCAGGCGCCCGGCCAGACTACAGGGGTCGCTGGTGCGCGGTGAGCCGAGGACACCCTGGCCGACCTAACCCTCCCTCCCCCGGGCGACGCTCGGCCAATTGAGCGCCGCCCCCTGGAAGCTACCGTCCACGGTCGGCTGTGGAATAGCCTGGACTCGAACTTGCGACATCCAGGCTATAGAGCGCATCCTGCACTCTAGCGAGTGCTTTTTATTGGATGCGCCACTCGGGAGCCCCCTAGTTGTCTTGTAATTGAATGAATCTGCTAGTTGTGTTTTCGTATTTAAAGCCTGATTTTACACTCAAATAGCATTGGATTGAACCATCTGAATGATGAAAAACATCCACAGTGTGGATTGTAACAAGGAGGAGTATATCATGTGGAAACTCTTATCTGCCACACTCCTCTAGTGCTCTGTGAAGCTAAAATAGAAGTGCTGTGAGTTTTCTGTAGGTATTATCACTGCAATGTGACTGTGCCCATAATGCTGCGGTGTATGTTTGTAAGCATGCTTCTTGCTTGCCTGCAGAGTGAGAGGGAAGATGCGGTTCTGGGGCAAGACGAAGCAGGGTGATAAGAAGCTGTCGAGAGAGAAGCTGGCCTCCCAGGCAGAGCAGCAGGAGCTGCAGAGGGAGCAGGAGGGCCTGGACACGGGGCTGCACATGGGTGACGGTAACTCTCCTCCATAACACTTCCACAGCAAACTCAAAAGACTCATGTATGGTATTCAGACAGCATGAGGTCCAACCCTGTATAAATACATCTGCAGGAAAACAAAGACAGTTTATTTAAAAGTACAGAATTTAAACAGTTTGGAAATTAATCCTTGTGACTTTTAGAAATATGAAATGTCACCACCCTTAAGATTTATTGTAATTAAAATATTTTGCAATAAATGTCGGCAGTTGCATTTTTGTTTCTTTTGGAATTGAAATAAGGCACAAATGAATGGTAACCCATTGTTACTGGGCTGTGTCTGTGGGTGTGACTGTGAGCCGCGTCTCCCTGCAGGTCCGGAGCGGCAAATGACGCCCCCGCGCAGCCCAGACTTGGCCGCGGAGCGAGGGAAGGAGTTCAAGGAGAACAAGGAGCCCTCGCCCAAGGTGAGGCGGCGGAAGAGCATCAAGATCAGCAGCGTGGCTCTGGAGCAGGCCCAGTGGCAGAATGACTCCTTACAGATCCTCACCAGCGCCGGCGACTACAAGTGTATGAACGAGTTCCTGCAGAAGAAGGTGAGCCACTGGGCATTGCAGACGCCCACAAACAAAACCCTGAATTAGTTTCTTCATGTGAGCGCCATCTTTAAACTGTATTACACTGTAACATTGATCCCATCTCGTAATGCTAAACAGCACAGAAGTTGTTTTAAAGACGGTGCTCGCATTGAAAGAAAATCCTGCTTTGAATACAAAGTAGGAAAAATGACCTTCAAAATGAGCGCAGTTGTGCAAGTGAGCCTGCATAGGATTCTATACACATGGAAAACAGATAACATGGCAATAGACAAGTTCATCTCTACAAATATACTGTATGGATTACCATACCAGTACCATTAAAGGTGAAACAACTTCCTAGGATATATTTCATTTCTGTACTCCCATTCTATAAACCCTTCTCCTTTAAAAAGTGATGTGTGTTCAGTTTCATTCCACAGCTAATTAATGACCCAGGGTATGTGAATAATAAATATCAAATTAGAAGCGTAGAGAATTTGAAATCATTTGTGTAATGAAGGGCACCATTTTATGCACCGCCATTGTGAAATAACTAACATTTGTTTTTAACTGAATGTTTTTGAGTTTATTTTATGTGGAACAGAAAGCAGTGTTCAGTAATGAAAGACGCTTGTCCCTTTCCTTGCAGATCACTGACCTTGACACAGAAGACAGTAAGAAGGACACCCTGGTGGATGTTGTCTTTAAAAAGGCTCTCAAAGAGTTCCGCCTCAATATCTTCAACTCCTATTCCACAGCTCTTGCGGTAAGTAGCCAAGCATCACATTTAATAACCTTGTTTTCTACTTCAAAAGGCTCAATCGGAATTCTAAAGTAAAACTTTCACGATAAGAAGACACTAGACACAATGTTGACTTCATTCACCCTTTGAAACATTTAAAATGGATAATATTTTAAAGAAGTGTCTGACTTTATTGTCAACCTATTTGTGTGCATGAAGTACCTTCCAGGTGGAATTCTGTACTTGGTGACGTCTCATTTTTTGCAACTGAGGTGACGCTGTCTCTTGCCCTACGTGTCATTTCTGAGATGGCTGTGTTTAGTGTTTTTGTATTGACATGAGCCCTGCTCTTGCTGTTTCCTCCCTGCAGATGGATGATGGGAAGAGTATCAGGTACAAAGACCTGTACGCCCTGTTTGAGCAGATCCTGGAGAAGACGATGAGGCAGGAGCAGAGGGACTGGAGCGAGTCGCCCGTCAAGGTCTGGGTGAACACCTTCAAGGTGTTTCTGGACGAGTTTATGACCGAATACAAAACCCTGGACAGCACACTAGGAAAGGTAGAGTGGATAGCATGTGATTTACTACATTATATTAAGACAATGATAAAGACTTTCTATCAAAATGATTAATTTTTAGTACTGCTGGATTTCCTCAGATAACAACAATAATATCAAACTATGGCAAGAAAGGTGCATTTTACAGTATCTCAGGGAGATTAAATATCATAATTGGTTCATGCAACATGCTGCACCATGTACTGCACTTTTGTACCAGATAATGACGCCCCTGCAGGTGAGAAGAGTCAATGGCTCTAAAAGCAACTTCTTCAAATAGATCGGATGCTTTTGTGAAGTGATCGTTTCCTTGATGTCGCCGGTTCACAACCCCGTTCTGTCAGTTACACCAGCTCTATTGAATGTCTTGGACTGTTCCTATGCAGATGTTCCTTTTACTCTGTAGTAGAGTGTATTCATATAGCAAGCACTAATAGCAGAAACTAGGGAGTGGCATTGTAATTTTAATTGAGCTTTTTTTAATCCCCCTAGGCACCAAAACCAGAACGCAAGAAGAGAAGGAAAAAAGACTCGGACATTGTAAGTCTTCAGTTCTGCTCTGTAGAAACTAAATCCAGCTCATGGGTATCTAGTGAAGTGCCTTTTCCTTTGTTTCCACAGACCAAACTGCTTTCAAAATGTTCTGTTTCCTAATGTCCCAGCTGAACCTGTTATAGCTTGGATCTGGGTTGTGTGAAACTGGAATGCTGTTCGACAGGTACCAGACACTTGGCAGCCCTGCACTGTCCTCACTGTGAGTCTTCTGTTTCAATGCAGGTGGAGGAGCACAATGGTCACATCTTCAAGTCCACCCAGTATAGCATCCCCACCTACTGCGAGTACTGCTCGTCCCTCATATGGATGATGGACAAAGCTTGCGTCTGCAAGTGTAAGTTAATATTACATGAATCACACTTTAGAGTTTTGCAGATATCAAGACAAGCTCTTTCCCTAGGGTGATGAAACTTACCGAGGACCTGCTTTAGCACAAGTTACTAAGTGTGTCATAATCCCCTGTGTTAAATGGAAGCTGTCTGTCTGTCACACTTCTATTTGTTACACAGATCTAGAGGACCACTTCTCTGAATGGGATGAGACTTGCTAAGGACATTCTTTAGGGTCATTGACATTCTCAGAATATCGAAATAGATAAATGACTGTACAGTATGTCACACTTATATTTGAACATATATCTATAGAACCATTAAAGGGCAAAAGACCTTCAGAAGCCTTCATTTGTGTCTGTCAATTTCATACTGAAATGTGGTTTGCTGTCAACTAGCCAACAAAGCACAAAAAAAAATCACATGTACCTTCTCTTGTGCTCAGTGTGCAGGTTTGCCTGTCATAGAAAGTGCTGTTTGAAAACAACAACGAGGTGCAGTAAAAAGGTATGAAGCCATTCTCCTATTTATCTGTGTAGATGATTCAGTGAAATATGATGTGTTGGTAATCTGTGTTTTATATACGGACGTGCTCAAATTTGTTGGTACCCCTCCACAAAAAACGAAGAATGCACAATTTTCTCTGAAATAACTTGAAACTGACAAAAGTAATTGGCATCCACCATTGTTTATTCCATATTTAATAGAAATCAGACTTTGCTTTTGATTTTTTATTCAACATAATATTGTAAATAATAAAACAAATGAAAATGGCATGGACAAAAATGATGGGACCGCTAACCTAGTATTTTGTTGCACAACCTTTAGAGGCAATCACTGCAATCAAACGTTTTCTGTAGCTCTCAATGAGACTTCTGCACCTGTTAACAGGTAGTTTGGCCCACTCTTCCTGAGCAAACTGCTCCAGCTGTCTCAGGTTTGATGGGTGCCTTCTTCAGACTGCAAGTTTCAGCTCTTTCCATAGATGTTTGATAGGATTCAGATCAGGACTCATAGAAGGCCACTTCAGAATAGTCCAATGTTGTGCTCTTATCCATTCTTGGGTGCTTTTAGCTGTGTGTTTTGGGTCATTATCCTGTTGGAGGACCCATGACCTGCGACCTGAGACAGAGCTTTCTGACACTGGGCAGTACGTTTCGCTCCAGAATGCCTTGATAGTCTTGAGATTTCATTGTGCCCTGCACAGATTCAAGGCACCCTGTGCCAGGCGCAGCAAAGCAGCCCCAAAACATAACCGAGCCTCCTCCATGTTTCACTGTAGGTATGGTGTTCTTTTCTTTGAAAGCTTAATTTTTTCGTCTGTGAACATAGAGCTGATGTGACTTGCCAAAAAGCTCCAGTTTTGACTCATCTGTCCAAAGGACATTCTCCCAGAAGGATTGTGGCTTGTCAATATGCATTTTAGCAAATTCCAGTCTGGCTTTTTTATGTTTTTCTTTCAAAAGTGGAGTCCTCCTGGGTCTTCTTCCATGGAGCCCACTTTCGCTCAAAAAGCGACGGATGGTGCGATCAGAAACTGACGTACCTTCACCTTGGAGTTCAGCTTGTATCTCTTTGGCAGTTATCCTTGGTTCTTTTTCTACCATTCGCACTATCCTTCTGTTCAATCTGGGATCGATTTTCCTCTTGAAGCCGCGCCCAGGGAAGTTGGCTACAGTTCCATGGACCTTAAACTTCTTAATAATATTTGCAACTGTTGTCACAGGAATATCAAGCTGCTTGGAGATGGTCTTGTAGCCTTTACCTTTACCATGCTTGTCTATTATTTTCTTTCTGATCTCCTCAGACAACTCTCTCCTTTGCTTTCTCTGGTCCATGTTCAGTGTGGTGCACACAATGATACCAAACAGCACAGTGACTACTTTTCTCCATTTAAATAGGCTGAATGACTGATTACAAGATTGGAGACATGTGTGATACTAATTAAAGAAACTAATTAGTTTGAAATATCACTATAATCCAATTATTTATTATCTTTTCTAAGGGGTACCAACAAATGTGTCCAGGCCATTTTAGAATATCTTTGTAGAATCAGCAATAATTAATCTCTTTTCACAGCTTCTTTGCTTTATTCTATGACATACCAAAGGCATGCAAGTATACATGATAAAATAGCTTTTAATTTCATCACTTTTCAGGAGGAATGAAGCATTATTTCAATGAGCTGTAAGGGTACCAACAAATTTGAGCACGTCTGTATATATATATATATATATATATATATATGACCATAGCAAAGTATCCCTCTAACTGTGCTGTACTTTTAATAAAGTCTGTACAGTCATATGTAAACTATGAATAAACAGATTTTTACATCCAGCATATAAGCCATAATATATACATTTTATTTTACAGCACTGTGGAATCCTCTTTGATTCTATCAACCACCTATTAGGGGTAATCCCGGGGTAAAATGTTGTAATAAAACCTTGTTGTGGCTTATCCCAGTTGGTTGAATAGGTTGATCTAATTGACCATTTAGCATTGGTTTAGTGATTTTACTTTTTGCAAACAATTGATTCTGAATCCGGCCTCTAATTCCCCCTGGTTCATCTCCAACAGTACGACCCCGAGCTCTCCTCCAGGCAGTTTGGGGTGGAGGTCTCCCGCTTGACCAATGACGAGCGGACGGTTCCCTTGGTGGTGGAGAAACTCATCAACTACATTGAGATGCATGGGCTGTACACAGAGGGCATCTACAGGAAGTCAGGGTCCACCAATAAGATCAAGGAACTCAAGCTGGGACTGGACACGGGTAAGGAGTAAAAGAGAGGCGATCAGAGGTGTCATATACACAGGGAGTGTGACAGGGGTGTGTAGCTTAACCACTGCTGAGCCAGGAATTACAGTAGAACCGCAGAGTTACGAGCACCAAACTCAACTGAACACCCAACTTTCAGCCGGAAGTATGCAAACACTCAACCATGTGTACAGCCTAACCAGAAAGGCGGTCCTCAAGTGCCGTGCTGGTCATGAAGAAGCCAAAACTACTGTACCAGCAAAGGGGTGGCAGATTTTAAAGCAAGTACAGGCAATTTTACTAGGAACATTTTAGTTTTAAACAGCACAGGTTGTTTTTGTTTTTTTTGTTCTTTTTATATAAAGCCAAAGGAGGCTAAATGACTGTATTTGTCAGATTAAGGGTGTACATAGCAGGTGTGCACATTTATTAAAACCATTGAAAACTTTTTTCAGAGTTACAAACAGCCTCCGTTCCCAAGGTGTTATAACTCTGAGGTTCTGCTGTGTTAGTATATTGCTATACAAAGTGCATCGTAAAAGCAGACGCTGTATATTTGAGCAATTGGTGTTTCTTGGGGCTTTTGTTTTTTCATAACATTGAAAAGTTCATTGACTGGTTAATTCTGCTGTTGCCCAAAAGTAAAGTGTGCCCTGTACCTCTGTTGCACAGACAATAGGATTCTGCATTGTTCTTTATGTTGTTTTGTTTTCTGGTTAAAATTGTAAAATTGTTACAATGTTTGTTTTTCTCTCCTCAGATGTCAACAGCATGAATCTGGACGACTACAATATCCACGTCATCGCCAGTGTGTTCAAACAGTGGCTGAGGGACTTGCCAAATCCGGTCATGACCTTTGAGCTTTATGAAGAGTTCCTTCGAGCAATGGGTAAGGATGCATTGCCCAAAAGGAGCCATTGAGGCTTCAGTAAATCGAGCAGTCAGTGTCCTTGTGCTTGTTTGCTTGATCTCAATTGCCAACCTTCCTTCCAAACCTCAGGTCTGCAAGAAAAGAAAGAGATTATTCGAGGGGTGTACTCTGTGATCGATCAGCTCCCCCGAACTCATCTCAACACACTGGAGCGCCTCATCTTCCATCTTGTGAGGTGCGTGAGACCATTCCAAAACTAGCCACAAAAAAACCCACTATATATACATATATATATATATATATATATATATATATATATATATATATATATATTAATATATATATATATATTAATATATATATAATATATGTGTGTGTGTGTGTATGTATGTATGTGTGTGTGTGTGTGTGTGTATGTGTGTGTGTGTATATATATATATATATATCTGTCTATCTAACTGTAACCATGCTTCTAGTAGATGTTGGGCAGCTGCAGTTTTAACAGAAGTGTTTGGCTTCTATAATAACAAAGTGTCAAGCAAGTTAAAAACCAAGTTACCCTTTAGCTAGTAATACCACCTTTGGATTGAACTGGATGGTAAACCAAGCCTGCCACAGCTTTGGTGTACTAGTCTAAGAACAGTATGAAACTGTTAGAAAGACGTTGTATTGTCTTGTGTTTCAGAATCGCGTTGCAGGAGGACACCAATCGGATGTCTTCCAACGCGCTCGCCATCGTGTTTGCTCCTTGCATCCTTCGCTGTCCCGACACCATTGATCCTCTGCAGAGCGTTCAGGACATTGGAAAGACAACTGCGTAAGCAACTCCCTGTCATTGCAGTGAATAGAAGTGGAGCTATCCCCCAACTCGCCCTTTAGTGCCATATTGGGGTTCTACAGCACAATGCCTATGAGTTCATTTGAAATTAAAAACAACTAACAGAAATAGGTTTAAAGAGAACCGTGGCTTTGTCTTGATATCACCAGGGCTATGACATCACATAGCCCTTTGAAATGAATAGGAGGACAATACTTGCCATAGTATAATAGGCAGTATTTTATTTCCTTATTTTGTTTTGGTTTTGTGGTCTATTTTAATATTCCCCAAATTACTGAAACTTCTGTGATTTATGAATCTCAACATAACTAGTTATGTGGTACTGAGGCATAAGCAAGTACTGAATTTCATATCTGCAGGCTGTTGGGTGTTATCCATTAGCTGGTGTGTCCATAACCTCTGTGTGTTTTCAATCTCCAGCTGTGTGGAGCTGATATGTGTTGAACAGATGAACAAGTACATAGCCAGACTAAAGGACATCAACAGCTTGGAATTTGCAGAGAACAAGGCCAAGAGCAGGCTGACTCTTGTACGGCGATCAATGGTAAGATATTTGAGATCAGAAGACAATTCTTAAGATTTGTTTTTTTGAAGAAATGGAAACATGCTTTACTAGAGATCACCGTTTTATAAATCCACTATCGTAATCCTAATTCTGCTCAAGAACTCCCAAAGGTCTGTGGAATTTACACATTCAAAATATATCACAAGCAGATACAACTGCTGTTGTAGCAGATGAAAGCAGCTTGCAAATGTAAACTCTCCAGCAGGTATCTGTAGCACTTTGTAATCCACTTCCCCATTCCGGCAGGCTGCGCTGACTTGTATGTTAAGAGTGTATGAAGTTCAGTGCATTTCTCAACCCCTTACCAATACTATGGAAAACAGCTCCCTATACAGTACAGTGCTCCCTCCTTATTTCATAATTCGATTATTCACAAGTCCAGTAATTAGGCCATGTTGACAATAAACCTCACATCTACAATACAGATCCAAGAAACTAACTCAAAAACGATTTTTTTTTTTTGTGCAAATCAAAAAAATGAAGGTCTTAAGAGCCACCTTCTCATCCCACCTGTGTCCAAACACAACCTGGCAGTACTAATTTGTGAAGCGAAGCCACGCAGAACCTGCTTTTCAAAGCTTGGTAACTTCTCTAAAACTCGCCAAGCCCATTGGTGCCTCATACACGGCCACCAATTTACAGCTTTTCAACTTGGTTAAAATGTGTCTGTAATATTTACTCAATATGCAAAGTTCCAGAAGTTACTTTAAATTGTTTTCAGTGGATTGTTGTGAGGGCCACTGGCTGAAGACCACAGCAATCCCTATTTAGATTTTTCGATTTCTATTACCAAATGTATTTTATTTTAGTCCCTACTTTTAGAACTATTATAAAAGTTGTGGATATTTTATACAGACTCAGGTACTGAAAAAAAGTATGACTATACGGAAAATACATTTTACAACAAGCAAAGTTTTCCTTGCACCCTTTTTATATCGATCCTGCTCCGTTCCCAGGGTGATATATTGACTTCATAAAATACAACTACTGTGCAGGTTTAGGAAAGTGATTAGGAACAGTCCTGATAAAGACTGCTCAACATTGAAATACAGTATTGTGGGTCCTTCTATATTTCATTATTTTTTTTTCCAGCAGTTCCTAATTCCCTTTGAATGAATATTAGCACTAACCCCTTTCTTTCCTCTTCCTCTTCCCCATCCTTCTTTAATCCAGAAACCCGTACTAATTGCTGTTAGATTTATGAGCATAACCCGCAGTGCGATCCCGGTATGTATACTCCATGTAACCCTGTCCCAGCCATCTTAACGTCTCCACCACCTCATTTCCTTGTCGCGCTCCTCTCCGCCATTCTCCGACCATGGGCTGTCGCTCACCGCCTCTGGCACTGCCCATGCACACATTCTGCAGCTATCTGCCCTCGTTTGCTGCTGGCAAAAGTGACATTTCTCACTGGCGGATTGAACGAAAACAGTTTCCATCTAGGTGTTTTACTTCTTAGATGTGGAATGCTCCATTGTGGGTGTCTGTTTTCGTAGTGTTGACCACATCATATCGGTGAATGTGAGACCACACTCATTGACTGCTGCTGTTGAGATGTTTGTAAGTGATTATAGCAAACAGAATTATTCCCCAATGCTTACCTGTCTTGCACTTCCATTAGCTACATGGGTCTCAAGTGTACAGTTCTGAATGAAACGCATGCAAACGTCTATTTTAAAACATGCTATCTGGTACTACACTGTTAAAGTGAATAATCATGAAATGAAACTAAAATATAATGACAAACATTAAGTTTTAAAAGTCTCTTTCAACACGTTCAACTTAAACACTGAAAAAGACTGAAACATTTTATAGTTCTCAGTGATAAAATGACAAGAAAGAAAGCTGTGAAGGGATGGAGACAAATTCTCCAAGTGCAAAGGCTTGCAACAGAGATTTCTTTAACACACTGCAGTCCCTGTTGATGGAAAATTAAAGTACACATTTCAACCCATAAAGTTATTGGAAATACACAACAGGTAAGAATTCAAAAAATGTTTATTGTTGTTGTTTTTTTTATTTACCTAAATTATCTTTATTATGCAGTTTTTCAAAGGTCTCAGTTTTTAAACTACCAGATATGTCCAAATTTCTGCAACCATGGGAGACAATGCTCCCCTTTCTGGGTTTAGTGGGGGATGAATACCCTTTACGACACTTCAATCAACACCACCACAAACCTGCGACTCTCATTATACTAAAGAAGGCACCAGTTCGACACTTTTGTCCGCTTCCTTGTCTTTTTCTGGCTCCAGTGAACATGGCGCATGCTGTGCTGTGTGTAGCATGTGTTGGATGTTACCGTTGTGCTTCATTAGGGAAATCTCCTGTGAGTTTTAAGTCATTGCTTCATGTCATGCTAACCCTATTAACCGATATTATTTTGATTTGGATTTTGTTTTTAACATGCAGCCAAACAACACTAGAAAGGTAACATATCTAGCTCTGCTTGTGTCTATTATTAGCTGGTATGCAGTTTGTAGAGAAGAGTATAAATGAGTAACCCTGCTAGAACTGTGGCGATGGTATGTGGAGCCGCCATGGGCACTCAGGGTGGCAGTGTTTTGACAAGCCTGTATTGGGTCTTCATTGTTTTGGAGGGATATGTGACAATTCCTCAGTGATTACCGCCTGTAACCCACCAAGGACGTGGAAATCTGTAGTGAAAACTGCTCTCCAGAATGGCACAATTGCAGGTGCTGCTATTCTTTCTCCTGTAGGTACTGTGTGTAAAACGAGCATTCAACAGTGTATGGCAGTTAAAACGAGCATTCAACAGTGTATGGCAGTTAAACAGTGTGATGTGTACTCATGTTTTAAAAAAAAAAAAAAAAAAAAAAAAAAAAAAAAAAAAACATATCACAAAACCATTCCCTTTTTTGTTTGTTTCTTTTTTAAGGTCGGTTCGGTACCATCTGAGAGAAAAAAAATGATCTCCTTTTTAAAGTAGAGCCTCCTGCTAATCTGAACCTAGTGGTGCGAACAGATCTATAATCAACCATGCAGTCAGAATGAAATGCTTGCTAACATTTACAGCTTTTATTCACATGGCTACTACTGTTCTGTTGATGGAAATGCACGTATGAAAAACTTTAAAACAAAGACTAGAGCAGAATTTTTTGTATGGTGCATATTAACATCAGAACTCTAAACTGGTTCAGACCTGTATTTTGGTTTAGCATCATGAGTTTTCAGAGAGAGTGAATATGTCAGTGTGCCTATTCTGATTCACACAAATGTGTGGCACGCAGGCCCTATGGCTAACACTACGATTGGGGTCTGCTTTGTAGTTGCTTGCACAGAGAAGGTATACTCTGGGGGCTATGATGTAAAAGGACATTATAGTTTAATGTATACTGAATATCAGTTCTAGAATTGCCTTATAGAATTACATTTAAAGTTTGTATAGTTATAGACATCTCGCTGTGTTGTAATAACCAGTACAATGTTGTGTTACCAGTCTTGGCCATTGCAGAAACCCTATTTTGGATCAGATGTCATTCTGCATTGTTCATAAATCATATTTGTGATACCACCACTGAATTTACAGATTACTCATGAAAATGTATTGGAAAAATTATATATTCAGGAATACCAAGATATTTAGTGAGCTAGAGACATGGCCACCATGTTCAGTTTATTCTACAGGTTTGACTGGATCAGGGATGTGTGTTCGGAATTTGGTTTTCGTTATTTGTTCGTTTCCCTCGTCTGTGTTTTACTCTAAAGTGTCCTTTTCTTCGTCCTCTCCTATCATACCCCAGCTGCACACTATTCCGATCTATCCTTAGAGATCAGTGTGGCCCAAACTTCCCTGACCTTTCACGCTTGTAATTCCTTCTTTTATCTCAATGTCTGTTATGGTCTTGATCAGTCTAATGGGGACAGTTAGGGGTCTTTGTTTATTTTAACTGTTTAACATCTTATATTGCTAATAGATAAACTGTTAATACAAGCAAAACAATATTACAAACTTTTTTTTTAAATTGAAGTACTTAATGCACTCGTAAATTTCAGGAAGTAAATTCACATTTCATTTCTTCAACCAATTTTAAAATAAAAATAAAATTAATAAAAACCTGCTTATAACAGCAAGTAAACCTCAGAACACATTTTCTTTTTTTTAGCACAAGCGAATGACACTGGCACTTTGACCCAGCCGTCACTGTGTTGACCAGTTACTTCAGGTGTCACTGTGCTGTCTCAATGTGGCCCTGTGTCTGTTTCCTCGCAGGGCAAGGGCCGGCTGCGCAGGTCCAGTTATCACACCCCCTCGTCCCCGGTGGGGACCCGACTGTCCTCGGTGTCGGACGTGCCGGAGGAGAGCGCTGGCGAGGAGGCTGGTGTGGAGGTGGAGCTCTCGGAGCAGCAGCAGGTGGCCATGCAGCAGGAAGAGCGCGTCCTGACCGAGCAGATTGAGAGCCTGCAGAAAGAGAAGTGAGGGACTGGAAACTGGGGCTTGCTGTCGGGAACACAGTGGAGACTTGAACAGTCTCATTCACACACACACACTACAAATACAACTGAAACAGTTATGGATACCAAGTACATATTTAAGCAATAACAAGTGGATAATATCTGAGACAACGTCAAGGATGTTTTAATAGTGAGGGAGACTGTTGTCTCAAAGTACGCTGTATGCGCCCAGTAGTTGTAGCATTGCTCTGGCATTTCAAAATCAGGTTTTGACTATTATTTGAAGATATTTAGATCCACTGAGATCTCAGTTCCAGAGATAACCTACCTCTGTTTCCAGGGGAACCTGAAGCATTGCACTTGCATTGGTACTTTGCCAGGACCCTTCTCTTTAGAAGATTTCTCTGGGGTGTTTGTTAGGCTTTGCTCTCGGGTCTCATCCGAGCACATTGTGTGTTTGCAGGGAGGAGCTGACGTTTGAGATGCTGGCTCTGGAGCCCCGTGCCTCTGATGACGAGACGCTGGAGTCAGAGGCCTCAATCGGGACGGCAGACAGCTCGGAGAACCTCAACGTGGATTCAGAGGGAGCCGCGTCGGACATGTCAGGTGAGACAGCGTGGCGGAGCAGGTTCGCTGGAAGAGAGATGGGTTGTTAGGAATATATTAGGAATTATATCCAGAGACTTGCAAAACATCGCTTCCTATGGCTGGAAGAATGCAGAACTAAAAATGCATTCCATATACAGTACTCAGTCACAGCATTGTAATGGCTGGCTGTGTGGGCCAGTGGTTAAAGAAAAGGGCTTGTAACCAGGGGGTCCCCGGTTCAAATCCCCCCTCAGCCACTGACTCATTGTGTGACCCTGAGCAAGTCATTTAACCTCCTTGTGCTCCGTCTTTCGGGTGAGATGTAGTTGTAAGTGACTCTGCAGCTGATGCATAGTTCACACACCCTAGTCTCTGTAAGTCGCCTTGGATAAAGACGTCTGCTAAATAAACAAATAATAATAATAATAACAATGAACCTTGGTTTCTTAAGCCACTACCAAATTAACTTATTCAGTTTTTATATGGTATAAGGTTTTTTATTTAATATTCAGTTCTTTATAATATGTTCCATGTACACATTAGTGTAGTCTTACACACCAGAATGTGGAAGTAATTTATGTGACATGCTATTGGGGTGCTTCTTGTTATGGGTTACCTGAGTGGTTACCAATGTTCCACATTTACAAAAAACACAATCTAACACCCCTATCCATTAAACTGTATTTTGCTCCATTTCTAACTACTTTTATTTCACAATGTCATTGCCTCCTCTCAGAGAGAAGCTCAGTGTGGGCCGCTGCCCGGCACAAGCAGCCTGAATCCTCTCGGAAGACGCGCAGGCAGTTGCGGAAGCAGACCGACTCGATGGACTCCGTGGACTCAACCTCCACAGTCTCCTCCGTCTCCTCCACCTCCCACATGCACCAGGGAATGGGCCAGCGCTTCCGCTTCCGATCCAAATCCCCGTCAACTGCCTTCTACCGGGCCAGCCCTCCCAGAGACACGACAGAGCCACGCCCAGAACAGGGTGCGGATGAGCGGCCGCAGTTCACCAGCCGGGGGACCTTCAGCCCCGAGAAGGGAAAGCAGAAGCTGAAGACCATTAAGAACTCCCCGCAGAAGCCCCGGGAGCCCCCCGATTCAGCAGGAGGGAGGAAGAGGAACCCCGAACCAGACTTCGGCTCCCCGCAGCAGCTGGTGGTGTACGGGAGCAACGAGTTCATGGTGTGAGGCCACAGGACAGTGGAGGGAGCTGATATTCGGAACTTCAGCGGGGATTCACGTCTTATCCTTTCACACGCTGCTTACTCGTCCAAATCAGCAACGTGCAAAATCATCCATCTTACCTGCAGCCCAAGAGTGCTATTCACTGTCAAGTAGGATGCCGAAGGGGAGAGAATGGGGTGGACGTGTTCACAGAACTCAATGGAGAAAGGCTTATGTTGCTGTGACCTTAACAGCGATTTTCTTATTTTTTTTTTTTTTTTTTAACTTCAAAGCCTATGAGGTGCTTTATGAAATGAAATGTCAAGCGAGTGGGAAGGGGGTGGCGGGGGGGGTGGGCAACGTGTTTACTGGGCGACCCTGCTCCACGCAGCGGGGGAGAAGGAGGAAGCAGGTTTTGGCCGGGGAAAGGGGACACTCTTACGCTCTCAAGCACTCCATTAACTTAATATATAAATTATTGGCTGCTTTGTGGTTTTACATTCAGAACAATCACGCAGCATGTTTCATAATTGTTTTTTTTTTTGTTTGCCATTTAAAAGATTTTAATTGATATATATGTATAATTATAAAAAAAATGTATAAAACCGGAACACCAGTGGCTGCTGGGTAGTTAAAGCCAAATATTTATATGTGTTAGCCATGAGGAATGGGGAGTATGGAGCTAGGGGTTATTTGTGTGTTTGTATGATTTGTTGTTGTTTTTTTAAAACCACTTTGTGTTCATAGGTTGTGCTGCTCTTCACTTTTCACATGGGAAGATATCGCCATCAAAGGGACCAACTTAGCTGGCCATCGTACTTTTTTTTTTTTTTTTTTGTGGTGGGGGGATTCCCAGCTAAGTGGCAAACGTTGTGTTAAACGACAGCACCATTTAATCACTGTACAACAATAATGTAATGCATGTACAAAAAATATCTGCCAAAATATTATTTTCTTGTCAAAAATGTGACCCAACAGTTTTCCTCCTAGACGTCAGTGTTAAACAAAAAGTAACAAAACAAGGACTTGAATTTTTTAGTCTATTATTATTATTATTATTATTATTTTTATTATTATTATTATTATTATGTTGTAGCGTTGTAGTTTTTTGATGAAAGCCCTTTTCAAAGGGGTGAAGTTATTCTAGAGTTCACAGGGCAGCGTGCCAGTAAGTGTCAGCATTCTTCCTATTTTTTTTGTTTTTGCAAAACCAGATTTTCCGAATAGGTCAATTATGTAGACAGTTGTCTGTAATTCCTGGAATCAGAGCGTAAACAGTGTCATTTAAACAAATAGTGGATATATAAATGTGAAGGGCTGTGTCTGTGAAGGCGTTCCTTGGAAGTGGAGTCGCCCTGTGAACTCGTTTTCAGGTGCCGCCTGCCTGTTCACTGTTAAATAAGGCTGTGCAAAGTAAAGGGACCGTAGCCTGACACGTGGAGATGTTCCAACCATGTTCTTAATTACATTAGAATTGTAAAATATATATTTTAGCGTGATCACTTGTCCGTCAGCCGTTTAAAAAGGAGGTAGTCACCACACACCCAAGTTAGGCGGAATGTCCTCGATCAGCTATATATACGTTAAAAATTTCAACCACATCCGTGAGTGTGTTCTTGGTGTGACACAACATGCCATGAAATGATTTAAACTCTGCAGAGCTGATGATAAAAATTCCTATTAAACGCATCACCCTCAAAGGCCAGTGTCTCATAAGGATGACAGGGATGCCATTAAAGCAAAAAGCTGGCTGAGCTCCTTGTCTCATTCACAATAGAGCACTGAGCCTCTGTGATGCAAACGCAGGTACCATTTCTTAGAAAGTGGCAGGAAGTTGTTTAAGGATGCAAGATTATTATGGCTAATGTCCTGTATTTGTATTGCAAATCTAGATTCAGTTTATTGAAATGCAGTCGCCTAATGATTAAGTTTGTTTTAGGTTGGAGAGATCTCAAATTCTGTTGTTCTGCAAGCACCACTCCAGTTGCTTCATTTTTACAGGTTCGCTACTTTATCTGTGTCTAACAGCGATACGTAGACAGTATTACATAACTGAATGTGGAGTCTTTGCCATTTAAAAAGAACCCTTTCCCAAATTCATTGCCCCTAGATGGCCACTGTCTGTTCCCCGTCCGGGTTACGCATGCAGATCTATCTTTTTCTGGCAGTGTGTTGATGACGAGACACCCACAGAACCCTTTGGGACCTCCGGAATGTGATTCCCTGGCTGTGCTCCTACAGCATTCTCTGTCTGAGCAAAGCTTACCTTAAATGAGAATTAGTGAATAAAGCAGGTTTCAGTCAAGGCTGTAACAGGTAATTATTTTAGCTTGCACTTGAAAGAAATCATCTTTAAGTCCAGGAATCAGGTGTGTTAGGTAGTAATATACCAACAGGCATACAATGTGGGAGCCATGTACATGTTTACAGCTTATACCTAGTATGGCATTTAAAGGAATTTGAGGGTTTGTGAGGAGGGACAGCCCCATCAGCACAATATAACTCTCAATTAACCAATCCTATCAAAATAACCCAAATTATGGGTGTCCTGCACTTTTGAACAACTGAATGCTGGTTTCACAGACCCAGATTGGACTGCCCAGTGATACCTCAGAGTGCAAGAGTAGTGCTAATCAAATTACAAATTTGAAACCAGCAAATTACATAAGGGAATCTTTGCCATAACTCACCTTTTTTGTCGTAAATATATTAAATGGACAATTGATCCACAGCGGAAAACTGGGCCCATAGTGTGCAGGAGTGTAACCTCCTTGCGTTACATTTTGCCAGTATCATTGTAGAAACCCAATTTTACAGTGCAGAAAAAACCTTAAGCCCCTTTCCTCCTTCCCTCCATTCTTACACTGGTATTTAAAAAAAATCATCAACCCCATGAGTTTTATTGAATTTGTTCCTGAGAGTAGCAGGTTTATTATCACTTTCCCTTGCCTCGAGAGCATATATTTCTCTCCTCCATAAGGCATATGCTGAGGACCTTTCTCAATACAAGGAAAAGAGTGTGTTTTCAAGTCAAGCATAAACTATTACTTGCCATTGCCTTCTACTACAGGGTTCATCATTTGTATGTGCGTGCTTTGTAAAGGCCACGGCATAGTTTTTAGCGGCTTTCATTGCTAATTCAAATTCAAGCACAGCTGGGTTCTAAATTGTGGTACCCACAGGGCCCTCTGCTGGTGTGAGGGTCCCTGGAATGCCTATTGGATTTAGAGCCCCCTGGAGGTTATTGTGTTACAGCACACCCTTCATTCTAGCCTGCTGAATGCCAGCGTTGGTCCCAAAGGGTTGTCATTATTCTTGGCACCCTGCAAAAAGTGAATGTACTAGTCACTGGAAAAGGCATGCTCTGCTTTTTTTTTTATAATAGTAATTTATGATCATGCTTAGGGGTGTACATTTGAATAATTACCTGTTGTAAAGGATATATTATCCTGTGTAATACACAATATATATATAGTAATCATGTTTAATGTTTTAACTGGCCACACCGCCTGTAGGAATTGTGTAAATGACGCAATCCAACTCAAGCTTTGTATTTCAATGTGAGCTGTTCTGGAGATACAGTCATATGTATAAAGTGCAATTTGTGTAATATTTCTTAAAAAAAAAATATATCTGTCTATGGCTGTACAAACAAATGAACAAATAATCATTGGCTTATTAAAGAAAAAAGCTGGAACAAAAACAAGTGTGTCGAGGATTTCTCCATGAGAGAGGCGTCTAGTCTGCTGAAACCGGGAACAGACCTCAGCAACTTTCTAGCTCACTGTGACATTCTGTACAGACAGGAAGTTTAGGGGCGAAACTGATCTTTAAAGAGCATGATTGTGGACACAGTTTATTCCATAAATCTTCATTGTGATTTAGCAATTTTAACCCTCATTAGGTGATATGGCAGAAATGACATTGTCGGTCCTTTTCGGGTGCAAGATCAACCCAAAAATAACTTCCATCAGGAACATTGTCTAGCTGTGTCCATGTGTCACACAGCGCTTTTACTAGAGGGGCATTTATTTGTGAACTGATCTGAATATAAATTTAGCACAAGCTATTGAGAGCATCCAAACCATTTGTTTCACATGTGCATGTCGTGGATACAGGCCACGGCCACCCACTTTTTCATGTTGCTGATAGATCTCACAGCCTTGGCTGGAATGAATGTCACTAACATGCTTGTGTTAAAATCTTCACTTCTGTACATGTAATTACAGGCACCGAATTCCCTGCAGGTTGCATTCATTTGGTAAATGGTTTCATGGTCTTGCATGCGAGTTACCACGCTGTGCCACGCACTGTCGAGGCTACATTGTAACAGGGACCCCTCAAATACCTTATTTGGAAACATATTTTGTAGCCTAGTGCTGCAACAAAGTTTAGACCACTATGTCAAATTGAATTTGTAAATGAGGGAAAAGCTAAGCTGATGATAAAATCCATACTGCTATACATGAGTATCCAAAAGCTTTCTCAGTCGCTTCATTGTTTTCATTCAAACCATTTTATAATAATAATAATGTAATGACATTTTAGGGAGAAACACTATTTATTATATTTACACAGATATAATCGATATAATAATTTAACATTTATTAGAAAGTGGATGAACATCTTTGTAGTAGCCAAATTGGTATATTATCCTTTTTTTTGCATTGTTAAAAAATGATTTTTCTACATAACATTTTCTCTGAAATACAGAAGATATGTATATTAAAATGTCTTAAAGACTAAAGCTATTGGCTGCACTTCTAAATGCTTAGTATATGTATAGAATTTCCTGCCTATTAGCTCCCCCTGCTGTCTGAATAGGGATTAGCCACTGCATTTAAAAACAGAATGCTCTCTGCTCCTTGGTGAGAGTTCTGGTTTACCAAACAACCTGGTGTTTTGTTGTATAATGCTGATAGAAAATATTCAGTTTCATTTTCAGTGTATTTACTTAACCACAGGTGTAAACTCTAGAAACAACCATCTCATATTTAATACTTTAAAAAAAAAAACAGTTTTGGTCCTAAATAGTAATTGCATAAAGACGAAAAATGACAGTCATCACACAGCAGTGGTTTATCTAAAACATTACCAATACATGACACTGCTTGAGTTCAGTCTGTTTCTCTACTACAATGCCTGCAGTAGCATAGCTTCTACACAGCCTGCAGCAGATTACTGAGTGGTGCAGGTAATATCTTCCCTTGGTTGGGTACGTGGGAGACAGCACAGGTTGCCGTCTTCTGAATATCAAACCAGCACACTCAATCCAGAAATGCCAGTCCTATCTGCTTTGCTGTTTATTCTGCTGTGACAGTATGTGTTTGAGCTGCCATTCATTCTTCGTCTCACTGTATCGTGTTGATTGGCTGTTTCCCCAAAGCAGCCACAGTACCGGCTAGCCCAGGATTGGATCTGTTGGAATTTATCGAGAAAGCGCACCTAACTCCTGATGCAAACACTAAGAGAAATACTGTTTTTAATCAGGTCTTTTAGGCAGATTGCAGGTCTCGTATCCAGTGACCCCAGTTGTTTTGGTCAGGGAGGCGGTCTTGTCGGCCTCTCTAGTTCTTGAACATGTCGCAGAGCAGCAGGTCTCGTATCCAGTGACCCCCAGTTGTTTTGGTCAGGGAGGCGGTCTTGTCGGCCTCTCTAGTTTTTGAACATGTCGCAGAGCAGCTTCTCCATGGGGGTGTTACCAATGGTCCGGTGGAAGAACAGCAGCTCTATCCTTTCAGAGGCTACAAACCGCAAAGAGGGGAGCAACAGCAGGAGCTTCCCAAACCTGGACAGCAAAGACAAAAGATGTACAGTCCCCTGTTTATTATCAGCAACTGAACTGAGTCAGTGTGTGTTGTTGAACTGTGATGCTTCATTCCGCAAAGTGTGTAATGATGGGAGTTCTACACACCCACCTTTTCTCGCAGGATATAATAAGGGAAACATGGGAAGTTCAAAACCACAGGTTGAAGTAACATGTGGCCGCTGTTGCTTAGTCATTCAAGGGACATTAAAGTATTGTTTTTTATAAATATTCTCTTGGGTTCAACAGTGCTTAAAAAAATGAAATACACATCTAATCATCTCTTAAACAGTTAAAGTGCTTGAACTAGAGGCTTGATTTAATCAAACCAGGGCTTTTATAGAAAACATTCCTTAAAACATGTTTTGTGAATAGGGCTAGATTATGTGCCACGGGGGCACCACGAGCAAATCACATGGTCAAGATAGCACCATCATCTGCTGACAGTGTGTCTTCCAAGTGCCTGTACCCTACTGCTTCGACACACTTAAGATATGACCTACCTGACAGGCTGACTGGGGTAGTGAGTGCGGCTGTGCTGGCCCAACATCACCTGCGACTGATCCTGCAGGTTTTCCACCTGCTCGGGGTCTTTCAAACCACGTGTCTCTGAAAAAAAAGAGGACGCTACGATAAAACGCAGTGAAAGAGCAACCCAAGAATGTAAAACCATAGACAACCTTCAACAAACAAGGTTATATTTCTTCTTCGTACTTCTGTTTATATTTGGGCTGGCTGTGGGGGAGGCGACATACCAGGTTTGAAGAGGACGATGGCCTTCAAGCAAGCAAACTCGGTGGGGTCGACATTCAGGGCCCTGAAGCGAGTGAAGATCTCCTGCAGGATACGCAGGTCCGGGCCGGAGAAGCTGGTCTTACCCTGCAGGGTGGGGGAGAGCTCGGGCACAGAGAGCAGCGGGCAGCTGTCCAGGGGCAAGGACCACTGGATAGCACACAGGAGGAACAGCTCACTCCATGCCTCCTCCAGCAGAATCACCTGGAAGCAGGGAAGAGAGAACCAGGGCATTAACACCAGCTAGCTCCACAAGCTCTGTCTAAAACTCTTACTTGAGATAACTAATAATCAACCAGATCCCCACTCTTGATGTCAAAGAAACCAATCCTCTGACTGCACAGATGCTAAGGGAAGGTACCATTACTGCTGTGAGACCAGCCATATATGTTTTAGGGGTGTAAAAAATAAACACAGGTGGTATTACTGTCCTTTGTTTATTGTTTGGCTGGTCGGTCTTTAAGAAATACCGAAGATATTAAAAGAGTACTTGTGTACTGTCTTGTATGGTTTCTAAGGTGTTTTCAGACAACCCTGTGTGTATTCGCTCTAATTGTTTATTATTTTTGCATTGGTCTACATAACCACTTAAAATAGACACTCTAGGTAGGTAGGTAAGTGTGATTTTTTTTTTTTTTTTTCTGCAACAAATTTAAAGTTTGCTAGTATAAAACTTATGTTTCCTGTTTAAAAGCTGAACTGTGAGAAATTGTTTGAACAGTTTTTTTTTTATTATTATTTTTATTAAAAGAAAAATAATAGAAAGAAATAACCTATGTTGGAAAACATGGATCGAGAATTGATTAGCAGTTTGCTGCGCATGTGGACTGGCAGAGCTATACTGGTGTTCTTTTCTGAAAAGAGACTAATATTGCAGATAGCAGACTGTTTGGTTCAAATTGCATGTACTGCTAACAATTGATAAGAGACCTTGCGTCTACAAGCTTCTTGTCCAACATTGACTGCAAGCTAACAAGATAACAATGCTGTGGACCAGAAGGGGCCAGGCTCTAAGACTTTTGGGAATACAAAGCATAAAGGAGCTAAAAGGCTCCCAGGGACTGCCGTTGGACCCAAAGGTTCACAGGGAGAATAAGAGATAATGCCACTGGACTCAAAGGGTCTCAGGCAAAACGGAGAGATAGGAACAAGGAAGATGACAAAAACCAGATGTATGGACCTTTTTGGCACCAGGGGTCTGAAGAATGCACTGAGTGCAGAGGTCGTCACACTGGACTACACACACAGACTAAATGAAATATATGGTAACAGGATAATGTGTTGTACCTTTTCTATTGGTTAAGTGTCAGAGAAAGAGGAGGTGGACCATCTATACAGAGGGGTATTTAATGTCATGCAAAAGATTGTAAGAACGAGTATTCTGTTTGTCCTGTACCTGGGACCAGACTCCCTGCATATTTCAATAAACCTAACAACTGATTGAAGAAAAGGACTCTCTGCATTTTCTTGAATCTACTTACTCACCATCCTTTTTTTTAAGTTACATCACCCTAGATTGCATAGTGCAAAGATTTAGGTAGGGATGAAAATGATGGGTTTAGCCTTAAAGATGTACACTTGCTAACAACACAATTCTAAACCTCTGATACTACACTTGGTTAAAGAAATCTATAAGCTGTATATGCCATGCTTTCAGACAGTGTTCCCACTCGCTCAGCAACTTCTTTCCTGTCAACCAACTGCATCCCCAAATGACTGGCATGCTTTCAAGAGAAGACACTGCTGAGGGGAAGTAAGTGTAACATATTTCCTGATAATAAGACATGGAGACAGAGAACTTTCTCATCAGAATGTAGTACCGGCCGTCATGTTTAAAAATGAAAATCCATATTTGCTAGAACATGTGTTTCTTTCAAAACAGCGCATCCAAGACCTATGCAACGACTAAAAAGGGAGCGCCAAGATTTCTGGCTGTGTCTCACCTGGTCTCTGAAGGGGAGGTTAGAGAAGACGGGCAGGTTTTTCGCCCACTTGACTGCCATGAAGAGCAGCCTGGCGGATGTCTCGTACACGTTCTCAAGGCTGCTGGAGGGATACAGGGACATCTGGTACTCTGAGGAGGTCCTCTCTGGCTCATTGCTCGTCACATCAATGTTCTCATCCACTAGAGGAGAAGCCACAGCATAGAGAGAAAATCCCTCTAGAACTGCAAGCACTCAATCATGCACTCTTCAGCTAATACCTCGGTTTAGATGCATCTTTACTAAATAATAAAGTCAACATTCTCCATTCCCCTCCATAAACCTGATTTGGGTAAAATAATCCATATTTAATTGTTGGTTAGCTGGAACACAATTCAGGATTCGGATGTCGAGAGGAGACAGAAATATTGTAAGATATTTGTTTTATTCCAATATTAAATTTGGTTGACCAAGTAAAAAAGGAAACTCTGAAAATGTCTAAATAAGAGTTATATTTGCAGTTTAGTCTACAAGCCACGGCACACTTACTGTAGTAACGAATACCTGACAGAGAACAATAAAACATGCCATTCTGTTTTTAAAGGGATGGGTGACAGAACAAATACGAGGTATAATAGCTTCTAGAAAACAAACGTGCTTTATCACAGGCACTCCTCCCAATTCTTTAGAGTTTGCCTCAGTTCTAACTTACAGGCAACAGCAACACACAGCCTCCCTGCCACTGGGCTCAAACCATAAAACAGTTTCCTCTCTGTCGGTCATCTCTAACCAATGCTGGGTCCCATAGCCTTCCAGTCCCCGAATCCCAGTCTCAGTCCAAATCATTAAGATTCAGAAAGCATTTATATTTCAACTGGATTTGAAATTGATAGTTTTGACAATCACAATTCAAAATATATTTATTTAAATGCATTTCATCAGTACATGAAAGTTGCTTACTAAACCCCAAAACAAATCCAATGTGAATCTAAACTTAGTTTGCATAATAACTGCTTTTGACAAAAATACAATAATCACTTCTTAAAATCATCAACTACATCACAAAAACTGGAAAATAAAAAAAACTTTTCAATTTGGTGTCTGGTTTCAGTGGGGACTAAGAAATAACTAATATATGGGTACAGTTAAGAAACTGCAGCATTAAACAAATTAATTAATAAAATCAATATAAAAGATAACAGCTGTTACTGAGAAAGTCGGAGCTCACCATCTTCGGGCTCCAGCTTGGCACAGGTCTCGGCAGTCATGAGGCTGACCATGAAACGGTGGTTGTTCTGCGGGCTCAGAGCGCGCTGCGAGGGGGTCGACATGGAAGACGTGATGACTGGACAGAACGAGGAGGTGGGCTCCCGCGTGGTGGCCAGGTGGTCCTTCTCCGTGTCCACTTCGATCGTGTCCAGACGCACCTGAGCCGTGCTGCGCGGCTGCCTCTCGTTCTGAACGGCTAAAGGGTGGGGAGGACAGCGTCAGGTAAGTTTTATACAACAAGGATTATGCAGAAGGGGTGGAGGTCTGAAACAACACTTAAGTGTGTCTCCTTAACATTGAGAAAGCACGTGTAAAAGATAACACAGGTTACAGAAAAGGTGCAGATTTTAAATAGAAGCAAATAGCTGGGGAAAAGGCCATTTTTTCTTGGTTGAAACTAGGATAGAAAAAGCTCCCTGGTTTTATAAAACACCCACCCCCCCGAAAAAAAATTGTTAAAAATTAAAATAAATAAATAAATATTATATATAGATGACAATGACACTTGAAATAGAGAATTTTAAACGATGCTGTTTACAGAATCTGTTTTGCAGTGACTGCGTATATAATAAGGTCCTATACACGCTTCTTACTTAGTTGCACGTTCTTCTATGTGCCTAGTCTCACTCACCGTCTTTGTTCATACCGGCTTGCAGGCACTTTTTCAGGCGGCACGCTTGGCACTGGTTGCGGTGTGCTTTGTCCACTGGGCACATCCCCGTCCCTGCCTGGCACCTTAAGCAAGAAAACAGAAGAGCCAATAACATAAGCATGACGTATGCTGTAGGGATTCATGGTATGAGTAGAGGATAACATATGGGCTACTGCAAACATTACTGTGCATGCTGGGAGGGCAGGATATTCGTTTCAAGCTAGATTGTCTGCACAGAAGACTGTGTATTGAACTGGCACACTGTTTCTCCTGCTCACCTGTAAATCAGTTTCCTCCTAACGCTGCGCTTGAAAAATCCACTGCAGCCGTTGCAAGCGTAGATCCCGTAGTGCTTGCCACTGCTCGTGTCTCCGCACACTTTACACAACAGGGCGGGGCTAAGGGATTTACCGGGGGCGGGGCTTTTATCTGGGAGAGAAAAAGGAACATGCATTTCCTTGAAAAAACAGGTGAGGTCTTACCTTTGTATTCATATGTATAGAAGAATAGAATGACAGAAATAGATCTTGCACATGGCTGATGATTATCTTTCATACTGCAACTGAGTTTACACCTTTGCTTAGCTTTGTGGGATAATTGCAAATCGTTGGTAAATGTGGTTTGCATGCACTGTAAGATTAAGAATAGAAAATGTAGTTTAGCATGAACATGTTACTTATTTTATACAGAAAAGTAAATAGTTTAAAACAAGTAATGCTTATCATTGCTTCTATATGCTACATACAATTTACAAACAGAAAACAATTAATGTTGTATTAAAAATTATACTGCTGTACTGCCTCAATGTTATGGGATTTTAAACAGCATGTAAATGTAGAACCTTCTAGTTCCTTGCTGCATGTAATTGCAGACAATTATTGAACGTTTGCCATGGCATTTCAATTCTTGCATTAAACTATACTGTATGGTATTCTCTCCAACATCAGCACTCGCGTGACTGAGTTTTATTCTTATTATTAACCAACATTGGTCTTTCCAATATACAATACAGTAATGATTAAATAAGCTTAAAACTATTTCTCAATGTCCTACATTAAACCGAAACCTAAAACAGAATCTTCCAAACCAAAAGCATGCCAACCCTAAAATACATTTCAATGTTCCTACAGTATTCTTCTACATGTAGTATTTTACTGCACACCTACAGTAGAGTACTACACAACCCTAAGAGAAGCTCAAGAAGCATGCCAGGTGTGTTTAATAAACTAACAAGACTCACTATAGTGGCTGAGGACACCTTCAATTACTTCCATCAGTTCTGACTAGTATGTAGCTGTCTCTGGTCTAGGAGTATCCCTGACTCCTTAATGTTTACCTGCGCGGCTGTCATCCATCCCAGCGGAGACTGCAGATTCGGTTGGTGAGGCCGGCAGCGTTGAGATCTTTGAAAGGTGCGCTTCCATTATTTAATCAATAAAGAAATCCCTGTATTGAACACAAGTAAGAGCTTCGGATACTCAGCTAAGGGTTTGAGAACCCCCTTGAAAGTACAATTTAGTTTTGAATTATTAAAAAAATTCAGAATCGGTTCCCCCCGAGAAAAAATACAACTTAAGGGAGGGATAACTTTTGATGTCTTTGTTTCCTCCCAGCAGGCAACTTTGTCTTCTGAATTTTGTTTCCAACTCCTTAAAATTGTTCCTTTTCCCCTTTCATTCAAGTAAGAGAACCAGAGTCCTTCTTTGTGAAGTGTGCTGCCTCCTCTTGTCCTTGGTTTCGTGAAGCTGGTCCACTTTGCTCCTACTTGGCTGGGCTTGCGTGTGTCTCTGTGTGTGTCTCTCAGCCCAGAGCTCCTAAAGGCAGGCAGGATTAGTTTCTAGCGCTGTGTAAGCACATGCTTATTTGTCATCCTTTAATCTTTACTGTCTATCTGAAGGTGGATCAATCAGTCACACTATGAAGAATTAAAAAGGTGATCAATCCCCCACTGAGGGGAGGAGGGGGCAGCATCCACAAAACAAAATCTTGGGGACATTGTAACTTTAAACCTGTAGCTCTGAGCAGGTCCCTCCCTCCCCTGTCTGTTCTCTCTGTGTCTCTGAGTACAGCATTTCAGTCAGCGGTCCCTCTCTGAATGTCTGCATTTTATAGGATGATTATACCGTACACAGATTATTGTGTTTGCCAGCCTTTCATTTGTATTGCCCCCTTTCTCTGTCATCTTTCTGGATTCCAGCTCAATTTCCTCTTGTAAATTTGATCTCCTTTGATTGCTCCCAGGTAATAAAGGCTTTCCCTGTTTACCAGGGTGCCCAGCTGCCTATTAACTTCAATTGACTTTCTTTTTTTTTTAAGGCAGATTTCAATGAGGGTTGAGGAGGGGGTGGGCAGCAGTATAATATAATTTTAAATGGCAGTGTTTTTTATGTTTGGCTGGGATTAATGAGACATGTGGTTCACTTTTCTGTACTGTACTTGGGAGAGTAGATCTATGCATTATTAAGCAGCCAAGGAGTGAATAGAGGCTCTTGTGAGATAATTACAGGTCTTCATGAATAAAGGGCTCCATTTCGATAGCAGCCTATACAAATCCCAATCTAAACTCAAGGAGTCCAGAGCAGTTTTATTTACATCGGGAGAGGGAGGGAGAAACATCCCATTAGGCTTGCTGTGCTGTTTCTCCATGAAGACTTGTACTGTGTACTGGGGTTGACATTACTCTCTGTAGTGTGCAAGGTCACCCAAGCCTGATGAGCCTACAGTTAATGAATTGTTCTCGAGGTACACATGACCATTCCTCTGTGATTGCAGCCTATAATTCCTTCTAGGAAGATGGGGGTAGAATTGTGAAGTGAAGTCTGATCTCCATCACTTTTGAGTTGTTTTGTGAAACTTGTAAACCTGTAAGCTTGTAAAGATTCTCCTGTGCTTCAAGGTAATTTTGGCCAAGGCAGTACTCTTGTGGGTCTCCGTTCAAGATCGACAACCTGGTGAGAACGGAATGACAGACCCTTCACTCCTGTCTGTGCGAAGCTGTCGATCTTTGTTGGGGAAGTCACAGACAGCTTCATAGTGGCAGCCACTCATGCAGGCTAGAGAGGCAAAATCAGCACTGTTACCTCCCTGCACTACAGCAGCACCTATTGGCCAGGCACCCAGTGAGCTCAAGTGAACACCTGCAGGACTGGCCCTTCCAGGGGCCAGTAGCTTGACAACATCCGCTGTAGAACGATTTGGTGTATGGCAATCGGAGGACGCACGCTGACCTTCATTTCTCCAGAGCTGTTGTGGGGAGTTGCTACGGTAAATGAACAACATTTTAATTAGGGAGAAAAATGGGGGTGAAATAGTTGAGCACTTCAAATTATTACATGTAATAATATATTTTATTCTTAATTATATTTTGTTGTACCATCAACTATTGAAAGCATTATTCATTTTAATTGTAATTGGTCCAAATATAGCATGGGAGAATTTACACTTTCATGAATGTTGTGCTTTTCTAATCAAAGAATAAACACAATATTGCATGAAAAGTTCATGCAATTAAAATATCTTTTAATTTAAAATTGTAACATTTGGGTGCTCAAACCACAGCGCTTTTAAATTTGAAATACTAATCAAGTAAATCAGTGCACATGCTGTAATCCACTTAAACCTGTTTTTAAAATGATATATTCCACCTTGTTAAGAAAGCCCTGGGGGAGTTAGGAAAAACAATTAGCTGAAAGATTGAAAGAGCAGTCCATACCCAAGCTCTGTGCCTCTTTTCTGCCATATGGTGGCTGCTCTCCCCTTCTCTGTCTCCCTAATTAGTGACCTTGCTGTGATTTATAAGTAATTAGTATACTGAAGTCAGTGATTTTTTTTTCCTCTGATTGTGGATTTAGCTTTACGGACTTACACTGGCTCAGGGTCACAGACAAACCAGGCAGCAACGCATGCCTTGCTTAGCCAGAACCTCGCCACAATGGGATGTCTCACTTTATGGGTGATATCACGTGTTAAGGTTTATCACTGGCTGTTGCTAGGGCAGTTATTTTCAAACTGGAAGAGATATTAGCTGTGTGTACTATACTTGCATGATCTAATTCAGTTATAATAAAGGGGCATTTCACCTCTGGAGGCCTGGGTCACAGATTAAATCAGTTTAAGTGGTCTCAGTTTGGCCTGACACAAAACCTGTTGCATTGCTCATTTATAAGAAAGAACAAGCCAATCCAATTGTTTAACTCTTACAGTACTACAGTTTACACCCTAGAAAATATAATATATACTGAAGAATAATTCATATAAATGGGCACACTGTAAGTAATGTCAATGCCGGAGACATTGTGACATTTCATTGCTGTTGCTTTGTTCTGGACAGATAGCAACATTAAAAATGGATGGGGGTTAGGGGAGTTAAAACACAATGAAGCAGCGCTGTAGTTTAAGCAAGGGCTGAAACAGTCCCCTCACTGTTCTCATTAAAACTGCTGTAAAAAATAAGCAAATTATCTTGGTGGAAGATTAGTAAGGATGCGAGAATTTAGCCCAGGGTTAGCAGATTGCTCTTTATATGGGATATGCTGTATTAGCCCAGCAACCAAGACATGTTGGCAGTCCGTGTACATTTCTATGAAGCAGCAGTCAGGGCCTGTGAAGCATGAATCTCAATGGCTTGATTTCACATAGTGATCTTGCAATACAGGAATCCCAATTAAAAAACAAGGATGGCTGCTTGACTTTGGCAGTGGAAACAATGGGGCGGTTGATGGAGACAGCCTGGGTGCTGTTGTCATGGAGAGTGGAGACACAGCTGAACTCAGAGGTTGTGATGGATCCATTTCCAGCCTGGTTTTCTTTATTTATTTTAGTTACAGCATTTAAACTTTAAAGTGCTCATTGTGCCTTTTTAAAATAAAAAATAAAAACAATGATCTAGTTTGGTTCATTATTTTAGTTTAATTAAAAAAGCACACGTATAATAATCTAAACAGGATCTTAATACCGCTGCTCAGGGGAACATTAGTGAGTATCCTCTGATCCCACTGACAAGCCAATTGTCCTTTTACACCCAGCGTTACAGAGGATGTTGTGTATTCTATAATGTGAATGATGTCATAAATCAACAAGGGATTTATTCCAATTATCTATGGATGTGGATTAGGACAGACTGAGGAGTATCTGCAAACATTTACAGGTGACTTTTCTGATTTCACTTTTTTGAAGTGGCAATAGTGATAATCTGATGTAATGTAATGTAATGATCTCTTGGCAACTGCACTGTACTGTGTAATTCCAAGTCCGTTATGTCCCAGTAATGGACCTGAAGTTTACTATTTGATCAGTGGAGTACTGCAGTTCTGAGGTAGATAAGATTTAAAGGCAGCAGTATTTAGATCCATCACTGTTTAAATAACATCAGTTTCCAGCCTTAAAGAGTAAATGACAGGTATGTTATTTAAACAGTTGTAGCAACACATGGGCACGTATAACGCTATATTTTTGGGAACCCCGCTACTTACTCTTTAAGTTGGGGTACACTATGACCTCCTTCCTGAAAAATTCTCTTGTGTATCAGATTAATGTGACTGGCAATGAGTTGGTTCCCTGCTGGACATTATGTATTGCCCACTACATAAAGCCCATGAAATGGTCTGACCCTTGGCGCACTTGCCCAGCCCCAAAGACCTCCCTGCACTTGGGAAAAACAAATATTACTAGATTATTATTGGTGGCACTGTACACACAGATTGAATCCTGTTTTCCTTTTTAAAAAGTTACTATTTAAGAAACAGTTATAAACTGTTAAAGAAGCCAACAACAGTATAGAACAGTTTAATAAATGGCAGACTTTATTGAAACAGTCTTTTAAAGCTTTGTGAACAGGGACCACAGCGTGGTTTAGAAGTTTACATATAAACTGAAATGTTCTTACAGAACTTATGACCATGACAGTGTTGTATGATACAGCCTGCATCTCCTTTGTGACATTATAAAACTCATTATTTAACCTGCAATATGCAAGAAGAGTGCATCTGTTACTTATTCACATTATTGATTTACTTTGCAAAAAGGTTTTATTCTATTTTTAAACAGAGCTAAAATACCACTGGCTTTCTAAAGACTTGCAACTTTTTTTTTGCAATAGGTGGTCTAGATTTCCATGTTTCCAACATTTTGAGAATATCCAAAAACACTTAAAAGCTGGAATACCCACATTCAATTCTACACAAAAATATGACCCCTGAATGACTGTTTACTTGTTATCCTGCTGTGGTGTACGTTCTCAGGAGGTCAGGGTGAGAGGAGCTAGCAGAGCTGTGAGGGGACGCTCTCCTGACACCTGCTGGAGAAGGTCTCCAGCCAGAGACATTTCCACTGTGTTGTAATGATAAGGCATGGCTTCTTTATTGTTTTGAGTTCAGTATGTACCATTATATAACAGGGGTTGATTTGTAAGAACAAAGACTATAAAAACAAAGACACGGCTCATTCTGTTTCTGCAGTAAATCAGAAAGCTGTGCACTAAGCATGTTTTTTATATATGTTTCCTTAAAGGCGCTTTACTTGCTCTTATCTGCCCCCTATTTTACTGCATTTAATCCTGTACTTTGGAGTACTGTAATCTGTCAAGTGTTATTTAATCTGTAGTATTTTGTATTTAATTATATCCTGATGTAACTATCACTGACACTGTTATCTGCTCCGTTACTGAATCGTATTTTGTCATACTTGTACTTGCTAGAACCAAAGTCATTGTATTTATCTTGCTCTTAATTGTATTATTACTGTGATTCGTGAAATGTATTTTTGTTTACGACTGTAAGTCGCCCTGGGCAAGGGCATCTGCTAAGAAATAAATAATAATAATAATAATAATAATAATAATAATAATAATAATAATATGTAGTTTTGTGGAGAATTAAACAGCTGATGATAAGAAGATGTAAAGTAAAAGCCACTTTGTCCAGTAATTAGTTGATGCAATGTTCCAAGCTGCTTTTGATGGGCAAGAAAAAACAAAAACATTTCATTAGTGCAGATGACACGCAGCTAATGATCTTCTCCCAAAAGGATTTAAACCTTGATATTCAAGCCTGGAGGCATCTTACGGAATAGCTTCTTACAGCAGCCCACTCAAATCTCTGTAACACAAAGCATCTGCTGTACATATGCTACCCCTCAAATACTCTGTTTGTGATTTCATGCACTTTTTAAAAAAAAAAAAAGACTTTAGAAAGAAAAGAACTGTGATGTAAGAGGATAAGCAGGATCACAATGCAGTCACCCACTGAAAACAGAACTTGTGTGTGTATATATGTATATATACAAAAAATAAACATAACATGGATGACCTAAAATGTGTAGTTTTAGAAGAAACAAAATTACCTTGAAGCACAGGAGAATCTAAACTTGGCTAAACTTAAAATAAGTTGATTACAGTTATGTTACAATAATGACAAAAGGTTCCTGTAACCTTCCCCGACTGAGTTCAGCTGTTAACTGAAGGGGTTTAAATATAGCACATCTCAGAAATTAGAAGCTCAGAGATTTAAAAAATAAATACAACTGAAGCTATTTTTAAATAAAATGTGCCTTGCTTATTGTCCTCAACATGTATTTACAGGTGCATTGGCAGGTCACAGGCATGACTGATTTCAAATTGTCGTTCGTCAAACATGAAAAACCTGCATGTAGCCAAATAGTTACAATTATCTGCTTTTAAATATTTTAATTTGGCTTCCCATACCTCCAAGTGTAGAGTACAGTATATATATTTCAATAAAAACCTATAATAATGGCTAGTTTTTATACTATCTAAACTGTCTTTTGGTTTTCATTTTGTAGTGCATGTCCTGGAAACCTTTTGCAAACATCGACTTGTCCTGGGACCTGGGAAATGGTCACCATACACTGGTCAAAGGTGTCACCAGGGGACCTCCCAAGAACAACTGAAGGAGGATCAGAAAGCTGTCTTGGTAAGTGCCTAAAAGACTTTCCTCGAATGGAAAAGACTGGGGGGAAAAACCCAATAATGGTGTCAAACTCATTTCACCTAAAATCATCAGTATATATTTTGAAAGCTGTTGCATGGACAAAGAACACATTACACCATAATTTACACCACAATAATTACAAACTCCTGTCTTTCTTCAGTAGGTCTGTTTTCCTTTGAGAGAGCCGTTACTTCACCTTGTTGGTTTTAGTCAAGCAGGGGGGAGTCAGCTTTCGGGTCTGGGTGACAGTTAGACTGAAAAGCCGGCTCTGCCATGCATGAGCCACACGTTCTGACGTGTTTAAATGATAATCCCAATGATACTAGTATTGGGTCTGAGCGATAGTATTATCACTTTACGTTCAGAGGTATTACAATACTTTTTTGTATGACGCACTGTAGGTCTATCCATATATTACTTGTGATTACATGAACAGGATGTTGTTTTATAATACATGACAGGGATCTGGAGAGGTGAGTTAATCTTCAATGAGCTGCTGATTTGTGGAGTGCTGACAGTGTAACTCATGCATCTGCCGCGTTCCCTACCTTGCCCGTTATATAATACAGCTACTGTATAAACCCATTCCTCGGAAAAAGACTGTCGTGTTTGGGATTTGAAGTGTGAGAATAGCTTTCTATTTGTACAACACGGGAAGGCTATGGGTCCTGGGGCTACTCCTTTGAGGACACAAACCAGTGATGCTCAACCTGTTTCACCTTACATACCGATTGACCTTCAATGGCAATCCTATGGTTCAGTACTCACTTACCCCCAGGAATAATGAAAGGATAATGTCATTGCTGTGTCGTGTTACAAGGTAATAGTGGACCTCACGAGTCAATAAGGCAATATCTGAACGTGGGTTTTGTTACAGGAACACGCCACAGCAATGTCATTATCACTATTAAAGTTATTTATTTATTCACCACTGTGTGAAATGATAATTGTAGTCCACCGAAACTTAGTGAGAGATTCCCTGTGAAGCGTTTCATCAGTAAGCAGTGGTTTCAGAACAGGTGTTGTTAATTAGTGTAATCTTTTCCGTTATTAAGTAATAACAGATTACTACACCCATTTGGTATTATCACATTGGTTTGCAATGTTTGTGTAGTGTTGCCATTGCTAGGGTTGCTGCAGTCTGTTCATTTTCAAGGGTTTGTTTGTCATGAATTTTTGTCAGACAGTTTACCACATATGACACTGTCAGTCTTAGCACAGGGACACTATGGTTTGAGATAGTCTCTATTCCCAGTTTGAGATACTCAGATCCAAACCTCCCAAAGCAATCTTTTTAACAGTTTAATCATATTTCGATGAATATTTTGTTGGAACACTAATATGTTCAGAATAATCTGTGTAATGTCAAACAGTGTGTGCATGAGCATCTGTCTTACAATATCTGTGTTAAATATGTACTAGCCAAAGGTTACAAATGTTCAACAGTGCACCATATGAAAAAAACAAAATGATACAAAATGGAACATGTTCGAATTCCGATCTTCTGTTGACCTCGCACATGCTAATTCGCACACAGCTTCTGAACTCCACAGATTATTTTTCATAGTAGGCTGCACTATGAACACTTTGCCCAGGACCTGGATACATGAGCATTACACTCTACGCGCTCATCAACACGAATGGTGTTCCAGGATGCCATGAATGACCTTTATTCTCATTAATGAGAGATGTTCTATACATGTATAAGAGAGATGTTCTATACATGTATAAGAGAGGTGTTCTATACATGTATAAGAGAGATGTTCTATACATGTATAAGAGAGATGTTCTATACATGTGTATTCCTTATTATTAGTCGCCCAGAAACTAGTAAGAATACGGCATTTCTCTGAGCTCTGTAATATCCACACACTATTAGGGCTTTGGATCAAAGGCAGGTTAAGCCACTTAAGCAGGTTACTGCCATGGTGTGGTTAATACAGGCAGCAATGAATCTGCCGACAGAAGCGTGGTTTCTGTCCCATTGAGGAGAACGCCCACTGTCTTATTGGAGCAAGGCCAGATTCTGTACCTAAGCAGGGTTCAGAACAGCCATCTGCTGCCCTGATCAATCCCAAAAATCACCAGACTACAGCAGAGCATTGTCTACCTGCACCAAACTGATCTGAGATCATCACAGAAAACATAGGTAAATTAAGTACCATGACGTTATTTTTTTTTCGAATAATAGTAATAATATTTTCTAATAGCTATTATTATTATTATTATTATTATTATTATTATTATTATTATTATTAGCTTTCTTTCTGTGTAGTTCATGTTTTTTTTTTTGTTTTTTTAAAACATTTTTGATAAAACCTGAGCAATTTCCTTTTCTCAAAAAAAAAAAAAAATCAATTCATTTTAAGAAATTTAAAGTAGCACTTTTCTTTGATGTCAAACTGTAACTTTACTAGGTGCTGCAGTACATGTGTTACCATTGAAGTCTATCAGCGTTGAGTAGGGGGCGCTGCATTACCTTAGTGGCTGCACTTGCTTTACTGGTTCTCCTGACCCCTGCACTGCCCACAGGTCCTGCCCTAGACCTCTGACAGTCAGCAGCTGCTGCTCAAAGCGACCTCATGCTACCATCAGCAGAATTATGACGTGAGGTTATGGCTGAGAGGAGATAAGTGTCAGATTGCTCTTCTCCTGAGCCCTTTGATGGCACTCAGCCTCCCTGAGGTTGTTTAGAAGATCCACAGCCGCTTAAACAGCCAACTGCTTGCTTGTGGTCATGTGTCACACACACAGTGCTTACTGTACACAGTGATGCTTTCACATTTAGTGTGTTTTCTTTTTTACATTTTTGTACTAAGATAGTTAAGAGGTGATATTTCTTCAACATACAGTATATAAATGAACAATGAACCCTTTTCATAAAGATTTTAAAATCCAGAGACATACACACAGCAGACACTAAACTCTGGCAATGCAGTATGGGGTAGGAACTTGAAAGCAGGTTCATTAACCCTGATAGGAAGTTGGACTCAAGGTGTATACAAACTGCAGTGCGTCTTGTCAGTGAGCTGTGTGTCTCTAAAAGGCAGGTTTAATCAGCTCGGTGGTCTACAGTCACACAAGAGAGATCAGGTACTGTTCTTGGAAGACTTTGTATCTCATTTGCATTACCGGTGTATGTATACTCTACTTTGAAAAAAATGATTCTTTTTAAATCTGTAGTCCTTTAGTAATAATAATAATAATAATAATAATAATAATCATCTTTTTTTGTACACAATTTGAAAACCCCTCATGTGGCTGATCTTTGGGTTTTGAATACATTTTCCTGATGAAACTTCACTCATCTTGATTCCACATGAAACACCAGCCAATTCTGTGTAGCGACTGTTGGAGCCACTATATGAGTGTCAAATCCAAATGTATGTGATTTGTTCTTACTCTTCTCATGGGGGATTTTGTATTTTTTGTATCCCCTATAACTACATTTTTCAAGAAAAGCTTAACTAACCAATTTTAAGGGTGGCAGTGAAAAGAGTTTTGAAGCTACCTAACTGGACACAGTATTCTAAGAGGGGCAGCTAAAGCTTTATATACTGTAATCTTAGCATAACTTCCCTAGACTTCAATTTATAACAGTTGTATGCATGTGCTGTTAATAATGGTCTCATTAACATCAAGCTTTACCTTGATTGCCAACAACATGCTTTAAGGAGAAGATCCACAATGGTTCACGTGCGTGAACATGCTCCCTGCTGGCAGATCTACTCTTCAGAGAACATCCAGAGGACATCGTCACAAGTTCAGGACATAGTTCCTCCATATATCAACCTAATCAGCTTTACATATAAGCTCTTTGAATGTGAACAGTTGACTAAATGGGACGGCTTAACTTTTTAAGAATTACACAATTCTGGTGACGCTTGACTGACCGCCATATTGGATTTCTTAGATGACTTTGAAAACTACATTTAATTTCCCAAACAGAAGAAAGGGTATATAACAATTCAGCCAGCTAGGTAACAAATCACCACAGTGATCTATGTTGCTGCTTGCTTTCATAAACCCTACTGGAGATGAGATGGGCAGCACCAATAGAGAGAACCAATAGGAAGTCTGAACGCAAAGACGGCGATGAGCTCCTAAGCTGTCTAGCTGCACACTCAGACAGCGAGGCAAGCTTCAGAACTGCTCCGGGCCTTTCTGAAACATATTGTCTGTTGCATAAACAAAAGTCAGTTTGTGGGATTTTAAATTGATAGTGGGGTAAGCCTAAATAAGATGAAAACGGATTAGACATGTTGCTGTTGAAACAGCATTAGATCAGTTTGGGCAATTTAGTTATTGTGCAGTCTGGGCAAGTACTTTATCAGATTAAATAAATGAAATAAACATATTTTCGGTGCAAACATTTTGGTCGATGTTCATTTTGCAGAGACTTTTCTTTTTTCACAGAATATCGATGGATTTTGCTAGTTTAATTTGATTGTCTTGTTTTTGAGTTTTTACACTGTTGAGCACTGAATTGAGCTTGATTCCTTCATATGATGAGAAAGCCCATTTTAGAAATATGTTCTATTGTTCTTCAAAAAAACTTAGTCAAATACAATAGCATTCAAGATTTGGTCAGAGGCAAGTCGAAAGTCTGAAGTGCTGTTCAATAATAAATAACTTCTTATAAGACAGACGGAAATTCCCTGCCATTCACTTTCATTGGGATTTCAAATCCTGCTGTTCTGTGATAAAAGAACTCAGTGCAGTTTAGAGATTGGGGTCCAGAACGTCAGCAGCCTATCGACGGGACAAAAGACTGATTTTGGTTGAAGTGAGCGGAAGAAAAACATAGCTTACCTTTTTTTATTAATATTAAAACCAGGAATAGCAGCTCTTACCTGGTACAGTAATGGCTCTAGCTACAGGGTGCATACAGTGTACTTGGAGACATCAGTCTACCTCGCCTCAGATTTTATCTCCTCCTACACTCTGTAGTTTTTGCTTAACTTATTGCCTAACTATAAATAAAGTTGATGCACTTCATGTAGTAATTAAACATATGTGTTGTACATTATTGGAACAGTTTTGACATCTTAATGAGGATAACTTTCATTGAAATAACCTGAGTTCGAGCCGGTACCCTGAACTGGTCTATAATGCTATTTTACAAGACTGGTTCCCACTAGCTTACAGTACTTGACTGTCAGGGCTGTCTCAGATAACATGCAGGCAACATGAATGCCTGCACCATCATGTGCCAAAGGGCTGTTAACCCAGCACAATTTAATTCTGATCCAGCCGTTCATACAAAACTGCTCCTATTTTAAGCAGTGACTGCCTTGGAATCCAATTATGCCGTATAAGTAAGGTGGGTGATTCAAACTAACTAATTACATACCCTCCCCCCTCCACATATGTAGTTTGTGTGGTTATTACGGATTTAAAATGACGAGATATAATCTAGCTTCACCACTGTTGCTGGGAATTAGAAAGATTAGCAAAGAAAATGTAGAGTCAACGATCTGACTTCCTGTGCCACCCGACCTTTAACTAATCCAACTGTGCCACTGAGATCTCTTAGAAGAGCAGTGTATGTACAGTACATGTATGTTGCAGTATGTATGTATGTTTCAATTAGGCAAGCCATCATGTGTTAGAGTTTGACGACACAAATGTTTAACCTCTTGAGACTTTTACAATGGATTCATGCAGTGATCAAGTAATCAATTTGTGAGTAAAGGCATAAACAACCCGTGACTTTGTCCATTAGTGTTCCTCTTCCCCCACAGATTATTTTTGCAATACCTACCTACTTAGAGCCATTGTGTATCCTCTGTTTTTAAAGCATGTTCCAAGGGCTTTCCAACAAAAATATCATTGTTTGATGAAATATGTCGCGTAAACCCACACTGGTCCACTTGAGCAGGAATGACCCAGAAACCATAACAAACAAGTGGATTATGTTGTGCCACCCCATCTTGCATATTGTATCTTGTAAACAGGTCTAGGCTAGTTGTGTAATCTAGCCCCCCCCCCCGGCAACAGAGACCACGGTCCCAGTGCTGCTGCCATTCGCTGACTGCTGACTTGGCAGATTTTCAGGGCTGGAAGGTTTAATGTTGATCTAACATACGGCTCTCCAGTCAGTTCAGAGACAGACGAGAGGTGGATTAGCAAATCAATGCCATCTGGCGCCAAGAGCCATAATTATCGAAATGAGAAAATCAATTCTCTAAGTATATATCACAGGCTTCTAAGCTCATTTAATGAAGTGAATTAAAAAGGAGAGAGAATGAACTTACAGGTGATCTCACCCCAAGAGAGAGCAGCAGGGGGTGGTAGGGCATCATAAATGGGGTAATTAACAACCGTGGTGATCTGTCTGGTCTCTTAACAGCGAGGGGAACCTAAATTGTTTAATTTACGCTATTAGATCTTGAGGTGTGCAGATTGCAGAATAGTAGCCTCTGCATGGTACCTGCAGACAGTAACGGTTTTACAAAGTTAAAGAATGCAGTTCATTCATTGATGAGTCGGTTCTTGACTGCAACAACCAGGATGTTTACGTGGTTGTTCCTTAAGAAAATGCTGTGTGTTTTCAGTTTGTTTTCATTCTTTAGCACAAACTATTGAGTGTAACATAACCCGCCGGTGTATGGAAAGGTGTCTGTCTGTCTGTCTATGGAGGCACTCTGTCCGTACGTCACACTGGCACGTATGTCTCACTGATTGCAGCTAAGTCATTGGAGAAGAGCTTATTCAGTTACTAGGAAATGTGGTTGGAAATGCTTTGAAATCTGGGAATATATGAAGGCAGCTGTCCATCTGTCTGTATGTCATAATGACACATTTACATTAGATGTAAGTTGTGGTGATCCACTTTAACATGTCACTGATTGTTCTCATTTTTAATTTACAGCCATGAATGTCACTAACATGCTTGTTTGTATAATGTCGGGGGGGGGGGGGTCATCTTCATTTTCCCGTAGATCGCAGGAAGCAGGTAAACTTTCTTAAGAACCACAGAGCAGTTAGGCAATTCAATTTTTTTTTTCCAGCTTAACTCTGAAAAGTTTGCAGGAGAAGAGAGCCGTCAGATACAGATTGCTGTGCCATCACCTAATTCCTAGTCTGACTGGATTTCAGCCAGTGGCCAACAGCAAATAGGGTCATCAACTACAGCAGGACCAGCCACATGGCACTCATCGCGGGTTACTAGGAGAATGTTGCTAATTCCTTAAAGTCACAGAAGCTGTTTACAGAATAGCAACGAAAACAAACCTACTTTTACAGACGTTAAAACCAGAGGTGCAGCATTCCTTAACTGTGTGATAACCAAAGCTATCAAATTAATCTAACCTCTCATAAGAGAACAACAGCATTCTCCCATGTCCTTTCTTGTTTTGTACTTATTATTTTCACTGTTCACTACCAGTATTTCCTACCACAACAGAATGGGTGCTAAAACCTGTCTAATCCAGCTTCACTTTGTCAATAATGTGCTGTATTACTGAGATACAGTAAAATGTAATAAGACAAATAAAAATAAATAAAAAACGTGTTATCCTGTGTTTCATGGTGTGCAGAGTTCAGTCTTGTTCGGTATCTGCACCTTGTTTCCTAGGCTTTCTTTTGGCATTAAGATTAGGCGTCCTACATTAGGAGTGCATCTTTTCTGAAGGTTTGATTCCCAATTGAAGGACCTCATCTGGAGGTCAAATCTTTATTGAGCATGTACAGCATGTACAGTCAAAAAAGCATCAGGTAAATTGGCTGTGGTGTAGCTTTCTTTTTATATGAGCAGTTAATTAGTTCACTGTAAAACAGCTTGGGATGCTTCACAGATCAGTTTGAAATGGGCATGATTGGGGTTACCTGACTAGTCAGTGTCCCAGACTGCAGTTATAACCGGGGAAAACAGGGACCACTGTGCAATGGCCAATGTTGTGTAAATACAAAGCTGTGGAGTGTGGCTTAAAATGAATGGTTTACTATTTATTAACATGAGCAATGTTATCAGCACCCTTCCCTTTCATAGTGATAACAGTACTGCGGTGCTGTTTTTTTGGCATGCCCTTCCTGTGCTGTAGGTCACAATATCAGATTGCAGCGAAGTCATTGGAGGAACCATTAGTGCCTATCCCACTGAACACGACCAGCGCGGGACAGTTAGCTCAGGTGTTTCTGCAAGAGTGCTTATCAGCTGAGGGCAGAGCGCAGCTCATCTCGTCACAATCCCTGCGGCACATCGCCGTGGCTGAGAAAGCACTGCTAAGGAGTGCAGGCTCACGCCCCAGTCACACTCTCACCCATATGCTTAGACTTGAAAGACTTTTTTGGCTAACCATCACATTACAATAAATGGCAAAGAGTTTAGAGTTTTCAACCATCAGGGGGGATGACAAAAACACGTCCTACTGTAATTTGGCAAAGGCCACCTTTACAGACAGACTCCAAGCTATTTTTCAAAGCTGTTAATGAAAAAAATGTATTGTTCGCTCCTTGAATATATTTCATTGCTACACTTCCAGAGTGTCCCAGTATTCCACTCCAAAATGTCACATAAAGGAATGCAGAAATGTTGGAAACACAGTACTTAGCAGAAGAGCCAAAGCATGAGTCTAGGGGTTTCAAAACTTGCAGAAGTAAGTCCTGTAACCACGTTGCATTTCCAATGAGTTGCATGTCGATATCTATGCTAGCTTCATGTCACCTGTTGAAGTGGAATGTGGGGATACATCGGAAGTTTAGTAATTAGTAAAATTCCTGGATTTTTTTTATTAGCTCTATTTACATTAAGGCCAATGATACAGTACGGCTTTGGTTCTTAGAACACCTTTTGTAGTGGGTATAGTATTCTACAGTCCAAAATATTAGGATCACCGCAGCATGTAGCCACACTATGATGTTCCGGTATTTTTTCATATTCCGTTTTTCTTAAATAGTGCTATGTGCAGCGCTTTGGAATTAGACTCTGTGTGGCTTGTTTGTGACGCTGCTACCTGAGTCCAGACCTCAGGGTTTGATTCCCATTTCCTCGAAACGTGGGGAGCTAAAGAAGCTCAGGTGTTCTATGATTACAGGAGCTTATTGCAGCTTGAGAGAGGAAAGTCACACAGCTCGGCATCTACATCACAGTGAAAGGACAAAGCACACCACTGTCGTCATCACAACCTCATGATACAACCATTTTATTTAAGTGCCTTATATTTTAAAGCACATCAGGATGGATTTACTGTTCACTAAGCTTTTGCTTATATGTGAACTTTTCACCTCTTTTTTTCTAAAAGTACTTTTTCTTTTAGCTAATTTTATAAGTATTTGTAATTTAGCTGACAACATTAATTAAATTGTATTGATATAGTGTCCCACATATGGAAAGCTACAAAGCTGTATACAATCCCTATATATGTGACAATACTGTACTATTAAAACTATATATGAAAAGAAACTTGGATCAAAATGTTATGTATCTGCATGAAAACAGAAACCTTTCAGAATCTTAAAATATGAAGGCACTGATTTAAAACAGTAATACATGGGGGTTTTCTGATGGTGATTTTTCGGTATTTTTTTTTTTTTTTCATTTGTTGCTGTTCAGGAACAATGCCTTCAGTTTTTACACATTGCAATGTATGTTTTAACACTTTTCCCCCCTAGCCATACTTTTGATAATATACTATTAGAAAATACCTAATTTTAACAATAAAATCCATGCGTTTAGGTTGGCATAAGTTTAGATGTAGGCCTAAATAACACATGTGTTTTGATGCTACACCATCACACGACGAACACCTGAACTTTCTGGTACCTTCTGGTTCTGTAATTATACAATTCATAAAAATAAATTACATTTACAACAGCTTATACAACTTTATGAATATACTTGCCCCTGCCTGTCCAAAATATTACCCCAAATATTTACATACAAAACAAAAAAAACAAAATAAAGCTGTACTTCCTCAATGTCAAATATTGCTGGAGTGTATAGACATACAAAAGGTCAATATAAATTAACAAGCATACCGCCCTTAAAATATATTGAAATAATTGATTATTATATGTTTTCATAATGGCGTTTCCAGTTTAAAAGGATTAACTTTTCCTTTTTTAGTATATTGACCAGTCTGTACGGACAGCGTGTCAGTGCTTTGGACTTGCAGGCAACGTGCCTCCTGCAAACTCAAGGCTACTCTTGCTTGCAGCTCCAACTCATGGAAACAGTCTGAGTCACAGCAGCGTGCTGTAATCTGTACTGCTGCAACCTGATCCGGGTTAAATAGGGCTCTGTCAACCCAGCAATTATCTTATCTCCTATTGTACCTTTCTGTAATTCTCCCCCCATGATTGATGATGTCTCTGCTTGATTAGCATTATACAAAAACCTGGAGGGATCGACTTTCTGTCTACAGCCAGACCGGGCTCACAGAAACACAGGGAGCTTACCCCAGCACACAGGGGCGATTGAGGGGTCACCTTCTTAAGAGGCATTAGATCAACCGTTAATAAAAACAGTGCCTGTCCTGGGACTTGCATGAGCTGTTGTATACAGTATATTGCTCACAACTTCCCTAACTTCAAACACATAAACTCCAAGGCTGTTTGCATAACACTATTTTAGTGATTTAGATCAATTGAATAGATCCACTGTGTACAACGAAAAGTTGTGTATTGGTGGAGAAAGGTGGTGTATTATATAAACCCATATTTTATAAATAGTCATTTTAAATAGCATGTATGTGAGGATTTGTGGCACAGTGAGTTAATGCTTTAGCAGCATAGACGCATGCTCTTTACCTGATACAGAAAGACGAAGCAATGAATAACTGAACTACATTATTCCAATTAAGGTTAGAGGTTAGGCTGATTTAAATCTGAAGCTCAGTATTCAAATTCTTTCAGCCTGGTCCGTCTTTCTGCTCCTATGTCGCTTTAGCCATGACAAGTGAAAGAAGATTTCAGCTCCCATACAATTAAGCGCATATGGCACTTTCAAAAAGAGAGGGCAAGTATGGGTTGGTTTGCAGGGTGAACTGCTCCTTCCCACTAAAACCCAGGGCAGTGCACAATGTGCAATTGGTTACTTTGTAAAACAGTGTGGTATGTATCAATGTATTAGTTAATAATAATTACAACAATAAATGAGTTTGATTGTAGTGTTTGAGGTCAGAGCACTGCCCCTTGTTGTATGTACAGTATCAGTAATATATACATAGATAGTTAATGAGCTCCCTCCTGTCTGGGCATAGCCCCCCCATCAAGACAGATGACTAATTATTGATGGCCCTGTAACAAAGCGGCAGGGAGTTCAATGGCACTGCACTGGCTTCTGGTTACAGCTGTGAAGACACAGAGCACACCGCTTTGACTGTCGACTCTCTTCATTTCTGACCTCATATGCGGGTCGCTCTCAGAATCACATTAAACTTTCAGAGGGTCCAAAGGTCTTAGTCATGTGTGTTAACAAGTGCCATTGTCTCCAGCAGGCGCTCTTCAAAGGGTGCTGTAACTCAGCTCGATAACTGATCCACTGCATTTCCCTGATACAGTAAACATGTCTACCAGCCACTGCTCTTAATCATGTATGGGAGACGAGCGTGCGGTTTCACTCAGGGCTCAAAAACAAACAGGAGGAGGCCGTCTTACACAGTAATCAGAGGTGATCAAGACTAAGGCCCTGTCCACACTACATAACCGATGTCGAGAACCGTACTCAGAAACGTTTAATTAATCCAGCTCAGAGTGTCCACACTGAAGTACTGTTTCATGTTTAGTCTGGCTTAATCCGTACACACATTATTAAAATAGTTACAGTTCCTAGCAGCGCAATGGACTGTGTTTTGTTTACAACCCATCAAATATGGAACCCGTGCCCACGGAAGACATAGCGCTTCTTAGAATGAAAAATTGTATACGGTACAGCAGTATTGATAATCATTCTCAACTCCTCAGAAGTTGTATACGGTACAGCAGTATTGATAGTCATTTTCAGCTCCTTCAGGCACCTGTTCTGAGCACTGTATTTGTAATGGCTACGTGCCAAAACATTTTGAAAGCATTTTGGGATAGTGGAGGATGCACAGTAAATGTATTTTGGTATTACAGCGTCCACACTTCTGACAAACCGCACTACCTGATGCAATTTAATTTAGAACCACACTCGACTTTTAAAATTCATTTTCTTACTCTTAATTAGCTATCCTAGTCACTGCCTGCTTACTGTTGCACAGGTCTTCGTGTCTAGTTGTAAAACTCTGAAGGATGTTTGCTGTTAGCCTGGTTATGCATAAGGGTATGCTTATGTGTGGAAAGTTGAAGGACATCAAACCAAAAACTTTACTGTAGGAATAAAAATCTGCCAATAACATCACTTACTTACTCTTACTTATCATGGGATCAGTCGGACATAAATATATATAATACATAGCGATTTAGAAAATGAAAATCCTTTGTCTTTATACTATAATCGTAATAATAAATAATACCGTATTATTATGAATATAGGCGTATGTGCATGTGAAATAAATCAGACAAAAGAAATGCAACTGCACTTCTGTTTGCAATAATACGGTACTGTATAGTACTAGTCTCCTGAAGAAACATCTCACATTTTGCGCTAATAGAAGGTTGTCCAAGACTAGTGCTGTTCAGAGTCTCTGAAAACTGTCATTAGTGTTACTTTTTACATGTTGTGTTATATTGTTGCTAATTTACTCAATAAAATAGTGTTACTGTTTATTCTTTATTGATAAAATATATGGTGTTTAATACAATTTATTGTCGATATAATGGGGATCAGAACTACCACACGCGTACTGATGCCCTGATATAACTAACTAGTAGATTTACTGCTTGTATTTCATTAGGGCACCTTCTCTTGTATGATAAGAGTTGTTATCTCTTAACCATGCAGTATCTGACTTGCATTGGGAGGATTGAAAATATGAAGTAGATCTCCAGACGTGGCTGTATTAACCAGACAGTACCATTGCAGTTTCTTCTTTCAGCCTTGCCTACCTTCCCAAATGAGCCCAGGTAAAAACCCAAGCAGGTTTAATTGGATATGGAGGTGTCTGTCACCTCACTGATGGGATTGTGCATGAAGCAACTGATTGCATTAAAGGAGCTCTGGACTTCTGCTGCAGTGTACCTTATTCTGCAGTGTGTTTCTCTGTCAAGGCTGGCTGGGGAAATGGAAAGCCACGCTGTCAGTCAGAATGAGGGTTAGTCACCTAAATGCAATGCTGTATGTCTGCACAAATAGGCACATGCGCTTCTGTGGGGTGGGGGGTCTATATGTGATAAAAGCACATGTGTAATAGCTGAAAGCAAAGAAAACAATGCACTTCTATTAGAAATCTGGGACCAGCCAATCAGTACAGTGGTATTATTCCACGGCACATGCACTTTAACAGCTAACTTTAGGACTTTTCGAATTATTTTAGAAACTCAGCGACAAAATGTTTGCAAACAACATAAAATTTCAAATGACATTTGAAGCTACTTACTCTTGACAAATCTGATTTACGATTGTAAGTCGCCCTGGATAAGGGCGTCTGCTAAGAAATAAATAATAATAATAATAATAATAAAGTGAAAATTATTATTATTATTATTAGTTTATTTAGCAGACGCCTTTATCCAAGGCGACTTACAGAGACTAGGGTGTGTGAACTATGCATCAGCTGCAGAGTCACTTACAATTACATCTCACCTGAAAGATGGAGTACAAGGAGGTTAAGTGACTTGCTCAGGGTCACACAATGAGTCAGTGGCAGAGGTGGGATTTGAACCGGGGACTTCCTGGTTACAAGCCCTTTTCTTTAACCACTGGACCACACAGCCTCATGTCCAGGATGCCATGAGCATGCAATCGTAATTCATGTGAATCAGTCATATGAGAGACAGCCCATTTACACAAAGAAGTATGTGTTACATATTGCAGGTGTTTTCAAGCCCTGTACCTTTTTATATTAAACTGTCGAGATTAGATTGCTTGCTGCAATTATACAGATTGGGAAAAGCCATTGTGGTTAAAATAGACACGACCATCTGGTCACCCGAGAGGAGCAAAACTGCAGCATTCACCAGCAATAGATGTGGTAAAGTCACTACAGAGATTAGGCAACCTTGTGTATAGTTTATTAATATTACGTGTATGATATTAAATCTGCATGAGGACATTAATTGAGAAATTCATGTCAAAAAATGTTCCTGTTGAAGAACACATTTTTCTGCACAAATCTCATCTGTGGGTCCGTTGTAGCTTCAAGATCAGTTCATCATTAGAAGTTTTACAGCAGGATGGAACTCTATTGCTAATATACCATTGTTATTTGAAGTAATTCAAGTTCAGATCTGATTTATTCATTTTTTGTTTTTAATACTTGAATAATTGCAATATGAACCACTCTGAACGATTTGCAAAAAGCATTTAAAATAAATAAATAAATAAAAACTTTGAAAAAGCAGCTTACTATTTAATTGTTTTCATTTGGGATTGAATAATGTCCTCCTTTATACAGCACTTCAAATAGTTCAAATCATAAATGTCAAGCACAGCTTGTTCTTTTACATTCTGCTGAAACTCTATTTTTAGGGCTTATCAAAAACAATAAAGACTTTGGGTAATACCAAGTGAAAAACAAAACCGTCTGCGAGACAAACGCAATGAAAACAAGGTCAATCAATATCAGCCTAACGAGTCGCGGGTTTCTGGACTTCTTAATAAGCTTTACAGAATGTGTGTGTAATTGAAGGGTAATCCTTTGGAAGCTGCAGTTCAGTTGCTTGCTTAGCAACAGCCAGGGTTCCCAAAACGCAAACTTCAGTATTTAGCTCTGAGAATTAAGTCAATGCAGATCACGTCCCAGCCATCTGTCTATAAGGTATTGTCAAAATGTAGCTTAGCATCGCGCGTTAGCCTGGCTGGTGGTGTTAGAATTGTTTTTCACAACAACAAAAAATGTAAAAAAGCATCAACCTGACAGATATGAAGGTAGGGAGAATAGCAGTTCACTACAGGAAAAAAATATTAGTTTCAGAATAAAATTCAGTGATGAAGTGCGTAGATGTGTTCTTCATGTTTTGCTAGGCAGGAGGATACATGGGTGTTGTGTTTAACCACTGACATCTGCAAACAGAATGATGCGCAGTTAGAATGTACTGGTAGCAATCTGTAGTCTTAGGTAGAATCAACTACAATTTTTGCATACTGATGTTGTGATTTAAATATGCATGTTTAATAAGTAGATGACTACTGAAGCTGTCCTATGGTCATTTCTAGAAGAACTCTGATTAATCAGGATGACTCTTTTACTCAAAAAGGTTGGACAGTTCTGATCTAAATAGCAGATAGAAATACCTACATTGTGTGTTATTTGTATTTTTGTCTTTAAAAGGTTTGTTACATGAAAGGTTTGCTTCTAATTTGATATTTAAGCCATGGCGGTATTTAGATCTGCAGCTGGTTAGATAAACTGCAGACTCTATTATCTGCTATGCTATATGAGCTTGGGTCAATTTGCAGAGCTGACAAACTTTTCTAAACATTACCCAACGCAATTAAGTACCAGAAAGATTTTTACATTATATTTGACCCACAGATTTGGCTATAACTATAGGCATTACTTTTTCATTTGCCCCACTGTTCTGTACTGTTCTGTACTGTACTGAGTGGGGTCAGTGCAGTCGATTGGCTGATTAGTGGCCTCCTTCAGATCCTCTCATACTCGTGATCACAGTAACCCACAAACAGGGGTTGAGCACGGATTCCACGCCTGCCAGAGACAGACAAGAGAAAGTACAGTGTGAATACAGCGTTATAACCAACACTCTCTGCAAGGACACAATCCAGTGTGAATACAGCGTTATAACCAACACTCTTCAAGGACACAATCCAGTGTGAATACAGCGTTATAACCAACACTCTCTGCAAGGACACAATCATATTTTGTGTACTATCTGGTATAGACTATTTGTAGTTATTAATCACTCAAACAAAGCTCTAAGCTTACAAACCATAAATGTCTGATTATTTCAAACTATGTTCACTGCAGCATCTCCCGACAATAGGAGAATTGAAGGTCAGTGGATGTCCCATGAAATGGTGATTTTAAAAAGGCAGAGAAAGTGGCTTGATTTTTTAAATTATTATTTAAAATCGCATACTAACACTAGGATAGAATTAATAATAACTGAAGGTTTTATTGTGTTATTTCTTTTTAAATGCTCGGGTTCTAAGTGATACATAATGCTGGATTTGTCTTGGCTTTAATAAGACCCACAGTATAAGCATCAACTACATTACCTGAGCAGTCTGCAGCGAAACTCTGCCAGCCTGTAGTACGCCGTGTCCAAGTTAGAGGTCTGGGCTTCATCGCTCCACAGTCTCTCTCCAACAGCACCGGCTCTCGGCCTTGAAATTTAAAAAGGAAATACTGAATACACTTCATAGTGTTTAAGGTCCATGTGAGTTGAATGCATTTGTCTCACCACAGCCTGGCGTCAGGTTCGTGGCATCAACGTATTCTCCCCACATGCAGGCCTCTCCACCCATCACCAGCTGCTTCTGCTCAGCCGTACCTGTGGAGAAGGAAAGAAAACAGGCAAGATAGTCTTTAACGCAATGAAAAATCAAGCAACAGTATTTTTAAAGTAAAATACACATTGTATACTGTGGACAAAGGTTCTGCAAGATGGGATTTTTAGACGTCGCGACCATGAAATATTTACTGTGATAGTTGTTTCACGTATAACGGAACACCCATAGGGTGCATCTGCAGAAATGAACTCTGTTGCCACAGGTTTGTTTCTTCCTATCTGCTAAGAACCACTTTTGCAATTTTGTTTATTTTTCCTAATTTGCAACGATTTTATTAATGTGAGCGTCGTCATTAAACAATATAATCTTTTAACGTTGATCACATCTCATAAAGCGTCAGGCAATATTCCTATCATGTAAATCCTTGTCCTTTAGTTTTAAGTGCAAAGGCAAAAATGGTATTGGAACAGTTTGGCTTTTGTTGTCTGATTTACCCAACTCTTGATATACCTGAATAGATAATCGGGTTTTTGTTCATATAGAAACATTTTGTAATAGAGAATAGTTTATAGCAATGTATTATTTATTGATAAGGGTTGTGATTGTTTTGGATTTAGATGTGAAAAAGAAAAAAAAAGAAATTAAAACTGTAACAGCAGTCAAGGACTGACATTTTAAAACATATCAAATATGTTTTTGACCACCACTTTTATAAAAAGAAAAAAAATTGGTTTAATTCCACTAGAGGGCAACAGTACCAAAGGACTACAATGAGCTCAATCAAGTAAACGCCAGCTGCTGTACAGTGGGAGTCGGATGTCTACAAAGGTGTACTGAAACAGCCAGCATCAACACACAGCATGTTTTACCAGGAGGGTGGGGGTAACAGAAAGAACAGTATTGAATGATATCATTTCAACCTTTACAATTGCTGGAGTATGAGTGACACTCATACTCCAGCAATTGTGTGGACACTAGATGACACTGTTTCTCCATCTCATTAAAGATATTGCATAATATTCTGTAATTCTATCCCGGTTTAGATACAGACACTGTCTGGGTCCTAATTCTACCCTGCACTGAGAATCCATTCTTGCTGAGACCTGAATGAGTCAAATCAAATAATCAAAGCACACATTTGTCCTAATGTGTTCCTCATTTTTTAGATATTCCAGAAAGAAGTGCGATGGACTAGGTGTTCGAGATGGGGTTGTTTTAATTTATTATTAAACAACAGAAGAAGGAAACCAGGCGATTGTATTTCAAGAACGAGATTCTGTACAGTATGTCCTGTATTATCTCATCGCAGAGTGACAGGTGTTGGAATTCCAATGAAAGTGACTGGCAGATTCCCCTGGTGGTGTAATTATGGATGAACTCTGTAATGCCCCAGGTGGCCCATGCACAGAGGAATCTAGAGCAGCACAAACCATTGAAGCTGAGCGGCTCTACTATATAGGCCTTCATCCAATCCTGCCCGTAATTAATGACGTTTAGGTACCAGGGAGCCAACAGCAGGACCCTGAAGCCCCCTGCTGTGACGCTGCTCATCTCCTGGCTGTACTGTTCTTTAGTCCCATTCCACACATGGACCACCGTGTCTGCGGGGACCTGGGGGGAGAAAACACACAGCTATTGCCCCTGAAACAATACCTTCTGCAGGCAAATGATTTCAAGACTAGCTTAAGAGCCTCAAGAACCTGAAGTTTTAGCACCCCAAGTTTCTTCAACATTTTAATCAGCCGTTCTAAAGATATAGTTTAAAAACTATGTTAAAGTACGACACACAGTACACACAGATAGACAGACGCGCCTACGCTGCCAGTTACGCGGAATACCTTCAATTAACAAACGCACATCAGGTAAATCTACAAAAGACTCAGGTCAAGCAGACAAACCAGTTAGCCCTCGTTTACATCTGCACCAGGGAACTTCCACCAGCAGTGTGAGTTAGAGGGGTTGAGTTCTGCCAGCCTGCAATCTTGCCTGGGGCTGACCGAGTCCCAACTGAAATGTATTGGATCCTGATCTGCTGCTGATGGAAAAGAAGGATTACAAATTGCTTTCAAGGGAGTCCCAGTGGCTTATGGAAATGAAAGGGGTGTACTGATGTACACAGATGAAGGAGGAGGTATAGCTCTGCATGCAAAGTTTTTAAAAATGCAAACTTTTATTCCTTTTAGAAAAAAATAAGCCACTCTTCTGCTTTATGAAAAAAATATGTTTATATATTGTATTATCTGTTGCTTGGAGAATAAGTATGTGTGTCGTGGTGAAGAGTTGGAAACCACTGTGCTAATGTATTGCAAAATTACTATGTGTAACACAGCAGGACAACACAAAACAGTGCTCCACCGCAATATCACAGGGTATCAAAATCACTGCACACAGAGACTAACCCTTAAATCCCAGGGGATCTACAGTGTAATAGTGAGTCCAGTCTTGTCCATAGCCAATGAGATTGAGATACCAGGGAGAAGCTAGGATGGCGTCACCCTGTGCAGCTCACAGTGGTAGCAGCTGCCCTTCCACACCTCCACCACTGTGGAAGCACTGATCTGAAACAGAACAGCAGCGGTCAGCTGGATCAGGAAGGCACTTCGCACATTGCAAACCATTTTGGGGGGGGGGGGGGGGGTTGTATTGATAATCCTATGATCGCTGCTCATCGTGTTTTTAACAGCCATCCAAAATGAAGAGGATCAGCGTCCAAAATGTTTTGTTCCTCTCTCTTCCAGTAGACTGATTGGTCTATAATATAGAGGTCTAGAATCATAGTTTTAAGCCTGTCAATGGTTGTAATGCACGGTGGCAGCCTTCTGAGTTGTTCTTCATTCAAATGGATCTAAATGGTTGTTCACTGGAAGCCTTTCAGTGTAAAGGCTATTGTGCCATACTGACCTTCACTGCGTTGTCAAACACCTCCTGCCACACAAGTGAGTTCTTGTTTAACGCCGTTACGATCTTCACCAGGCTGAAACACAAACAGCAACAGTCACATTCATCTTCAGGGGACACCATACAGGTATATTTAAGACCACACAGGTGTACACACTAGCTGAAACGACTGTCTACCCAACTTACAGCAATGCTATTACTAGCTGAAGGTTAAGATTCAAATTGTGTGTATGTTTCTGAAATTAAATTCCCTATTGCAGATTTCTGGTTTTTGTTGTCTTCTTCACAGGTGATGAGCGAAGCCCTTCTGCCATGGTCCGGCTCTTGGCTTGCATTCAAGACCTCGAGACCTGGATGCCTGCTAGTTTTCTTCAGCTGAACACTGGCAAATCTGAACTCCTTCGAGTAGGATCTAAAACTCAACTTAAGAATCTCAATATAGCTGCCCTGAACCTCGGAAACTGTCTGCTGCTGCCTTCCCCCACAGTACGAAGCCTTGGTGTACTCCTTGACAGCAACCTCTCCTTTGATGCCCACATCTCCTCCGTGTCAAATCTTCCCTCTACCATCTTCGAAACATCTCCAAAGTCCATCCCTACCTATCCCTCCCAGATGCGGAGATACTTTGTCATGCATTTCTCCTCTCTACACTACTGCAACTGTAAGTCGCCCTGGATTAGGGTGTCTGCTAAGAAATAAATAATAATAATAATAATAATAATAATAATAATAATAATAATAAAATAAAGATTGATTGATTGATTGATTGATTGAGTGATTGATTGATTGATTTGTGTCTACCTCCATATAGGAAGGTGAAAACAATGATACACATGTTCCTTAAACCTACTTCTCAATGTAAAAGGATTCTAGTTTTCTGTAGTCAGTCCCAAATCCCATTTTCTTCATAAATTGCTGGATATCTGGGTTGGATTTCCTGGAGAACAAAAAAATAGAAAAGCATATTTTAAAAGGAACTCTTATTTAAATGTTTTACTTTCTTTGTAAATTGTTATATTATATGTAGCACTTGGGAATACCTGTGCTAGAGATATCATGATCTCCAGCAAATGCTGGCTGCCTGTTGTTCTGTTTCTATACCTTTTCCCTTGGCTCAGGTTAAGCCATCTTGGCACCTCTACTCTCTTACTGTACTCAATTGTTCTGGATGGATATGAGACCATTTGTTGAAATCTGAATTAACGTCTGCTCTCCAGTATGGCTCATAGAATCGTGCCATTGTGCTTCGATCACAGCCTTGTCTTTTCCATCATGATTAAAACTGAGTGGCAACCGAGTAGTGCATCTTTTTATATCACACAGGCGTTTCTAATTCCGTCCAGACACTAGACATTCAGTACAATATACAAAAGATTTAAAATAAAATGTATATTTTACAACCAATACGTATTTTTTTAAAAGAGATCACCATTGTATAACATTCTACAGTAGTTGATGTAAACAGAACAACATTAGAGCTGCACTAGGGCATAAGCCAAACACAACTGTTGCTTAATGAGGACACACCGCTTGTAAACTGGAATGTGCAGAGCGTGCTTCTACAAAAATAGCCTTACAGCTGGAAAGAGAAGCATTGCTGCAAGACTCAACAGGTCAATGAAACAGTGAGTAAACAGGTCCTTTTACAGACAGTGAGACGTCATCAAAACATTGACATAGCATGTGGAAGTCCTGTGGTTGCGTCACTGCTTGGAATACTTTGCGACTAAAGCGGAGCGTACTGTACCAGCAGGCGAAGTTGACTTCATCCCCTCCCAGGTGCAGGTAGGAGTCTGGAAACACAGAGCTTATTTCATTGAACAGCATGCTCATGAACTGGTAGCTGGTGTTCAGCATTGGGTTGACAGGCCCGAACGTCCCTGAGGGAACCGACCCTTTGTAGCATGCGGTCAGCAAACCTGGCTGTCCTGGGAACACAGAAGCACAACGAGACGTGGGTACTCAGAGAAAGAAGGCGACGCGTTTCTGTCAATCCAAAGTTAGAAAGGACCTGCACCACTACTACCAAAATGTTTTGTTTGTCTCGCATCCTTTAGACAACTGGGGTGGGGGTGCGGTGTAATTAAACTGGGCAAATGACTTTCATTCAAACCCTACTGTAGGAGAGAACAGCGGTATGGCTTTATTTAAAAAAGCCAACACGCGTAAAGCAGGCTGAGCCAAAAAGAAAAGTGTGTGAGAGAGAAAACGAACTACTTAACTCAAGAGAAAATCAAATGGGAATTAAAATATGATTTAACATACAGTGAACTCCTGGAATGAACAACATGTAAAAAATGCAAATACTTAATGCAACGAATATACATTGTTACCAATCCCTCATAAAACGTCTGTGTCATATGCGTCGGGTACACCTTGCAGTTATGCAAGCTTGTTGCCTTTCCTGTTGCGTGGTCGGCCTAGACTATGACATGGAGGCCTGGATTAAGTATAATGAGTTTGGGGTTCCAACGTCATTCAAGTTCAAGTGAACCAAATTCCTCCATTTGTGGTTGAACAACATGATGGAGAAAAGGGTTCCAGGGCAGGTGTCATGCGCATATCAAACGAAGAGCTGTGTAACTTACGTCCCACATGGTGAGAATGGGGCCTCATTCCCCACCCCCATGTGGGGGATGGCCAAGGTAAATAACGCTGGTCTCATTTTAAAATGTATGTCAAGGTATTTTCACAGTAAACTATTAACTGACATAAGCCATTGACACAACAAACCTATTTCACTTTTAAGGTATCCTCAACAAAATAATGGAGAAGCATGGAGTGGGAATTCCTCTTTCAACAGCACCCCCTGTGAAGGGTCCCTGTAGGGCATGCTCCTGGCATGTCTGTGGAAGTGTGGGTGAAACTTATCACGTGCTAAACCTGCTCTAGGGATAAACTGAGAAGATTATTTTCCCCCTTAGTGCTTTGAGCACATTTCAAACACAAATAAAAAAAAAAAAAAACATTAATAGGTATAAAATCAGCCCACGTACCTTTTCCCCAGGACTGTGTGTGCCCCGGGGTATCAAATTCGGGAATAACTCTGATTCCCCACAGCCGGGCATGTTCTATCACCTGCTTGACGTCGCTCATGGTGTAGATGTGGGTCTGGGGGTGGAAGGCACCCTGAAAACAAGACAGCAGGTCAACATTCATGCCAAAGTGCTCCAGACTCACGATAGAGAATGAGCACACCTTAAATTACTTCCATCTGCCACGCCTGGTGTGGGTCAGTAAGAAAACCTCAGGGAGAATTCTGAAGCTTGAACACCACAACATACCTTACTGCTGAGGTTGGGGAAGGTGGGGCTCTGGTAGGGAAAGGAGGGGTCATCCACGATGTGCCAGTGAAACACATTGAACTTATTGTAGGCCATAGCATCCTGAGAAAGGAGGAAAGGGAATGGTTCAAAATTCAAACACACACACAAAAATACTTTTTTGAATTTCTGACATTTAACTTATTGGGGTGTATTTAAGCCATCACCACCATCTTATACGGTGCAGTATGTATCTAACTTTAATAAATAAATACACATGGTGGTGGTGTATCCATAAAGATAAGGCAAGTCATTTGCCATAAAAGTATGACAAACTCAGCTATACCTTTTGTTAAACTTTAGTTAATCCCAGGTCTCCAATTCCGTAAATCACTTTTTGTCACAGAAAAAGATCTCTGACAAGTTGCACAAAATTAACAGTTTTTTTGCGTCCTGAGCTTATGTACATTACCGGAGTCTCCAGGATGGAGCGCACAGGTAGGTAGTGTCTGGAGGTGTCCAGTAGGAGTCCTCGGTGTGGAAACCTGGGGAAATCTACCACGTCTGTCTTGTTAATGTAATACTGGGGAGACAATAACACAGAGAAGATTCATTCCCTATTACTGTTAGTGCTCAATGAGAACATGCTACACAGTGCAAGCACACATCAATACAGTACTGCTACTGCACTCCAGGATTCTAACAAGCACATGAGTTTAAAGGCTACTATGTAGTGTGCTTTGCTGAGTTTTTTTTAAAGAACCAATCCTAAGAGAGATCTACTTAGTCCATACTCAAAGTACAACAACAATAAAATAATACCAAACAGTTAAATATATTCAAATAAAAATACATAATTACACATTTTCATGATGCTAACAGCACATTTAAACCCAGAGAGGCTTAAAAACATGTTGACCATGTTTAGGGCCACAGTATTTAGGAAAAAACGTTTATCTGAAAAACAGTACTTTACATGTTGTAAATTGCAGACAGTCCTTTACATGTTGTAAATTGCAGACAGTACTTACAGTGCCTTCTTGGTCCTGGTAAACAAGCTGGCTGAATGTCTCCAGGCCTTAAATAAAAAGTATGAAAGTTCACAAGGTGTCATTATATTTATTTACATGCCATGTACTGCACTGTGCAATACAGAAGATACCGCTGATGTACATGCCATGTACTGCACTGTGCAATACAGAAGATACTGCTGATGTACATGCCATGTACTGCACTGTGCAATACAGAAGATACCGCTGATGTACATGCCATGTACTGCACTGTGCAATACAGAAGATACCGCTGATGTACATGCCATGTACTGCACTGTGCAATACAGAAGATACCGCTGATGTACATGCCATGTACTGCACTGTGCAATACAGAAGATACCGCTGATGTACATGCCATGTACTGCACTGTGCAATACAGAAGATACCGCTGATGTACATGCCATGTACTGCACTGTGCAATACAGAAGATACCGCTGATGTACATGCCATGTACTGCACTGTGCAATACAGAAGATACCGCTGATGTACATGCCATGTACTGCACTGTGCAATACAGAAGATACCGCTGATGTACATGCCATGTACTGCACTGTGCAATACAGAAGATACCGCTGATGTACATGCCATGTACTGCACTGTGCAATACAGAAGATACCGCTGATGTACATGCCATGTACTGTACTGTGCAATACAGAAGATACCGCTGATGTACATGCCATGTACTGCACTGTGCAATACAGAAGATACCGCTGATGTACATGCCATGTACTGCACTGTGCAATACAGAAGATACTGCTGATGTACATGCCATGTACTGCACTGTGCAATACAGAAGATACCGCTGATGTACATGCCATGTACTGCACTGTGCAATACAGAAGATACCGCTGATGTACATGCCATGTACTGCACTGTGCAATACAGAAGATACTGCTGATGTACATGCCATGTACTGCACTGTGCAATACAGCAGATACTGCTGATGTACATGACATGTACTGCACTGTGCAATACAGAAGATACTGCTGATGTACATGCCATGTACTGCACTGTGCAATACAGAAGATACTGCTGATGTACATGACATGTACTGCACTGTGCAATACAGAAGATACTGCTGATTTATTGTAAAGAGTTCCCCCTTTATTAAAGGGGAAGCAGAGCGGCTGATTAGGTTTCACCTTCAGATCATGCGCTTCAGGGGAAAGGTTGAAGTGTACCCTGACAGACTGGTTTAGAAACGGACTAAAGGCCTTTACCTCTGAGCGCTCCCCATACTGACACTGCAGATAGGCTTCCCAATCCATCAGCAATACTGAGCTTATCTGAAACACAGAAAACAACGGGTCAGTGCAAACTATAGGCTACACTCAAACATGCAGGCACACTGCTACAGCAGCACAATACTTTTATGGAGGAGATATTACTGTCAGCTTAGGTACGAGTGTAGATTCCAAGACCTGGCTATTGGGTTGGTTTATTACAGGCTTGATCAATGAATAAGAAATTGCCATTGCTCAGAGAAACAATGGGGTCTATCAATTGATCTAAGTGGGGGCTGATCTAAACTATCCTTTTGGTGTTGCAGGTCAGACAGTTGCTGGGTAGTCAGAGACTGCTGGGGTAGTCCTGCAGTAGGAGTGAGTACACGCTTTATTCCTTAAATGATGAACAGTGTCCCGTTTTGGGTGGGTAAATACTTACAGTCCTCTCTAGAATTGAGGTCTGGAAATCCATCACATCCACCTTTCTGCACATTCACCACCAGAGCTGCGAGGGGCGCACTACCACACAACGACCCATCTGGAGACACGCAACCGGGCTTCTTAATCACTGCAACAGAACATTGAAACAGGTTAGTCACGTGGAACTATAAAACTAGGTGCAGGGCAATGCAAGCAAACAAAGGTCTGCTTTCTGAAAAGGAACAATGCACTCCTGACATTTTTGTTAAAAACTATTGGAACACGATTGTGCGACACCAAAGCTTTAACATTTGAAAAAGGATACTAGTATTTAGAGAAACGACCTTGACAATAGTTTTTACATCATCATCATCTTATTGTTGTTACAGTTAGATATATTTCTATAGCAAGCCAGGTTAGTTTCTGTGAGCACTGTGACAAAGGCCTTTACAATGCAGCCTACAGCAATGTAATATAACGGGGGAAGATGACGCAGCGATATGTTTACAAACACGTGATGAAAAGGATTCCAGAATAGTTTCGACACCAACGTTAAGACCAGAGGGACGGGTTACAATTAAAATCGTCCTTCGTGTCAAATACAAACATACAAACGCAAAGAACAAATTCGGATTAAAAAATAAGTATTCTGTATAACAGAAGACAAAATGGAAACACACACACATATATATATAGGATACCAGTAGCACTAACATTTCACATCTATTATATAACCCTTGAATACTGCGTTGATTAAGCCGGTGCATGTACTGTATCTGTAGCCCACAAATACTGTCTAATAGATTTTTAATAAACCTAAACGTATTGGTAAGTCTGACACAGAATGCAATTAATTTACTTTCATAAATTGTTTTTAACTCGCGGTACCTGTTAGGGGTTTTCTCCGCTGTATCCGGAAAAAGTGATCCTGAAGTAGCGTTTGAAAGCCGTATCGAGGATCGTGCATCCCGGTTGAACTGCAGACCCCTTCCCATACAGAAAGTTGAATTCTCCGGGACTCAGCGGGTATCTCTCTGCAGAAGAGGAGAGATTCTGCGGCAGTGGCCATACTCCCTGAGCCGAGGGAACGATCGCCAGCAACAACAAAGCGGCACAGGACAGCTGAAGAACGTCGCCGAGGAAAGACCCGCTTACTACGGGGGCATTGCAAGAAGATGCCCTGTTTTTGAGCATCGCTATACAGCAGGACGGGGATTCTGCAGCTGGGATGATTTGTGCTGGAAGTGGGTCTTGTTAGACTGAATGCACACCGTTTGGTTTGCAGGGAAAAACTAACCAATTGCAGCTTCCTGGTCATATGACCCTAAACACACAAGTTAAATGTTCAACCCCCACATTAAAATATGGATCATGTGACTGCACATATTGAGCGTGCTGAATACATTGCAAGAGACTGCAATCTAGTTCCCATACTGTGAACTAACTTTTTCAATTAATTTAATGAGAAAATGCATCTTCATGCGAGTGGCTACTTTCTGTGTGCTCTATGACGAACGCAGACTGCTCGGCAAAGGGAGTACTGTATATCGCTGACCTGTAACAACTTTGCCTTGCTGTAGTCAGGGAAGTTTTAAAAAAAAAATCCAGAACAAAATAAGCAATAGCAATAAAGGAATAAAAGAAAACAGGTTGCACCTCTTGGTATGCATTTTTGATATCAAAAATACAATTGCTGATATCACAATCCTACGTTTGATATCAACAATTTTTTGAAAGCAACAATTCTATTTTTGATATAAAAATAACATTGAGAATTGTTGATATCAACAATTCTATTTTTGATATCAGTAATAGAATTGCTGATACCAGAAACTGAGGATGCAGACATTTCTAGTAACGTGAACAGATCCCCTTTTTGCCACACTCAATATGGCTACTCCTATTTTTTATTTTTTATTTTTTGCTGGCAGCCACATTCAACATGGCGCAATTGCTCAACCACTTTCTTCCTTTCAACCGACTTTATTTACACTGAACGCCTCGGCAATAGTAGCTAATTTGTGTGACGTTTAGGGTGCGTAAGCGTGTGACGCGGCGTCCCTTTGTTGGTTCAGCAGCGGTGGCGCTTGTGTTGTTATTTTTTCTGCGGCTGAAAATTTTCAAGTCTGTGTGGAAATCTTTATTTTTTTTTGTAAATATATTTTTTTCATTTGGATATTTTACCTGAATCCGACTAATATAGTAATGGACTCGGACGAAGGATACAATTATGAATTCGACGACGAAGAGGAGTGCAGCGAAGACAGCGCTGAAGAGGAGCTCGAAGACGACACCCTGGAGCTCGGAGAGGTGGAGTTGGTCGATCCTGCCGAGGCCGGCGGCGAGCGGGATGTATGCGGGGAGACCGGGAGCAGCGGCCTGGGGCCCGGCCAAGACGAGGAGGATTACCGCTTTGAGGTGCTCACCGCGGATCAGATCCTCCAACACATGGTGGAGTGTATCAGGGAGGTCAACGAGGTCATCCAGGTGAGATGTCTGAAGATAAGTGGTATGCAGGAAAGCCCGGGGATGTACAGGGGGAGGTAGGCCAGAGACTATTGTGGCAATTAGCGCGTTTGGGCTTTGGTTAAGGAAGACAGTGAAAATAAGCGAATTTGAGACAAGTGGATGGAATAAGTAACTATCAATATTGCACGTTCATTTGAAAAGAATATTATAGGAATATTTCACTGTCTGTCTGTTGAATGACAGTCGGAGGGCGGTGTTAGGTTCGTGTTTGTGCTGGGATGTCACTGGGGATCGGGTAGTTTTTCGGGAGCAAGGACCATGTTTACCCTCCGGATATCAAGTGAAGGAAAGCCTGTTTGTACAAATGAAGAAAATGTTGACACCTACGGTATCTTAGACCTGTTAGTGATTTTTTTAGGCCCAACAACATGGCGGAACTGGTGTCTCAGTGACTAACACATTGAACAATAGAAATAGTTTATTTTTAACTGTTACCCTTTGTGTCAGTTTACTCGTCGGGAAATAGTGAAACCGATTGGTGGCTATCTGACGTGTCAGTATTGCTATCACTAAGGCCCAAACTCTGTCCACACATGTAATATACATTACAATTTGACACTTATTTATTTTTTCTCGAAAAAACAAATAAACTGACAGACTATTTATTGAATACGGACAGTTGTACACTTTTAGGATTAAGAACATTTCTTGATTATATTTAGTATCGGATTTATATAACCTTTTTATTCTTTAGCTGGGTAGACAGGTATTTGAAATACACATTTGGGACAACTTTTACCGGTTCGCTTCCGGAATTTTCACCATTTTGTGTTGAAGATTTTGATTTGTTCGTTGTAGCCTTACATTCTAAACATGAATGTAGAGTCGTGATGTTGTCTTGAAATTACAGTAGATAAGTAATCAAAACATGTGGGCGTTTTTAAACGATTGACAAGTATAATTGACAAGTTTTAGTTGTTAATGATATGTGGGTGTTGTACAGTGGCCGAATTGAACGAAAAAGCCCACACAATACGCCTTTATTAATGAATGTCACCACAGTAGTGTAATAGTTGAAAAAACAGCGCAGTCATGAATATATCATGAATATAGAAAGCGCTCAAAAGCAGTGGGAGATGGGCCTTGCTGACAACATTGTTATTTATTCATATAAATATATACTTGCCAATGTGAGAATAGTAACGAGATGGAAAGCTGATGGTTGATGTGTAGACAGGCAAGTGGAACACAGTCAGGTATGCTGATTACATTTTCAGTGTCTTAGGGGTTTGCAGAAGGGTTATTCTCAGACTTATGCATCATTTATGGCAGTAATATAAGCAGGGCTCCGGAACAGGGCATTTTATTACTTCCTGAGACATTTTCCTTTCCATCCTTGCAAAACTTGAATCAAATTTGCCTTTGAAAATAAACACATGTGTTATACTGGACGAGTGACAATATTGCTAAGTCATTTTGCTCAGAATGCACTCTTAGATAAAAAATAATTAGGAAAGATAGGCCTAATCTACTTCCACACTGTACCAACATATACACACACTGCATAGGTTAAACAGAACAGAACATTGTAGGAAGCATACTGTATTCAAAACAAATGTTAAATTCAAAAGGCTTGAGGCAAGAAATAAGGAGAAGGTGAACTATATGATTTACCGTCTGTTTCAGCATACTCAGCGTTTTCTGTTCATATACACAAAACAGAGTATCACAAAGGAGTGGGACATGGAAAGGATCCCCCTGGGGATGCATATCCCCAGAGGCAGAAATCCAGTGAAGATGTGCTATGCATGTCACACTAGAGTTTACATAGATCTAGAGAACTGCTTATCCAGTTGTGATGAAACTAGGTAAGGACATTCTTTGGAATTTATTATTGAGTATCAGAATATGGGGATATATGGAGAAATAATTTTGTATATATCACATTATATTATTATTAATTTATTTAAGACACCTTTCTCCAAGGCGACTTACAGGTGTTACAGGCAATACAAGGTTTAAATTCAGTATAGTTTACAATAAGTGCACCTACTACTAGAATACAATACGAGATAAGAAGTAACACAATGTGTATATACAATGACTTCATAGTAGTGTATCAGCTGAGCATCCAGTAACATGGTGCTTCGGTCAGGCAAGTCCAGTGCATAGTAGGAGGAGTAGATCAAGAGAACTACAAGTGCAGTCTTAACAGGTGGGTCTTGAGGATGGCAGTGAGAGATGGTACTGTCATGAAATTCCACCGCAGGGGCTAGGGAAGAGAAGGAGCGGGCACGAGAGGATGGGGAGTGGAGGGAAGGCAGGAGAGGGGGTGTAGGGAGATACGAGGGATTGGAGGTAGGAGGGGGCAGGCCGGTGGATGTAGTAGTCATGGTGATATACTTTTTCATGATAAGATAGCTTTAATTTCTTACATGGCCATGGCAGGAGTATGCATGTGCCTATCAAAAGCATTTTGAGAGTACATCAGAGACCTCTTTTTACTCCTGATTGAAATTTTAGAGCTAAAAAAAGGAAGTGCAAAAAGCGTAAGCGATATAACTGTGTTATTAGAGAAACGACTACCCAGCGAATCCTAAAATACCATCACAGACATTTGGAATCACTCAGTGATGGCTTCCCCTGTATAAATAACTAAACACTCCACCCCTGGCACAAGAACAGTGATTCCACAATGGGAAGGATTGTGCATTTTAAAGTGGTTACCACATACACATGTCTGTGCCCTCCATCCCTTTCTTGGCATGCCGGGAGACTGCTGCTCAGTAAGCACTCCTTGTGCCTGGTGGGGAATGTAAAAGGAACAGCCTTCACAGTAATTGGATAAAGCTTAGGGATGGATTTACATTACTGTGCTGGTGAAGCTCTCCCAAGCATTAAGTTTGTTTCACCGGAAGTTTAATTTATTTTATCCTTTTTTTTTTTTTTTTAGACTGTCTATTGAGTGAGTAGGCTAGTAAGAGAGCCAAATTTTCACCTAGAATTTGGAATTCAGGTGTTGGTAAGAAAATGAGACCACAGTCCTGCGCCCCAGTAAAATAAATGTAATTTTGAATACAGCTCTATTTGCTTTGTTTTTTTCAATAACTCCCCCCCCCCCCCCCCCCCGACCCTGGTTTTTGTGTGTCTGCAATGAAATCTGGATAAACTGTTCAGCAAATGGACTGGACATGTGTGCCTGCTTGTTAAAGGCACCAATGACATTCACTTGAATTTGGGTAACAAAAATAAAATCTTTTCTCGCTGGCCTGGTAGGAGCAATTGATCACTTGCAGTGGACTTGCTACAACTTCACGCGAGAGGCAAATTGGCAATCGGGTTCACCTAACTCCCAAATATACGAGTTCTGCTGCCAGAGGTAGTTTTGATAGAAAAACATTCACAATTGTACGTGCTACGTTACTTTATTCTTGTTTAAACATCCAGGTCAGTCCTGTTTTGATTTCTGGTGTTTATACTGTAAGTCAACAAGTGAATGACATAATTCTGATGGCTGTTAACACATGTCTCGCTGTACTTCAAGAGAAAAGCATGACTAGCTTGCCAGTGTGACAACTATTTTTAGGGGGTTCTGATTTCATCAATTTCTGCTTCGAGGGAGGTGGCGCAAGTTCCTTGTGATCAGACAGGTTGTGGCTTAGCTTAGAAGGATTTCTTTAAAATCAGTGCAAAGCTTGTACCTGTTTTGAATATGCAACATAAATGTAGATTATGCAGGTTTAATTTAACTGTGTGCACAACAGTACATATTAGCCTACTTTCAGTGGAATCCCCCCCTCTCAGCTGCAGGCTGATCCTGCATTGGGCTCTGTGCCCGCTGGAGTTCCAACACCCTACATCTTCAATTCCTGATAGCTTCTACCACTCAAATGTCAAATGCAATACAGGGTCGACACAGTGCAACACATTGTGCCATTCTGTCAAAACCTTGTACTGTAGCTGCACCTTTTCAGTTACACTCAGATTTCCCCTAAATTCTAGCTTAGTGAGAGAAAACCCATTTTAAGATTATTTTTACTTCTCATAAACATAATGTCCTATATTGTTTCATGTTGTTTCTGTTTTCACTTTGACTCACGTGAAGCCAGTTTCTCTCATTGTACTAGAAGTTCAACTCCTGTGTGAAAGTAATTGGACCCCATCTAAGCAATACAAGTATATGCCGTATGTAGGAAATGTGGGGTCTTATTTCAACAAAATTAGATGCATATTTACAATATAAGTAGAGCTGAAAGATTTTCACTTTAAATTTGTAGAAAACAAAACACACTTGCATTTAAACTAATAGCCTGTAATTTTCCTTTTTTTGAACAATATACAAAAACGTTCCTTTTATTGCCTTGTCTAGGTATACTGTCTTGTAAGATGCAAGATATATTTTCATAATACACTCCTATCAGTCACATTGAAACTGCAATGCTGGGCAGGTCCTATTTTGAAGAAGCACATTTTCTGAAAGGAGTAAAACCGTGATATACAATTAGAGTAGTTTCTGGAGAGTTTTACACAGTTCAGATAGTTGTAATCCTTTCTGAATCTTGCTTGCTTCAACGTGGGCCCTAAATGCACTGTTTAAAAGTAGCTTACAGTCCCATAGGTGAATCAGTCAAAAAGTAAACGCTTGTAAATGGTAGATGATACACTATTCAAAGCTGAATTTTCTTGTCCTGACAATACCTGTAAAATTACAACAAATAACTTTTTTGTTTCGGAGCATGAAGTAGTATTGTACTGGACTTGACTCCTCAGCTGGAGCTTCTAGGCTATATCATTTTATGGGGTGAAGCAGGGTAGTAAAGTATTTATATTCCTTATAGTAGGTTGGATAAAGTAGGGTTATTCTATTAGAATTAGTTCCTTTTGCAGTTTTTGTGTCACATAAATTAACCATCATTTCTTAGATGTACAAAACATTTCAAAGCTTTTTACTGCAGTCTGTAATCTTAATCTAATTCTGAAGAAAACAATCTATCTGCATCTGTGCTCATGCAGTATTTTTGGGTTCCTGGGTACCACAGACACGCTGTTGAAAAGGCACAAAGGGCATCTTTGTTAGGGTTTCATCAAAGGATTGAATAGACATGGTTGTTGTCTCTATTTAACAGCACAAAACTCCTCACAGATGTGTTATCCCCTGCAGGGATGCATATCCCCATCATGACGGAACTTAGTACTGCTTGTCTTTAGCACAAGTTACCCATACAGTTGTATGTCGCACAACGTTTCTACATCCTGTGGATATAGATCACAGTGTGGGCTACACGATGCTGATACCTATAATTCTATATTTAGAACTGTGGCGGCATGATTGTTACATTTGTAGGGCTCCAGATTTTCCATTCTTGTAATTTTCAGGAAATATCTTTGTTAAAGCAGTCCACTAATAACAGTGTACTGTAGGTCAGTCAACAAATAATTGTCAGTCATGGATGGAATCGTCAACCCCACGATTTATAAACAAAAATAATTGAATTTATGTATTCATTTAGTTGTCGCAAATCCGTTGCTCCGTCACCCGTTCAACACAAGGAAACGACACGTTGGTGGAGGTGAAACCTTTAGTTTTATAACTTATTATTTCCAATTTATCATTAACTCCTTAATAATACTACATACAGTACTGTGCAAAAGTTTTAGGCAGGTGTGAAAAAATGCTGTAAAGTAAGAATGCTTTCAAAAATAGACATATTAATAGATTATATTTATCAATTAACTAAATGCAAAGTGAGTGAACAGAAGAAAAATCTAAATCAAATCCATATTTGGTGTGACCACCCTTTGCCTTCAAAACAGCATCAATTCTTCTAGGTACACTTGCACAAAGTCAGGGATTTTGTAGGCATATAGTCAGGTGTATGATTAAACAATTATACCAAACAGGTGCTAATGATCATCAATTCAATATGTAGGTTGAAACACAATCATTAACTGAAACAGAAACAGCTGTGTAGGAGGAATAAAACTGGGTGAGGAACAGCCAAACTCAGCTAACAAGGTGGGGTTGCTGAAGACAGTTTACTGTCAAAAGTCATACACCATGGCAAGACTGAGCACAGCAACAAGACACAAGGTAGTTATACTGCATCAGCAAGGTCTCTCCCAGGCAGAAATTTCAAGGCAGACAGGGGTTTCCAGATGTGCTGTCCAAGCTCTTTTGAAGAAGCACAAAGAAACGGGCAACGTTGAGGACCGTAGACGCAGTGGTCGGCCACGGAAACTTACTGCAGCAGATGAGACACATCATGCTTACTTCCCTTCACAATCGGAAGATGTCCAGCAGTGCCATCAGCTCAGAATTGGCAGAAAACAGTGGGACCCTGGTACACCAATCTACTGTCCGGAGAAGTCTGGTCAGAAGTGGCCTTCATGGAAGACTTGCGGCCAAAAAGCCATACCTCCAACGTGGAAACAAGGCCAAGCGACTCAACTATGCACGAAAACACAGGAACTGGGGTGCAGAAAAATGGCAGCAGGTGCTCTGGACTGATGAGTCAAAATTTGAAATATTTGGCTGTAGCAGAAGGCAGTTTGTTCGCCGAAGGGCTGGAGAGCAGTACACGAATGAGTGTCTGCAGGCAACAGTGAAGCATGGTGGAGGTTCCTTGCAAGTTTGGTGCTGCATTTCTGCAAATGGAGTTGGGGATTTGGTCAGAATTAATGGTCTCCTCAATGCTGAGAAGTACAAGCAGATACTTATCCATCATGCAATACCATCAGGGAGGCATCTGATTGGCCCCAAATTTATTCTGCAGCATTAAGAACTATCTTCAGCGTAAAGAAGAACAAGGAGTCCTGGAAGTGATGGTATGGCCCCCACAGAGCCCTGATCTCAACATCATCGAGTCTGTCTGGGTACATGAAGAGAGAGAAGCAACTGAGGCAGCCTAAATCCACAGAAGAACTGTGGTTAGTTCTCCAAGATGTTTGGGCCAACCTACCTGCCGAGTTCCTTCAAAAACTGTGTGCAAGTGTACCTAGAAGAATTGATGCTGTTTTGAAGGCAAAGGGTGGTCACACCAAATATTGATTTGATGTAGATTTTTCTTCTGTTCACTCACTTTGCATTTAATTGATAAATATAAACTACTAACATGTCTATTTTTGAAAGCATTCTTACTTTACAGCATTTTTTCACACCTGCCTAAAACTTTTGCACAGTACTGTACTCAGATTGATTTTTAGGTTTTTCTTTTTTTACTTGTGTTGCTATAACATGGCTCTCTCTACTCTAGCTACTGTAAGAACAGAAAATGGTGAAAATTGTAGATTCAACAATGAGTGGACCGATAAATACTTTATCGGTCCACTCATACTTTATTCTACAATAATTTATTTTACCAACTCTACCGAACGCAAAGCCAATGTGTTTATTTCTATCTGTCCAAATAAAAACTGTATTAAACAAACGGCCATTCGGTCCAAAAGGTTACAGAACAATTTCAAGTGAAAAAAGCCTTCCACCTATGGGAAAATTGGGGAATGGTGTCCTTGAGTCTGTGGTAATTGCAACTTTTTCTCCCTTTTGAAAGTTTTGTATGAACAGCTGCAGCACGATTTTCTTTAAGTTACTGTTTTAGGGTCGGCACAGTATTGGGATAACCTTACATCGATTTAAAAACTGCTGCATTCACGATGCACACACACTGGCCTCATAGGGGATAACGTGATGACGCCCTGTTCAGTCAAATCTATAGTAAATGTTATGGATGTTTGCTTTTTATTGCCATCAGTAGTTCCATCCACAATAATTCTGAATGTTTTCATTTAAAACTGTGAAGCATTTAACTTGTGTTCTTGGTACAGCAGTGTTTGGCATAATTATTTACATACCACGGTTTTCTCGTCCGGTTCCTCAAAATACTTGCAAACATGGCTTCTTTTGTTTAGAGATGCCATTTTAAATATTGAACAAACTCGGAAAAAACGTTATTACCTCGCCGTGGTATTGGTACCATACTAGGGATGTGCACGACAAATATTTTGACTATCGATAATTCCACAGCTGTTGAGGTCGACTAATCGAATAGTCGCCCCCCCCCCCCCCCCCCCCCGCACAACTTTGTTAAATAAACATTAGGCTATGTAAAAAATCACCTTCCTATTAGGAAACATACAGAAATGCCATAACAGCAGCAATAACATAAGCATACCTGTCAACTCTCGTGTGAGACTCTCGTATTTTGCAAGCAAGTGTTATTTTTTTTACCGATATTGTCACAAGCTAATTAATTACAATTTCAAATGAACTATAAAGGTTGTGACAATTAAAAAAAAATAAATAAATAACGCTTGCTTATAAAATATTGGCGTCTCCTGTATAATTTTTATTCAATTATTAATTTAATTTTCATTCAATAATAGTTTAGCAATGTGAGCTGCGAGGCAAATGCCTTAACATTAGCATCCTTGTGGCAATAATGTTTTCCGGTCATAACAGCGAAATACAAAATGCATTAGTCTATCTAGCTAGCTAATTTATACAATCCACTTAACTAAACGATTTACTTTTCCCACGTTTTCAAACCACACACAACATGCAGACTACCGGTCTACGTTAAATCAAATCGGCAACATACCTGTGCGTTCGAGTTCCAGTGAATAAAAAATAAATAGCCTGTATAGGCAATAGCTTGCTATGTATGTATGTAGCTGGCTTAATAATATTAATAAATGAATGAATGAATGAATGAATGAACAAAAAGGCCTGAGTGGCATTAACGCACTAGCCTTCCATGGAAGCAAAAAAAAAATCCTAACAAAAACTTTAGGAATAGTTAGGCTAGCAATGTCCATTATTATTATCATGTTCATTTATTCTTGTTTAAAAAAATCAGCATATCCATCAGGTCCGGCAATACTGCAGCAGACGGTGCTCAGGCAGAGTTTGTTGTTTTTGTTTCAACTTTAGAGCCTGAGTAGCTATTGCACTGTGATAAAAATGTGACACAAAACGGCTGGCCGCACCAACTACATTATGTATGGCACCAAGTTTAAAGCCATCGTTGAAGGCGAGCTGCAGAGTGTGTGCAAAGCACAAATTCGAATCCCATTCAACAAACTCCGAAGGTGATGTTGCTGGCATTGTCGTGAACACAGGCAGTGATTTCCCCCCTTAAACCCGAATGGTCTACAGCGGTGTTTAACACATTTGCGAGATTCTCTGCTGTATGCCTCTCTGGCGTGGCGCGAGTCTGTAGAACTACGTTTTTCATTTCCCAATCCTCAATGAAATGACAGGTTATTATGGCGTACGACTCGGTATTCAGTGCAGTCCACGCATCTGTAGTAATCACCACCTTCTCAGCCTTTGACAAGTTTCTGCGGACAGACGCTGCTGAATCGGCATGCATTTTTTTCGAGTCGAGTGGTAATTGTTTTAGTGCAGGGTTTTTCGTGCATGGACTGTGTATTCAGGTTCCACAAATTTCATCAACTCCCAAAATCACTCACCTTCAACAAAACTTATGGGAAGCATGTCCTTTGCCACCATATTAGCAATAAGGGCTGATGTTTTTTCAGCACGTACGTTGTCACACTGACGAGGCCTCACCGCAAAGGATGCAATGGCGGTTTGTTGCAGTCCTCTTTCCTTTTCTGTCGTTGCTAGCGTCGCAGAAGGGTGTTTGGCTTTTAGGTGGGTTAACATACCAGTTGTAGATTTGTGGTAGTTTAATTGCACTGCACATATTTTACACTTAACAGTGTTTTCATTCACTTTGTCAAAGTATTTCCATGCAGAACTTTTCTGTGAGGAAGCCATCGTTAGCCGAGGTACGTTCTAGTTTAGCCAATCACAGACAAGAAATAACAAATCCCACCCTCCAGTCAATCTTCATTACCGCTACATAGAGAGCCAATCAGCAGTACAGGCTTTAAAATAAAATCAATATATACATTTTTTTTTTTTTAACTTTCGAATGTTGGATTCACTTGTCGATAGGTGCCATCGTTATCGAATAGTCGAATGTTCGACTATTCGGTCTCACCCCTATACCATACCACGCCTACTACAGGCATACACACACACAGTGCACCAATGAAGCGCTAGATCGACGAGAATAAAACCCGCCCCAGTGTCAGTCTTACTGTTGCACCAATTAGAAAAGCTACTTGGAGGCAATTGGCAAAACCCTTCCCTTTTATAATATCTGCCCTTACTGTGGCAATAGAGCAGTCTCATACGTGATGGACTACTGATGATAAATTACTAAAATTAATGCATAAAAAAATATGCGTTTGGTGACATTTGTCACATGACCGGTTATACGTCTAGCATATTATTAACCCTTAGCGGTCCATTTATTCAGCACATCTCAGGCGCGTCAGGTCCAATTTATTTTCACACTCGCAGTTTATTTTAGACGCACTGTTTTAAAAGTATTTTTTTTCACAGTAAAACAGGTTTAAAAGGCACTGCATATCAACAGGACACTTGGTACTGCATCTCCAGCCCAGCCCCCCACCTTGTTCGCTGTATTTTTCGCATACCTCTTCATAGTAGTGCATACCGATAAATCATCTCACTCGTTTTATCACCAAACTCCTCAATAATGCGATCCAAGTCATTATTTTATTACTATAACATCTTAAAAAAGCTCTGTAATTGACTGATATTCTTTGAGCGCTGGATGCAGAAGCAGCTATCTTGTTTGTTTTATGTCCATGTTATCTATGTGGTGCCGGGGCTATCTGTATTCATGAGATACGCCCCCTTTTATTTTTATTTTTTTTCTCTTCTCGGCTTCTCTCGGCTCCTATCGGTCTCACGCGACCATTGAATGGTTTTCTCGGCTTTTTCCGGAGAAAAAACGACTAGAGACCTTTTTTTTTGATGATGTCGCACCAGGTCCAACATAGGACTGCAAAGGGTTAAACGTTTTACCACTTCTTTAGAGTTTATACGTTTAAACGTTTTAATCTTTCCGTCTCTAGTATTCAAACATTTTTTTTTATCTTGGTTCTCTGCATATTCATGGTATTTAAATAAAATTATTTTCTAGTTTCCTGTTCCTAGATTTAAAGTAAATGACGTTCAGCATCACCACTTCAATTTGATTGTCATTATTGATCAGCATGGTTCGTAATGTTTATACTGTATAATTGACTGCATTGTATTCTCAATAAAAAGCCTCTGTTTTACCTCTGACTTTTCAGTTATGGAACACCAGCACAAACACTGCGTCTTTGTAAGTAACTGCACATTAGACCAGCTTATTATCTCTAACTGCTGTTTTTTATTTTTGTATTCTCAGAACCCAGCAACAATTACAAGAATACTACTTAGCCACTTCAACTGGGACAAGGAGAAGCTGATGGAGAGGCAAGTACTGTACCCACTGTACTGTATTGAAGGAAGTGCACTTTTAGGTCATGAAAGCCCAGAGATTGTTAGCCTGTAGGGTGCTTGACTGTATTAGCGTCTCGGAACCTGAAATTGGTTATCCAGCTACCAAGTCAGTGGGGTTGGGTAGGAGAAATTGCATTTTAATATATTAACTGACATCTGAATTAAATATAAATAATATCCTTGTTTTGATTTGGTACAAGGTTTCATTGAATTAACTATTAAGTCAGTGCTATATTACTGGCTGTGTTCAGGGTCGTTCAAGGGAGGTGTGTAATGATACATGAACTACATGTGATCTAGAGAGAGTTCAAGTGTAGGTGTTGGAGCTGTGTAACTCGTGTGTGAGGAGTTTCAAAAATTGCCATTGTATGACACCTCCATGTGGTGTATGACCTAGACAAAGAAAATGTTAAATCTTGTTTTAAGGGTTTTACGCAAAATAAAAACAATTAGTTTATGAAATGACCCCAAAATGAATCTCCCAGTTTTAAGATAATATTTAAACCTAACAAATCCATGTTCCTACCAAAATTTAAATAAAATAGCACTCAAAAGTTAACCGCTCCTGATTTCTCATAATTGCACACAAAACAGAATGCCGGTTTCAGCCTCATGTTTTAGATGTCTTCTGTCCATTTCTACCACAGGTACTTTGATGGGAACTTGGAGAAGCTGTTTTCAGAATGTCATGTTGTAAACCCTAGTAAGAAATCCCGGACACGCCAGATGAACACAAGGTCCTCTGCACAGGACCTGCCGTGCCAAATCTGCTACCTGAACTACCCCAATGCGGTCAGTACCTGCAACCAGAACTTGGATTAACACGTCTTTAACCTCTTAATCTCAGCGGTGATGTGCACCATGTTGAGATGACAAGCAAAATAAACATTGATGTATTCATTTTCAAAGTGAACTGGGATATAACTCCCTGAGACTAGGTGTTTTAACAGTGAGGTCCACTGTAGAAAGGTAAACTGTCTTTTCTATGTAATGATATTCTTCTTCCTTCCCTGCTGTTTTATTTTTGTAATGTGATCCTAAGACGTTAAGCAGAAAAATATAACTGCCAGCATGGTTAATTCTGATTTATTTTAGTTTTTCAAAAAAGGCAAATAGTTTTCTGTTGCAAAATAGTAAATACGGTTTTCGAAACAAATTACAGTTTTTTTTTTTCTTATTCATTTTACACATTGCCAAATCTAGTAAAAAAAAAAAAAAAAAGTCTATCTATCCTTAAGCTGCTTTCTAGCAACTTCTACACTGCACTGGGGATTATGAAATAACAAGCAAGTGAACAGGTTCAATGTGTTCATCCCACATTTTTGCAGCCACGTTATCGTCTGAGGCTATAACACAGCCATTAACATTAATGACCAAATCCAAATTTAAATCTAGAACAAGGCAAGCAATTAAAACTTCATAGCACAGTAATAATTGCTATGTTGTGTGACAGACCAGGGACTGAAAAGAAATGAGAAGATATCTAATGGCTGTCTGGGGGACCTGTAGACTTATTGAAGCATCAAAAACAGAGCAGCCAGTGGGTACTTTCAGATTTGTCGCTGAATTGCCACTGTGATGCAGAATGAATATTTAAAATATCCCTTATTTTTTCATGTGCAAAAATAAAGAATAACTTAACATTGTTAATTCTAGTCAGCATTGTTCACTGGTGATATAGAATGAAGATGAGGGTCGTTGATTAGATGCACATCAATTATGAAGCAGAACGTTATGACATTACCACCCAGGTAGCAAGACTGCGAAGGGACACAGGCAAGAAGCCCTCAACGTAAACCTGTGAAAACAAAATAAATGGAACTCAAGAGCCCACCTGCACTATATACATTTTGAATGTGGAAATTCTGGGAACAGTGTAGTGTGTAAGCCATGCAAAACAGATGTAAGGTCCTTAGTGCTGAGTTCAGAGAACAAATACTTTTTTTAGAGCCCAGATATAAAATGCCTTCATGGCATATTTCAGTAAAACGGTAATGAAATATTGTATTGGTGGCCAAACACTACAGAGCAGTATTTTCTCTCTAAAATTCAGTAATTACGCAGTATGAATCAAATCATGTAAATATACCGTGCCATGATTCAGTTCAAACAAATTGCATCTCTGTTTCGTTACTAAAGTTGCATGCATAGCTACCATGGAGCTGCCTCCCTCGACCTGAGTGGGTGACTGTACCTGTCGCCACTGAGCTCTTATCTGTCCTTTTTTCAAACCGCACAGATAAAAGGAACTGTAAACTTTAACCCTTTGCGGTCCTCCTGGTCCAACACTGCAGTTTTCCCTTTCCGGTCCAATGTCAGACCCTATCCGACATCATCAAAAAGAGGTAAAAAACAGGTCTCTAGTCGTTTTTTCTCCGGAAAAAAACGAGAAAACCATTCAATGGCTGAGTGAGACCGATAGGAGCCGAGAGAAGCCGAAAAAAAAGGGGGAGTATCTCATGAATACAGATAGCCCCGGCATCACATAGATAACACGGACATAAACAAGATAGCTGCTTCTGCATCCAGCGCTTAAAGAATGCCACAGACATTTGCAGAGCTCTTTTTTAGATGTTATAGTAATAAAATAATGACTTGGATCGCATTATTGAGGAGTGATAAAACGAGTGAGATGATTTATCGGTATGCACTACTATCAAGAGGTATGTAAATACAGCGAACGAGGGGCGGGGCTGGAGATGCAGTACTGAGTGTCCTGTTGATATGCAGTGCCTTTTAAACCTACTTTTAAACAGCGTGTCTAAAATAAACTGCGCGTGTAAAAATAAATTGGACCTGACGCGCCTGAGACACGCTAAATAAATGGGCCGCTAAGGGTTAATACTAAAATATGTTGCATCAATCAGATAATCAAGCAGCATTACCTGGTAACTTTGGGAATGACTACCCTTGGCCAGTGCCAACACAAAACAAACTAAAATCCCCCCCCCCCCCCCAGCATTACAAAATATCTCCGTCCTACCCATCAGTTCAGTTATCCCCAACAGAAAATAACACTGGATCTTGTATCAGCCAGCTTGGTTAAGGCTGTCCAGGTTTTTGAATTATACATGAGGTGTTTGTGGCTTATACTGAGATAATGTAATGTAAACAGAGCTGGTGTTAGATGAAACAATAGGTGTCTGGATTAAAAGAGCAATGTGCTTCAGCAAACAAATTCAATCTGAAACTGTGGTTTAGAGACACTTCAATGCCAGCAGTATTCCAGTTTCTTCCACCTGAGGGACAGTTTGCCAAGTCTTAAAAGCTCCACTGCTGTCTGCAGTTGTTAGCTGTCACTTTCTATATCACAAATCAGGAAATGAGAGATTCATCAGTGTAAAACTAACTGATCCCTATTACCTTAAATGGTTAATCATGTAATCTGAATAATACTTGAACCTGACAAGCATGGTAAAATAACAAGTTAGGAAAGTGACACATAATCTGATGGTTCTTCTGACATTTTTGTAAAAATACTGATTGTATGGCATAGCATGTCTGTTCTTTACCATTATGATGTACTTTATATGTGTGTGTGATGAATTTCATAAATCTTACCTGTCTTGCACATTTATTTGCAATATAGGTCTCAGATTTAGAGTTTTGAAACGCATGTTACTACAAACATCTGTTTTCATTTAAACACATGACATGACAGTGGTACCACACTAGGTTAAATACAGTTCCAGTCTGCATGCCTTGCATTCTAGGAAGTCATTTCCTAGATCATTTCACCCAAGCAGTGTTCAGGGACAAAGCATATAACTGGATGTGCAGCATGTCAGTCATTGGGGAAAGCAGCTGGTTGAATACTGACAGGAAAGAAGACTGAAGGTGTGAACTGGCTCAGGAAGTGCAAGATAGTCTGAAAGCGTTTCTTGCAAATAGAGGTCTTGAACCTAGTGTAGTACCATTTATCATGCTTTAAAATGAAAATAGGTGTTTCCTAATGCATGCACTTCTTTTAAAACTGCACATTGAGACCTACAGTCTTTAGTTAAGGGATGTGAATTGTGGGGAGAAAATGGTATGGAACTATTTGGATCTTTGGCTGAATGACTGAGTATATCCACAGTCTTAATGAAGACTCATGTATTGGTCATTATACTTGTCATTGTGTGTGTTCTATTTGTGGTGCACTCATTTAGTAACAATTTTCCTCTTATTTTTCTCTTGTAGTATTTCACTGGCCTGGAGTGTGGACACAAATTCTGCATGCAGTGTTGGGGTGAATACCTAACTACCAAAATCATTGAGGAGGGAATGGGACAGGTACTGGTCTAGTTACAGTCTTAAACTCTGATTGTACCAATTGAATCTTTGCAGATACTAATTTCATGATATCTTTCTTTTCTCTTTTAAAAGACTATTTCCTGCCCAGCTCACAGCTGTGATATCCTAGTAGATGACAATACAGTTATGTAAGTACCCAACGAAGCTGTAGAGCTTAAAAAAATAGTAGCCATGAGTGAGGCTGTATCCTTTTCATGGCAAGTGTGGTTTTCTGTAGAGAAAAATGATACAATTTGAATGTGGCAACGCTATTTTCTTCTGCTTTTAATACATATTACGTTTAATCGTGAAGTATCTATTTTTAGACCATGATGTGCCGTGAAAGAAAATACAGCCCTAGCCATGAGCCACCAACCTCTAATTATTCTGTGATCTATGTGAGCAGCCACTCTGAAAAAATACAAATGTAATAAAGGGAAAATAAAATGAAAAATCTTCATGTCATTTGAAGCTGAAGTAGGTTTAACTTGTCAGGTTTTTACTTGGCAGAAACACATTTGTTCGTGTGTAAATTTGGTCTTGATGAAGTATTCACATTAGCTATCTCCTGTACTTCCCTGAGATACTGCAGGTAGGTTTCTGCCTCGCTGTTCCATGCCACTTTAAAGCAAACCTCTTTCAAAGCCCTTGTTTGAGGCCACTAACATTTAATCTGTGTCCGTTCTGCACTTGACACTGATTACCGTCAGTAATTGTCTTAACCTACATCCTGGTTATTTTCTCTACGTGTGTTTTGGTGCATTGCACACACTTGTCGTTAATGACGGTGTTTGCATGGGAGAGAACTCCCAATCTCAGTCACAGTCTAAAGAAATAACAGGGTTTTTCGCTCTGAATTTGAAGTCACAGACTCTCTCAGTATTTAGTCTCTCATACATAATACTTGCAAAAAGCAGACTCTTACAACTCTTGATAATGATCCACTATAACCCTTCATTTGTGTAAGTTAATATGCAAAGCTCATGTTGCCCTTTCCATTAGGTCCTGACAATACAAGTCCCTTTCTTTCCTATATATGACATTATACAGTATATGTGCACAATGTGGTTGGCAGAACCTCTACTCTCAATGCTCTCACAAGAAGAGACACTTTGAACTGTGCTATTAAGTAATGCAAATGATTTGATTGGTAAAAATAAAGAATTATTGCCAAGAGCTTTATGTACAAAAATAAGACTAGAAATCGATTTTGCAATCGAGCGACTGGGCACTTTATTGTTTCTGTTAAATAAAAAAATAAAATAAAATAAAAAATAAAAAAATAAAAACTTCATGTTTTCACTTATTTTCTTTTCTCCCTCATTTTCCTCATAGGAGACTCATAACAGATTCAAAAGTGAAGTTGAAGTACCAGCATTTAATTACTAATAGTTTTGTAGAGGTAAGATCCCCCCTATCATTCTGTTAAGACGTTTAATGGCAGTATTTTAGGAAACAAATGCAAAAGGCCAACTTTTCAGTTTAAAATGTGTTTTACATTACATATTGAATTATAACCATGTGTTTTCCCTGAACACTAGATATTGCACATATGTAACAGAAGAAATAATCTATGTCTATGTGAAGGTTGTTTAGTGCAAGAGACTGTTGACAATAAGAACTTGTACTGAAGCTTGGTGTTGGAATCCTCCTGGTACAACATTACCTCACTGTAATCCATCACTTTCAGTCTAATAGGCTTCCTCTCCTACTCTTTCTTCCAGTGCAATAGACTGTTAAAATGGTGCCCTGCGCCTGATTGCCATCATGTTGTTAAAGTCCAGTACCCTGACGCTAAGCCGGTCCGCTGTAAATGTGGCCGCCAGTTCTGGTAAGTGATCAGTGTTCAGGGTAGAGTAACACAATGTTACTCGCACTGGCAGTATATATTCCTTGCTCACAGTATTAAAAAAATGTGTAACATTTGTTGGACAGTTTATCAGAATACTCAATTGCAATCCAAAAGATCTGTAGGAGTCTGATAGTCTTTTTTAGTTCGGTCACAATTCACAAAGCAACATTATCGTGTTCTGCATGTAGTACAGGCAGACTGACGTAATCCGTGCATAAGGGTCGACATTGTCTAATTTAACATTTTGTTTTGTTTTGCAGTTTCAACTGTGGTGAAAATTGGCATGACCCTGTCAAATGCAAGGTATGAACAACTGTGTTAATTAAGTCATAGTTACACAAAATTATATTAATAGGTAAAAGTCTTAATGTTTTTTTCAGAATGGATTCTACTAAAAGCAATACATTTACAATTATTTTATTAATCTTGAGTATCTATTTGCCTGTTAAACAAAGCATTTGAAGGAGCCGCTTATGGCAATGTGGTGAAACTGAATAACCAAAGCCTGCTGCCAAGCAGCAGAGTGAATTCCAATGTGTGTCTGCAGCATAGTTAAACCTGTCGCTACCTCTATTGTGATATTCCTTAGTCCTTGCTGTGAATCTAGGTCATGATGACTTGCGTAATACACAACTTACTCACCATTTGTTTTTTAGGACAGTGTCTCTTTAGAAACTGGCATGCGTACTCCAAAGGGGCTTCCCTTTTATTAATATCACAATATTCCAGGACAAATCCAATGCCTGCCCTCTTTTAGAAAGATCCCACTAGTCTGACACAGCCGAGTGAACTGTAATAATGTTACTCGTGGTTTTTAAGAACAACATAATATTTTTTATGTGTTTTACCTGGGGATAAAAACACCATCCTTGCATCAACTGGATATTAAATTTTAAGGCACTTATTCTGCCCAAATAGACCTAAATAGGCTGCTGTGCCCAACTAAGTGTAAATTCCAATGTAGATTAAAAATAATTGAATTTCGACTTGACAGTAGATCTGTGGGACAGGCTGGAAATCTCCACCATATACCTAGGGTAACTACACGCCAGCCTGCCTCTTCAATTTATATATAATATTAATCTTGCTCCACAATCTTGCTAACCTAGTATGCAGCCTTTCCAGTTTTGATTAAAGATATTAGCTGCATTTCTTTATAATCAAGCGGCCATTGTCACAGTCTGAATATTTTCAGTACTAACATAGGAATAGACTTTTATTGTTTGGAGGCTTTGACAGTGTTTCAGTATGTGCTATTTATTTGTTAAATTGTTCCTAAATGGTTCTATTTAGGTTCCTTCAGCTTAATCCACTTTAGTTTTAAATTCTTTCCTTTTTTCTCAGTGGTTAAGGAAGTGGATAAAAAAGTGTGATGATGACAGTGAAACTTCAAACTGGATCGCAGCTAACACCAAGGTATTGTAAACTCTTTGTAGAGTCGGTGTGCTGTTCTGTGGCCTGGCTTTTGCATTGCAGTTTCTTAAGTAGAGGGGATGTGAGCTAGCTGGCTACATATATTTAAAAGTCAATAGTATGTTCTGTGCAAAACTAATGCCAATGAAAATCTGTATTGTTTGTTTCCATTGGCACCAGACAGATATTGAACTGGGTTGAATTAACAAACCAACCCCCTATCTAGCAGCTGGCTCTTGTTTCTTTCAAGGTTGATATATGAAAGGCTAGTATTGATGCTGAGTGGTAACATACGGTTTAATGCGGTTAAACCAGAAAAGAAATGCATGCGTTTTGCTAAAAACATAAATATTTGCCTTTCCTCAGTAAAACAACACCAGTGCAATTTCTATCTAAGTAACATCATTCAGTAAAGGGCAATACAGGGAATGGCATTCAGTATCAACATTTTCTATTTGATATATGTCAAGACAACAGAATACTTTCTTTACTTAAGTCTTGCTATATACAGCCTTTTAGAAATGGAAGGTGGAAACATTTTGGAATGCCTTGTGTGAAGTTGCTACAGTGGCTCTTGTGGTGTAACACTGTATTGATCCACAGGAGTGTCCCAAATGCCATGTTACCATTGAGAAAGATGGCGGCTGTAATCACATGGTCTGTCGTAACCAGAATTGTAAAGCTGAATTCTGTTGGGTCTGTCTTGGACCCTGGGAACCACATGGATCTGCTTGGTAAGTCTAGTCTTGTGGGAACAGCAGGAACAAAGCTGCAAAAAACGTCTTTCCTTGCAGAATCGGGTATGTTGAACAATGTATTGTTTTTGTATGAGAAAACAGCACAATTTCAAACTAATAATTCGAAAACCACATATCCCTAATGCACTCTCTATCCTGGTCCCAAATAAGTCGGTATCTTCCTCAGTTACTATCCATTTAAATGGGTTTTAGGTTTTCAAATATCATACACAGCATTGTGCTGCCCTACTGAAATCCCTTTCAAACGGTTTTGGCAGTTTCCTGCAGGAGTTTTATACAAGATGAAAAACTGGGTACCCCGAGTGTGGGAAACTTGTACAGTAAGTAATGCACTTCAGTGTATATTTTATGTTATTTGTACAACACACAATACAGTTTAGCTTTCTTCATAAATAGTTAAGTTTTTGTAGCATGTATAGCTTAAGCTATTCCCAAACACGTCTTCAGTGACCAAAAGTGACAGTACTTGCTTGCCTACTTATCGTAGTGTTTACTGGGGTTTTCTGAAATTAATACCAAGTGTAATGTTAATAAACAAATGGAAGCAATGCATCAGCCATTGTTACCAAGCTCCCAGTACAATATGAAAAAACATAAACTACAAGTCTTACTACCCACTCCAGGAATGCATATTCTGTGGGGGGGGTGTAATAATAATTTCACACTTATTTTAATCTAGAAGGCCTAATTGTGATGGATCATTTTGTAGTTCATTACTACAGCCCAGATCTGAAACGAATTAACCCCCATTGTGGATAAACTGGTTGTGCCTCTAAGGCACATTTAATGAGAGTTTTACATATACAGAGATGAATGTTCATCCAATTGTGATTAAACTTGGTTTGGACTGTAACTTTGTTAATTGTATAATGTGTGGAGTTTGGGCAAGAGAACTGTGATGTAAAGCTGAGCTGCCCAGACTACAAATTTATGTCTGTAAATTAAGACGGTCTGCAAACAACATAACCTATAATAAATCACAAAAATGAAGACAATATTCTGTAAATCTTATAACTTTAGAACTGTGCCTTTCTGTGCATAGGAGGATCACTGTACACAGGACTGGATTCACTGAAATTCTGACATGCCTAACCATGATTTCTACATAGATCTAGAGCATCAGCATATGATTGGACCTCTTCATTCGTCTGTCTGTATTGGGTTTGCTACTCATAGTGCACAATACTGATGGCTCTAGTTTTGTATTTGCAGCAGTGAGTCGGTTGTATACACTGACGTACTTGTTTGTTTTTTGGTTTTGTTTGTAGGTACAACTGCAACCGCTACAATGAAGATGATGCTAAAGCAGCGAGAGATGCCCAGGAGGTAAAGTCCGGAACCGGGGATGGAGGGCTAGCTAAGGCAGGGAATTTAGCTGTTCATTCCTATAATCTGTCTTCTCCATAGCTATTTCCATGACAAATTCTGCTAATATTTAAAAGTTACAAAATGCAGCAGACAAACTATTTGACCTAGCTTGCATAATGTATCATTGGCAGTTATTTAACCTAGTGTTCTATTTATTTAAGGTTATTAAATTGTGGGTCATTGTGGTCCTGTTACATTAGTGATAGGTAGGTTGGATGGAAAAAGTCCAACAGTAAAGAAATATTGATATTGTGGAGGTGCTTGTGTGTACGTAGATCACACATTTTCTACACAGTGTCTAGACAATAGGCATTCCACTTGTGATCAAACTTCAGCAGCACAAGTTTTGTCTTGTGATATGGCTAATTATCCTCTTCAGACCTCCATACAGAATACTATATAATGCAACTCTGATTACAGTCCTTACATTTGTAAGTGTATACAAGTGTATGTTAATTTATTGAGAATAATCTGTCTGGCACAGCAAATACCCATTTATTGTTGCTCTAGAGCTTTTGAATATATTTAATTGAGAAGTTTGTGTTTCACCAAGCTACTTTGATTAAAAAAAATATTTCATTTCTGTAGATGCTTATTGCTAGACTCTTTGCAGCAGTAGGAATGTTTTAAGAGATTGCGGCACTGTTTAATTGAACAGTAAATCTTTCAATATTCCAGCGCTCCCGGGCAGCTCTGCAGAGGTACCTGTTCTACTGCAATCGCTACATGAACCACATGCAGAGTCTGCGCTTTGAGCACAAGCTGTACGCTCAGGTCAAGCAGAAGATGGAGGAGATGCAGCAGCACAACATGTCCTGGATCGAGGTGCAGTTTTTGAAGAAGGCTGTGGACGTGCTCTGCCAGTGCCGTGCCACACTCATGTTCACTTACGTTTTTGCATTCTACCTCAAGAAGAATAATCAGTCCATTATCTTTGAGGTGAGAGCCTACTGTAGTAGCATTTCATTTTCTGTGATGTACTAATATCTATATCTATACCCATTTTTATTATTCAGTTACTTATCCCCGGGGTAGTCATTCTGTAATGTTACTTTGTGCTGAACAACAAATGTAAAACAGCCTTTTGGTTGTTTTAATCTATTAAATGTAGATTTAGAAACATGAATTTGCCCTCAAGCACAGCTTTGAGCACCACTGATCTAGGTAAGCACGGTGACTGAACTCTCTCTTTCATATTGTTTTTTCCTCTTTAGAACAATCAGGCAGACTTGGAGAATGCCACCGAGGTGCTGTCTGGGTATCTGGAGCGTGATATTTCGCAGGATTCACTGCAAGACATCAAGCAGAAAGTGCAAGATAAGTACAGGTCTGTATGCTCCTTCCAGGACTTGTGCATCACCGGTTTATAAAGCTTAAGTTTAAAAGTTGCTTTCAGAAACTAATACTGTAGAAAAGCAAAAATGTGACTTTAATGTAGATGATTTTCTTTGGTTTCACATCCCAAAAAGCATTTACTGCAGTATCACAAGCGTCGCCACTCTGAAACAAGTATCATTTTGGGAGGCAAAATTAAATTCATGATCAGCCCATTTATTTTTATTAAATAAGTGTTCTATAGATTATGTAGAACTTTTTTTTTTTTTTAGGAAACACCTGTTTTTCAGAATCAATTTATAGCAGTCACCTGAAAATAAAATGTTTAGTTAAACAATGAAAGGATATTCCTGGAATGGTATCTTTGAATTAGCTGAATGGGACACTATTCAGCTATGGCCAAAAGTTTTGCATCACCTAGAATTAAGATTGAGACATCATTTAAAAAATAAAATTAAAAAATAGATGAACATAATTTGGATCTTTTATTTAAAATCATGCAGTCAAAGAAACTACAAAATGATATCGCAAAAGTCTACCGGAAGCCATAATAGTAGTACAGTAGTTAATGTTTTATTTTGAAATGTCATGTTTTTCATTAAGTATATAGAAAACTACAAAGCAGTATAGTTAAATATGTTAACGTAACATTATTCAGCAGGTTTCATTCGACTTTACGAAGCAAAATTAGTTAATTCTGTAGGATGATACAAAACTTTTGGCCATAGCTTTACCTTTTAAAACTAGTTTATTGGAACTAAATGATATATTCTATTCTTCTCCCTCTAGATATTGTGAGAGTCGGCGAAGAGTGTTGCTACAACATGTGCATGAAGGTTACGAGAAAGACCTCTGGGAGTATATTGAGGATTGAGGATAACCCCGCTTACAATGAACTTGGAAAATAACTTTACCAACTAGAGTGCTGATGCAATTAAACTGGGTGGCACTGGCCTCTGCTGACACCGCTGGTCTACTCCGGAATGTCATCCTTTTTTTTTTTTTTTTTTTTTTTCTGTTTTTGCTTAATGGAAAGATAAAATAAATTATATTGTAATAAAAAGGTAGATACAACACCGACGAAATACAATGTGTACAACAGTATTGTAAGCAGCACAGTGAAGTTTGACAAGACACTGAAAAAAGAAACCCTGCCCTCCGAGCTTGTGACGTAGATTCCTTCTTGAAAGCGGATGCTTTTTTTTTTGTTTGTTTCCTTTTTTATTTTTTTCCTTGTGTGTAGGAAATTGATTTACATTTTGTTTTCAACACAGCTTTAAATGTACAACTAGCCATGTATATTGTTGTGGCAGATTGGCTAAAGACAATTACAGGAGCAAAAACTGTGTTAAAACGGTGTACATTGATATGAAAGTTGTAAATAACGCATATGCATGGAAGAGTTTAAAACAGCAAGCGTAGCACGTGTTTGCATAATTTTTAAATTACAAAAAAAAAATCAAGATGGTGTATATTTGCTGTGTAGTTTCTTAAGTTCTTTATTATTATTATTATTATTATTATTATTATTATTATTATTATTATTATTATTTCTTCTCTTTCCCCAGCTTTTTAAAATTTGATTTTCCTTTTATGTGGAGGGTTGAAGGAAGGGGGCGACTGGATGCTAACCAGAGAATTCTAGCTGTATCTGCCGCTTTTATCACTCCATTGTTCACACTGCACCTCCGTTCAACAGCAGCAGTAAAATCCAAAGCCTGTAAATGGCAGAATGTCTAAATCATGATAGGGTCAGAATCCTTGGCACTACAGATTTAGAAGTGAAGACCTAACATATTGACCCTGCTCTTGATTGAAACATAGAAGGAGTTTTTAAGAAGAAGAAGAAGAAAAAAATACATTTTGTAAGCTGCATTTTATTTGAAGTCTGCCTGGACTGGATTACTCATTTCTTTTTCTTAGTTTTAATATTTACAGGGAAAAAAAAACAATCCAAAAAAGAATTCCTGATTTCTCAGGATAAAAAGGGAGTTTTGTTTGACCAACTTTTTATCTGCAATGAAAGCACTTGTGGGGTGGGGTGGGGGAGGTGGGGTATTAAGGTGTAAAAAGAGGTTTAACTCAACAGTTTATAAAATTCCTAGGGTTGAGAAGATTTGAACAGTGAAAGATCATACAGAGCTTTAACAGAAACGTTATTTAGAGCTAACAGTAGTAGGTATTTTGCCATTTTCCTTTCTTTTGTTGGCTATATTTTGCTTTGCGCAAGGCTCTAGCTATCTTCTGGCTCAGGAGCTAATTAAGCTAATTTACAGTTACTCGGTAGCTTTGGCAAGTCACTAAGCATAATGTGAGCTTTGAATGTTAACATGCCATTTAAACGTAGATATGCTCCCCACCAAAAGCTTTTTTTTTTTTTTTATAAATATAAAGCAAGTTACAAGGTAGAATTTCTTACTCTGGTTTGCTTTAACGCACTGTAGATGATAAATCTCTTTTTTTTTTTTTTTTTCTCTCCTAGTTGTAAGATTGAAGTCCTTTTTTCTGCAGTGCAGAATATTTTACATGTATGAAATGCAGGAAATGTTGCCCATGAAGTGAAAAAAGAAAAAAGAGTCTGCTTTCACAGAAGTGTGAACTACTATTATATAAAAAAATATATATTTTCGTCTCAGTTTGTGAAGTAAAACATTCTGGGAAATCGGAGTTGCAGACCTAATTGGTTTTACCTGTCCTAATAATTCTTTAATAAAAAAAACAAAAAAATCTGACTGTACTATACAAAATAAATGTCATAAAAAAAAACTAAAAAAAAAATAGAATTCAGTATTGTGTGAATCATTAGAATAGCCTAGCTTTAAACTTAATGCATTGTACATTCAAGTTTTGAACTGTATGAAGATGGCGCTCGCCCGAAAAACAAAGCTAAACATATTCATGTTTATGATGCATCGTGTGACGAGTCACCTTTTGATGCCTGAATTTCATCTGAAGGCATTGAGTTTCATAAATTGACCCAATACCAATGTTATAATAGAGGACTGTTTTGCAATTTTTATAAGGATTCTATACAAATCAAGGTTTGTGAAGTACTTGATCGAAATGGGGACAACAGATGTGGTATTTTTAAATAATATAACTGAACTCCCTTGCCTATGGGCCAAAAAACATAGACATCGACAGACTTGTGAATGGCCGCACAGCTGACCCCACAATTCCAGAATGACTTTCATTCATACCCTACCTAAACTAATAACACTGGACTGTTGCATTTCCAAGTCCTTATTGGACAATATGCTCTTTCAACAGCCATGTGAGCAGTTTAAATGTAAGGAGTTGGAATGACAAAAACTCAATGGGAAACCATTGGCTTCTTGATTGACATGACAATGGCAACGTGCAGCTGCTATGGCATCAAAAGGATTTTCTTAGCAAACCGAAGCTGCTGTTCAATATTCATTCCTAGTTCTGGGGAGTGGGGAATTTTTGGTCTGCTTGTATTTATTTGTGCTGGTTTAAAACAGATGAAAACTCTTATTGGGTTTTTACTGGGGATGCACAGCTAAAGGTCAGTTGACAATCCCTGCTTGCTGTCTGCAGTAACTTTTTCTAGTCCTGTTTCTAACTGCGCTACATGCCTTGTGTCTGTCATCAAGTGTATGGGGTTGTAAACCGTGGCTAAAACGAATCTGGTGCCAGAAGTAATCTGATACTTAGCAATTCCGTGTCCTCATTATTGTAAATTGCTTACCTGAATGTACATCAGGAGTGCGACTTGGATTAACTAACATGTCAAAAACACAGAAACAAATGTGGGTTCAGTGGTGTATGCTGTAGCAGATGCTTTGAGCAACTGCATGCAAAGCCTCTTCACCTGCCCATCTACTTTCTGACAACCTGGTTTTAGCCTCCAAGAGCACTCTGCTGCACAGATCTGCCCTGCAAGAATGGTTCCAATACATACTCCTTGACAGAACTTCAGTCAGTGATCCAGCATGTCAAACCAGGTTGCTCTTACTACATGTATTGGTGTGCCCCTTAAGAATTGCTAGATATCAATGCCTTTAGATCTCACTCAGCTAATGAAGCACTGCTAGTCTGTTTAATGCTCCAAACATTTCTTTAACATTGGAAAAGATACAGTGATTATATGGTGTTCAGGCATGGCTGGTTACACAGACCATGATTAGCTCTGATCTTGGACTCTCTCCTAAGGTTGCTTATGGTAAGGTTGTCCAGGATTAGTGCTAATAGAGTCTGCAAAATCAGCCGCTGCTTAGATTATTAATATAGAGCCTTTTGTGTCCAAATGATTGGAGCAGTGGAGAGCCCTGAAACTCAACTGCACTTCAGACAGTTCCAGCTGTTTACTTAGTATATGAACCCTGATGGGAGTAAAGAGTGCTTCCTGCTTCCCACTCCAGTTGATAAAGAAACACCATTGCCTTGTGTTTAGTTTGAGGTATCTTTTTCTTTTGCCATGTAGGATGGCCATTGACAGTGGGGACCTCACCAGCCCATTGTTGGTTTCATGAGCATACAAATATTAATGTACATTTAAAAAGAGAGAATATCCTGGGTTGTTTTATGTATATATATATTTTTTTCTGAAATAATATTTAAACAGCATTTTGTGACCAGACAAAACCGGCATTGCATTTGTTTTAAGCATCGAATCAATCGACCACTTTTCTATATAAAAAAAATAATAAAAATAATAGTTTAATTTTGCGGATTTGTTTTTCTGCCCTTTGAAAACTGAATGTTGTTTTTAATGCCTTATTTACATACAGTGTAAAAAAAATATCTGGAGAAAATTAGTTATTTGTCTGTTTTAAATACATTAAAGTGAAAAATGTCATAAATGGTCCCTTTGCTTTCTGTACCACACACTTACCTCCTAGCCTCCTCAAATCACTTGGATAAACCTTGCCATAATGTTTGCATCACAGAATCAGAACAGATGTTCCCCCAAATGAACTCTTACATTCAAAATGGCTTTAGAAAGGAAACCTCTACAAAAGATCTAATGCTGACACTGAGTCATTGAGTTCATAAATAAAGTGTGATTAATGTGTTTGTGAATGGCAGTCATGTGGTTTCAATCAGGATTACTTGTGCATTATTTATATGTAGTGTGGATAGGGTATTGGATGCAGTGGTCAGAATTAGTGTTCTAAATACACACCCATCTAAAGTGGTCACTTCCATCCTACTAGACAGTAAAGCAGTACAGATTACAATGTTTCAATACATGTGATTCAGGGAGGTCCCTTGAATCCGCAGCCACCTTTCCTAACCACAAACAAATGTCCAGTTCCTTTGGTGACTGGCTAATTCAGGTTACTTTATATCTTGAGTGTCAATAATATTGGATGTTGAAAGCTTGTCATATATCTAGTCACAGCATTGAAACGCAGCACATATAAACAGTGCACTAATAAACCCATAACTCCAACATTTATAATACAACTTAATATCAGTGTAAAATTAATGAAAAACCACATAGGAATGCTTGCGGCAGTAGGAAGTTATGGGTTCTGAAATGTCATGACCTCCTACTGCTGAACGTATGTTCATGACTCGGAAAGAGATAATACATGCAATGGGTAATATACAAGGTCGATAGCAGATGTTTTCTGTTGTTGTCCAGTGTTTTCCTGGAATGCAATACCTCATTATTCCACTGGAGGGCGTGGTTTTCCCTTTTTTTATTTCAAATGTTTTTTGTGAAAATACAACATTGCATACACAGTGCCAATCAAAAAACTTGTGGAGAAAAGTTAGGGTTAGGCCCTTTCCTCAGGCAGCAACACCACCACCTTCCACTCTTATCCCTTACTCCTTGCCGTCCTGTACTACCTCCACCACCCTCTGGAGGGCAGATCTTCTCCTCCTCCCTCCCTTTTCAATACAGGTGAAATATCCAGAGTTCTTCGAACCAAACACCAGTTATCAGCTGCCTTAAAAAATGTAACCAGAAGAGTAGGGTTGTACTGTGTCTGTAACCTTGGTAACGGACAACTTCCTGTGGTCGGGTTCAGGCTGAAGATGGCGGAGGAGAATTCCCAAACGGTAAGGAAAAAATAAAAACACAGCTTTAAAAATAGTTTTTAGTGATAGGTAACGTAAATGTGTGCGGGGATACGTGTTTCTGTATAAAGTAGAAAGGTAAGGGAGATATTTGGTGGGAGACAAACCCCAGCTTCCCTTCCCCTTTTTAGACAAATTACTAGTCATAAGTACAGTGTATGTGTGATGAAGCAGGTGACATGTCAAAAAAAAACAAAAAAAAAAAAAACAGTTTCTATACACAGTCGGTTATTCATTTGCCACCCAGAGAATGTACATTGGTATTCCACTCTGTGTACCGTGATTTGTACCGAACTGCAGTCTCGCGATCCAGTCTTACATTTATTTATACATATTGCGGTTTCTATCGGCGTACAGTAACATTTACAGTAATATGAGGGTTGTGAAGTCAGCTGCGTATTGTACTTTTTATGTACAGTTGTTGTCATTGTTAATATTTTGTGCATTAAGACCGAAACGGTCTTTTGCAACTAGTGTGACGTTAAAATATGGTATACTATCTGAATGTAGTACTAGTATAAAAGGCTTAACAGTGTATGAACATCAAAAACTCAATTTTTCCCCAAACAACATTTAACATAAAGCTGATGTATAATTTATGACACAAAAGGTATTACAAAAAAATACCGGGAATAGCTTGACTGTGCAGGCAGCACCTAAGATGAACCATGCCTAATCATAGTCAATGTTCAATGAAACGATCTATCAATTGTATCATGTGCCAGATAACACTCACTTCCCCTTATAAGATTGTTTATTTCAGTCTGGTTAAGAGTGACAGGCTCCGACTGCATTTTAGTAGCTGGGTCTTTGAAAATATATTTGTTTTTATTAGCATGCTTAATGTTGAATAGAAACACGCACTAATCGCCTCACAATCTGTTCCATAATCTGATTGTAAAGCTTAATAGAATCCTGCTGTGCAAACAGTAGCAGAGCAAGACTGAAGCAGAGTTGCTGTGCTGACAAGACTATTCTGATCAACCAGTACTGAGAATATAGCAGATCTACTGTGACGCGTAGAAGACACGTTTTCTAGCAATAAAATACAGACCTGTAATTATGACCTTTAGCACTGATGAACGCATTAGCAGAAATGTCTTCTTCACTTTGTTTTTAGTGTCCTCATTCAATAAAATGGGAAAACCCTTCTGTGTTGATCCTGTCAGTCTATGGTTATATTTTGCTTTTAACACTTGTTAGTAACTCACACTAGTCCTGCACCCAGTCCTGGGTTTCATGCCACATGTTTAGGTACATTATTGAAATGATCAGCTGCCATCAATTTAAGCAATCAGGCCCCTGCCAAATGTGCACTAAACAGATCACAGGACTTTTCTACTTTAATTAGTAACTGGGGTGTTAAAAGTTTAAAGTAATCTACATACAGACATGCTCAAATTTGTTGGTACCCCTCCACAAAAAACGAAGAATGCACAATTTTCTCTGAAATAACTTGAAACTGACAAAAGTAATTGGCATCCACCATTGTTTATTCCATATTTAATAGAAATCAGACTTTGCTTTTGATTTTTTATTCAACATAATATTGTAAATAATAAAACAAATGAAAATGGCATGGACAAAAATGATGGGACCGCTAACCTAGTATTTTGTTGCACAACCTTTAGAGGCAATCACTGCAATCAAACGTTTTCTGTAGCTCTCAATGAGACTTCTGCACCTGTTAACAGGTAGTTTGGCCCACTCTTCCTGAGCAAACTGCTCCAGCTGTCTCAGGTTTGATGGGTGCCTTCTTCAGACTGCAAGTTTCAGCTCTTTCCATAGATGTTTGATAGGATTCAGATCAGGACTCATAGAAGGTCACTTCAGAATAGTCCAATGTTTTGTTCTTATCCATTCTTGGGTGCTTTTAGCTGTGTGTTTTGGGTCATTATCCTGTTGGAGGACCCATGACCTGCGACTGAGACAGAGCTTTCTGACACTGGGCAGTACGTTTCGCTCCAGAATGCCTTGATAGTCTTGAGATTTCATTGTGCCCTGCACAGATTCAAGGCACCCTGTGCCAGGCGCAGCAAAGCAGCCCCAAAACATAACCGAGCCTCCTCCATGTTTCACTGTAGGTATGGTGTTCTTTTCTTTGAAAGCTTCATTTTTTCGTCTGTGAACATAGAGCTGATGTGACTTGCCAAAAAGCTCCAGTTTTGACTCATCTGTCCAAAGGACATTCTCCCAGAAGGATTGTGGCTTGTCAATATGCATTTTAGCAAATTCCAGTCTGGCTTTTTTATGTTTTTCTTTGAAAAGTGGAGTCCTCCTGGGTCTTCTTCCATGGAGCCCACTTTCGCTCAAAAAGCGACGGATGGTGCGATCAGAAACTGATGTACCTTCACCTTGGAGTTCAGCTTGTATCTCTTTGGCAGTTATCCTTGGTTCTTTTTCTACCATTTGCACTATCCTTCTGTTCAATCTGGGGTCAATTTTCCTCTTGCGGCCGCGCTCAGGGAAATTGGCTACAGTTCCACGATCTTAAACTTCTTAATAATATTTGCAACTGTTGTCACAGGAACATCAAGCTGCTTGGAGATGGTCTTGTAGCCTTTACCTTTACCATGCTTGTCTATTATTTTCTTTCTGATCTCCTCAGACAACTCTCTCCTTTGCTTTCTCTGGTCCATGTTCAGTGTGGTGCACACAATGATACCAAACAGCAAAGAAGAGTTCAGCCTTTTAACCTACTGTTGAAAGTCTGGCAATTTTTATTTTATTTTTTATTTTTTATTTTTTTAAGATGGAAATGGCTGCTCAAGGCTTGTTGTTCCCAGTAGGTGTCACCGCTTGTACTAAGGAGTGAAAAATATGTCATATCAGCCAGGAAATACAGCTCTAAAAGGTTTGATGATTTTGTTTTTCAGGATCTTCAGCTTCCTGTGGCCACTGAAGTTAAGAAGCCTAGCTCCAAAAAAGGTATGTTTTTATGTTTGCAATTATCAGCTGTTTATATTCCCAAAATGGCTGCATATCAATTTTTCCATTTCAATTAATTTAATATAGCACCTTTCATACCACAGTATCTCAAAGTGCTTTTACATGCCAGTTCAAACAGAAAAAAGAATGCAGTATCAAAAAAAAATACTAAATAACAATAAATAATAATAATATCAATAATAAAAAAAAAATCAAGATATGTGTAGAAAACAGGACATTAATAAGAAGTCAAGTTAAAAAGGCTAAACTGTAAAAGTCTTTAATCCTGATTTAAAAATATGAACTCCACTGGCTATGGGAATTGTAACAGGATAACGTCACAGCCCCCAAACAGCACCCAAGCACAGCTATCCTGGCGTTTTAGCTGAGAGCACGCCCTGCTACTCACAGCCTTTACCTCTCTGCTACCTCCTCCAAACAAAGGATTCTTCTTTCATACTCGCCTACAAAGGGGATATGACGGAGGAGATTGTGTCTGGAGAACTGTTTATCTGTTTAACTGTTTATCTGTTTAACTGTTTAACTGTTTAACTGACATGCTTGTATAATTAGTTTATTTTGTAGAAGTGACCTGGTAACTCTGACCTTGTGTTTGGCATGTTTAGGTGTTTCATCATGGACTATAAAAATAGCCAATAGTCGTACATTTTGAAATACTAACAAAAACTTTGCAACAGTCAAATCCGGGAGACAGTAAAGACAGTGTTTAACAAAGACAGAAGAGTCTGGGGGTTTGGCTTACAGTAACTTACACAGGATGCCAAACAGTGACGTCATCAAAAACACACACAAAGTATATATACTGTATTTTGGTATTAGATTGAACAAGATTGTGGGACACGTCCAGTATTCAAAAACCTCTGAATCTTTAGCAGACACTTCTAAAGTAATACCATGTATTCATTTCTCATTTCAAAAACTTAAAAGCATTGTGTTGAAACAAAGTAAATAAATAAATAAAACACGCACTGATGGCTAGATGCCTCGAAAATGTCATTTGTCATTGAAATTGTCATTAGAATAAATTGGCTTAGTTTCCCAATAGCTACAATAGTTCCCAGAGGAACTGATGAAGGAGACCATGTACACTGGTGAAAGAAACAGGATTGTGTTATCACAGCCAACTATAAAGGGCCATATTTGCATTTCGTGTTCTGGAATGGTGTTATAATTGGTTTTAGCTGTGCAAGGTTAAAGGGAATACAGCATGTTAAACAATTACCAAAAAGAATGAAAAAAAATGAATTTGAAACTAAGACATGATGGATTGACACAGTTACAAAACTATAGATCCCAAAGCGCTTTCATATCATATATCACATGTTCATATCTACCTTCAGTATTAGCACTCGGCATTCCTTCTTCCTTGCCTCTTGAGTTAAATGTGTATTTCACTAAGCCTCATTGCAGTGTGTTGTGTTTAGACTCATTTTAAACTGTTTTGATTTGATTAAATATGTTTTCTCCTGCCTTCATAAGCTTGTGTTCAAAAAGCCTACTGAAAGTAGCCACTAACTAGGGAGAAAGTTACATGTAATGGGAGTTCAAACATTCAGCATTTATAGCCAATTACAAAATAATTGAAAATGTTGTTATTGTCCATCTTGGTTTGTACTAAGAAAGGGGGTTGAGGGGTAACATTAATAAATCTTTACTAAAACATACACCTACAGTCTGACTGTTAAGCTGCAATCCCAACCCTTTCCAGCAGGTGTCCCCACTAGACAGTGGAATTCGAGGAGTCCCAGGAGGGAAGCTGGCTTCAGTTATAGACTATCCAAAAGCAGTAAATCCTTAGTCTAGTTCACACTTCATAATTAGTGTGATTTCTTTATTCGGAAGCACGTTGGGAAAGGGACAAAGAAGCTGTGCCTTCCCTCCCTGCTGTTATCAATCTTTGCAGACTCTGCAGGAGCTGCAGCAGTAAGACTCAGTTATTATTCCGGCAAGAAAAATATATTGGTAGGGATGCATCTTGCCATCCTGATAATCCCTGAGCATGCTGCAAAAATCCCAAATACAAATCTAGACAGAACACAATTAATACAAATCTAGACAGCACACAATTGAAGGTGGTTGTGGCATTGCTGTTATGAGCTTGTTCATCTGTTTGATCTTGTAGAATTCACAGATACACCACATTGAATTGCCTGTGTTTGAAGCATGTTTATGTTAAACCTGCATTTTGGGCATGATCGTTTGTCTCTCATGACATTGATTAAATAACTACTTATTCAAAAATGTTAAATAAATTGAGAGATTTGACAATTAACATGACAACAGTGTGGAGTAGTGGTTTGGGCTCTGGACTCTTGACCGGAGGGTCGTGGGTTCAATCCCCGGTCAGGGACACTGCTGCTGTACCCTTGAGCAAGGTACTTTACCTAGATTGCTCCAGTAAAAACCCAACTGTATAAATGGGTAATTGTATGTAAAAATAATGTGATATCATGTAACAATTGTAAGTTGCCCTGGATAAGGGTGTCTGCTAAGAAATAAATAATAATAATAGTTTGAGAGCACACATAAGTCTAGGAAAGATCACTCAAAACACCTGACGTAAAGTAAATTAAACTTGAGTATGCTCATACTGCATATCTAAGATACTGAAGCTAATTAGTCATCCAACTAGTTATCTTTCAGAACAGTTACTTACTGCTGAACAAGGTAAAGCATTACAGGTTTTTTTTATATACATTGGCATCATATATATCAAAGTGATCTTAACTTCCAGTATGCATTCATGTTGTTGTTTAGATTTACTTTGTATCCTTTCTATTCCAGGCATCACATTCTGCTTATTTTTAATACTCACCCCTCTCATAACCATGTCTAACATCCAAGTAAAAATAACCGGAATGATTAATCCCTGTCTGTTATACATGCCGTTATTAAACATTGCTAAATATTCACATTAAATAGAAGCAGTGAGGGGAAGTGGGGCAAAGCTACAGAAGAAATTATTCCTGCCTGCTACACAGATGTGAACTTGGACTAGATTTTGAATGGCACGCTTTGTCAGTTCAAAACAGTCAAGCATATGTGGAAAAAAACACAATGCAAGAGAAGTACCATAACCCTATACGTGGTTTCAGCTATGATGTCACCATTTAGGCACTACATCGTTTACAGATCTGACACAGACTTGGCAAAGTGCACTTAGGGAAAACAGATTTCAATATGGTGACAATTTAGTCTTAATTGAAGTCAGCTTGGGAAATCAGCATAGACAATCACAGTAGTTATGTGATGCAGAAATATTCTTTGTGTTGTTCGTAAAACAGTTTCAAGCTTTGTCTTTGTTTCATCGTCTGGCCCATCCTGTCTACCTGTGTTAGTTTCTTTAACCCCCCCCCTCTCCTCTCTCCTCTCCACTGCCTGTGCCTCCACTTCCTCCACTCAGAGCTTCTTCTCTCTTACACTCCAGCAGCTTGTAGGACTCCAGGGGCAGCCAGTTGCCTGGTAACCAGACGGCTGTCTCTTTCACAACAATAACAATGGCATTATACTGCCAGCAGAGTAAATAATTTTAAAACCAGTCACATTCAGATGTGTGATCCATATTTCCGTAGGTGAAAATTATTATTATTATTATTATTATTATTATTATTATTATTATTATTATTATATTAATCTGCACAAATACATTTGTATATATACTACATGTCCCTTAGAATGAGGTATTTTAAAGGAAAGTGGAAAATCCAGGCCATTGCCATTGTATCTGAGAGCATTTTCAGATTTACATTTTTAGTAGAATCTTAATTGGTACTGGCTGACCATGACTAATATATACTGCAATTCAGTTGTAGGTACCAATTTTCTTTGCTAATATGTGTTCTTTGCGCTTACCCAATTAGACAGCATTTGTGTTGTTGGAGTTGCAGCAAGAAACCACTGAAGCTACAGACTATTAAAAGTCTCTGTCTTTGAGGACTGTGTTGTGTCCTCTGGAAAACAATTCAGATTTAAAACCACTGTTTAATTCCTGGTTGAAACAAAGACTTGGTACTGCAGTGTTAAGAACAGCTGCCATAAGGGTTCAATTGTGTTTTTGGGAAGGCATTTATTCAGATGGGGCAGGAACCTCCAGTCGAGTACATATGGAGTGAACTTGAACTTGTAAAACAACATTATGTTTCAGTACTTTATTGAATTCAAACAACAAAGACTAATAACACAACTTATAAGAAGAATTACAAAATACAGCTGCTTTTCTTATCCTTTCCTCTCCCTTACTCTCCCTTTCCTTAACAACGGCTGCGGGCAGAGGAATAATAAATGTACCATTTTCTATAAGTTTAGAGCAGCTTTTGGAAATGCCATCTGTTACTGCAAATCACAAGCCTGACTGTAGAAGGTAAACACAGCAGAGTTTTTCAGCAACCTCCAGCAGACTTCAAAGGTGTCTTTGAAGCCTGCCAATGTAATTGGACTGGATCAGCTTCACCGCATTTAAAAGAAAATGATAAAGTACACAATGTGTTCTTCTCTATGACATTGCTGTGAGGGTTCTGAGCCATCTCCATATAAAGAGGTAGTGGCATATTTATACAGCTGCCTTAATGACACATGGATCAAGGTCAAGTTCTGGACACCTTTGTGACTTTTATGCACCGTCCCAATACTTGTTGATTCCATTGATTTTCTCCATTTATGGCAGTAATTAATCAAAGTGCCAGATATAGGAGGATTCCTGGAATATACGACTGCATTAGCAAAACGACACACTGCAGCTGTGCACAAAGGGTTATTGAATTCTGCAATAGAACAGGGAAACAACTAGGGTGCTGCATTATTTGAATCTTCCCCTCTGTCTGCAAATCTGAATGTTCAACACCTTTACACTGTGAAATAATGCATGGCATAAAACACCTTACACATTCTGCTAGTGCTTATAGGTGTAGTGTTTACAGGTTACCTTGCAATAAGACGTCCTTCTGTTTGTGCTCGGGGTATAGATTCAGTGTTTAGCAGTCTTTAACCAAAAGAACACAGCAATCACATATTCCATGCTAGATTGTGTCACATGGAGAATATACTGGTGTTAAAAAAGGGAAAATGGTCAGGCAGTACACTGTGTATTTTTAACTGAATTATGTCTGCTGCTCTTTCATAAGTTTGCTCCACAGATGTTTTCAGCACTGTTCAAATATTTAACTGAAAATATTATTTTTCTGGAAATGTTCCCTGTTGCTATGCTTATGTTTATGCTCAATGCTAATGTCTGTATCAAGTAAATCATGCATGAACCTTTATTATTATCATAACTGCTCATTAAAGCTTTTGATAGTTTTGCTTACCAGCCACCCTCCTGGATTATGTTGAGACCAGAAATAAAAAGAAAGAATTTTGTATTCAACTCCAGCTTTCTGAACTTAATCTTTAATCTGTCCCACGTGAGCCTTGTGTAGGTGGGTGGGAGCGAGTACTAGATGAAACAGCTTCTAATGTTTAACTGGTAAAAACAAAATGACTTGCAGCAAAGAATTTTGACAGCAGATGAAATAACAGGTGCCCTTTCTGCAAAGCTGCACCGTACTGATATCAGCTGTGCAGCTTTTCTTCTTCACTTCACAGGCGTTTGCTGGGATAGAAGTGCTAGCCAGGTGGAGAGAGTGGAATTACCCAAGAGTAGTGTGGCATGGCACGACGAGAAAAGGTGCTCTGTCGAATCATTTCTGAATGCCGTGTCTGCTCTTCTAATATCTTCCACTCAGCACCGGTGCTGCCCATTTTTGAAAGAAGGAACTGGCTGATCCATCTCCACTACATCCGAAAAGACTATGAAACCTGCAAGGTAAGAGACTGCTTTACTGGTGTGTGCTTGTGTTAGTGCTGTATCGTTAAGACATGAAGCAGCCAGATGCTGAGTATATTTATCTGCCTCTGCGTTTGGGTTGGGATTTACAGTTTGTGTGTATACGGTATGTATGTACACACATTGATTATACATGTGATCGAGGGATGTGCAGTATATCTTTAATAATAGATGGGCTGTAGTGTATCTAAAGAACTGCTTGTCCAATAGTGGTTAAATGTGCTTCTTAGAACAAGTTATTGATAATCAGAGTCAGTCTGTATGTCAATCTTACATTTTCCATGTGAATACAGTGGAAATAGGATCATGTTGATGATTTTTTCCATGTTACTGATGGCTCTGATTTATTAATTTTCAGACGTTGCAAGGGATAATGTTGTGAAGAACTGGAAAGTTACAGATAGCACAAGACAAATTTGCTCCACGTACCAAACATGCCTACATTTCCCTTAATAATATCAATTTAGCAGATGTAATTAAATTCAAATCAAATATTAAAACAACAGTAAAAAAAAAAAAACAGGGTTATATTGACCTACATTAAAATTCATAATGTATTTCATGTCTACAGTGTTTAACTGGGAGTTCTTTTCCCCAGGGAGGATTCTGATTATCATTTCAACAGAATTATTTTTTTAAGAAGTACAACTCCTCTGATCTGAATTTATCTTTAGGATTCTCAATCAAAATGTGAATTTTGTACATTATAGTTTTTATAATATAGATTAATATAGTGTGAAACTATAGGGACCCTCTGTGTGTTCACTAGTTTTATTTTAATTGTTACTATGCTTTTTGCGTTTTTGGCCATGTTCTCTGCTAAATTTTGAGCCATATCAATAACAGATTACTGCAGATTACACTGACTGAAAATCATTTTCAGAAATCCATTTACTATGCCTCATTCTGCTTCTATTTATTCACAGCCAATATGTTTCCACAGCCCATAATGTAGTATACCCTTTACAGACATAGCCGTATGACCTGCATATTGCACAGCACACTATATAGGTGGTCTGAAGGGGATATACAGTTATATTGCTGAATGTCATTGCTAACAGCGTAGGATTTGGGTCGGAGGGTTCTATTGTGTGCCGGGGTGAGCATTTATTCTTTCAAAACAACTTCACTTTCGTATGGACATGGGCTTTTATTATTCACATACATTATGTTTTGCTACAAATATAGCAGCTTCAAAATGTAATTCTTTTATGATGAATGAAATTCCTGTTTTGATTATTGTATAGCTATTCCTTAACATTTTCTTTAACCAATGCTTTAGTTTGCATGACTAAATGACATACAGTATAAACCACCATCAGAATTATTTTATCCTAATTTAAAAAATAAATAAATAAATAAAACATGGTGGCCTGTATTATGGTGATTACTTTCCCAGTTTATCCCTGCCACTGTTGAAATGCCTCAGATGCCACCTACAGGAAATCACACCTGCTGGGTGGCCTGCCCCTTGCTCAGCTTAAAAAGAGCCGGAGATCTATTCCAGGAGGCAGGCAGGTAGGCAGCTCCCCTTCATCTGGACACCCCCTGGGAATGTTTGATCACAATCTGAAAGCTTCCCCCATGAGACTTGGAAGTCCTGTTGTACAACATCAATTGATACGTCACACAATCTCATTTCTGACATTTTCCTACTGAGATGTATTTTTTATGAATTCAGACATGCCAAGTGTCTGCAAAGAATATAGATTTGACTGTAGTTTTCATTGGTTAAGTTTTTAATATTTTTATTTTGTTTCTTGATTTTAGGCGATTATCAAAGAACAGCTACAGGAGTCCCAGGGAATGTGTGAATATGCTGTTTATGTCCAAGGTGAGCCTAATATTACAGTTTGTGCCATTTTCATTTACAATTGAAAATTACCCAACCTTATGGCAAGAACCTTCACAAGGGCTTGTTCCATGGAGTTTGGGTCAACTAAAGCTGGGGCTAGAACCCAAATCCCACCACACCTGTGCATATCAGTCACGTGCTTTAAGGACTACTACAAGCATCCAACATATTATATTAAATATTATAAAATAAAGTACTGCCGTTACTCCAGGAATTCATGTTCATGGCTGTCCTCATGAGTGAAATAAACACAGCAATACCATTTTTTTTCAATGCTTGATATCTCAAACAAGTATCTTTTCTGATGAGTTAATGTACTTACATGTATGGAAAAAAGCAGTACCATATTAAAATTATTTTATTTTTTTCCTGAATAGCAGAATGTTCTAAACCAGTACAAGTTTGCATAAGAAATAGTGAACAATACGCCTTGATGCTGGGCATAATGTTGCAAGCTTATTGTATGTTGTCTTGTAGCTTTAATATTCCGTCTTGAAGGGAAGATTCAGGAATCCCTGGAGCTTTTTCAGACTTGTGCGATTCTCAATCCCCACAGTCCAGACAATCTAAAACAAGTGGCCAGATCACTGTAAGTATAAATGTAAACTGATGAGCCATACTGTGTCAAAAGAGTTTGTTCTTTTCATTTCTCTTGTATAACTTGTTGTATAACATGTTGTGCCTGTCTCCAAGGTTTCTGCTTGGTAAACACAAAGCTGCCATTGAAGTTTACAATGAGGCCATTAAACTCAATCAGAATGACTGGGTAAGATGCTTATGTTCTTCTATTACTGGGTAAACCAGCATTTATTGTTAAATACCAGACTCTTTTTTTCTTTTAAGCACCAATAAATATAATGTTCACATTTTTCGTTTCTAGCAATTCAGGCATGCAGTTCATTAAAAACTTGCCATGAGGTTTGAGCCATAAGTATATAAGTGCATGATTTTAGGTCAGACCCGGGGTTAGATTCGAATCTGTGCTTCGGTCCAGCCTAACTGTGCAACTGGGTTCAAGCAAAGATTCCATATAAAGTCAAGTGGCTTATATATGTCCCTCTGAAACCAGTTGTTATGCAATAATTCCCTTTCATCTCCAGATGAAGTCAAAGGGCTGGATTCAGAATACTGGAGGATCACATCTACTTCCCAGACCTGGGTTTATTCACCCTTGATATAATGGAACTGATCACTGTGAAACCTAATGGCATAATGACACTTGCTGCTATCAGTGTCTGCACTATCGTGCAGAGATGTCTTACCAGTTTATAATATTTTATTTTGTTTCAATGCAGGAGGTTTTCTATAATCTTGGTGTGTGCTATATGTACCTGAAGGATTTTAAACATGTAAGTACTATAATGAAGTTGAATGTCCTACTGTTTTTTTAAATATTTTTTATTGCATGGGTATATATACTGTGTACTTTTTCTAAAAGGGTAATCTGGAAGTTAAAGCACTAGCAATACACTGTCAATATTGGTTCTAAAAAAATACCATATAAAAAGAAGCCATATAAAAAATGAAAAAAAAAAAGAATAAATACAACATTTTGACAAACTCTTGCTAGGGTTTATGGACCAGACTCCTAGCATATTTAAATTATTATAACAAACACATTTAGTTTAATTCAGTAGCTTTTCATCCTTTAAGTAAAGTGACCTATTTATTTTTATTTTTTTTCAAAAGGCAAAAGAGATGATGAATTGTTCTCTGCAGCTGAATAAACATGACATAACGTTCATGATGCTTGGGAAGATCTATCTACTGGAAGGAGACACAGACAGTGCAATTGAAGTGTACAAAAAGGCTGTGGAGTAAGTGTGCTTCTACCAGAATTCAGGAAACATGAGAAAAAATAAGAAGATCTACTGGTAGTGTTCAGTGTATGGAATTAACAAAAACATAGTAAAAACGGGATATTTTATAATGCAATACTTTGTACTGCGATAACAATTGTAAATCGCCCTGGATAAGGCCATCTGCTAAGTAATACATAATGATAATAATAGTAATTATTATTATTATTATTGGGCAGATGGGATTGAAAGGTCGTAAAGTCGGAGGAAAACAAAACAGACGTGTTTCAAGAGATATGGAGAAACAAGAGAATATACATTTAACAGAACATAATAGTCAGGACAGAGAGGAAAAACAGCTCATGTTAATATAGCTACATTATCCCTTTCATCCTCTAGTCGCAGCAATCCCTAGCAGCACATCGGGCACCATCGCCATTAGTATAATCCAGCAATCCCTAGCAGCACATCGTGCACCATCGCCATTAGTATAATCCAGCAATCCCTAGCAGCACATCATTAGTATAATCAAGCAATCCCAAGCAGCACATCATTAGTATAATCAAGCAATCCCTAGCAGCACATCGTGCACCATCGCCATTAGTATAATCAAGCAATCCCTAGCAGCACATCGTGCACCATCGCCATTAGTATAATCCAGCAATCCCTAGCAGCACATCATTAGTATAATCAAGCAATCCCTAGCAGCACATCGTGCACCATCGCCATTAGTATAATCCAGCAATCCCTAGCAGCACATCATTAGTATAATCAAGCAATCCCTAGCAGCACATCGGGCACCATCACCATTAGTATAGTCAAGCAATCCCAAGCAGCACATCGGGCACCATCACCATTAGTATAATCTAGCAATCCCTACCAGCACATTGGGCACCATCACCATTAGTATAGTATGGGGGTATGTTAATTAGGTATCCAATTCATTTGCATAACATTCTTCATAGTGTCGGAATTGGGTTTTTTGCAACTGTTCTCATCCTTCCTGGACATTTTTTTGATTTTTGCTCAGAACATGAAAAACAGTTGGAAAGTTCAAACCCCGCCACGAAAGCCCTCCCCGACGGTCGGAAAAGCTTTGATATTTGGGGCCAATATGGCAACTTAAACTAACTAGCCACAAATTATACACCCAGAAGTGTACTGAAATTAGCTAGCCACTTAAAAAAAACAAAACAAAAAAAAAAACTAAGAGTGAGAGGATGGATATTTAAATAACCATTAAAATAGGCTCTATATTTAAATGGTTTAATTAGTCTTATCAAATGTGTCCCGGTTTTGAGCTATGAAAATCTGGTCACTCTAGTGATAATGCATGTTGGTTCTGTCCTTTCTAATGATAACAGTCTACTAAAAAACAAAAGATACAGGTTTTTATTTTATGATTGTCAGTAGTAGGCCAAAATGACTGATTCATAACAATTTAAAGGAGCCCAAAGGGAACAACTGCACCTCGATTCTATTAACAATAATGAATGTTTAATTGTTTCAGTCTTTCAATTATCTATGTACTGCTGTACCATTTCAAATAAAAAGTGTTCTAAAAATTTTGAAGATGACTGCAAAACTTTGAATGAACAGACAGTTAGTTATAACTTCAGTACATTTTATTTGAAACATTTAGGTTTTCTCCTGAGAACACTGACCTTCTGACGACCCTTGGGTTACTCTACCTGCAGGTAAGAGGAGCGAAAGTGTTTCATGTCTTCATTAGGTGTATCACCTCCTGTAATTTAATGGTTCACTATAAATATCTACATTTCCTGTCACTGGAATTCTTCATTAAGCATCCCCGTAAGTTTTAAGTGTGTCAACCTGCCACAACACCTGCCACTGCTAATATCTCATACACCATTTCAGCTGTGGAAGCTCTGCGGACAAATTCGAACAACGTCCTTTCACTTTGACCTGTGTTAAAACAGTCGTCATTTGTGTTTTTATTGGTTTCCGGGTGATAAAGACCCAGTGTTTCGAGAAGTTGGCATCATACTCGGTACATATATGTATTCTCTGATTCCTAACTTCAATCGTGGGTGTCATGCAAGAAAATGTTACACTCTTAATGACAGTTTTTGTATTTATAGTCGTTTTATGATTTAAGTAGATGTGCATAAAGAAATCAATGCATTCCTGATATTTATTTTTTAAAGAATTACAATGGTAATCTAATGCTTGAATTATCACACCTTCCTTCTAAATAATTGCTAGGTTAAAAATGTAGACATTTGAGAGTTTACGGACCATGTTTTGCATACTGCAGTATGTGCATTGCTACGCCAGGTCAAAGATCTGTTTCAATTATGCATGTGAAGCTGTGTCTGCATTTGATATAACTAAACACATCACAGCCGAGTCACATTTGTTGTCTGATATTGGCCCACCTCCCTAACGCTGTACTTGTTTCAAGGACAGACCGCAGCTTGGTTTTAATATCTTGGACTCCTTGGATCGGATAACATTAGGAACTGTACTGTATTATACCTGCATAAAAAGGGTAGACCTACAAATATGTATGTATTTGTATAATTTTTCTTCCAGCTTGGAGTTTATCAGAAGGCATTTGAACACCTTGGGAATGCTCTCACCTATGATCCCAACAACTATAAGGTGAGAATTTGCTCAGTAGATTTCTCAGTGTCTTGGAACACAATCTGTAACCTCCAGTTCATTTGCTTCAACACAACAGGAGCCAACATTGATGTATCTGGAACACAGTTGTAGCTGTATTATTATCCAGTATTTTTTAGAACAGTTGGAAAATGGGTTGGTTCGCTTTCATGAAGCAATTTGTAACAATGGGCCATGTTGAGATCCAGGGATTGTGGTGGCCACGGAAGATGTCTGAAGTCTCTGTCGTGCTTCTTATATTGTCTGTGAAAAATTCTGTCACGGTGGATGTGTGCATTGTTGTCTTGAAAGTAACCATAGCCATCGCCATCAGGTTACAATTGCATAAAAGCGTGGACTTGATCCGTTACGATGCTGAAGTAAACTATGGCATTCGTTTAGCCTTCCTGAGTAATCAAGGGACCCAGGGTATACCAGGAGAACACGCCCCACACCAGGGTATACCTGGAGAACACGCCCCACACCAGGGTATACCTGGAGAACACGCCCCACACCAGGGTATACCTGGAGAACACGCCCCACACCAGGGTATACCTGGAGAACACGCCCCACACCAGGATATACCTGGAGAACACGCCCCACACCAGGGTATACCTGGAGAACACGCCCCACACCAGGGTATACCTGGAGAACACGCCCCACACCAGGGTATACCAGGAGAACACGCCCCACACCAGGGTATACCAGGAGAACACGCCCCACACCAGGCCGATGCTGATCCATTCAGGAAGACAGGTCTTTATAATGTGGCGAGGCAGTGTATGTTTCCAGGACTAACTGGTGAAATGTTTGTAATTAACATAGCCATTCTTCCTCCCTGTCCAGGCTATATTGGCTGCAGGCAGCATGATGCAGACCCATGGAGATTTCGATGTGGCCATGAACAAGTACCGTGTTGCTGCCTGTGCCATCCCGGAGAGCCCCCCACTATGGAACAACATAGGAATGTGTTTCTTTGGGAAGAAGAAATATGTAGCAGTAAGTGCCACTAAAGGGATCACGTATCACTCATTCAGCACTAAGTAGCTATACAGAAATCTAACCCTCAGTAGATCCTGATATTGATGTAATACAGCCATCTGAAACATCTATGTTTAGTTAGTTAGAATATGATTGATTTTATCAAATGCAAATGACGTCTCATTAAGATTAGCTATAGTATGTATTAAAAAAATATCATAAAAGGTGCTGTAAGCCAGCATGCATATGAAACAAAACAGGGGCATTCATTGTCTCTTGTTCCATCCATCAATTTAGTTGTGTATTACTCATAAATTCGAGGGCATGATCATTTGTCATTCTTGACATTTGAATACAATAATTATTCCAGAATGTTCCATAAAATGATACATATTTATCAAATGGTACAAACATTGAGATCACATGAGAGCACAGAGTAGTGGATTGTGACTTTAGTTCCTCTACTACTAACATCAGTAATTCAGTATTCCAGAGCACTGTATGTCAGATGCCTTTGCACACACAACAATCTAGCCTCGTGGTTGCAAATGTGTCCACAGGCATAGCTTTGAGGACCTATACTTCAGATCAAGATCTGCATCTGCTTTGCAATTTGAACAGTGCGATTCCTCCAGTTATTCTGTCACTGGATATCAATGAATGATAAATTCCATACATGCACTTGTACTGTACATACCGTCTGACTTTAAATGCTACATTACAGTTACCAACAAGATAAAAAGGGGATCATAAAAATTGTAATTTTCTTTTACTATGCCTCCAGGTTTTATTTTCTGATGCTCTGAAGGGTTATTAATCTAATTATCTTTTTTTTTTTTTTTTTTTTTTTTTTTTTTAACTGTCAGCAACGATTACATTTGGAGCTGAATTATCATGTAATTAGGCTGTCTAATTAGCACATTTGTCATGTTGACATAATCATCTTTTGAAGAGATGAATAAATATATTAAGGCGTTCAGTGTTCAGAGTGGTGGCCTGCACTGTGGAAGGTATGGGTTTGAGCCCAGGCTTGAAAAAAGATGATCAAGCATGTGTGTCCAAAATGTGAACTCCTTGGAATAGCTAGTCAGGAACATTACAAATCTCAGTACAGTGTATTGGTAACTTGAAACTTTCCTGAATTCCAAACAATTCTGTGCATCTTCTAGGCAATCAGCTGTTTGAAGCGAGCGAATTACCTGTCTCCTTTCGACTGGAAGGTCTTGTATAACCTGGGGTTGGTCCATCTCACCATGCAGCAGTATGCTTCCTCCTTTCATTTCCTGAGCGCAGCCATCAACCTCAATCCCAAGATGGGCGAGCTCTTCATGCTGCTGGCTGGTACTTTTATTAACATCATCTTTTTTTTTTCCTCTTTATTTGTATGATCCTGTAAGGAAGGCCGTCCTGTTGGTAGTTTAGGGCAAAGTGTTAAAACAGCATTTGGCCACTCTAGAACCACCGTGATCCCTGCTGCAAAATGCTGAAAATGTGTTCCATCACATTTATATTTCTTCATTTTGGAATTCAACAATATAGACTGTTGTCACATATCCTTTTGAAACACACTTGTACAGTGACTTTTAGTTCATAGGAAAGTACATTTCAGATTCTTTCACCTCTTTCATTGTTTTCAGTTTGCATTTGGCTTAACTGGCTTACACAAATAATAGTCAAAGTCATCATAAAATATTACCAATTGGACCTTAAAGGAGAAAATAAAATAAAATATAGCAATAAAGGGGTACACATTTATTTAAAAAAACCCAAAACAACTTGTCATTAATGTATTTGGATCACACTGGTTCTAGTGTATCAGACAGTAAGCTATAAACTGCTTTTTTACGTGTTTCCCAGCTTATAAAATGGCAAGTAACCATGGCATATTCAATCCAGGATTTGGTGAGATAGAATTATTATAATAAAAAGAGACCATCGTAATCGTATTTAAGATATGATATATTTAAAATGGTCACACTTATATGTATTCTTAGTTCATTTGCACACAAATCAACAAAGCAGAATGATGATAAATAAATATTTTGATTTTGATTTTTATAGTGGCCCTGACTAACCTGGAGGATCTTGAAAATGCCAAAAGATCATACAAGCAAGCAGCTGCTTTGGACCAGTAAGTTTGCATTGTTTTATTAAAACCAAATGCTGAAGCTAATGCAAGCTGTTTATCATGTGCTTTTCAGCAGTAAAAGGATAAGATATTTTTTAGAAAGGGTTTCATTGTATTTTCATTTTGTTTGCTTTCAAAATCCCTGTACATTTCCCTGGCCCTAATCCTGCAGTATGTAGTTATTCTAGCTTGTTCAATATGTGTTAGCCAGGATCTTCATGTTTTGGAATGAGATCTAGCAGGGCTTTGTGGCTTATTGTGTAGTTCATTTTTAAATATGTGCTTCTGATGTCCATGATATCTTTTAATTCAATGCTGAACTGTGCAATGCCACTGTAATCTTGTAGAAGTTCTAGAGCGTACACTGCTTAATACAATATGTCCAAAGAAACCCCGTTCTGCCAGCCATGGAAAGTCAGAAATGATTTAACCGAGTGTTAAACAATGACCTTGTTTTAAATTCCTAACCAGATGACCACGTTCATAAACAAATTTGTGTTTCACACACGTTTTCAAGTCTCTGTTTAACATGACTTCTCCTTAACTTAAGAGCATTGTGATGACTGGTCCCCGGTAAATGTATTTACATTTAAATACACTAAATAATATTTTCTCTCTTTCTGAATGTTGTTTAAATTCTCCCCTAGGGAAAGCTCTCTCCTTAAATGTTACATTATTGAAACATTAATTTACATCACAGCACATCCATCCATTTGCAGTAAAAAAAATAGTTGCACATTAATTAGTACACCAAACAAGAATTCTGTATCCATCCAAAGCACTTCCAAAACTGTTTGCTCTCGAAGGATGTGGAACTACAACCAACCCACCAGACGTGTTTATGAACTTCACATTAGACTTGGTAATTAGAATTGTATGAATGCATGTACGTACTGTAAATCACGTTTTGTACTTTTTCCTTCAAGGACCAACCCGCTGATCAGTATGAACTATGCCATCTTCCAGTATAACCAGGGCTTAAAGAAGGAAGCTTTGCAGCAATTTCAGGATATGGAGAAGAGGGTGAACAAACTCAAGGAGAGCAACAGCAATACTGAGTTTGATCCTGAGGTTAGTCCCTGCACAATGACCCTCATGACCACAGAGCAACCATGTTTAACGTTCCAGTGATTGTGTTTCTTTTCAGGTTTACAAGTAGACAGTCATGGCGGAAAGGAACACATACACTGTTAATCAATGTGTGGACTTTCTTTTATGTGTTTAATAAGTGCTTGTAATGCAGCAGGGGCCTACTATGAACAGTATAAAAAGACCGGCCAAGAAGACCAAGACTTTAATCAACACTGCATGTGTTCTTGTCCGCAATGACAACCGGAAATGAAATGAAAATAACATGTTCTGTAATAATGTTATTTTCATACGATGCTTGTTTTAGCAGTGATTGTGAAAAGCATTAAAAGCAGATGAAAGGTGCTGTATCAATGCATGTCCAGTTCTTTAGAAAGTTTCCTCTTTCTTCTCAGTTGGTTGATATGGCTCTGAAGATGGGAGCAGCCCTCCAGGTCGGGGAGAATCTCGTTTGGACCAAGCCAACCAAGGACTCCAAATCTAAGCAGCGATCTGCCACCTCCATCAAATCCACCAGCTCTCAGCAGCCTTTGGGCACTAACCAGGCTTTGGGGCAGGCCATGTCATCCGCTGTTGGTTACAGCAAAAACATGCAGCTGCCTGGAGGTAAAGCAACACTCGCCAGACAGTAGCTGAATGATATTTATATGACCAACATCTTTACCCACGTCACTGTTGACAGATGCTGCCCATCATTAAGAACTGCTAAATAAATTCTGTAAATATAATTAAAAAAATGTCCAATGTTTACGTCAATGGACTCCTATCTTATAAACTTTGTCTCTCCCTCATAGTGATGCAGGATCATGTAAATATATAATCTAATCTGAGCTGTGTTTTTTGATCATGATACCAAAGGGGTCAGTCTTGATGTGTTCATTTTATACCTCCAATAATGGGAAACGATATGTAATATTCATATTGTGAGTTGAAACCACCTACAACAAAACTGCTTTTTCTGTAACACTGGGTGTGCAAGGAGGCTCAGCAATGTAGTGGTTAATATGAAAAGATTCAGTAAAATGCAGGTCACCTTGTCTGTAAAATTATATATATATATATATATATATATACACATATATAAATATAAATTTTAGTTCTCAAACGTATAGAAACAACACACCCACCCCATTTGCACAGCTGTCAGTCAGACATGCACTGCCCCCAAGACATACGATTCAAAGCAAGCTGTGTCTCAAGTGTTTGGTTTGTTCTGTTCATCAGGTGGTGGAGCTCCGAGCCAGCAGAAGCCCCCCTCTCTGCCCCTGGAGCCAGAGCCCAGTGCCGAGGCTGCCCCGGAGGAACCCACCTCCCCCACTGAAACCAAGGACAAGAAGAAAGAGAAGAGGAAATCCAAGCCGCTGGCTGAGTAGAAATCCACATCAAGGAAAGTCATATTCTGCTGCACAGGAGTGGCTAGCAACAAGCCTGTCTGACTTATTTTTCCTTGGTGTGATTGGTTTTGCACGGATGCAGTTAATTATTTAATTTGCACAATTCCAATACTCCACTGCAGATGTGCAAAGCACGGCAGCCATGTCAAAGTTATTAAAAAAAAAAAAAAAAAATGGAAAGGTAAAAACATCAGACCCTTTTGTGCAGCCAAATGGAGGAATAAACCTGTACATTAATGTTGGCTGCCAGAGTGGATCTGTCTGGCAGAAATGGTGGCATTTTCACAAGAGGGTTACACAACCATTTCTGCTAGTATTGTACAATATTTTATCAATGGTTGTTTACAGGGAATGGGTTTTTACTAGTCAGCTTTCTTCTTATTTATCTTCACTTGCTGGTAAAAAAAAATGCTCATAACCATTCTATTTTGTTTAACTCACATTAGTTGTTACTCTGCAAGCGTAGTGATTTTAAATCTGTTTCTTTCATGGGACCTTTTTTTTTTATGCAAAAAAAAAAAAAAAAAAAAGCTAGTTTTGTTTTATATAAAGTGTTCAGTTGTATACAAGTGCAAATGCCTGCCTTTAATGTTTTAAAGTTTTTACCTATTTCATTGTTTATCTGAGGAACATTAAATGCTTCAGGCTGCTAAACTGCATATTTATTTCAAGAGCCTACTTGCATCTACATGCACCCTATTCACGGCGTTCTGTTGCAGTAAAAAAAAGTATTGAAGTTATTTTCTGGCGATAACTTTGTCTATTATTTTGTCATGGCAGTGAAGCATTAGGAAGTGGGAGGATTCCTGGCAGATGCATCATCTTTTTGGATCTTGAGACTTAGAAAAGCATGCATGGGTAACAAAAGCTTTAAGTTTAAAGAAAAACTTTATTGGACTCAGATGTTAAAACAAACAAACAAAAAACCCCCAGCAAACTTAAATACTCCCAATATGCAAGTAGAGGTTTAAGATATTCAACCAGTATTAACACCCTGAGACAGGACCAGCTTCTCTTAACAGAATGTCCTCCAGTTGTTTCAGGATTATAAACCAAGGATTATGTATTCATACTTTAGGAGACAAGCTTTAAGACATTTTTATAACACCCCTTAAAGAATTTAAAATGGTATTGTAGGATTTTTAGAAAAAAAAGAGTTCTACTTTATAACATTTTTCTTGCTGTTGTGCAACACCAAATTGCATTTTAAATTGATTATGTATATACTTTAATACAATCAGTCCGTCACAAACTGGAGTCTGTTGAAAAGACACTGAATTTACCTAAAAACAGTAGATTGGCAAGTCAGGTAATTAAACCTGTAACTGAATGTAGAAGCATTATAGTTTAAAAAGCAAAAGGCTGGGACCCAGTCCCATACTGAGATTGTAAGTTAACTCAAATAAACTAGTTCCCAAGTTTTCCCTGTACCTCATCCAGTATATTTGCAAAGCCTGCATTGATCACATCTAAGAATCCATTGTGCATTTTATTATTTATTTAAAACTGCTGTCACCAAAACAATTATAACAAATTCAGAGATGGTAGGGAAATCATTGTAACATATCTGAAGTTATTTGATATGTCTGGTTAATTCCTACATGGGCAAGTTTCAACAAATAACTCAGATATTTAATACTGTACACATCAATGCCAGAGGAAGAGAATTCAATACTTGCCAATATTCAGTCACAAAGAGGCATATTCTACATGGCATAGACATCCTTTTAAGGCCCTGTCCACGCTACATGACATTTTGGTTTTTTTTTTTTTTAAAGTATAAAAAATGAATACCCATTGCGGAGTGTACACTGATAGCAAGTCCTTCATGCGTCTGTTCTGAGTATTTCGTGAAGCATATCACAGAGAATTATGGGATATTGGAGGATACAGCGTCCACACTTATGATAAACCGTACTACCTGATGGGATCTAATTAGAACCGGACTCGAGACTGGTGGTCTCGAGTACGGTATTAAACACTGCATATTGTAGACAATAACCGTATTTAGCACTTTTAAGCTGGTTTAAAGTAATATAGTGTGGACAGGGCCTTAAACTCACCCTCCCAAATAATGAGCTCTCTGGCACTGCTAAGTAAGTGCCAATCACAACTTTTGGTAGCCTTTCTACATGCATATGCATAGTCTACAAAACAAATGGCTCCACAAAATGTTTGGTAATTTATTATGACTTATTTCCATAGGAGTGATGCTACTTCTGTGTTAGAACACTTTCTTAAAGACATACAGACAGTAAAGTGAGAATAAGTGAAAACAAAATGACATTTTTTTATGGTCTGATTGCACATTAAATTTTCCACTTACTTTTTAGCCTCCACCACATAACATGCTTTTTATACATATATACAAAAAACATGTTTTAGTGATAGAACGTTGACTGCAGTTCCCACATGTCTTCAGTGCAGGTAAGGCACAGGCAGTGCTGGCTTATCCACATAGTGCTTCACCAAAGTTCCTTAACTTTGACCTTGCGGGACTGCTCTCTGCTGGTGAATGAGGGTAGTACAGTCTCCAGGCGCACAAATGATAAAATCTAGGTTCACCAAATAGTCACTATTGTGGCGAATCTTGGAGTTGAGCTTAAAGCACTTACATTTATTTCACACACTGTTGTTCTGTTGGACTTAAAAGTGACTAAATCTATTAGGATGTTACACAACTCAAATTGTGGGCTTTTAAAAGTATTATTGTGCCTCATATACAATATCTTACTAACCAGTACAAGCTGCAGCAGTTGCATAATTTGGAAGAAACTGATCACAGGTTTTGCATGTTAAATCTGGGTCAGGTGAAAATGATGGTTTTCTGTAGCCATATCCTCCCCTGATACAATGACATTATTTGTCTTTTTTTGACATTATCTTTTTTCAGATTCATATTTTCTTTGATAAAAGTTATAGTCACTCTAATGCAGGGGTGTCAAACTCAATTTTGACAAAGGGCCGTTACCTAATTTGATATTTGGTGTGCGCATCACTTACTTTTGTTAAGTTTTTTTTTTTTTGATTGTATATTAGAAGAACGTGATTTGCCTCAGGCCAGTAAACTGCATAGCAAGATAAAATTACAATTTGACTTTTGAAATAAATTAAAAACGAGCAGGACATTTATTTCTTAAGCCCCTTTTGCACTGATCCCAGATGCACTCTATTCTTCCAGTTGTTTGTTGGAATACATACCCAAGACCCAAACTCTCTTATTCAGCACCATCTGTGCCTGGAAGGTTCTGCAATGTCTTCTAACAAAATGCTACATTCTGTGTACACTAAACACTCCTCATCCTTTTCCATTAAACACACAGCCATTTGTTTTCATAACAGCAAATCAGCGTAAGCAAAATATCACTTATTTTCAGTTGGTTAACATTAAGGCAATGCATGTGTCTCTATTGAAGCCAAATTAGAAATACATTTTTCGGGTGTACCCGAGTAGACTGCTCAACCCTGAATATCTGGAGCATGCCATATTCAGAAACAAGTGCTATTGCTCATTAAAGTGCGATTTCCCATTGTGAAAAAACCATAAGCACATAAGTGTTGCTTCTGAATACAGGTACTGTACACATTTGACACAAAAAAAGACAAAACCCCTCAAGATTATTTCAATTAAGTAGGGAAACCTTACGCTATCCAATTGTCGGAGACCCTTTGTTGTAGCATGGCCCAAATGGTACTGAATAAGACAGTCTGCACTTAGTATTTCCATTCCAACAGTCGCTTACTGCTCAGCCATTTCGGAGTACAACAGTCCCTCTGCTGAAATGGCATCCCCCAGCCCAACTGTCCGAAGTGGGTTTTTACAAACTAAAACAGGCGTGAGGTAAAAAGAGACATTTTCTCTGTGCCAGACTACCACAGGCTCGGACGGATTTAAAGTCATCGTCTGTCCTGGCTCGTCCCGGGAGGTGTGGAACTCCAGGGGGGCTTTGAGGACCACTCTGTTCACGTCGATCTCCTGTGTGCCGCAGGCCTGGCTCCCGGCCACCCTGGCGCCAGCAGACACGGCAGACACCTGGTTGGCCCAGAAGCCATCGACTGTGGCCAGGATATGGTAGGCAAGGGTGTGGAAGTGGATGCGGGTGAGATCAGCCTCAGACTCCAGGTCAGTGCGACCGTGCTGCTTGAGGATCCATAAGAGTATGTCACTGACCTGACCAACATCAGGGACGCCGCTCCAGGAGGGCAGCTGGGAGTGGGGGCCCAAGCCCGCCTGCGAGATGAATAGCAACTCCTGCTCGTTCAGGCCGATGGAATTCACTATGGGCAGAACCTGCTAACAGCACATAAAAGGGAATGTCTGTAAGACTGAAATCAGAAACATCTTCCTTGTCTTTTAAAAAAGCAGGTGTTTCACCAAGGCAATCTGGCCATGCTGTACAGAGTTTTCACAAACCATTGCCCCAGAACCAGGCCCTGTTTATTTAGCATCTGACATGATATTTAAATGGATGGTTTCCTCTGCTTTTACGACTCAAATAATCTGAAACAGAAATGGTCTTTTGAAAATCTTTTTAAAAAAGTCATTAAGTGACTACTTCCATGAGCAATCAGGCTCAAAAGCATAGCTGTATTTTATTATGTGCCAGAAAAATATAGTAATAGGTAAAAGACCACAATACCTTCTCTTCAAAACACTCTCTACTGAGATCCTGTATCTGTTGTTCTGTGGAGTTACTACTCGTCACCTATCTAAAAATAGCCAACAAACTGAAGAGCTCCTCCTCTAGTCAGATTCCTCAGTTAAACCTACACATTTACCTCTTGCATGATGCTGTTCATGTAGTCTGTGTCTGTCATGCTGGCCAGCTCCAGGTGGATAGGGACCTCATTGGGGATGTCCGAGATGGTTACCACAGCCTAGAAAACAACAGCTGACATCAGAATGCAATGACCAGCCACCACTTGGATCGGCTCCTTGGAATGTTTTTTTTGTTTGTGTTTGCCTTACTGAATCATGTAACAAAAAGCAGGTGGCACATTTGCACCATCGTAATAGGATCACTTGTTTTGAATCTCAGTATTACTTGAGCCACTTTGTTAATATAACACCAACTGTATTTGTTATGTGCTTGCAGTCCGATCATTATTGCTAGGACCCCTTGGTAATGTACAGCATCCTAAAAAAAAAAAAGTGTTGCAGCATCACTGCTGGTAAATACTGCTTGGAGGGGAGACATTTTTTTTGTCCATTTTATACAACTCGGATCACTTTCTTACTAAATATAGTATTCCCAAATAGATAATTGTCCCCTCAAAAAAAAAAAGAAAAAAGAATAAGCAAGATGTCCAACAAATGCGACTCAAACACACTGTGCTGGTGTGTTTTTTGATTGAACAGGTTATCAGTACAGATAAATAGTGCTTAATTGAGGATATCTTTTTTCACATCCTTGTGCTCTGCTGCAATGTTATAACTAGCCCTGTGCATGGGTGGAATGTACATTTACTATACAGGGCGGAACTATATGAACATAATTTTGACATTTTATTTAACATCATGTAATCAAAGAAACTACCAAATGATATTGCAAAAGTCTACTGGAAGCCATAATAGTAGTATAGTATTTCATGTTACATTTTAAAATGTCAAATTTTTTCCAGTTCTTCATTAAGTATATGGAAAACTACAAAGCTGTATGCAATTCAATAACGTAACATTATTCAGCAGGTTTCATTCGACTTTATGAAGCAAAATTAGTTAATTCTATAGGGCGATGCACAACTTTTGGCCATAGCTGTAGTATCAATGCCATTTAAGAGAGTAAAATCTTTAAAATAATGTAAAATAATGCTTGCACAGGGAAATTGGCCCTTTATGTTTTGAAGCATCTCAATGTTTCTGACATAATTGTACTGATTTAAACAAGGGTGGTCCTTAGAAATAACAAGTGCTGTAGTGCGTTTTCCAGTATAATTTGAACAGAACGTGCTGTGGATGTAAAACAGTAGTCCATGCTAGTAAGTTCTGGCATAGGAGTTTTCTTTATTACCAGTAATTCTGTGCCTGTTTTTTTGCATCACGTATATGTGGTTTTGATAGATGCAATTAGGAACCTCCACCGACCAAAACGATACTATGTTTGATTACACCGCTGGGGTTAAGTGGGTCTGGTGGGTCCTCCCTTACCCTTGATCACAGTCCCCTGCTGTTTTGGCATGGATGAAATATGGGCTGGGATATTTCCAGTTCATGATTCCACACCCAAACAACATTTGTTTTAAGCATTTGTTTTCCTACTCAAATACTTTTTGAAGACAACACATTGTCACACGTGACAGAGAGAAGGGTACCAATGTAGATATCGTGTGACCTCGATGTGGGGATTGACTAAGAGCAGCGTTCTCAAACTTTAGAAGTCCAGGACCCCCTTTCATGGAGGGGACTACTAATTGTCAGGTAGCCGTACATCAACAGAAATGGAATACATTTCTAGAATACTTGCCAGGCCTGGGTGTTCTTGGCACACAAACAATAAAAAAGCAATTGTATTTTTTAGTAACCTGTACTTTAAAATAGCTGTACATTTTATATTTCTGATTTTTTTGTTTTATTTTAAAAGATTGCTGCTTGCCAATTCCTTCATGACCTGATCTAGACAAATACTAATTTTAACCCTTTGCGGTCCATTGTCGGACTGGGTCCGACATTGCAATTATTCCTCACAGGTCCTTTGTCGGACTGGGTCCGACATCATTATAGCAACGCAATAAACGGGTGTTTAGTCGTTTTTTCTCCGGAAAAAGCCGAGAAAACCATTCAATTGCCGAGTGGGAGCGACAGGAGCCGAGACAAGTCGAAAAAAAAAAAAAAGGCGTATCTCATGAATAGTCATACATGGTATCAGGTATCAGATAACGGGGCGTTCATAGTAAACAAGCTGGCTGAGTGCGTCAGCGCACAGAGACTATCATGGACATTTGCAGAGCTTTTTTCAGATGTTATAGTAATAAAATAATGACTTGGATCGCATTATTGAGGAGTTTGGTGATAAAACGAGTGATCCGGAGATGATCGATCGGTATGTACGACTATTATTATTATTATTATTTATTTCTTACATAGGTGAACGCTATAGCAAACAAAAGGGTGGGGCGGGGCTGGAGATGCCTAGTGAGTGCTTTGTTGATATGCAGGGCCATTTAAACCCGTTTGACTGTGAAAAAAAATACTTTTAAACAGCGCGTATAAAATTAACTGCGCGTGTGAAAATTAATTAGACCTGGTGTGCCTGACGCGCAGTTAATAAATGGAATGCAAAGGGTTAAAGTTTGTTTCAAGGGCCTTCCTTAAAGAAAGAAATATGTGAAGCAAGTCACTGATGTAAGCAACCCCCCACGATCCTTTTAAACTGGAGTGACCCAATATCAATGTCATCCCTAAACAGCACTGCTCCTACTAGCACGCAGGTGCTGCTGGAAGGGGGTGTGTATAGGAGCCCTTCCCACCTCTTTGAGACGCTCCTCCCAGAGCTCCCTGCCCTGGCCCTCCATCATGTGCAGCCCGGACAGCACCACCAGCTGGGGCTGGAACTCCTCCATGCTCCCCACGAAGGTCTCCAGTGCACTCATCTCCCCGTTGGACGTGTCGTGCGAAAAGATGAAGCGGTTTGCACTAGGAGCCTGCGACGAGCCCCACTTATCTCCTGGAACAAGGGGGAAGGAAAGAGAGTCAAGTCCTGCACTTTTTCATTAAATGGGAGTATTTTGTATTCAGGACAGGAAATGTATATTAATTGAATAAAACACAGCCCCAAAACATGCAAGAAAGATGAGATAAGGCATATAAAAAAAAGACACACACTACAAAAGGGACCAAGTTACAGAAATGTTTTAAAAAGGCTAAAAAAAATCAGGGCTGACTTGTTATCACTTTGACATAGCGACCATATAATTATCGTATTGCCTGCAACAGTCTTACTAAACAATGGGTGTGTGACAATGTTCCTGCACAAGTTGTTACATGTATTAAATCAGCCAGTACTCAATCACCCAGATTTTGGCTACTGACCAAGTAGCTCCCTATTCCACCAATAATCACACACAAACTGCAGATAAAACTATTTACAAAGGGAGACATTCTGAAAGCTAGCAAGCTACTTGACACACACGGCACAAGATTAAGAAACGGTAACAAAAAAACAAGCAGTTCTACTGAATAATTTCCTTATAGGAAGCGACAAGCTGTGTTTCAAATTCCAGTCAACATCATGTGCCCTCTTTTTTCTTTTGGTAAAGATACTCTTACCTTTTGTATATTCAAGGTCTAGGCTATAACTTTCATATACTATCAAAGAAGGAGAATGAAATGACAGTGAAACTTAATTTTTTCGATTTCACTGAATACATCCTGTACACACCTAAAGGTTTATTTTATCTCAGCAATCTCCAGAAGCTGCAGTTTATGAAGGAGTCACACCCACCATCATAGGAAACTGTCATTATGTCTGAAAGAACCCTATTGATTGCCATATTGACATGATGCCAAGCTATACATCATCTTAGCACACAATGGCTGATCAGCGTACTCACAGAAATTCTACAATCACATTTCAGAATGACGTGGAGGGCTTTAAGGTCATCAGTTAGAATCCCAAACAGTTTATGCAGAAAGATCAACAAAGACTATCCCCCAAAGCGCTGTGTCTGGGTTACATTACCTGCCTTGTACTCCAGGATGAGATGATACTCATCAGTCACCTGCAGAGACTCAGCCGGGACAATGATCTGATCAGCCAGCAGCTCGTGGAGTTTGGGTCCGACTGGCCCGCACAGCAGCACCTGGAGAACAGACAGAGGCAGAGAGGTCGGAACACAGCTCGTCACAAACCTGGGGGTGGCATCTCTACACAGGCATAACAATCTGCGACAGTTTGATCAAAACATTGGATCTAAATACTGCCGTCATTTGAATAAAAAACACTACCAACTGCACCTTTGCACCTCTTGAGTGCTGAAGTCATTTTTTTCATTAAAAGTAGTTAAAATGTCAGAGCTGATTTGTCATGTTTAAATGGTGTAAGTATTCAGATCTACTACCATTGAGATCAAGTGAATTTACCCCACTGTTTAAGAATATATGTTTCTCCCTAGTAAGGGAAGGCAGAGGGCAAGCTTACCGTCACGTGGGGATTGGTTGCCAGCTTCTGACCAATCAGAGCTGCGTTTCCACCCACAAAGTGCTGAAAGAGAGGGTGGAAAGTTACTACAGAATGCTGACTGCAAATGAGCTCTCCCCAGGTGGGAGATTTGCACGTAAAAACATGTAAGGCTTAGTCAAATGTTAACCTCACGCAAGACTTTTTGTAATCAATGTCTGAAGAGATCTTACGGAAAATTTCAAAGCTGGAGATTTAAACATACCATTTCCTCAGACTCAGTTTAATTGAATTCACTGTCAGACTCGCATTTGGGATCTTTTTTCCTTGTTCTGCGGTTAGCTGTTTACTATACCAGTTAGGAGCTGCCACTTTCAAACCCCAGCAAAGCTACTGGCTTATTGTTAGGGGTGAAAAGATGAATTCTGTATTGATGAATCATGATACTTCCTTGCATGATGCATAAAGTGATAGTGATACATGAGCAATATTGTACTACTTGAGGTCCACCAAATTGCAATGAATGAATTTATTTGATTTATATATGGATTTTATATAAATCAAATAAATATGAAATCAAGTCTTTATTGAAAGTGTACGATAATGTAAGCGTTAAACTGCATCATTCACACAAAAAGTTTACGACTGCTTTCACAGATCCTGACCAAGGCTAAGGTACTCCAAAATGAGTGGGAATCAGTATACAGGAAATCAGCTCAGAGTCTATTAACTTACAACCTTTTTATTACAAATCACATGTCCTGCGATTGGAACCTGATACAAATCTACTGGAATAAATCTTTCACATTTCAGTCTGCAAAACTGTGTACAAGCAGCATTAGCAGCAAGGAGGGGCTAACTTTCTTCAGGCAATAATGAACAGGATTAGGAGCAATTCACAAATTATGTAATTGCTGACAAGCATGCACAATCACCTTTTACCATCAATCAAAACCTCGCTTAATGCAATATTCATTCAAATTAATCAATTAGTTTTGTCCCAATGTATGCAATTAAAACAGAAGGAGAAACAAGGCTATTATAATGGCATTACCAACTTGGGAGTTACTCCTCCTGTAAAACAAATAAAACCATTCTGTTTGTTTAAACTGCATTTGACTTTAAAGCATTTCAGAATACTTCTTTAGTTAACAAAAGGAAAAATAGCGAGCACTTATCCAGTAACACAATACAACTTCTAAATACCTTGTTTAATGTGCTACTAGCTGGCCCATTCTAAATCTGCTCTGAACTTGTTAATAGTTTTTTTTTTCTATTGCAGGACTGGGATTACTTTACCCTTGCAAACAGTTAAGACACCATTCCGGCTAAGCATGCTGACAAATGAAAACAGGGATGGACATAAGACTCGCATTGCATAGCAGTTTGATCCATTCCTGATTTTACTAGGAACTTAATAAGACACACCTGGGCTTGTTAGCTACACACTGGGGGCTAATCAAGCTTGTATTAAAACCTGGAATGGGTGAAACTGCTACATAGCAGGAGTCTTATTTCCAAACCCTGGAATGCAAGTTTTTTTCCTGCCCAGATCACTATTTGGACCATAATCAATCTGCACAATTTTTTAGATCAATTGAACAGACCCTGCAGTGTAAGTAAGTCCCACGTTACCTGAGCCCCGGGATACTCGGATGCCGCCCTGGCTATCCGCTGAAACGACTCCTTGTCACTGTAGAATCGCTCGGCGGCCGCCCCCTTCTCCATGTAGTAGATGAAGGTTTCTTTGAGGTCCTCTTTGGAGTGCAGGACCTCGTGATCCACCCCCGTGCCGGGATCAACAGCGAGCGCCTGGAGCAGCCCCACCCCGGTTACCACCACGTCCACGCAGGTGTTCACTCTGAAGGAGACACACAGGGAAATGGGTTAAAGTGGCTGTAGATCTTACCCGCCGTGCACTTCAGGGATGGAAATAAGACTCTCACTGCCATCCAGAAAGGGGGCGGTGCTACAGTACACCAAGTCATCGCTCCAGAGGGAAAGCGATGTGGCAACCGCGGATTGGAGGAGAAACGGTTGCACTCGCTAACCAAGGGGGCGTGGCTAGGTGATCTGTTCCTTTGTTTATGGTTAAGAGAAACGCTAAAGGACAGCTAACATGATCCGGCGCTGTCGCTTAAGGCCAGCACAAACCCAATTAACACTTCACCACTGTTCATGGATAAATTGTATTTTCACCACTGTGGACTTGTGATCGTGTGTGTGTGTGTGTTTAATTATTTAATTATTTAATTATGTACATTATTTCGGGACTGTAACCCGTAGTTTAAACAGATTGTTTATGGTCATTGCAGTCACTTGTTTGTCATTACTTGTGCACCGCATCATGTCTACACCTGCACACTGCAGCCACTTTGCCACTTTGCCACAACAGGTCAGTGTAGTTTCTCCATCAAACAGGATCTCTGGTGCTACACAAGGTTAAAGAAAGCTCTCAGTTTGCTGGCCTTGAAGAAGTTGTGTTACATTTCACCCAAGCAGTGTCTTTGAGGTCAAAGGATGTTCCTTGCAGCTGGTTGGTTAGTGACAAGGAAGACTGATAGGGACAATTGCATTCTTCAAGTGAAATGACCAAGGAAGTGCTACCTGAAAGCATGGCTTGGCAATTTTAACTTAATGTAGCACCAGATATGTTTTAAAATGAAAATACATGCTTGCTATAATATGTGTTTTTCAAAACTGCATGCAAGACCTATGTAGCGAATGAAAGTGCACAATAGAAAAGATTTATGGATTTTTTTTGTTTGCTACAACTAAGATGGAACTATAATTCTGTACAAGGCACACAATCACACGCAGCACTACTAGGATGAACCTAGGAAGGCTGTGGCGGGGGCTACTAGACTGGAGTACTCTAAGTGTTTTTCAAAGATTATGGATCGCCATTCTAGGGGGAATCTAAATTTGTAAAAAATGGTTCTGTGGGCTGCTCAGTTTTAACACAGAGCTCCTCAAACTTAAGTTAATTCTGTTATCATCCATGCATTATAATTAGGGCTTCTGTTTTTCAGTTTTTATTAATTGTATTATTCAGTGCTAATTTTTTAGCTATTTTCGAGTTTTATGTAAATCGTTTTTTTCGGGGCTTTCGATTACTGTATGAAATTATTGTTTTCGGTTACTTTCCAAAATGCTTGAGCGTTTTTTTCTGTCAAAATATATAACAGTAGTAACTCGACAGTACTTGCACACTTAAGTTGTACTTTTTTCCATTGCTGTCTTCCACAACGAAATCCCTATGATCACAGGCACATTCTTCTGAGGTTTTTGTGTGTAGGCATTTTTGTACATTTCGCCACAATTCTGTTTTAAATCCTCTGTATCTTAATTGTAACACAGCTTTAAATCCCACTAATAAGCCTCCATTCCTGATTGTAATCTCCTTTTAAATCTCGCAAGCGGAGTCTCCAATAGAAATGTAGGAATGTGCTGTGCTGAAATGTATTTATTATTATTTTTGTAGGTTTTATTATTATGTAGGTTATTATTTTTAATGGGAAAAGGGTAAAGTCAACGTTCCACAGTTTTTACAGTGTTTACTGGCTATGCACCGATTTCATTTTTTTGTATCGGGGGTGTATATAAATAAAGCTACATTTAACTTATAATGGTGTAACTCCATCTGTGGATCTGGTCCATACAAGCTCTTGTGGTTTATTATGCCACCAGAACCCCTTGATGGAACTGCAGCTTTTTTATGTACAGTACAGGGGCATTAAATACTCTTCCTTATATAATACTAATACTTACCCCACAGCCACCCTGGTCCACTGCGTGGCTGGGGCAGTGATGAGTGTGTCCCAGGCTGAGGAGATGGTCTGCTCAATGGTAGCAGTGCTGGAGCTTCTCTGAAGGCAGCTGGACAGGGACTGCAGGGATGTGGTGAGGTAGCGCACAGCCAGCTCTGGAAATGCAGGGTTGGACTGGTAGAAGTAGCCAATGCTTACTGCCAGCAGCACAGCTGCAAACGCTTGTCGCCACATCCTCCGATCAGACCTGGTCCTTCTGCAGCTGGGCTTTTTACCTGAAAGGGCATCACAAGAAAACGGGGATTAAACTGCAGCAGTAAGACGCAATAATTCAACACAAGCAAAATAAAATTAATTAAAATGAATTGGCAGTTTCTAGCTTTCAAAATAAAATAATGAAATGCGCACGGAAGCCCAACGACTTTCGAAAATGGAATTAACCGAGTTGGGGAGAAAGAAAAAAAGTGGTTATAACGGCCTACGCAAAACACAAAACCATTAACCCCCATGGGTTCTCTTAAATTATACACTTGCGTGAAGCACAGAATATACATAAACACAAAACGACGAACCCCCATGGGTTTTATTAAATTATACACTTGCGTGAAGCACAGAATATACATAAACACAAAATGACGAACCCCCATGGGTTTTATTAAATTATACACTTGTGTGAAGCACAGAATATACATAAACACAAAATGACGAACCCCCAAGGGTTTTATTAAATTATACACTTGTGTGAAGCAATGATAACTACAGTAACCGACACCACCACTTCGTTAAATTCAGTTGTTGTACAAGTTAGTTATACTGGTATAGCTAGCTATTGTTATGCCATTGTAACTGTTTAGTGAACAATGTAAAAAACACACACAAGGTGCATTACCGTATAAAAAACACAGAGACTAAAAATATTACTAAATGCATGTATTTATTCACAAGTGTTTGGGCTTTACCTGGAGTCGAGACTGGTCTGTCCGATCCTGAACGCGGGATGCAGTGCCGTGAATTTACGTTTTCAGACCGGCCGCCACGTCTGAATCTTAGGCGGTCGGGTTTCTCGTACACGGAGCCCTCTTCACAGAATTTACTAATATCCGGCGCACCCAGTATTACAGAGTCCGCGCTGCCAACCCTAAATGGCTTGCTCAGATTTTGCGTAAATCTGTGCGTGTTAACCGCCCGGCCGCAGAGGAATAAGGCGTGATTATGTTTTGAGAATAGGAATAATACCCGGAAGATGCACAGGACGAAGCAGAGAACTACAGGTTAGTAGCTGAGAGGTGTGTAAGGACTACGGTATTAAAATGTGAGCACAGTATTTCATTTTAACAAATACAAATGTATTCTAAAACTATAGTGTACGTCTGTTTCCAATCGTATACTTTGTGTTATGCAACACATTTGACTTATATTTGGTTGTTCATTTGCGTTTGTGTTTACCATACACCCCTTCATGTGGTGTAGCCCGAAAGGGGTAAAAAAAAAAAAAACAAACAAACAAAAAAAAAAGAACCAATCAGATTTGTTAGACTTTTCGATTTACATTAGCAACTATGCGTGGGTTTAATTGTATCAAGTAAATGTGGTTGGGAATTTCAAGTTTGGGGTGCGCATAGTTTTTATGGGTAGTTGTTGGGGTTCAAATGCTTGATAAGGGGTTCAAATGCTTGGCTCCAGTGGGCGTGGTCTCTCTTAGTACAGCCAGGGATGTCATTCAAGTAAGTCAGACTTTGCAGCAAAGGGCAGCTTTTCTATTGTGTTGCCCAACCACTGTATATAAAACTGTTGCTGCCTAGCGTGTCCTTTTAAAATGGCTGTACTCCGAGCATGTTGGAGCTGTTAACGTAAGCTTACAATATGACACACAATGCACCTTTTGTCCAGGTAACTTGGATGAATTGCTGAAACTGCAACCTAAATTATACCTCTCAATTATACCCTCGCACACACAGACACAGCACTGCTCGACACACGGTAGAAAATGATGGTACATGAGAAAAATATGCAGGGTTCAGGGGCAACCCTACGTTTAACCTTCCACTGTCTTTGAAAAAGACACATTTAACTACAATTTCATAGTACACATTGAAGCTTTACAGAATCTGCCGTTTGAGAAATAATCAACTGTAATAATTTAATTCTGACACCAGAGGGTACTGTTTCCTATTTTCAAAATCAACATCTGTCCAAAAATGTGATTTCTTGGTAGTATGGTATGAACTTCAAAAAAATATTCAGTTATTTATTTATGTTATTTATTTATTTACTTATACTGTATCATATATACATATATATAAAACACAATATAAGTCTATATATATATATATATATATATATATATATATATATATATATATATATAAAAAAATAAATGAATAAGGACGTGTGTAGTGACCACTCTGAGAATGACACTCCCTGTCTATACAGAGAGTGTAGTCACAGAGCCCATAGGGCTGCTTTTTCCTTGTCATTCGGAGGTTTCAATCAGTATGCTATTCTGTGCCATGTGCGTCAGTTGCTGCCTCCATTCCTGGCAGCACTGTGCTAACAGCTGGTGGGAGCTGCTTCCTTGCAAGGGCGTCTCCTGGTGATAAGCTCTTAAAGCTGCACTGACGTTGCTCTTGTTGGCATTTTAAGGCATACAAGGTTTATTCAGCAGGCTGTCTGTGCCGGACAAGACTGACCTGCTAAAGAGCTGGCTTTTCTACAACACACATGCTAGTTAAAGCTAGGATATGTTACTTAGGGGCAGACCGTGCCCCTTGTGGTCCTCGGGTGAAAGTTGTGACAATGTGGAGAACATTATGTTTATTCCCTCATTTACTACGTTAACACTGTGTAAAGCTCAAATTGTGCGGTGGGTTAAGAAAGCTAAGCTGTAAACAGAGGAAATATGATCAAATAACCATTAGAGAAAAGACATCTCTGAAGTTTTACACACACACACACACACACATATTGATGTAAATATATATACTCATGAAATGTTTATTGTTTAAATATATATAATGTATTTATTTATTTCTTAGAGTTTTCAGCTTTTTTATTTTTATGTTTTATTTTTTATTTTATAGCCCTAATAAGATTACAGCAAAAGCAGCCTCATCTTACCAAAAACACAATTATATCCAAAACAAACCCACAAACTAGCAGGCCCCAAACAGCACTGGTGTCAAACTTGAACAAGCCTCAAGCTGCCCCCAGTCTATCCACCAGCATTCCTTTTACAAAATGCAGAGATTGTAATCCCTGCATTTCACCTGCTCTGCCCATCATTGACAAGCACAGGCTGCTACCTCTTGCTCCACAGAGAAAAGGCTTAAGAGGTTACTTAGATACTGAAAGCAGAAGTATAAAGATCCACCCATGCAGCTATCATGTCCTGTCATTGTAGCCCCTGCTGGGGTGCGTCTGTATGTCACACTTACATCTTTACATAAATCTGGAGAACCGCTAATCCACTTCTCATGAAACTTGGTATTTAAACAATTTAGCATACCTTAATGAGAATATCTGATTCTGGAGTTTATATTAACATTATTTTGCAGACCTTATTGAGAATATCTGATTTTTCGGATATAATGTGGCGTCTGTTTGTACATTTACTGGATAATATATCATTCTGAATTGAGCCATGCCGACGGCTGTATGTTACTGACAGGCATGTTATTATCATTATGCTAGCATATTATTTGTCATTAAATTCATCTCAGAAGAGAGACACTTCTTTGACAGCCATCACTTCTTAATACACCGTTTCTTCACCAAGAGCCCAGGTTAGCACCTTCGAACGTGTTTCATTAGGATAAGTACAGCATGGCATCCCAGAGTTTTTAATTGAAATCTTTTACTGCAGCACATGGAGGTGTGACTGTCAGTGTGAGTGGAAGGGAGATACACAAATATGCTCAGGGGATTAGGAGCAGTAGAATAAACAGTAATCGTGCTCACTTTATTGCTAAGTTAAGACAGTCAACAGGGTATCCTTATTCCCAAACCTAATGTTGATGACTGTTTCAGAAAGCTAAATGATATCTCTGTCCTTCACTTTAATTGGGCTTCCAAATCTAAAAACAGGACACCTCATCCAGTTTGCATAAACAAACGTCACAAAGGCTCCCATTCACAACACAGAGCAACCTGCCACTGAATGACTAGGCCTACTGAGGTCAGACTCTACAGGAGCAGCACGTAACTGACTATTTCATTAATATCCAGAACCTTTTAAAAGAAAAATCACTTATCACACATAGGCTACTGTATAATGGTGGTAAAAAATGTCAGCCTCTGAAGACTGTTATCTCCTAATTAAATCATGAAAGGTGTAATGAATTGTTGTACCTTGTTGCTGTATCAGAGCTGTGTAATATTGTGACAGGGTGACTGAGTGGTCTGACGTCAGGCAGAAGCAGGTAAAGGCTGTGCCGCCGTTTTTATTAACCAACAAAAATAAATAAAATATTTAAACAAAAAAACACTTTGCTCACAGAGCGAAAATAAAAGGTTTAAACATAAACAAATCACGGACACAAAATAAATAAAATAGGTCAGGTGACCATCTCCCGATTAGCAACAAAATTAATCACTTCATTAATTCGGGAGATGGACACCTTCTGCACGGGTTTATTAATTATTCCTGGCAGAGGACGAGCACTAATCTCGCCTCTGCCAGAACACGTCTTTTTAACAAATAAACCAAACAATAACACGGCGGTACGCCGTCACAAATTACAATAAATAAATCAAAATACAAAACAATACTCTGCACAGGGGCGGAGGGGAACTCCGTTCTAAAATAAAATAAACAAATCAATGTACAGGCACCTTGCTCTGTTACACATCCCCCCCCCCCCCTTGTGCAACGCACACATGGCCCCAACGGCCACCTCCCCCCTCAGTCTCAGAGTCCCAGAAGAGGGGGAAGCACAGTGTCCATGGTGGGAGGTCCGGCACCCCCCAATTCTTCGTGGCCGGCAGCTCCCTCTTCCGGGGCTCCCGCCACTCACTATCCTGCCGCGAAAGTGCGGCTGGGGAAGCTGGTCTCCTGACCCCCTCCCCCTTCTTCATGGCCGGCAGTTCCCCTCCGTGGGGCTCCGGCCACCCAATTTCCAGCAGCGAAAGTGCGGCTGGGGAAGCTGGTCTCCTGACCCCCCCCCCCCCCCCCCCCTTCTTCGTGGCCGGCAGCTCCCCTCCATGGGGCTCTGGCCACAGTGTTTCCTGCCGCGAAAATGCGGCTGGGGGAGCTGGTCTCCTGACCTCCCCCCCTTTCTTCATGTCTGGTAGCTCCCCTTCATGGAGCTCCGGCCACAGTGTAGCGACCCCAGGCGAAGCAGGATCCCTGGCGACCCCAGGTGAAGCAGAGCGCCCGGCGACCCCAGGCAAAGCAGAGGCGACGGCAGCAGCAGCGGACCCTCGGGAGGCGACGGCAGCAGCAGCGGACCCTCGGGAGGCGACGGCAGCAGCAGCGGACCCTCGGGAGGCGACGGCAGCAGCAGCGGACCCTCGGGAGGCGAACTCGAGAGGGGAGCCCCTGGCCATAGAGGCGGCAGCAGGAGCTCCACTTCTCCCTCGTACCCTGTACTCTGTGCGGAGCAAAAGGCAGCCCCAGGTGATGCGGAGCCACAGGCATGGCATCCCTGAGTGGAGCAGGCGTGGCATCCCTGGGCGGTGCGAGGCTGGCATCCTTGGGCGGTGCGAGGCTGGCATCCCCGGGTGATGCACGACAGGGCGGCAGCGGACCCTCGGGAGGCGATTGCAGGAGGGGAGCTAGGACCAGCGGTGGTGCTAGGTTTGGCCCTCTTCTCAGCCGCGGTGACCCGGCCGTTTTCCCCCTTGCCTTTTTTAGCAGCCTGTGCAAGGGCAGCTGCGGACCGCTGGCCTTCTGTTCCGGTCCGTCCTGTCGTGAAGGGAGAGGCAGCTCCTGCTCCTCTCCCTCGGGTGGTGGAGGAAGAGGCAGCTCCTGCTCCTCTTCCTCGGGTGGTGGAGGAAGAGGCAGCTCCTGCTGCTCTCCCTCGGGTGGTGGAGGAAGAGGCAGCTCCTGCTGCTCTCCCTCGGGTGGTGGAGGAAGAGGCAGCTCCTGCTCCTCTTCCTCGGGTGGTGGAGGAAGAGGCAGCTCCTGCTGCTCTTCCTCGGGTGGTGGAGGAAGAGGCAGCTCCTGCTGCTCTCCCTCGGGTGGTGGAGGAAGAGGCAGCTCCTGCTGCTCTCCCTCGGGTGGTGGAGGAAGAGGCAGCTCCTGCTGCTCTGCTCCTGGCGAAGGCGGCAGCTCCTGCTCCTCCCCTTCTGGCTGCGAAGGCGGCAGCTCCTGCTCCTCCCCTTCTGGCTGCAAAGGCGGCAGGGGCTCCTCCCCTTCTGGCTGCAAAGGCGGCAGGGGCTCCTCCCCTTCTGGCTGCAAAGGCGGCAGGGGCTCCTCCCCTTCTGGCTGCAAAGGCGGCAGGGGCTCCTCCCCTTCTGGCTGCAGCGGTGAAACCAGCAGGCATGCTCCCTCTGCTGGTGGCGGCGACGGAGGCGGAACCAGCAGGCATGCTCCCTCTGCTGGTGGCGGCGACGGAGGCGGAACCAGCAGGCATGCTCCCTCTGCTGGTGGCGGCGACGGAGGCGGAACCAGCAGGCATGCTCCCTCTGCTGGTGGCGGCGACGGAGGCGGAACCAGCAGGCATGCTCCCTCTGCTGGTGGCGGTGACGGAGGCGGAACCAGCAGGCATGCTCCCTCTGCTGGTGGCGGTGGGAGCAACACACAGTCCTCCCAGGGTGGTGGAGGTGGAACCAGCAGAAACTCTCCCTCTGCTGGCAGGTACCTGGGCTGTGGATGTTCGGCCTTCCCCCTCTTGGGTTGTGGACGCACCGACTCCCCCCTCTTGGGCTGTGGACGCACCGACTCCCCCCTCTTGGGCTGTGGACGTTCGGGCTCCTCCCTTTCAGGCGCAGGATGTTCGGGCTCCTCCTTCTTGGGTGCTGGAGATGGCCGGATCTGGTCCACTGCCCAGAACCACTCTGCAGCGTCCCCCACCAGACCCCAGTTCCACGCCTCTTCAAACTGGGGGTCCCCGTAAGGGCAGTCCTCCCCAACGTGCCCAAACTCGCCACAGGCGCCGCACATGGGAGCCCCCTCCTTCCTCCACTGCTCCTGTTCAGCTGCCCAGTCCTAGGGTCCAAACTTAGTTGGCACCCGGGACCACCACCTCTTGTTCAGCTGCTGTGGTTGCAGCTCTCTGCAGCTCTTTCTCCTTCTCATCCTCTTTCCTCCCATTCTTCTGCCTCCTCACTTCTTTCTCCACACACAATAAAAAAAAAAAAAAAAAACGAAAAAACTGCAGTACCCCACTAATGCCTGAGTCCAGGAGGCGCTGGTGATCCCACGCTGGACACCACGTGTGACAGGGTGACTGAGTGGTCTTACGTCAGGCAGAAGCAGGAAGGAAAACTGACACCAGGGAAGTACTGCAAGTAAAGACTGTGCCGCCGTTTTTAACCAACAAAAATAAATAAAATATTTAAACAAAAAAACACTTTGCTCACAGAGTGAAAATAAAAGGTTTAAACATAAACAAATCACGGACACAAAATAAATCAAACACAGGTCAGGCTGGGCAGATTGCCTTCACTGTTCCTATGTTATTTTCTTTTAGTTTTGTTTTTCGTTTTCAATCTCCGTCTCGCTCTCGCTCTCTCCGCTCCTAAAACACCCACCAACAGTGCCGAGAGCTGCAGGCTTTTATAACAGGTGACCATCAAAATTAATCACTTCATTAATTCGGGAGATGGCCACCTTCTGCACGGGTTTATTAATTATTCCTGGCAGAGGACGAGCACCAATCTCGCCTCTGCCAGAACACGTCTTTTTAACAAATAAACCAAACAATAACACGGCGGTACGCCGTCACAAATTACAATAAATAAATCAAAATACAAAACAATACTCTGCACAGGGGCCGAGGGGAACTCCGTTCTAAAATAAAATAAACAAATCAATTTACAGGCACCTCGCTCTGTTACAAATATATATTCGAGATTCATTGAGTTGCCATTGCTGGTTATCTTGTGATCTGCAAATGGCTCTGCTGGGGTTGATTGAGGGTAAAACAATGAGGTTATGAAGGTACACTAATAGTATTTGTATTTTTTGTAAGGGCATTTGTGTTAGTAGATCAGTTCACCATTAGATAAGATGCAGTCAATGCTGTGGTGTCTCAAGCATGTTAACAGTAAAATGGAGTTCTACAGTGACTGACAGATTTCTTTTGTAACAAAGTCTTTGTGTATGCTGATTGCTGCAATTGATTTTAGCAGGACATGGATTATTTCTACAAAATACTCAAGACACATCCAGATCTATTGAAAAACAAGCAAAAATATTGGATTTTTACATGGTGTAATAAAGCATAGTGAAAGCATGGTCGATTATAGGTAAGCATTGTAAAGCACAGGTATGGTATGAAAGTATATTAAAATAACATGGCAAACCATGGTCAATTTTATAACTGCAAACTATAACCATGGGAAAATGGTAAAAGTGCGGTGCAAAATTACTGTGGTAAACTTTTATAAGGGCTCCTTGCATTAAAACATGGTATAAGGTTTACAAATAAAAAATGTATGACTTTTGTAGTATTTTAAAATAAAACTTTTTTTTTATTGATTGATGCTATTATTTCCTACTAGAACAAGAAAGCAATCTAGTACAGGAGCCAGATCCCAATATGTGATTATATATTTATATCTATCAAAAGAAAGCTTAACAGGAACAATACGTGCTCACATGTAGTCTTGACAAATGTAGCATCCACCTTCAAATGGGGCTTCTAAGAGAACTACCACTGCTGAAACAGAACATTCCACATTGTTCTAATGTTCTACCAGGAGATAATACATGGTAATACATTCACAACACAACTCCACCAATCATGAAAAAGTTGTCATCATTCTCTCTGTTGGTGTTGTCAGTAGTGTGCCTTCAGGGATTCAGTTGAACTGGTTTGATGTGCAGCCAGAGCTCTGATTGCTCAGCTCCCTTGCTTCTGTTGAGTGACATCATAATCACAAACATGGACTTCAATGCTATTTTTTCATTGCTATGTTGTAGATTGCCTGGTCGGCTGCCTGCAGTCTGAAAAGTTCTTGTCAGAACTGTTCCAAGTTCTATCATTCTCCTGCCAGGGATATTGTGGAGGTGGATGATACGCACATACAAACATACCTACTGATGTCACACTTTAGAGCTGAGAACATGAGAAGCACTTGTTCAATTGCAATAAAACCTGCTAAGAACCTTATAAAATACATGGAGACTGTCTGTCCGTCTCAACTGTAATAAAAATCAGTGAATTACATTTCAATTTTACTGAAAAGTGCTGTTTTTACATGACGTAGAACCAATAACAATGTTCTGACATGTTTTCTAGCATAATTGATCATTTTTAGGCTTCAGTTTCTTATTTTATATTGTGTCATAAAAAGCATCTAAAGGACTGTATAGAATTAAGTTACATTTAGATGTATCTTTTGCAGTTAACAAAATTTAAGTAAGTTATCATACCAATATAGTTAAAGATAACATTTGAAAATGCCAGTTGAAAATGCTCCAAAAAATTACAAAGTAGCCAGTCTTCAAATGAGGACAATGGCACTTAATGGGTTAATTGTGTTTTATCTTGAAATGTACATGTTTAGCAAATTAAACAAAGTCTATCACCCTGGCAGAATACTAACTAGCTGAAGTTGAGGCTCAGCATGGTTGCCTTGGTAACAGAACTGCAACATCTAATTACTGTCTGACAGGTGTTCTTACTGAGCTTCACCTGTGAAGAGGGGTGTTCTGGGATAGAATACCAATGGAGGCAGAAACTGGTATTCTAGAGAAAAGACAGAATGGAGCCAACACATCTACAGGTTTTTTAATGGTAGGATTGACTTATGTAGTTTGTTTTGCTTGCAAATTCTCCACTGGTTCTTTTGTCATGGACTTTGCCTTTGCAGCAACATAAAGCTGAGCTCCTGCTGTGTTAGAACCCAGAGGTGGTTAAAGTGAGTGAGATGCTGTGCCACCCTCGTTTAATGAGATTGAGCACTGTTTGTGCACGTATAAACACTAGCATTCATGTGCTTTAATAAGTCAGCCATCATTTTGACAAACATATTTTTTCTATTGTTTGGTCCCCATTTAAGACAGTCTGGAAATTTGTAAACGATTACTACCTTTTGAAATAAACTGTTAAAAAAGCCTGAAAATATGTTTTTTAAAAAATGTGCTTGTTATTTTTCACACAGATAAGATGAAATCAGGTGGAATTAGGTTCACACGCTTCTCAGATCAAATGTCACAAGGCTTACATATTTAATATGCAGTAGACTTTCACTAATCTGAACGACTTTGGCCCCTGTTCAGATCAGTGATCATTTGTCATTTTTCTCTAAATCTGCCTTGAGTTTGTCTGGAGAACCCTAAGTGAGGACTGAGCGGCACTGAGCAGCTTTCCTCCTTCCATTCAAGTCATGTGACAATCTGACCTGGCAACTCTGCCAGCTCTGTCTACTCAGTACAGACGGAGAGAATAGATAGGAGCTGAAATCAAACTACAGGTAGATCTGGTAAAACCGCTATTCATAAACATGATCTCCTTCATTGTCTTATACTGAAACATACATTTAAAAAAACATGTAGATATGCATATTTCCTTAGTGTACTTGTCTGCTATTTTGAGTGGAGTTCTGCAGGTCTGCAGTGCTGAAAGAGTTGTGCAGTGCTGAAAATATTTTTTGTGACGTTTTTACTGCAAGTCTTTTGAGCCCACAACTGAAATGTTTTCCATTCTCTGCACAAGTTTTGTTAGTCCCTTGCCGGGATTCAAAGTCACAGTGATGCGTTGAGGCAGAGCTAAGCCACTGAGCCTATGGAGAAAAAGATTTTAATAATGCCCTTTGATCCACACATCTAGCTCTAGGCACTAACAGAGTTTGAGCTTTGTGGAACAAAATGTGTTTTGAATGAAAAAAAGCTTTACATTTTGTACAAACGCAAGATGACACATTGTTGAGGCATGTTTTGATCAGCTTTTCCTTTATGCGTAAGCTTCTGAGTCCTGTTTGGAGACTAAAGGAAAAATAACCCTCTGATCTCAGGAGGTTAATGAAGGTGCTAAACAAGCCCGGCTGGTTACTGGAGATGATCTGAAAGGTGGAGGAAAATAAATTTCAAAAAACCTCCAGGAGGTATTGCAGACTAGTTCACCTGGTAAAGGCATGGCCTCCTGGTGTGAAGGATGAGAATACAGTCAGGGGAGCACAGGTTTGCATCCTGGCTAAGCTCCCATCTTCACAGGGGAGCATTGCATTGGCTCAGGCACTCCTGCGGGTTAGGAATGCAAAATCGTCAGGAACTCTTTCTCCTCACCTCACTACAGTGGCCCCTACTGGTCAAAGTGCCTGGGGAACTGTAGACTGGCCTTTGTCCCCCAGGGGCTGGTAGCTTGCTGACAACCCCTATCAAGCTCCTACGTGTAAAAAGGTAATTGGCTTGGCAGTGGGACTGGAGGACGCCCACTGACCTTATCCTGGGCCGTTGTGAGTTGCTGCAGCAAGGGACCATAATTACATAATAAGATAAGTAGACAACAGCATCATTGTGAGAACATGGCCCATTCAATAACAGGATTGTTGATATTTACATAGACATCCACTGTCTTGCAGAAGCAGCTTTGATTCAGGCATAAACTGTGGCTGCTTTTTAACCCTGGGTTATAGCTGAGGCACCTGTACGTCTGTCAATCGCAATGTCACACTTACTTTTACATGTATAGAGAGGACCGATTATCCAGTTGCAATTGAACCTGGTATTGACAGTCTTTCGCACAGTATCACAGTGTAGGGGTATGTGAAGGTGCCGGTCCTGCTGTCCATACTTATGTTACAATTTAACACATAGACACAACTGAAATTGTTCCCCTGTGATCAAAGACATTTCACACAGAAATGGAGTGCCAGTAAAGCTAACCTTGAAGATTCATGAATATTAAAAATATGTAACACAAAAAAGTGGCATACTTGTTAAAATCAGGCATGCAGACAATACCATCACATACAGTACAGAATTCCACATACAAGTGGTACTGGTTTATGCAATGTCAGTTTAGCTCTTATGAGCTCTGTGCTACTTGTGTTAGTGAAGATAATGAATTGATTTAGCTTCACTGCTTTTATGAAATCCTTCCTGTCCCTAATAATGGCTAATTGTATCCTGTTGTGTGCTGTACGTTCTGGCTTGCATCTAATTTGTAATTTAAGTTGTGAAATGATGCACATAATACATTTTGCCTAAGCCTTTGGCCTAGAAGGAAATGGGAATTAAATGTTTTGCATATCTCAATTAAGTATCCTGCTAAAATATTATAATAAAAAACACACACGGCTATTCCCCGGGCTTAACAGAGGAACTTGAGACCTGACACATCTTAGCATTGCCCTGAAGACTAAAAAAAAAACGGTCTGATCTTGTAAGAAAATCAGAGGCCCCCCACTGACTTAAATGGGCTTATTTCATGCCTATAATCTTTAAAACGCAAAGTACATCATTTTAAAGTTTTTATGAAGTGACATGAATACATTTACGACAAAACCTTTGTATAATCAGATACAAATGTGCCAGCAACAGTAACTTTTTTAAACCTAACAGTAACTTTGCAGGTCTGCAGTCTTTCTAAGTGGCTGTTTTTGCAATGACTCAAATACTGATTCTAGTTGCCTGCCATGGACACATGCAACTTAGTCTTGATCAGCCAGAGTGTCTTTATACAGGTAAGAGCCAGCGCCATCTAGGGATCTGTCACTTTGGGTCAAGTTTCCTTTTGTTTCTCTGGCAATGCAGTGCAGTGCTCTAGATGGCGCTTTTGCTTACTAATATAAAGACACATGTCCCATCCCTGCTTATATGCCAGAACAGTCCTTTAACTTAAGCATGCAAGTGCAATGCAGTTAATAATACAAAACAATGCAGTCAGATATACTACTGTCATACTGGAAATCTTAATTTGGGATCAGTTGGGACACTTTGGCTAATCTCGACATTGCGTATGGCAGGCAACTGAATAGCACCTTCAGAACTCCTAATCAAAGCACCTTAATACAGACTTATAAAAAAACAAACACAATATGAGAATGATTGCAAAAATAATACAAGTAAATTAACTGTAAAAAAATCTTATATAAAGAAGAAAGTTTGTGTGTCTGTCTGTTCCTTTATGCATTCGGACCCCGCAGGAGCCAGTGCAACCACACTTTGCACGGCCTCCTCTTTCATCCAGGGGAAGGTCGAGGGCTATGTTTGGATTCAAAATTTTGACCCCCAGGGTACTTTATCTAGTAACCCCTTTGCTGGATCGCTGCAATAGCCATGTATCTCAAATTAAAGAAACCCACAAAACCAAAAAAATAAATAAAAAAAACAAAAATTTTAAAGAATTAAAAAATGGCAAAAAAAAGGGAAATGGGTCAGAGCACATTGTGCAACATCCAAGATCGGTAACTTATAGGAAACCATAAGGCTACCGTTCCCCAATTTGTCATGCATGAAATATTGAAATATTAAATCTCCCCGGGCAACGGCGGGTACTTCAGCTAGTCTGTAATAATGTAGTTTGAAGCTATTTTCTCTTTAAAAGTAAAACAAAAATCTATATCTCAAGTATGGGGGGGGGGAGCTTTAGGTGAACTTTGACCCCCATGCTAATGATGTGAAATAGAAGGGTTTTTTTGTAAGGTGGTTATTGATTCAACAGGCTCTGTTTAATTAGGGTCTAAAGGCCTACAACTGGGGTGTCCAATTACCAGACGGCCATCCATATGAAACCCACAAGGCATTTGGGAAATAAATGAATATACAGTATGCACAAACGGCATAGGAACCTGGGAGGTGAGGCTCTCAACGATGACAAAGAACCATTTTATCATCCATCATTATATCACTGTTGCTCAAGTAGTAGGTGCAGATTCATTTTCAATTTTTTTAAGGTGGCCTAAAAAGAATTCTATTACATCCGGGTTATTGGATTTTCAGCCTTGTCATGAGAACATGTATTGGGGGGGATGAGCTTGACAGTGATCTATATAATCTGTTGTAAAGCAGTCCTGATGCCCTGGACCTACGACTCCACCACCACCATGTTGAAAAGGTCCCTCCATGTACAGGAAGTTAGATGTCATGTCTTATCATTACAGCACAGCGGACAGTAGAGCCAGATATTAGTATTAATCAGGAATAAAAATAAACGTTTGTAACTTCCAATTCTCTGCACAGGTTTCTACTTCAGCAATAGTGCCCGTTGATGAAGGCTCTACTGCGTGGTAGTTGAGCCGAAGGCGAGGGTCCTAACTAAAGTCAAGGTCAGCTACCACATGGTCTTCATCGAGAGGGCACTATCGCTATTAGAACATTATTTTCTTTCAAATAACACTTTATCTTGTAATAACTCTTTAGGTACCCTTCTGCTGAGAAATGTTTTAAGAAAATAGTCCCGAAAATGTTAATAAAGGATCCCATACCTAAGAGAGAAAAAAAAAACTTTATTAAACAAATAACTTTTTACTTGTAAGAGTAGCTTATAGTCTATCTGGACAGTGTAAGATATCTGAATGGAGCAGTATTACTGAATTGTCCATGTCTGTTGTTGCTGAATATGCTGAGCTGCAGTCTGTGGATTGACTGATGCAGCAGTGGCAGGTACAGGACTGGTTGCTTTTGTAGTTGCAAAATACCGATTGGCTGGTTTTGGTGGATAATAAAATTATTATTATTAAATCATTAATTTGGACCAACTATGTCTTTGTTTAGTATTTGCTGTCCAATAGATGTGAACTTTCATTACGGCAAGTCAAAATGAAAAAGCTGGTGCTTGCTTGGATATATTTTAAATTTGATTCACAGTTGACGCTGTGAGGTTGCAGTGGGCATCTACAGTCTGATAGAAGCCTGCTAGAGCTGGAAGCTGATTGGCTGATGGTACTGAATCTTTTTCTAATAAATTAACAAATTTGTGGAAACTATGACTAGACTCAAGAGTAGGATGCTCATTAAGAAGCCATGTGGGCAGTGGAAATATAGCTGCAGAGACTGGTCCGACCAGCTGGTAACAAACTCGGAACTGGTGAAAGATTGTAAGATTCACAACGGCAGCAGCCCCATCTCTCCAACAAACAGAAATAGATAAAATACTGCAGGCATTCAATCTACAACAGTTGGGTCAATCAGAAAATGTGGGATCCTTGGGGGTTATCTTTAGAATCGCCTGAAAACAGAAAAAAGCATGTGCATTCGCCTCATACAGCGATGTAATTCTACCCCTTAAAGCATGTGCTTAGTACTTGTGTTTTCTGCTTCTTCTTATCCCTCTTGTCAGAGATTTACAATGCAATTATGCCATTCAGAGCAATTACACTGCTGAATGTGATGATTTATGAGTTATAGCTGTGCATTGCTGATCGCTGTAAAGTCTCTAACATTCAGGCCACATAGTCTTTGATATTTATTATAAGATACGCATTGTCTATACAGTTAAAGGTCCAGTGCAAGGTCATTGGTTTTATTTTTAACCTACTGTGTGATTCCAACAGGGACACCTGTAAAGTGTTAAGGCGGTGCTACCCAATGTTTTCAAATCAATTCCTTACCTAATGTGTTTAGCACTTGCAACATTATCACTTTCCTCCTTTCCTTAATTGTTATAAAAATCCTTTGGTTCTTTTGCTTGCTTTTTATACTTGAATTCTGGGATATGCAGATATTTCAGACACAGCGCAGACTTTCATCACAATAAGAGAGGAACCAGTGATAATATTAATACAGTTAATACTGGTAAAGATAGATTTTAAGCATAGGTTATCACTCCTTTTAATGGGTGCATGTGAAGTGACTCTATAACTCTGTCCTTAGTTTATAGGGCACACATGGGCAGCCAGGATGGCATTGCATTGACATGGCGAGTCTGCAAGTTGTTTTAATCGTTCTGGAGGAAAACATTATCATTCTTCAACGATTACAGTTTCTCCCCTTTTAAAAGTTTACCACAGTATTTTTGCATGCTTTCCCCATGGTTATGCTTTTACAATAGTTTACCCAGGTTTGCCATGTTTATTAATAATATGCTTTAGCATACCTCTCTGTGCTTCACAATGCTTACCTATGCTAAGCATTGCTAAACCTTCCTAAGGATCATCCCTTCAGGGAAGTTAGAGAATAGGAAGCCTGTTTTCCAGAATAGCCCAGAGTCATCACTTTTGAAGCATCAGTTATTTCTGCAGACAGTCACATAGAAGTACTACTATCAGCTCTCTCTACAGTATATCAAAGACTGTTGGTTTTGCTATCTTGCTATCTATATATATATATTGTTTTATGTTTTTACGATGTAAGCGTTCTTGGTGTCATCAATCAATAAAAACAGTTGTTGGCTTGTCTCTGATGGCTCATATCTCAGAGTGTGCATCGCTGTATTGATTCAGGTGATAGCTGACCCTGCAACCTAAATTAATGACCCCACAGGCACACTAACCATGCTAATCGATATGAAGACAATACTCTCTCAATATCAACTTTCCACATTCAAAAGACGCTCAAACACAGGGTGACTGGAACCAAATCACACATAGAAATGCATTGCCCAGGATTTCGGTGTTCAACCTGAAAAGAGCCCTCCATTCCCTGTATTCTTTTCACAAAAAGTAGTGTCATTTATGGGTCTATAAATGACCAAACTGTACTGTATATGTGAAACAATATTTTAATTTTCATTTCAAATATATTTTCACTTTACAAAATCTATTAGATTGTATATAAAAAGTGACAATTATATATATATATAGTCCCAATAGTTCATGATAATGTGCAATAAAAATCAATATACATCCAAGAAGATTTATTATCCCATGCTGAGGATGCTCGTTATTTAGTCTGGATACCGTATAAAAGGCTGTAACACCCAGTATGTTGGCAAGGTAATTCTTTTCTTTCCTAAATGAAGGGCTGAGATCATCCATTGTCCCCCGATAGGATGAAAAGCAGAAGCTTGGGAGATGTAGCTGCAGAAGAGGTTGAATGAAAGACACTTCATGACAGTCTGATAGAGGTTGGTCTCACTAGTTAATATATTGCAGCGCGTTAATGAGAAGGAAGCAAGAGCTAACAGTGCCCAGTCACCTGTCAACTTCACTGCAATCAGATCGCTGAAACAGACAATGCCTGCAACACTAGTAGATGTGATGAATAAATCAGTAAGAATTATCACATTGAACAAATGTGGTATTTCTTTACCTCCCACACAAGAAGGAGAGTGTTGATGGGGGAGATGTTAATGGACCTGGAGTGTAGACAGGATTCTGAAAGCTATATTGAGGTCACAGGGAGGCTTTAAACTTGTGAGTTTTAAAAGAAAGTCACCAGGATGTGATGACTGAAACAGAAAATGATACAAAGTGAACCCCAAGAAGAATGCATGAAGTAGGATAACCGTTATATTTCAAATGCATACCCATTTCCTCTTTCACATCAAATGATCTTCAATGGAAGCAATCATAGAAACATAGTGTACAGATCTATTGTGTTGCCATTGCTGGTAATGCTCGTCTAACAGCCTTGTCTTCATTAACATAAACTGGCATTAACCGACAAGAAGCAGTTATATTGTAGTGTGAAATTGAACTTGATTGTGAGGCACAGCAGCTTTGAAAGAAATCAATTGAATTGATTGATCTTTTCAGACTATAGGCTCCCCGCTGACATTGCTGAACACCTGTGGAATGCAATGATTTAAAAAAGAAACGATAAAGATGCAGCCACATTGACATCTCCCCTGCCCGTAAAACTGCCCATCCATACCTGTTCTCAGGAAATCAATGTGGAGCGCAGTACCCTGGGGCAATGGAGTAATGTACGCTGAACACCTCCCTGACACCGGCGACTGAAAGAGCTTGGAAAGCTGCATTGTGATATTCTTCATGCAGATGCACAGTCTCCCTCAGAGAGCTGCCAGTCCATAGCCTTATATTTGAACTAGGCTGGAGAAACCTGGCTTTGTAAGTTTCTACAGTACTCAGCGCACCTGTTAAACATTACAAATGCATTTGGCATCCCTGATTATTATTTTTTTTTCATAAGCTGGGCACAGTGATGTGCAGCAGATCGTTTTGTGTAAATGAGCCATCCCTCGCGTGACTGATTGTCTTTCTGTTTTATTATATGCTGGACTATTGAAGTTTGTTTAAAATAGAACACGTGAACTGAAGCTGCAGCAACTTGTCATTTAGGGCGTAGTCTTTGAAATATCTGCATGATCCAAACTGAAGTATAAAATAGAAGGAAGGTGCACTCTGTGTTTACCAGTAAGGAAGGGCACTGCAGTAGCCAAGGTTTTAAAATCCATTTTCTTACCTCTTAAGAGTACTTGCAATATTATAATTTGCCCTTCTGTTAAAAATCATTTTCCTTCTATTTTATACTTCAGTTTGGATCATGCAGATATTTCATGACAAGTTGCTGCTGCTTCAATTCGCGTGTTATATTTTTTCAACAAAATTTAATAGTCCAGCTGCAATCCGACCATGTGACCTACAGCAAAGGTACCAGGATAGAGCAGTGTATTTGTAGCGTTGTATTTGAAATATTTACATACAAAACACCAAGTGAAGAACCAAAACATTCTCAGCACAATCAAAGGGTGGGTGGGGGGGGGGGGGGGGCAGAAACAATGTTAATAAAGCTAACAAGAGGCAAGCAATAGATTTCAAAGCATTAGGTAACATTTCATTAAGCCACTTATGTGCAAGAATGGAATTTTGAGCTGTTCTAGCACTGATGTCTTTATGACATAATAGAGTAATTAGAATAAATTATTTCCACCAAGGGGTTCTGTAACATCATAAAACCACAAGAGTGCAATTTGAGTATGGTAGCTTATTAATGTAACACCCTACAATAGTCGGCAGCCTTATATTTTATTGTAGTGTAATACAGGAATTTTGTACTGAAAATATTTTTAATTTAGACAGTACTGTGGTGGGGGAGAGCAGCAGCATTTTGATAAAAAAATGAATAAGGTTGAACATTAAATCAGAGGTGAGTACGAGTTATTGATTATTCCAACATCAGTAAATATTGTCTTTGATGTCATAATAGAAAATGATGACTCTGTTTTAACATGGGCCAGGCTGCAATAATATGTGCTATGCATGTAATACACTGTAACTATGATTGAATGTGCATGTGTGAGAATACTATATTGTTTGAGAGTGTGTGTAATGTCTGGCCTGGAAGAATGCAGAGTTTTATTGTAAAATCAATACAAATTTAGCAGAACAATTGAACCTTGCAAAGAGGATGCCAAACAGGGGAATTACAAGCAGTGCAAGATCACATGCAATATAAAGCAAGTAATAGGTGCAGAATCATGAAAAAATACACCAATGTATTATATGCCTGGAACTTGATTAAAACCAAACACATTATACAAGCATTTCTATAGTAATGTCAGTATTTTCTACACCAGAACCAAATGAGAATTCAAATGAGATTCAGAGCACAGAGCAAGGTAAAAGGCTTCCTCTCCTCGCTACCCCACAATCAGCCGGGAGGATCCTTTTCAGTAGCATTTTTGCTGGAATAGTCAGCAAGTGTGACGAACATTGATCTGATCAAAAAGAATAATACTGGATCATACAGAACACTGATAACGGGATATTGAACAGAGACAAATTAAATACTTGGAAAATGTAATTGATATCAAATATCCCTTACATACTGAAAAATATGCATGTCCCAAACCTACTGGTTTAAATTCTATATAGTTTGATGCACCATGACTGTAGACATGCTCATGTGTAACCAAAGCGCTTATCTCTCTGTAGCGTTGTTGTCATGCTGTCCAGACCAGCAGTATAGGACACCCCTGTCTCAGTAAGACAAATGGACTAACGCTTACAATGCCCTCTTCAGCCAATGAGCTTTTGCCTCACAGGCGCCAATACCATTGATTTATTTTGAACTGAATAAATGATGGGGACCTCTTCCCATTTCCCTCGCTCATTATGGTGATGGATGTAACTTCTACCACACGACGCAAACCAGAAAACATGGACTGCTTTCAAGAATCATTTTCCCTCCATGAATCGCAAATCAGACGTTAATCAAATAGATTGTAAAGCCAAAAAAACACTGTTACAGTCAGTGAAATGCAGGTTTTGAACAGGAAACAAAACTAAACAACCGCCATAACACTGTCAATAGGGTCTAAGCAATGGACAGCCTGGACTGTTTCAATGTGACAGATCTGCAAAGAGATTGAGTTATTCCTGAGGGATGAGTAACCTTTCTAAAAAAGGTAATATTCCATAAACAGTACATAGACGACATAGAATCTCTTATAGTCTGGTATGTTTGTTTCTCATTAACAGGACACAATGTACGATTTGAGTAAATAAACGTCACAAAGGCCCTAATTCACAGCACAGCCTGGCACTGAATGACTGATGTCACTGAGGTCTGCACATAACTGACTTTTTAATTAAAATCCAAGGCTTTAAAAAAGGAAGGTCAAAAAGTACTTGACCTATAATATCTACAACTAGAAGACATGCAGAGTGTACATTCGTCTCCCTTGCTAGACTCCACCTCTGATTTTATCCTAGAAGACTACTATCTCCTCGTACACTATGTGCTTTGGAGTTGTCTCCTAAATATCCAATGTTTGTCAGTGTTCCAAAGCTAAAACATTTTACCCCAAAGCGCCAGGACTTGCCACTGGTTTTGAACCAGAGCTGCCTATTTTGAACAAGCATTCAAGATCCTTGTGGTAGCTGCAGCATTTGTCCAGCTGGTGGCGCTGCTCTTCTAAATTAAAATCCCAATTAAGGAAGCTGCAGTAACTGTGCATTGTGTGCCCATTGGTGGTAAAATCATGTAATGAATGTAAATGAATGTTAAACAGCAGTACACAGCAATCAGAGTGACGTCTCCATAACTTAAACACTCAGTCATAAAATCGGACAATCCAGGGGTGCAAGTTTGACGCTATGACGCTAGATTACCCCGTAAAAAAATGTTATTCCTTAGCAACTATAGATGATGATCGTTTCTCATTGGGTCTAGACTACTCACATGACCCACCCACACTCATCCACATACACAGGAGAGAAGGCTTGTGTCGTCAGGGGGGCTTTATTAGGGTGGGGTTTGAGAATTTAGCACCAAACAGTTTAGCACCGATTTTCAAAAAGATTTGCACCCCTGCAACCAATTCAACAAGTGAAGTCTCAGTGACAGAGTAGAAAGCGTGGGAGGGTCTGTGCAGTGTTTTTGAAAGGGATTTGACCGTTTCTCAAGTGAAGGACATTGCTAATTAGTTTGATGTAACTGACCAGTTCATTTGAACTGTATTGAGACTACTGTATAATTGCATTTCTGTTAATCTGTCTCAAACACCTGATGATTTGCTCTCTTTGACCTCCCAGCTGTAATAAATGAACCACATGGGCACCCTCAGGAGTTCTTATGTCCTTGAAGCCACGGTTAAAAGTCATTTTATATTCTGTGACATATGTCAGAATAATTATCCAGAACTAGGATGCAAGCTTCCCATATAAAACAAGCTGTGTCAGTGACACGCGTATACTTGACAAGGATATGAATAACACATTGCAGGTGTCTGTATCATAAATATTTGGTCACCCTGACCTACACGCACAGCACCATGTACAGGGTGGCTGTTGATCAACTGGAGACCTCAAACTGACCTTGCGGAAAAACTTTTCACCACAAATCAATTAAATATGAGCACTGGAGGGACCCCTTAGAAACGTTTCCCACAGTAAAAGCACTGCAGTGTAAGAAAGCACAGTGCAAGCATGGTAAAGCATGGGTAAGCATTGTAAAGCACAGAGGGTTCTGGTAAAGCATATTTAAAAAATCTGTCAACCCCATGCATAGTATAACCATGTAAAAGCATGGTCAAAGAGGAGAAATACAGTGCAAAAAGACTGTGGTAAACATTTACAAGGGACCCTGTATCTGAAGCTTATTAGCTGCTTAAAATGGCTGTCATGCATTTTTACTGTATATTTTATTAGTTTATTGAATAAACCAACCACAGTGGGTTTCCATCTTTTATTAATTTTTTTTTAATGACCTCTTAACTTCCTGTTCAGTTCAGGAGCTGCTCATCAGGTGCAATTGCCTGCCTTGGATACACAGAACCGGATTTATAGACGAAAGAAATCCAGTTATCTGGTTCAAGTTTCCATTTTGTTTTTCTGGCAGTACACAGTAGTGCTCTAGATGGCGCTGGCTCTTACTAATACAAATACACTTTGGCTGATCTAGTCTACATTACAGGTGTCTACAGCAGGCAGCTAGGAATGATAAGCAACTCCTGAACTCATAGTCAAAGCACAGTAAAACACTAAATAAAAAAAAAAATAGGCATTTGACTCATAAGACCCACTCAAGCAGCATTGCGATTTGAAGCTGCATCATCTTTAAAGATGGATGTACAAAATGAAATGTTGTTCTTACTCAGGTTATCTGGTTTCCATTTTCTATTGCTTCCATTTCATTACATCTCAGCTCAGCATTGTGTCCTCAAGTACAAACCATTAAAACATGCGGCTAGTCTAGGTAGATCCTCACAAACGCTTTTTGCACCACCAGTGTGAAGAAACTAAAGGTAATTTGATTGTTAGTCTCATCTTCTACCTGTGCCACCCTGCTGATAATTACATTGTCATGGGCTAGTTTTAGCTTTGGGGCGATCACGTAAAAGGACCAGTATAATTTCAATTTGAGTAGAAATCTGTTTTTAATTGCACAAGCACGATGTTTCTTGCCAGTCGTAAACAGTAAACAAATAATCCTCTCAGAAAATGTTCTTGCTTTGAAATGGGGCCCTGTTTGTTCTGCAGTGGTTTAAAGATTCTTCCTGGAAATTGAACAATGCACTGTAGGTAATAAATAACCCTGGCTCGGCATCTCTGAGGCACTCTGGACATACCAGTGGTTGCAGCATGCTTTTAGTGCTCTTCCTTTCTCATGAAGTAAACGCTGCTGTTTAATGCCACAGCTCCAGAGAGAGATTAGTCAGTGTGTAAAAGGATATTAGAGGGCTTACCAGGCTTCATTTTCTTTCTGGTCCAGCTTGTCAGTGTAAACTATCCTTGCAGTTCATTATAGGCGGCACAGTGACTCAATAGAACTCTTTTCCAGTATGTTCTCTGTAAAAATGATGGCCATTGTGCGTTCTGATCATGGGTGATTAGAAATGCAAACTAACAGCATGAGATTCTGACCATGGCAAGATCGCAATACTTCTCTGTTCATGATTGTATTTATAACAAGACTATACAAGCAAACGGTGTGTGCAGAATTGTTCCAAACTATGTTGAGATTTTGTGATGTGGGCTAATGTCTGATGTTGAGCCCACCAAATTATTGACTCATTCTCTTTTTTTCCATGCGTTTCAAATCCTATGTTGTCCATTTTTCTTCATTAGGGGTGCACTGATGCTCGTATTTCCCAATGAATTGCCTTTAAGACATTAGATGTTGGTATTAATTAAATGGAATAAACCATATTAATTACTCAGCACAAAACAAGATAGTCCCGTGGTTTCCCTTGTTTACACAGTTGTTGAGTATCAATCGATAACAATTTGACAATGTTATTTAATGCAGAATCTGTTGTGATCAGACTAAAACTAGATTATTTGTCTTACCTTTCTTTTATTATTATATTTTTTAAATTTTCCTTAGTTTCCTTAGAAATGCATCACCTACTAATGTATACAAGTGTAGAGCTGTGTGTATGGCAAACTTTTGTTTTGTCAAGATTTTTTAAAGTGTTTTTGCTTTGACTGTTTTTTGTGAAAGTCTGACTTGCGTGAAAATATACAGTGCAAGGGATATTAGTCATAATTGTGCAAGTACATCTCCACCATTTTGACTGCAACACTCTCTGTGTTCTGTTAGCAGAACCTGAAAAACTTTCACACCTAAAATCACAGTTTCCTAGCTGCATTATTTTCAGGAATATGGGATTTTTCACTGATGGAAATGCATACATTATATGCTGAAAAATAAGTGACTTGTGAATGATCTTGTGAATCACTGGTGGCACATATTTACCAGTAATAGGGGGTAGGATGGTTCTTCTTGAAAAAGAACTGTCTAAGGCATCTCCTGCAGTACAATGGACCCACGTACACTGACGTATCATTTCACAGAACCAGCAAAAATACATTGACTAATACTGCTTGTTAGATTGTCATCAAATCTAAATTATATATATAACATGGTGGTGGCTGAGCGTGAACCAGAGACCCCAGCCTGCATCTTAACCGCTGTGCCGTACTGTACATAAGAGACCATATACACCTTTTGGCCTTGTTGCAAGCAATTGAAGAGAAAGCTATTGAGTAGACAGATGGAGTGATCTTCTAGTCCATAGAAATATAAGGCACAGGTTGAAAGCAAGAAGTTGGAGATCGGATTAGCCAAAAGGAAACAGCAGGCTCATTGGGAAATGGGCAAAATGGCTTTTTCCTGTTCCAAATGATTATCAAGTTTAAAATCTAATAGCACAGCAACCTGGACTAGAGTTGCTGAGAAATTATTGCTACTGTAACTCCGTATTGCCGAAATCTTAATCTTTAAAGGAGCAATAGCTTGGCCTTTGAACTCATTTTCTCAACTTTCGTTAGCACAGCAACTTTCTCACAAGTTCCTTGTCATGTTGCCGTAGTTTCGTTTATCGGACTTTGTTTTCACCAGTTTATCCTGTGACCACAGTTTACCACATTCACTTTCCCTGCAACAGGTAGTGTACCTCACAGTGTCACCCCACTAGATTGTAAGGCTGCACATAGATTAGGTACGGTTGGCCCATTTCCTTTTAATTTTTTTAGTTTAAAGTTGTTCTGGTTTTCTGTTGTCTCGCATGTACTGCATATTACATTTTAGAGACTTTTTAGAGTCAAAGAGAAGAGAAAAAAAGGTATCAGATATATTATTTAACTCAATAACAATTTTAAACACCAATTGGAAGAGCATTATCCTCTCATCTGGGGCACTGACATTTTTACAGTACTTCTTATTTTTTTTTATGAAGTTAATAAACGGATTGTGTTCTTTCACTTTTCTTGCCTCTGCTCTTTATGCCAAATCTGAAAGCAGAAAGAGGTCACCTAAATGCTTGCTGAAGCTATGCGTGGCGTGTTCGTTGCCACAGCGAGAGTCACTTTTCCTCGGGCGTCTGACCTCCTCTGCCGGTGTCCTGTAGATAAGCGCACAGTTGCAGCACCTCAGGTGTTTCTCCGCGAGCAAGCTACGAAAATGAGTCCAGGGAGCCAGATGGGAGGACGCCCCCCTTGTCTGCGGGGACAGCTGTATACCTCACTACCCCTCTCAGCTGTGCACCTGTTACACATCACATCCAATACATTAAGACCCTCTCAGCGCTGACCAGATGACAGGCTGGCAAGAGCCACGCACTTCTTTCCCATGCTTAGAGCTGGAGGCTGCTTCAAACACAGATATCTACTGTACCTCTAAACGTGGCAGGCAAGTCTTCTCAACCCAGATCACCATTATCAACAACAGAGGTGGTAAGAAGAAAATTCATTGTGATAATGCCAGGGGATGCTCGTTTCTGTTTTATTACCCAGCTCAACCTGCTTCTGAGAAGACTGCGAAACCTTGTGCCAGATCACACAAATGCCCTGAAGGTCAACTCTTCATAGAAGCTGGTTTGACATTAAGCTGAAGTAGCGGCGTCTCTGTTTTGGAAATCTCAGCACACTTAACAGGTATTAAAGCCCTGCTCAAGGACTGTACATCAGTGGGCTTTATGATATCTTTATCATATCTTAACAGAGGGCCAAGGGGATCATTCTCAAGGCCATTGGAAAAGAATAAGAATTCTAAGAAAAGCAACTTCTTTATCAAACAATAATATATACAATATATAATATATACGATAATATATACAGTACTAGCCTGCATGGCATTATACTGAAATCAAGAATTATATATAGAATAGTGGATGGGCTTCATTGAATTACAAGGAAGAAAATTCCAGCAAGTGGTACTGCAATGACATAAACCACCCAGTTCAGGTGGTTTATAATTTGTTAAGAAACTCTGAGATGGAGTTATTTTCTTGTACCTCAGAATTTTTGACTAGCTATTTGAAGTTATGCATGACATTTTGCAATAAGAATAGTATTCTGAAATTCCAGTAAATCTTATCTAATGTGTATTATTGTATTATCATCGCTTCATACATGTTCCTATATGAAAGAGGCACACCTTAGTGAACAAACAAGTGGAGAACAGCTTTTTGTACCCTTTTCAATGTTGCACTTCTGGTCAGAAAGGAAATACAGCTGACAATAAAAATACACAAGTTGCTTCTGGGAGTTTGTTTTCTACTCTATATTTCCTTTACAATAACAGAAGCTTCACACTTTGGCCTTCCTCCCATGTATCCAATCGCTGCTTTTCCTGTGGCTGACGTGCTTTCAGTGTAGATCACATTCCCTCCTGCGTCCTCTGGATGAGAAAGCGGTGATACACGGGTAGCATTGAAACATCTGCAAGTAACAACTGATAAATCCTCTTCACTAACAGCTTTGAAAAAAGCACCATTACAAAAAAAAAAAGAAATGGCATTGCATATTCGGAAAGATTTTACTGGAATTATTTAGTTAGCTCTATGTACTTTACTACAGTAGATTGAACTGTCATTCTGAATGGACAGTAGGCAGAACATTGAGTCTGTGATAATGAATCTCAAATTAGGTTGAAAAGGCCTCCGAACACAAGGCAACTGCACTATACCATCATTATCACCCAGCGATGGACCTGGAGCTGGCTCTTCAATCAAAGCAGTACAAAAGTTTATAATAAAATGCATAGGCTGCATGAAGAAAGTGAAGTACAGCCAGCATTCGGTAATACTATAGGACTATGATCAGCAAGCAGGGAGAACATGGGCTCATTAGCCAGGCATACTGTAATGACTGTGATTTCAGTAGGATGGAGTGTAGAATGGTAAGCTAGCCTGCTATCACAGACAGTTTTGCACTTTGAAAGACACTTCTTTATTATTAGTGGAGTGTTAAATTGCCTCAAAAGGGAACAGACAATCCCTTGGAATTAAACAGACATTTGAAGGCAGAGCACTTGGACACCTGGAAATTAATAGCAAGCAGTCATGCTCGTGTAATATAAGGAGTGGTAAATATATATATATATATATATGCACTCACTCACTGCAGCAACTCCCCACAGTATCACAGGAGAAATGAGGGTCAGTGGGTGTCCTCTCATCCCACCGCCTTAGACTTTTACAAAATGTAATTTTTAAATATAAAACAATAGAAGAATATTTTCCATTTAAACCCAGTGGTATCAAAATTCTGCAGCTATGGGACCACAAAGTGCACAACATTGAGCAAATAATGCAGCTAGATGCAACTGAATTCCCAGATACCGTCTTATATGACTTATGTATTTTGTTTTATAGCTTGTTTAGATCAGGTATAAGTATTACTTTATTTTAAGAATAATTATGAAAATATTGTTGAAACATAATAAAGTTTTGTGTGGTAATATACCAGTAACAATGAATTTTCTGCCCTATCCCTTCCAAAAATGTACCATAGTGGATTTTCACAGTGTTTTATTTCATCCCAGGCATTTTTCTGGCTTTTATTTTACAATACTAAGACTTGGCGTTGATTTACCATGCTTGCCCAGGCTTTACGACTCTCGCTTTTACCATGGTGTACCACTGAAAAATATTAGAACGGGTATCCTTTAAATTTCCCTACAACATAGAAATAAAAACAGAAGAAATCTCAATCGGCACGAATAAGGAGAAACGCATGTCCAGCTATTGATCCTCAGTAATCCCCTGGTACAGTATAACATGCTTTAAACAGCTACCACATGGCGCAGGGGGGTCATTTCTTTATTCGTCCTGCTCACTGGCAGGTATCATTCTTTCAGCCCTCTGTCCTGCTCCCCTGTAGCTTCCCACAGAGAGCGCAAGAGAGCAGGTGTGCCATTCGGGAGGGCAGATTAAGCTGCAGTGCTCAGAACCGTGATTGAATTACAAGGGAAGGGAGAGAAGGGCTTGTCCCCTCAGGCCAAACATTCGGGAAAACGTCACAGCCCCTAATATTGTTTTTAAATGGGGGTAGGTGTATAGGGGGTCATCTGTGGCTCAGTGACTGGACTCACTGAGCCACAGATGTGCGAGTTTTTTAATAAAGGCCGCACAGACACACGCCTCTGGGCGTGTAGAGTTTATTAAACAAAAACCCTTAATATATTTAAATAGGCTGCAGCCTGAGGAGCAGGATGACATTATAATCTGCCTCCCACTCCAGGCCATTGCCTTATTCCCTAAAGAGTATTTCAATTCAGCCAATCCACAAAATGGATTTTATTATTACCATAATTGAATAAAAAGAATACAATAAATCTCATTAATATGTTGGTGGTAGAAGTGCTGTATTTAAAAGTTATGAGTTTCTTACTTACAAGTTTGTGTTATAGAGCTTGCTATTTCTGTTATTTTCATAATATGGGGCACTAATGAAAACAATCACTGAAACGTGCTTGACTATACGCACTTCACACGTTTAACATAATGTGTCCCTCTTTCGTATAGAAAAATGTTAGATTAACAAAGTGATGTCGATAAATAAGATTTACTGAACTATTGTGTATGTCTGTGTGCTTTAAAGATGCTATGTTACAGCTTTCCTTCCCCTTCCTTGTCCATAATTTTAAATAGTTAGCCATGAATTCTAAGGTAGTCTGATGAAGGCACTAGACGAAACGTTTGCCCACTCAGTTTTTATATGTTTTACCTTATATTTTAGGCGGATGGTTTTGAAGTAATGGATAAATTGTATCAATTTGGAACAACCACAATCCAAGTTGAAATACATGTTACTGTTTATCACTGGATTACCTAACCCACAGCATACCAAGCTGTAGTCCAGTGCAGGGTTCTTGAATGATAAGTAAATGTGTTTTATAATTTGCATGCTCCCCTTATCACATTGAAAGCAATGGCCATAATAATATCTGAGTTAATGTTGCAATTTCCTAGTGGCAAGGTTTTGGACCAAACCAGCTTCATTCTTCTAGTCTAGACCCTGTACTGTTTGCAGACTAGTCTCAGGAAATCAGGAGTTACGTTTTCATGACTCGGGAAATATCGACCTGCAATATAATAAGAGCCTTTGTGTCAATACAGTATTGATGACACAAACAGGCTCGGCAGCCTTTGTATTGATGATGTTCTATGAACCTGCCACCTGTTCCCAGGTATGCAGACGGAGACCTGTTTAAGTGAACATTGTGGAATAATGAAGTGTCAACATTTTTTGGAGGGTGTATATTTACGCCATGCAGCCCTACTACCTGGGAGCACATTTCAGGCACTCATTTCTTATTGTCAGTGCAGTATTTATAACGTGTTAATGTCTACAGTACCTAAAAGCAATAACACAGGCATGTTTCAACATGACAGAATGATGCCTGTCAGCTTACCGCAGAGCCCTGCAATAATAAATAGAGTGGAAACCAAAAAAAAAAACTGTGGGAGTTAAGCTGCACATATGGAGGCTGCCATTAGTGACCATTAAGATCTGACCTTAACTTCCCCATGCCGTCCTGTGCATTACCAGAGGCACGGCACATTCCCAGAAGAGGCAACAAAGGAGACCTTAATAAATGTAGCTGCTGAAACTGACAAGCAATCTTTTGAAATGGGATACTGCTGCTTTGAGAGTGGGTCATGCAATGGGATACCTCTCCCTGTCGCGTCTTGATTTCAGGAAGTTAATCACGACTATTGTAAGCCTGAGCAGGACCGACATGGAGAGAGAGAGAGGGGCGGTAATTGTCCCGGCAATGGCTGGTAATTCAATCTGGCTGCAGCTCCCGCTCATTAGGGTCTGTGTTAACGGATCGCAGAAAGGGAGAAGAGTGCCTTGGGGTGCTGGACGCTGGGTGGATGATGATGACTCCCGAGATAGCGAGGGTCGCTGCGCACACAATGGTCAATCAGGGAACTCGTATCTGACGCTTTCTCCAGCTCCGACAATAAGAGGCACGATTACCTAATTACATTGCTTTCTTTATCACTGCCTTTCAAAAGCTCACTTATCGAGATATAAAGTTACACGTATATAACAGACTTGGGCATGGCTAATCATAAACGTTAGTGTGAGTGTTTCATGTAACATGCTGAGTTAATAGCAATTTTATAATTGTCTTTAGAAAAGTCGACGAAAGCTTTGTTAAATCATGGTAAAGCATGGAAGAGCCTAGGGGGAAATGTTAGTATAAGTATGGTAAACTTTTATATAGCAACAAGCTGTATTCTCTCCTTGCTGGGAATGCATATCCCTTTGTGACGAGGTTATACATTAGCACAGGTGCAAACACTCAGTGTTAGAATATTTAGTACCACTTTCTGAATTTTATAAATACTCTTAACTTATGATCTTCAATGGCAGTGCAATGCTTCTGAAGTAAGGGGCAATGATATCACAAGCTTCAATACACTGGCCATAAAGACACTGCACTGGGCATTAATCTTGGATAGCAGCAGGAGAGAGCTGCAAGTCCAAGCCTATCACAGAGGTTTATCCCCAGCTTGATGTCTGTTTGGGGAGAGTAGGGGATCCAGAGCAGGTTTCAAATGCTCTCCCACTGCAGGCCTACGGCTGCCCCTGCTGGTGTAAATGAACAGCAACCGTTTAAGTAATAATGAGTTTCTTTAGACGTGTTGCAGGATTGGCTGCAGAGTCTAACAGATCTGACAAACAATTTGGAATTGTAATATCAACTCCAGGTAAATGTTTAGAGACAGTTTTGTTTTCTTATTTTTACAAATTAACCATACTTTAAAACTGAACAGGAGATTAAGTAAAGGTTCTTGATTTGGAGTAGACTTTCTGACTGGCCAAAAATTATAACATCCCTTAGTCTACAATGCATGTCATGTGGTTCACTAGTTCTATATAGCTGTGTGAGAATTACAGCTACAATCATGTGAAAGCAGAAAGATCTCAACGACTTCACAAGGGACATGATAGTAGGTGTCCTAGAAAACTGCTAATCAATCAAGACATGTACCTGGGTTTTCAGTTGCAAAAAGAAAGCACAAGTCTGATTGCAAGCGTGTCACAAGGGATCAAGGCTGCAGACATGTGCAGCATGTTGTGACAAGCAACAGACGTGCTCCCGTGGCTCAAATCATAGAAGCCTTCAACACTGGACAAGACGCGCTTGTTTCCACTCGACCAATGTGCCGGGAGCTACGAATTGTGGGCTATGAAGGTCATCACAATCAATTAATGCTAGAAGAACATGGGTTAAGACAGTGAATGGTTAGATGGAGGATGGATCACAGAAAAAAACGCCTCACAATTGGGTACTATTGACTCTGCTCGAGATAGACGTTAGATGCCCAGGATTGAAATGCAGTGGGTCTTTAGGTCAGCATTGAGGTGCACTTACAGAGCTGTGAAAGGAAGTTGTCTCTCACATTCAGCACTAAAAATCGAATTTTAAAGAAAAAAAAGGGAGAAAGAAATTGGCCTGGCAACAGGCATTGAAATAAGTAGGCCGAGCGCCAGCTAGAGGCTCTTGAAAGAAGGCTTGTGTTTTGGCTGCAGGGCCTGGCGATGACTTCCCTGACTCCCTGGCACATTGCGAACGGGACCCGGTGAGCAGATTTCAATTGAAGCCAGTTGGTGCTCGACAGATTACTGGAGTTCTTCCCTTCCAGCAACTCGTTTGTCCTCCTCGTGTTCAGTGAGATGGAATATGCTCTACCGGAGCAGCCCATATGCTGCCCAGATTCTGTTAATTAGAACAAGTCCACTGGCATATCATTTTACATTTACATTAGGCACCACTAATAATGGGATTTGTGTTTCTTTTTAATTAGTAATCAATACTGTACCGGTAGATGGATAAGTATTGACTCGTGTTATTTGGGTTTTCCCTTAGATCCCCTTTGAAGGAATTGCATCATCAATTTACAAATTGCTATGATACAGAGATGTAGTGGGTACTTTATAAGGAACTTTTGGAAAATGAAATGTATGTGCTTCATATGGTTTTAAACATGTATAGCATGACATGATATTTCATATTTAAGAATGTTTGTACCGTATAAACTCGCAGTGTGATTTTCTTTTTGTTTGTAAGTTATACGGGATGATGGCCCTGGATACAGTCAGGCTTGGCACCTGAACATGGAGATAAACTGAGACCTCCCAAACCAAACTTATTTCACTTGTGACATGAGCCGTATTCGAACCCGGTCTGTTTTGATTTGCGTTCCTTTTTATTCCCAATACTCGCAGTACTGCGTTTAAGTAATATGGAAATTCCCTAGGTGTGTGCAACGGTAATTTCTTCCCCCTGAAACAATCAGTTTGTTAAAATTTTGCAATAGAAAATCACCTCTGACAGTTATTTATATACTAGAAATGTCACAGACTGTCCCAAAGATATGCTGGGGATTTTATTAAACTTATTACATTTAGCGGGCATTCCTTTAAGAATGTAGCTACTTGCTGCAAACATATATTGTAGCTTTTGGCAAGCTGCAATCTACTGCTAACTTAAATTTTAACCTTTAAGGTTGCAGCAGTGTAGTGCAGATATATTGCTGCAACTAGTTCTACTTTGTAGGAATCTTTGGTGTGCTGTTGTTATAGCAACAATGTTCTGCCACCAGTGTGTAAAGCCTATGCCTGAAAGCAGGATGGAACATTCTCACTGTTTATATGTAAGCCAAGCTGGATGCACTTCAGAATTGAGGGGTGTTAACTGTTTGTGACATTATTTATGATGTAAATCACAGTCAATTACAGCGCTCATATCTAACTCTATTCTGAAGCAGTGCAACATGTTTGTCCTCCCCTGCCTTGTGCTCTTTGTTTTATTGTAAAATGAGCTCTCTTATTGAAGTATAATCAATGGTTCATGTAAAATGAAAATGCATTTCGTTTCACAGCAAAAGAGATTAAACTGGTGCAATTTCAGAAAGAGTCGTGAAATTGAAATTGATTGCAGACAGGATACACTTCCCTTTTTGTTTTTGAAATGTTAAACCCTGTGCTAAGTAGGGGTTGACACCAGAATTTTAGATGTAAATTGCTTTTGTCACAGTTCAAGTATCCAAACAGTGTTTTAAGAACACACAAACAAAAAAAAATCTTGTCACTGACTCTCTAGGAGCCTCGCGGGTTCTAACCACACTGTAACATCATTGTGTGTACAACGTGACAGGTACCTGCAGCACAGCAGTCAGACTATGTGGATATACAGTGTGTACATATACACAAGTAAAGGCAAGCTCACAGTTCAGATATTTCTTTAGCGACTGCAAACAGATATGTTATACATTTATAAATAATCATAGAAATCCTCAATGAGACTTTCCTTTAAATTCATTTCTAAAACAGTAGAGTTTGCTGTAGTTTACAGCAATAAAACAGATTGCACAAGGATTTAGTCCTGTAATATATACGGTCCTTAAACCAGTGAAATACATGCCTTTGTACTTTACAAAGAGACCGGACATGATTGTTTTGTCTGATAGTCACATTTATTTCACTTTAAAAACGAATTACATATCTGGCTACACTGAAAAGGTCGAGATTGATGTTTTGTCATGGAATTAAATTAACAAAACTAAAATATATGAAAGAAAAATATAAATAATATATAATTGGAATTCATGTTTAAAATAATACCATTACATATGAATAAAGAATTAGTGCACAAGTTTAATCCAATGATAAAAGGTTCTGCACATATTTTATCGTATAAATCCGATTATAAACCTGACTGTATTATTGTATGTAAGTTTAATAGATGAATTTCTACGTAATGCTTTTTTAAAAGGCACTTATTTTTTTCACTTATGTTAACGTTGAGGTAAACAGTATTAGTAACCTATTTATAAAGTAATTAAAAAAGCTATATAATAGACAACCTGATCTCACAGTCAGATATTACTGTACCGGTAATATTGTCTTTGAAATGTGCCTTTAAATAAATGTAATCCTGTTTCAATAATATGATGGACTAGGGGGAACATTTTTTATATTAGTTTATAAATATTACTATACTGCCCTCCAGCAAGTGAGTGGGCGGGTGAATTCGGTATATCTTCTGTTTTTCAGTGTATATTTTTAGAAATTTGTCAAAAAATTAGTGTTTTATCAAGCCTTTCATTAAAATAATAAAATAATAATAATTTTGACCATCTCTTTCTGGTATTGTTAAAAAAGTACTCTTCTGAAGCTCATGTGCTGATGAAGCATCCTGGAAACTGCTGAGACCAAAGCAGATGGGGATCATAGTGAGTCAAATATTATTATTATTATTATTATTATTATTTATTTCTTAGCAGACACCCTTATCCAGGGCGACTTACAATCGCAAGCAAATACAAATACATTCAAGTGTTACAATACAAGTAATACAATAAGAGCAAGAAATACAATAATTTTTGTTCAAGTGTGACAAACCACAATTCAATAATACAGCGGATAATAGTGATAGTTTCATCAGGATATGATTAAATAGTGATAGTTACATCAGGATATGATTAAGTACAAATACCTCTATAGCAACCAAATACAGTAAAAGTTCCCGCTGTTACAGTGAACTAGTGTTACGTGAACACAAAAGAAGTAACGACAACATCATTACATGCAGTGCTACGAGTCGACGAGGATGGTTTTGCCCAAGATGGATCACAGACTCACAGATGGGGGAGGTCTCACTAGAGCTATATTACTAATGAGCTGCCTGAATACTGTGAAGGTGTTGCCGTATCAAATTAACAAACATGCACGGGTGTTAACTGGAAATTGCAGGAGTGAAGTGATATGAGGGGCCAACCAGTTTGTATTTTTTCACACATGCACTTTGGCAGCCAGGGGAACTTCAAAACTGTCAAAACGGTTACCGTATTAAACCATACCAAAGGGCCCTGTGAAAATAAAGCAGAGGGGATTGAGGAACCAAATATATTTATATTGCATATTGGCGTCATCGGTGCTGTGGCGTTGGTGGCTTGCCACAGCCAATCCAATACCCTGCAGGTATTAGGACCTCACCTCACCCTACACAGAAGAGCGTGGTTCGCAGCCCATTTGCGCAGAGTGGGGGGGGGGGGGGGGGGGGGCGGACTGGGGTAACACAGGTGCGCCAGCTGAAAAGAAGCTGTTGCTGGACAAGGCAACTTTCGGATTTCAAATCTGGTACACAAACAAAGAGGTCAAATTGATTTCAAAACTCTTAAGAATAAATCATTTCTAGACAAGCTGAACAATGACACTTCAGTGTTCGCTGTCACATTGATTTTTCTCCACTCCGAACAACATAAGGGCAAGTCTGCCATTGAACAACGTGAATGTGTTGTTATTCTCCTCTTCACTGTGATCATTTACCTGCTCAGCTCTGATTGTATCTCTTTGGTGCAGCCCTCAACCATGCATTTTAAAGCATAAAAATGTCAATCGTTACACCAGCTTCACAGAATTTCTTCAGGATTAACATTCAAAAACAATATAATCCTGGGGTCGTTGTTGTGAGTGTAAAAACCATGTACTGCTTTAAGTATGTACAGAAAATATTGAAATTCTATCCTATGTTGAGTTAGACTTGCTTCTAGACTGATCAAGTGTATCTATCTCATCTATCTTATGATAATTATATCATAAAAGATATAATTTGTTATTATATCTTTCATGTAAAAAACAGCAATTTAACAGGAATTTATTTCAGTGTTTTACATAAAAATAATAATTCAGATATGGATGCTACAGTAAGCACAATTATATTTCAGCGCAAAAAAACCCCAAAAACATTGAAACAATTCTTGAAATGTATCTTTTGTTTACGACTGCAAGTTGCCCTGGACAAGGGCGTCTGCTAAGATAATAATAATAATAATAATAATAATAATAATAATAATAATAATAATAATAATAATAATAAAAAAGAGTGTATCCTTCTCGTATTTAATACCCAATTTGTGAGTTTAAACCAGCATAAGAAACACATTTTTTTACTTTTATGATTTCATCCTGCTGTAACATGTGAACAGATGTTAGGGTGTCATCGCCTAGTTCCATTTGTAACAGAGAATTGTAACACAATGTATGTGTGTGTCTCTGCTGTATACGTGACAGTGATTTAATTAAACTAGTGACAACCAAGGCTTCAGATTCATTCTCTTACATCTTCTAAACATTAGCAGCAGTTCCCTTTATTATTGAAGTGCAATGTTCTTATTTTAAGAAGCATGCAGCATTTGTTTGTTAAATGGAAACTGCAAAATGTCACAGATTTAAATAAATGTGTTGTGTTGTATTTGGAAAAAAAATAAAAAAACAATGTACAGAGGCATGTCAAAATTGACAGCAGCCCTGGCATCCAGATACTGACTGTGGAACTCCTTCCTGTGTTTCAATCCCAACTCCTGTCCCTGGAGAACACTGGGTTTATGGATGATGCTGCAGCAGCACACAGAGCACCATCAGTCATACAGCGGAAAGAGAGTCGAGGAATCTCAGTGGCCAAGAGCCTGATCTGAATCCAATTGAACATGTTTGCTGCTTAATGGATGTCAGCCTTCAGAAACGTTCCCGTGACCCAGCAGTGTCCCAGCTCTGAAAGAGGCCTAGCTTGAATTATGGAACAACGCTGCCACTCTCATTCAGGGGATGCCCAATCAGGTCCATGTTTTAAGGATAAAGAACTGATACCAGTGATGTTTCCTTTATTAGTCTATTTCAGGCAGAATACATATGTAGATATCATACCTTCTGCTATTTAATTGTGTCTCTATACCCTGCATCTTCTAATGAATTTTGGATACCTCTGATTCTCAATTTGTCTCACTCTAGCCTGATGAAGACGTTGAATGCAAATTAAAAAAAAACTGAAGTAAAGCGTAGGGCCGTGATTGATGTCGAGAGCTTAATGGTGCATCATCACCATGTGGGGAGAGAGAAATTCATTCATCACCCAAGCAAATGACCTTTCAGTCTCCCAGTCTGTAAGCAAAAAGATTTCTTTATGAAATAATGAGATATAATGGTCCAGCCAACAAATTGCCAATTTGAAGTCCTCATTGCAAGCTGATAACAAATAACTTGTTTTGGCAGTCTGTCACTCTGTAATAGATTTCAATGGAAGTGCAATTAATACATCATTTCTCTCACTGACACTTAACATATTGATAGTTACTGGAAGCTTTTTGCCTGTTTAAATGTTACTGTGTTTAATTTCAAGAGCCTCTGGAGGTTTTTTGACAAACACATCTTAATCCAGGCGGTTTGGAGTCTTCAAACTGTTCTACTTTAAAACATGTTTTTTGCAAACGTGTTGCTCATACAATATGAGAGAAAATGGCACTTGCTGCATTCCTGCACGATGCTAAATTATTTACTAAATTATTCCATATCATTCTCTGTACTCCCTGCTAGTAATCCATTTGCAGCTATCAAATCTGTACCAGTGTGCCAGTCTCTAATATTTGTCCAAATCCAGTGTGTTGCCATTGCTGGTAATACTGTAGACTGCTAATGGTTCTCATAGGGTTTTGTATTATAATGACATGCCAGTGGGATTTTTCTAATTGTTGTATAGGTTTTGATAAATAGCTGGAAAGAAACCAGTAAAGAAGTCTTCCATTTTTTTTTTATTGTGTACTTGTAATATGATAGATACACTAATGCGCTCACTGCATGTTTATCATTCGGGATGACCCCTATAGATTTAAGTTGCCTAATTCAGAGGCATCTGTCATCTTAAAATGTAAAGAGCATTGCATATTTATTTTGTGCTTGTACCAGGCTGTCCGTCGGAGCTGTTTTGAAGAGCTTTCCCTGCTGTGATATTAGAAACAGGCTCTGAATATTGCCGGCCTCCATGGGGGTTTGGGGGTTTGGGGGTTTGGGGGGGGGGGGGGGCTCCAGACACTTACAATGTCATTATATTCTTTCCAGAATTGCTTCAAGATAGCCCTGACGTAAATTACGAGCAGATTTTTCATCTTCTTTTTCTGAAAAGCTGTCGAACGTTTGGCAAAATAAAAAAGTCTTTCATCTGAGGAGGAGCTCTCTAAAGCAGAAAACTGAAATGTTCTGGGTTGATTAAAAACAAAGTTTTGTGCTGGTGAAATAAATGTTTCACTTGGTTTGAGTGCCTGCGTACAGGTCATTATGAAGTCAGTTGGTCACAGGACTTAATGTTATTTAAACCAACTGCTAAATATGGACAATATTTAAGGTCAGTGATTTCAAGTGTGTTTGAGTTTAAGTTTGTGTGATCTGTCAGATCCAAAATAATAATTTTAACATTGTTTAACATTTGTATAATCATTTTGAAAATGCCCTATTCAATAGGATACCTGCCTTATAACACATTCAGCAAGAAGGATCATTGCGCAACTACTGTTTATCTGCAAAATGAAAATGACAGATAGGGTTTATATGCAATATGTTTCCATTGCTTTTGATACACTGTGCTTGCATGAAAAGATAGCTTTGATGTTCATTTTTAAGATATACAAAAAAAGAATGGCTGCAAATAGATCGCAATGAGATAAGATTGTCCCTAATATTACATTACATTTAACAGATGAACAATTATTCCCAAACCTATAATGTTGTCCTGAATCCATAAATGAAAGTGGAATGACTGTGAGGTAGTATTAATGAATAGGGAATTCAGATTTATATGTATGTACAGTGCCTTGCGAAAGTATTCGGCCCCCTTGAACTTTGCGACCTTTTGCCACATTTCAGGCTTCAAACATAAAGATATGAAACTGTAATTTTTTGTGAAGAATCAACAACAAGTGGGACACAATCATGAAGTGGAACGAAATTTATTGGATATTTCAAACTTTTTTAACAAATAAAAAACTGAAAAATTGGGCGTGCAAAATTATTAAGCCCCTTTACTTTCAGTGCAGCAAACTCTCTCCAGAAGTTCAGTGAGGATCTCTGAATGATCCAATGTTGACCTAAATGACTAATGATGATAAATAGAATCCACCTGTGTGTAATCAAGTCTCCGTATAAATGCACCTGCACTGTGATAGTCTCAGAGGTCAGTTTAAAGCGCAGAGAGCATCATGAAGAACAAGGAACACACCAGGCAGGTCCGAGATACTGTTGTGGAGAAGTTTAAAGCCGGATTTGGATACAAAAAGATTTCCCAAGCTTTAAACATCCCAAGGAGCACTGTGCAAGCGATAATATTGAAATGGAAGGAGTATAAGACCACTGCAAATCTACCAAGACCTGGCCGTCCCTCTAAACTTTCAGCTCATACAAGGAGAAGACTGATCAGAGATGCAGCCAAGAGGCCCATGATCACTCTGGATGAACTGCAGAGATCTACAGCTGAGGTGGGAGACTCTGTCCATAGGACAACAATCAGTCGTATACTGCACAAATCTGGCCTTTATGGAAGAGTGGCAAGAAGAAAGCCATTTCTTAAAGATATCCATAAAAAGTGTCGTTTACAGTTTGCCACAAGCCACCTGGGAGACACACCAAACATGTGGAAGAAGGTGCTCTGGTCAGATGAAACCAAAATCGAACTTTTTGGCAACAATGCAAAACGTTATGTTTGGCGTAAAAGCAACACAGCTCATCACCCTGAACACACCATCCCCACTGTCAAACATGGTGGTGGCAGCATCATGGTTTGGGCCTGCTTTTCTTCAGCAGGGACAGGGAAGATGGTTAAAATTGATGGGAAGATGGATGGAGCCAAATACAGGACCATTCTGGAAGAAAACCTGATGGAGTCTGCAAAAGACCTGAGACTGGGACGGAGATTTGTCTTCCAACAAGACAATGATCCAAAACATAAAGCAAAATCTACAATGGAATGGTTCACAAATAAACATATCCAGGTGTTGGAATGGCCAAGTCAAAGTCCAGACCTGAATCCAATCGAGAATCTGTGGAAAGAACTGAAAACTGCTGTTCACAAATGCTCTCCATCCAACCTCACTGAGCTCGAGCTGTTTTGCAAGGAGGAATGGGCAAAAATGTCAGTCTCTCGATGTGCAAAACTGATAGAGACATACCCCAAGCGACTTACAGCTGTAATCGCAGCAAAAGGTGGCGCTACAAAGTATTAACTTAAGGGGGCTGAATAATTTTGCACGCCCAATTTTTCAGTTTTTTATTTGTTAAAAAAGTTTGAAATATCCAATAAATTTCGTTCCACTTCATGATTGTGTCCCACTTGTTGTTGATTCTTCACAAAAAATTACAGTTTCATATCTTTATGTTTGAAGCCTGAAATGTGGCAAAAGGTCGCAAAGTTCAAGGGGGCCGAATACTTTCGCAAGGCACTGTATGGCGTTCTATTTGGATTTAAAACAATAGTTTAAACCCTGTGAATTTTCATTTTGTTTCTACACTCATAGATATTTGGCATGTTTAACAAAATCACCAGGAAGGAGAAATTTCTGTACTGGGACCAGTATAACTCTCTCTCTCTCTCTCTCTCTCTCTCTCTCTCTCTCTCTCTCTCTCTCTCTCTCTCTCTCTCTCTCTCTCTCTCTCTCTCTCTCTCTCTCTCTCTCTCTCTCTCTCTCTCTCTCTCTCTCTCTCTTGACAGGTGCATACAAGACTGCACAAATAAGCGATGTTTCTCTAAGAACAGTCTCAATGGTCGCTTAATGAGCTGTTCTGAAGATTCGGACAAACCTCCCTAAAAGAATTAGAGGCTGGATGCTGGGGAGCAGGAGGTAAAGCCATTAGCACAACAGAGGTAATGGGTTTTGATACTTAGTGATCAGTTTAATTCTGGCAATGTTTTCTTATGCAGCTGTTGACCCCTACAATTACTGACAAGAGGTTTAATCCTTTAGTCACCAGTGCAACAAGAGTGTGCAAGATGCCAGCTATATACTGCAGGCCCTTAAACGCTACACTGGGCCTGAAAAAATCTAATCTTCTCAAACCCCTTATGTGTGCTAACCAGGACTTTGCATGATACTGTATCCCTCCTCACTTGAGGGCTTTTGAATGCAGTTGGGTTATTCAAGTCAATAACTAACACCAAGCAATAACAGAGGCATTCATTAAATAAACCCAGTTAGTCAGTCTATGCCGATCCTCAATGGAAAACCACAGGCGGTCCATCTGAAGTGATTGATAGCTGAGCTCCAGCTCCACTTTAAGTGGTCCTCCTCATAGAAAGAGAGGCCCTTGTCTGAGCCCCAGCCAGCCCGGAGGCTAAACACCCCAAATCCCTCGCTGTGCTCTGAGTGTGTCTGCCAGATCCGTATTGGAACTTACAACTGATTTACTGCTTACTTATGAGCACATTCAAGCACAATGGACATTCAGCCAGCATGTTCATTTGCTTAGTGAATAAAACAGATGCTAACCAAGGTTTTTGGTTCTGTGCCTAAATTGTATATCTCAGTTTTGAACATGCAGATATTGAAAACACAATGTTATAGTAACAAAAGATTCTGCTGCTTCCTGGTATGAAATGACTTCCTGTGCAGTAGCTCAGTTTCAATCCAATAGTGTAGCAGCTATCGGGACATGCTGTAGATACCAGGAACAACAAAACAAGCAAAGAGCCTAAATATCTTCAGTGCAAGAAAAGGGGAACCAGTGATTCTGTTACTGGGAAAAATATGGCTAGCGCACCTTTAAACAATGGAACCCTTCCTGAGTGCCCATATTTGTTAAACAGTTGATGCATTAACATTTAAGTGACATATGCATTGCAGGGCTCTTTATCACCCGTGGAGGCACTCCGAGAATCTTATTGGCCACCATTTGTATCTGCCATGTTCTGGGGTGAATGCTTTTTCCACCAGAAGCTCAAAGTGGTCTGCTGACTACAGTATATCATCTCCTACACCAGGGAAGTCTGGGATTCTGTGAATGCAGAATTAGTTGTGTTGCACTGACTATATTAGGACATTCTTTTATATACACACCACAGAATCGCTGCAGAAAATGTATGATTTTCTATTCACTTTTAGATATTTTTCTATAAAGTTTCTATAATTCATTTTTACATGGGCGTAGCCACGGGGTCAAAAGACCACTCCAATATTAATATTTAAAGTAATTTCTTCTTCCCTCTTCCAATTGTGAATGTAACAGTTGTTTCCTGAAACCCCAGTATAGGTGCTATTTATCTGACACAGAACCCAAGAATATTATCAGTGAAGTTTAAAATAAATTCTGTTTTGCCGTGCCTCTCAATCTACACAAGTTTATTCTTTTACTCTGAGGCCAAGCAGGCTCTTCCAGCAGATGAACAGTGTATTACATTAATAGCTCATAAATAATAATTCAAAAAACATTTTGCATGGTGGGATTTATTCAAAATACTTCGCTTCTAGCAGACACTGTCCAAAAAAAAAAACAACAACATTTTGCTCGTCAATTTGTTTTTTAGAGCACGGAATGCCAGTGGGTGTTATCACCCTGAATATTCAACTGTCTGCATATTAAAAATCATAACATCTTACATATGAATCCAACACAGCATGGCTTTACCATATGGGCTTCCACACAGAAATGTGCTGTGTCTGTGTTTTCAGCTGTCAGCTATCTATACTTTTTTTATTTTTTTATGAAGCTGTAGGGCTCTTTGGCAGCTCATGTGAAATCGCAATCGCCTCCACTTGCTAGAGTAAAATAATGCAACACCTTCGGCTCTCTGATTAATTGCAGTTCATTTGACAGAGAGTGACTTGCTGAGAACAAAGAAGTCCCATCTGATTTTGCTCTAAACTGAAAGGAGATGAATTATTTGTTTCCTGAGCTGTTAGCTGTAAAAAGAAAACCAAGAGACAGCTGATGAAGAGATGCTTAACCTTTTTATCGAGAGGGTTGATTGATACAGGTACACAGACATACTTCACCATAAGCAGTTTAGCCGATGGCTGGGCTGGTTTGATGTAAAACCACTCCAGTAGGCAGTATCGAGAGTTCAGACTGACTGCAGGTATAAGCACAGAGCACATTTATCTTAGCAGTCAAATGATTCTGATCATGCACAATCTAGTTCCATCATTCCATTCTAAAACACACGTCACAGAGTCAGGTAGTTCTATTATTTAACCTGTTAATTAACCCACTTTACTCCGGATACATCTGAGTCACGTCTACCCAGCGCTCTGCCCTGCTCGCAACTACGAGATATTCCACAGACTACAACCAAGTGGTGCAAATTAACTATATGCATTCCTTAAAGGTACAGTCGTACTAGTAAAGGAGTAACAGTTAGAGATTTAAGTGTCCAATTGGATTGCTGATGCCACATTCGTGCCATGGTAAAAAAACATTTTTTGTTTTTATTTCTGCTATATCACCAGGCTTTGCAATCTTACCTTTCCTAATCTGATGTTAAAATCCTGGTCTGTGATTTTGTTTAGTCTGGACTTGATACTTCTACGCTGGACTCCACTTGGTCCAAAACACAACATTTCCATCTGCCACTGGGACTGACTTCAAAGTAAAATAAACCCAACAGCAGCAGCAGATCCAGATGAAATCCATTTCAAAGAGCTCCAGTTGGAATTGACAGCTGGTAGAATCCTCCAACTCACACTGAGGGTGGAAGTTACCTAATATAACTGTCCAGTGTTAAGAATGTGAGAGACGGGTTTTAAATCCCAGACTACAGAAAAAAGCTATATTGGCACAACATGAAGTAAATATGTTATACTGAGATATATTTGTTATACGGACATATTTATGATTGGTGACTTAAGAACAAGATACAAAAAAGAAGATACAGGGGGATCTTTGATATTTTTATAATCATGTCGTTGTAGACTGCAGTTGGAACCAGTGGCAGCCCCAGCTTCACATTGCAATGAGATTGAGTTTAACACTGTTCTCATAGTGTAGATTGAAACGTGGCACATATTGTTTTGCCCAAGTGAAGTCATTATACTCACTTCTGTTACGCTCTTGTATAGATTACAAGGTCCTCCAGATAACAACAAAAGCCTATTTGATTTCTTTAGCTCATGATGTAGAGTGCTTTGTGATGCCTTCGCATAAAAGGCGCTCATTTAAATTCAATTTGTATTGCATTGATTGTACACAACACATGTGGCTAGGAAACTGTACCTACAAATTAAATACCCTAATAACCTAGACAGCTACAGACTCTACAGAGTGAAGGCCATGCTAGTTCAGGTGTTTGTTTCAACTCAATTACTTGGACCAATGGAATTTATTCAACCTCTAGATCTCCAGTGGTTTGTAAAGCTATGTAAAGCTTCAGGCAGGAAGCTATATAAATACACCTGCAAATATGACCATTTGATTGTCAGGTAAATCTTTGCAACCATCTCCAAAAGTAAAGCAGCTCAAAAGCGGCGATGAATGCTGTTTTTTTATTTTTCTAATAAAAATTATTTTCGTTTTTGAATCGCAAGAGTTGCCCTGAATGAAAAAGCCATTCCTTAGCCTATTGCTGTAGGCTCCTTTCCACATTTATATAGAAACTGAAAAAAAACTGCATGAATTTCTCACAGCCTCCATGCTGTTCCATTCTAGACTTCCCAGAAAAGAGAAAGCTTCCCTGCAGGGATATTTCTGAAGCAGAAGCATATCTGAGCTTGACAGAGCTGCTAGGGACCGGGCCTCTGTGATAGATACCAGCTTGAAAATAACCCCTAGTACATGCAGATCCCATGCAAAAATGAGCTTTTAGCTTGAATGAAATGTTTATGTGCTGTTTTTATGATGGTTGATAGGTTCCACTAGCACCCAAAACACAGTTTTATATCTCACCAGAGGCCAGTAATATACCCCTAGGGCTGGCCAAATGCACGGCCCCTAAGCCTCGCATGAGTCATTGAGCTCCTCAATATTGCTGTTTTTATTTAGAGGAGACGTGTCCCATTAAACATGGTTGTAGCTAACAAAATAATTCCATGTATCTACCTTTTTGCTGCACAGGTGTCAAATATAAATAGAATAAATAGTCTAAAACATGATGCTGCTTGGACTCGTTTATCAGAAATATCTTATTTTACATTTTGCTTCCTTCACGCCATTTAAACCGGGGCTTTATCGTTATTCAAGGTATCATTTCGACGCTGTAATACCAAATCTATAAGGATTAAACATAAATCCCACTGAACAGATCATAAACACATTTCTGTGCATTTATTCTGATTGTTTTAGACACTCAAAAAAATACAGAAGTAAACTTTACCAAAATAAAGATTACAGGGAAAGTATATACACATTAAAATGTGTTTATATTCTGTTCAATAAGAGTAGTGTGTAATTGTTATGCACTTGAATTACAGTGAAGATATCATTAACGCATGTGAGCTTTATCAAAATGTGATGGAATACAGATCACTGCCATACACATGCTAGTACTGGCACTGGTGGGTTTAATTGTATTGTTATATCTGCCCTGTGGTTTGGTTTTTGGAAGCCATCTTCTCTACTTTTTAGCTAGTATGTAGAGGGTAATCATATTTTCTGGGGGAGGTGATATCTTCAGGGTGCAGAACTAGGCAGGCTTTTACCCTGAATGTGTTATCAATATAGAACAGCACAGTACATTTCAGTCAGTAGGTGGCACTGTGTTACTGTATAGATTAATGGAGTGTTTGACTACAGTGTTTCACAGGAGACAGAAAGCCCATTAGGAGTAGTTGTTGTTCCCATTTCTAGTTTAGCAACATAAACATGGTTTCCCCGTTGTTGCTGTGAAGAAATGGCTCACAATAACACGCCCTGCTGTATATTGCATTTCTATTTGAAAATTGACACGTGTTTGAAATCTGGCTGTATATTTTTTGTTTGTTTTCTTTTGTTTTTGTTTTTGTTTTGTTTTTTTGTGTCAAATAACATTGTAAAATGAATGAGTTAAAATAGGTTTAACAAATGTTTCTCACAACACTGGATAAGACATAATCTGCAATGTTTGCAGACAAAGCCGAAAAGTTTGTCTCTTTGACTTGAGATTCTATAGTTTTACCTAACAATTTTTGACAGTTATTTTATGGCAAAGGCATGTTTGTACTAGTATTATACCATAATTGTTTTATTTCTTGTTACCTTGGCCTTTTGCACTTGCTTCAAAATAGCGTTTGAAATAAATAGGTAAACTTTTGTCAAAAACAATAAGACTAATTGTTTAGGCTTTTCAGTTAGACTGTCTGTGACCTGGCGTGCAAGTAAAAGAAAATATGTTGATTGTTTAAATTGGCGACAGGTTAATTAAATATCTGTTAAAACTGAGTGTGGCAATTACGCATTCCTTTATTTTTGGAAAAATACATATGAAAAGGAGGTCTGTGTTCATTTAAGCCCTGGCTGGCTTAAGAAATGTAAACCATTAGAAACAATGGTAGCCAGTGAAGTCCTGCTCTCAAATACAGGTATTTTGATTCTGTGAACTAGTCCAGAGAAAATAAATGTTAATAAAATGCATTACTGCACTATGATACATTTGGGTGATTCCAATGTACACGTGAAATGACTTGATCGTGAAAATCCTATTTTTGAAAAGCAGATGATTATCTATTCAGGGATATCAAAATATGTAGTCTGAGTGGGATAAAACAGGAAAAAAAGGCAACAGCACTACAAACTAGCACAGGTTTTTAATTGTTTTGCTGTAAAGCCGGATACAATGGAACCATTACTGTCAATAGAAACTGAATGATTTGCTCAAGCTAATAAACGTTTGATATTGTTCAGGCAGACCACATGCATTCTTAATCAGACTCAGCCAGCAATGGTAGAGGCGTGGATTCTGGTCTCTGCTGCTCTGGCTGCCTTTCCAATGACATGTTTATACACAGTACACTCCCTCCTAGTGGCAGCTCCAGAGAAAGACCAGCTCAAAATATTAATAACCAGTGCTTTAAAATCCATTCTGCAACCTCTTGCTAGCTTCATTAACATTATTACAGACCCCCCTTTTATTGTGGCGAAAATGTTCTGAGCCTTTTTACATTAAGGATGAGCAAATATGTATTGGTTATTGTTTATCATTTTATTTTCATGTCAATATTTTTGGATCCTTGGCTCCTTTGTGTTTTAGTTTTGTTTTTAATGTATTTATATGAATCAGACAATGCTGTGTTCAAAACTAAATGTATGTCTTTTAATGTTTAAACACGTTTCTAAATGTAAATAAAATGTAAATAAACGATACGCCCATATACATATTGTCTAATGTTTACCTACAACTTGAAAACGTTCAGCAGGAGAGAAGTTCAACTATGGTTCTACTCAACATGATTTTTTACAATGGCAATTTCTGTGGAGGTTGGTGCTGCAGTTCTCAAAGCGTTTCTCAATCTCGCACTAAAGTCTTGTTTACAATAATCTACCCAATATAAAACGAAAGAGCAAGGAATCGAACCACAAGAATGTCCACTGTTGTCGAATTCCAGTCTCCTCCCAACAGCGATGCTCAGGTCGTAGATCACCCTAGTCCTCGTTTTCTATCTATCTCATTCGTTTCCACCCCGAAATCACTAAACTGTCTATCACATCCACTTAGCTGTTTTCTACCAGAAGTATAACAAAGCCTCAAGCGCTCTGTGCAAAAATCGACAAGACAATGGATATAAAATAATGTAGTATAAGTAATGCAGCGGGATATTAATTGACACTAACTGATTGCTTTTTTAAAAAAATTATTATTTTATTTGTTTTATTCTATAGCAAGAAACTATAAAAAAAAACACACACACACACACCACCATTACTAAGAATATGACTGGGTAATATTAAAAACAATTGTAATGCAATTTCCTACAATGTGTATATTTTGATTGTGTACAATATTTGAATACTGCATGTCGCCCAATTTTAAATAGAGACACCGACCAGGCAAAATCCATCCCGCTTTTCGGATTTCTCATTTTCTGGAATTCAGAATCCAGATCCCGAACTCCCGGGAAGTCCAGATCGTGTTTTCCGCTGGCGCTCACAGAATTCTAGACCTCTTCCACGCTGCCGTTTTCCAGGCAGTAGCAGCGGCTGCGTCTCCCGCGGCACATCAGATTTTCAGACAGGTCTATTTGGTCTCCTTGTTTACCCACCTTTTTAAAGTCCTTTTGGGTTTGTTTTGTTTTGTTTTTAAATCCGCCCTGATTGTTTTATCAGTGATGCTATTATTTATGAGCGCGGCTTCTCCTATGTTATGGATTGACTCCGATCTCCCTGCTTTCCTTTCTAACTTATTCAAGAAAACAAAATTGAACCCCTTCGTGTTTCTGATCCCAGGTCTCCTTAGTTATACTGCATGTTTCACCCGGCCAGCTTCAAACCAAGCTGATCCATGATGTTTTTGATTAATATAATATAAAGTGAAAAGGACTTTTCTGTTTAGCTTTGGGAGGAAAGAGAGAGGAACGGAGCAAGAGACGGTAAACGAAGAGGATTTAAAACGCGGATTTTTTAAAAACATTTATTTTTGAAAAGTGATGGCGGAGTGGGGAGCTCGGTTGCTCTTCTCTATTTCGTGTATCACCGTTCTTTCTTCCGCTACCGTGGCTCGGCACGCAGACAAAGGTAAGTTACGATATTGTAATGTTTGCGTGCATTTTTTTTCAATTTTTTCGCGGAGACTTTTAAATCAGTTGCACTTCAATTAAACGTGGTTTTTGATTTGGCTGCAGCATGCGTGTGGTTTGCACAGCTAAGTATTGGAATGCAACACAGTCACGCAAGGTATAACTGACACGTCAATTTGCAGTGTCAGATGTATAAACATATTTAAACGGATTGTTTAAAAAAATAACCTGACTCATTTGTTTACTTATCCCGATCTTTAGTTTTGTTTACAAATAAGATACGCTAGAATAGTACTGCTAGCAACAGTGGTGCCCTGCAATGTTGCAATGTGTGTGACACAAGCTCAATCTCATCGAGTACGGCTCTCGTGTATGTCAGTGTTTCTTTGCACTAGTTTGTGTTGGTTTTTTGTCTTGTAAGACGAACACATCGTTGGTTTGTGTACGGGTGCATTACATTCCGAAATCGAGTAATGCTCACAGACTGAGAGAGGTGGCTTGTCTTTCTGTGTGGTAAATTAAAAGGAGATTTAAATCATGTTTTTGTTTAACAAAATAAATACTTAGTTTGAACCGCAAACTCGTGGGGTCTATATTATTTTTGGTTGTTGTGAACTACGGAGAGATAGTGAAGATTTACTTTAATGGATTTGTGTAGTCAGATTTAGATAATCTAAACGTAATAACATTTATTCAAAAGCAAACCCTAAATCTCAGCCTGTTATATTTAGGGACATATTCTGGTTATGTACATTGATGTTGGTCTTGTAATTTGTGTGGTATAATGTGAATATCGGAGAACGCGATCCATTTAGGAGACGGTACATTATTAAATAACATCATTTCTGCGTTTACAGACTATAGAGTGGAACTGGATTAAACATGGTTGTTTTTTATATACAGGTATATTTTGGTACTTACAGGAGAAATCTAGTTTATTGCAAAGTGACCATAATGTGTGAAAACGAGGTTCCCATTATGTTGCTTTTGGTTATCGATTTTACTTCGTTGCCGTTTCAGTACCTAGTAAAAGTCCATGTACAGGGTTATTTCCAAAAGCGTTTTTTTTTCACCCTTGTATTTGCGTTTAATAACGATACATAGCTGAACTGTTTATTTACAATGTTTTACAGTGTGTAACGGTGCTGTGAAAACAATTGACAGAATTTAACGTAATAACTAAGTAATTACAGCAATTTTGTTTCTCCAGTTGAATAGAAAGAGGCGATGGTAAATAAAAATCAGATGCTAGCACGGAGCGGGTTTTTTTTTTAAGTGGTTGACCTCTGACTTTTTGTGTGTAATTTATTCAGTCGGCAAAAGTATTTCCACAGGGACTCGGGACTTTATTAGTACAGTGTGCGTCGTGGGGGTAGACGAAATTAAGACGTGACGATCCCAATACTGTAACTGCTGTGCTTTCAATATTGATCTGAGCAACACGTTTCGCTGCTCATGCTTTTAAATTATCGCTCATTGCATTGTCAGGGCAGATTGCTTTGAAATTAGCACTTATTTATAATCGTTGGATATGGTTCCTTTCGTTCCCAATACCTTTATAGATTATCAGATGATTGTCTGTTTTGTAATGAGAATGTATTAATGACACTATTAAAATCCTAACTGTGTAAGTGCCAGATAACCGCGTCTAGTCTTGGCGCGCGATTGTCTATTTTATAATACATGATTGCTGTTGATTTTAATTTTTTTTTTGTTTATTTTACGTGTAGTTACAATGCAGTTATTGTTCTGCGGGTGGGGTCTTGTGAAGAATGACCTGGGAAACTGCATACAACAGCAAACAAAGACGCCGTTATTTCACCAACTGAGATTGAATACCCTCTGGTTGGCGATTATTTAGGCTGGAAATGTTATTGGGGGATCTTGGAGTGAAATACGATTTGAAGATGAATTGACTTATACAGTAAATTATATTAAGCTGCCTGCCTGCACGCACAATTACATCATGCACATAAAGCATTGCCAAGTATTATTCAGCACCGTATCACACTTTGTGTAGAATACTGGGGCATGAACAAGGACAGCACATGTATGTACAGGAAAACCTTGATCTTTACAAACTTCAGTTTGAATAAACGCACTCTGCAGCCCCTGTATCTAAGTGCAGCTGTCTTCTTGTCAGAAAGAAAGTGCTGTACCCAGCAGTCTCTCTCTGGTATCAGTGAAGTACAGTAGGGCTGTATGTTGTATATTTAAATGTACTGTAGTTATTCCTGGTGTTTGTTTATGAAGAATGTAATGCTGTTTGAACTCAATCTTGGCAGAGCGTGGGGCGCAAGCCACTATTTAGGCCTAGTCTCATCAAAACAAAAGCTACAGGCTATAAACTTGTGGAAGTGAAATGATATCGGTGAAATAGGCAGCTGCTATTGAGGGTTGGAGTTGAGGTTGTTCGGGGCTTTGAGTCAAGAAGGTGATGAAAACCGGAGAGAGCAAAGCAGGAGCAGGCCGCAGTGGAGTACAAAGGAGGAGAGGTGGGGGCAGGGAGGAAGGGGACAGGGGCCTGGAAAGCAATAAAACAAGGAGCTTAAAGAGGGAAGGATTCCTTGGGGAATTTTCCCGGATTCCAGGGGATCGAGAAGGGGCTTTGCATGCAGCGTGGGTGTCAAATTACTAATGGGTCCAGGCTCTCCTGAATTACTACTATTAATTTAAAACAGCTTTAGAGGATTTATTACTACATGCACACGCACACCCTGACACACACACACTGACACACACACACACACACACACACAATCTCACCCCCCCCACACACCCTGACATGCACACGCACACGCACACACACACACACACCCTGACCCCCCCCACACACACACCCTGACACCCCGCACACACACACACAATCTCACCCCCCCCACACACCCTGACACGCATACGCACACACACCCAGCCCCCCCTCCCACACACATCCCCCCCTCCCACACACACAGCCAGCCCCCCCCCACACACACCCAGCACCCCCCCCCCCCCCACACACACACACACCCAGCACCCCCCTCCCACACATACACCCTGACACACGCACACACACACACACAGGTTTATTCCATGCTGTAAATGTGCAAGGTTAAATGGCTTGCAGTTGTAGTCCACTTACAGCTATGGCCAAAAGTTTAGCATCACCTAGAACTGTAAGATTGAGACATTAATTAAAGAAAAAAAATCTATCTATAATATATGAGAACATAATTTAGATCTTTTATTTAACGTCATGTATTGAAAGACACTACAAAATGATGATGCTAAGGTCTACCGGAAGCCATACAGTATTTCATGTTACATTTTTCAATTTCTGCCGGTTTTTCATTAAGTATATATGGTAAACTGCAAAGCGGTATGTAATCATTATTCAGCAGGTTTCATACAAAGTTCTGAAGCAGAATGAGTTAATTCTATAGGGGTGATGCTAAACATTTAGCCATAGCTGTATATGTATAATGTCCTGGGGATTGATATGAAAGGGTTTTGTGCAGTTATAAAACCTGTGCAGTAACCGTGTAACTGCTGGTCTTGTCACTGGGGCAGCTTGCTTGGAAATGCCCTTGTCTGTAAAAGCGTGCCCTTTACACAGTGTGTACATGTTGCCTTGTCTTGCTTTCAAAGTCATTACAAAGTATTTTGTGAAGTGAACATATTGTATGTCACAAACTGCCCACTGGAAATTCAAGAAAGGCCCTGAATTAAATGTTACACATGACTCCAGAAACCTCCTTGGCAGGTAGGCCCCACTGGTGCTTTCGTGGGTGACATTTAGAAAAGTGTTCCCTCTATGAGATTTAATAAAACGACATGTGCTTGAGAGTAGAACATGACTGGGAGGGTGACCCTGGCCTCAAGCCAGTTCGACTGTGGATTTTACCAAACTGCCAGCATGCTTCATAGGGTTAAATGGTACAACTGCATAGCGTTCATATTTGCTAGCAAATATTCCCACAATTTATTGTTCACTTGTATATTATTGTTTCAAATCACACACTCAAGCACTAGTCTTTGCTCTGTGGTTTCCGTGTGAACTGCCTGTTTAAGGAGCTTCACATATTGTCTCTTGCTCCTTCCTTTTGGCTGATGCTGTTTTCAGTGCTGCCACTCTGTTAAGTGAAGTGCTGGTCTCTTGTCACTGGGTGTATGAAGGGAAGGAAGTAATCAAGTTGTCACATGGGAGGGATGCACCCTAGAGTACTGAGAGATGAGAAATGCTACATGGATGATTGCTGGGGGGCAGTTTATGGTTACTGGTGTACCAGATTATGTTTGATTATGCACTTGCTGTTTTTTGACTTGGTACCTGTACTAATCTTGGACTGTCTTACCTATTGGTACATTAGGTAGTCCAATTGGTGCTAATCAGGGTCTGTGAAAGAAGTCCTAAGAGTAAAGTAGAAGGCACAGGGCTTTTCTTTCAGAAGCCATTGAAAGAAAAAAGCCTTGTGCCTTCTCTGGTTCATTAAAATGCTGCAAACAATGTGAAATTAGCTGGATGACGCCACAAACACCAAGCTCACCTTACTGTTCAAAGTAAATCAAGCTGCTGACTAATTATGTCTTCGTTAAGTTCAGTGATAATCTCCTAACGGATTCCTTGAGATCGAGGGGATGACTGCACGGTTTGCCAAGCTGTTGATTCATCAGTGTGCCTAATTAAAATGTCCTAGTTAAGCGATTTCATTACATTCTTTGAGCTATGGTTTTAGAGAGAGCGCTGTGATCGCCTGGGTTAAGCTACCAAAAAACTAAGACTTGGTTAAAGTTGTTAATGGAAAGAGATGCATGCATGCAGTTCAGCTAAATTGCATGCCCTTTGCTTGTTACACAATATACAGAGCAGCAGCTTTGTACTGTTTAATGAGACGTGTTTGAAGGTGTAACAGCAAAGGGTCATTGTAGCTAACAAAATACATACATGCAGTACATTTTACCTGTGTACATGCCCAGTTTATTTTATTTAACATTCGTTTAGTCATGAAAATCCCATTGAGATTAAAATCTCTTTTTCAAGGAAGAACTGGTCAAGAAGGTTGCATATCACACAAGGAACACAACCAATACAAACATGTCTATCAAATTACAAGAAACAATTTAGGAGCCTCAGCCAAAAAAAGCGTTTCTCAATCTGTTTGTTTTTTTTGTTTGTTTCTAATCCTTTAAAGGTATCAAGACACTAAATTTCAGTTCTTCCTGAATTTTATTGAACAGTCTGAGATTATGAGTACTACTAGAGGTAATTAACAGTGTATTAAGGTCATTTGGGATTCTGCCAAGGATAACCTCATATATAATTTCAATCTTTGCGGAGAAAGAAGACAGACCAGCCAAACTGTATGAGTCACAATGAATTGGATCTCAATGCAGAATGGTACAAAGGATCCAGTTTTATTAAGACCGTGGTAGTAGATGCTGTATAAATAATATCACCAAAGTCAATCGGTGGTGAAAATCTACTCAAGAGCAATTGCTTTCTTGTTTGTGCTGCAAAACAGTGTTTATGTCTATTTTATACAGTTTCCAATGCAAAAAACAAATGTAAGCAAGCAAACCTGCAAGTAATAATATATAAAACTCCTTACTGTACCTTCCTACATTAGAACATTAAATTACTGTAGAAGCCTGCCACTAAACCTCATGGTACAGGTGTAGGACCGAATCACGTGTATTACACTGAAAATGATTGTAAGATACTGTAGCTTTAACGGCTGTCATTTTGTTCCCCGGGATTAAATCTGTCTGCTGGCGGGGGGTCCTTGTTGCCACCAGCTGCTTTAGATAGCTTCTGGATTGGTTTATTAATTCTAATAGCCAGAAAACAGACAGAATAGCCCTTGGCTAACTGTCTTAGGGACATAGCCGGGCCTGTAAAGGGAGTGAAGTGAATTTGAAAATGTGTCGTCTTCTTTTGGATATGTGCCTGCAGTAAACGCTAGCCACAGCCCAATGCTTTGACTATACAGTAGACTGCCTGCATTAGAGGGGGCATTTTCTGAAATGTTTTTATTTTTTTTATTTTTTTGTTTATACTTTTGTTTTTCTCTGAAGTATTTAATTGCAATATTTGACCCTGATTTTTATATTTTGAATGAGACTAGGAGTATAGGAGGTTAAAAGCTTCCCGGGCCTTGTGACAGAATTTCATCACTGTAACAACAAAGCTGACCGCAGCCCTTCGGAGGCACTGCACCAGGACGCCCTGTAATTCAGCCACCCCGAAGCCTCAAACGATATTCAATGAGCTATAATCATCAGATAATTGAAAGTCTAATAGGAATCGTGCAGGTTGAAAAAGGGGCAATTAGGCAATTAAAAATCAATGGATTGTCAGTATTTCAGAAATAGACACTTGCTGCAGTATCTCCCTCCAGCAGGTAATTATTGCTCTTCTGACTGAAAGTACAATATCACCAATTCCCATATTTGAATAAAAACAGATTTTAGCCGCTGCCTGTTTCTTGTTTGTTGAATTACCTTTTCTCCAGATTACTTTTTTTGCCCCCCTCTCCCTGTGGTTTAGTGTGCCGGTGAACAGCGAGTTCATGGGTCTCTGGTTCTCCCATTAGAGCATTTTATATGGAAGTGAACTTCGCCTTTCCAAACCGTGTGCCGTGTGACAAATAGAGCCCTCTTCAGCAGTTGCAAGTACTGTATCATTTGTGCGGTTAATTTTTAGCACTGTACAAAGATATTCCGACATTCTCACTGACTGCCTGCACTTCCCAAGTTAATTTGAAGTGTGATATTTAACCACAGATGTGATATTTTAATGTAATACTTCTAATAAAGGGCATGTCATTTTCGCATCATTTTTCGCATGCCACTTATTGTAAATCTTGTTTGGGATGCAGAAATTATGTTCTGCATAATACTGCATTACATTATTGGGGGTGGCCTTTAGCAGTTCAATTAATGTTATGCTGTATCCCAACGCCACAGAGATTCAGAGGTGTGCTAAGCAACACGCCAATATGGAGGACTTCTGTTGCTGATCTTGGATTTACTGTGTGCTTTGAATGCATTGAACTCCCTGTAAAAATGCACTCGGTCAATAAGCAGCTGGGCAAGCACACAAGAAAACTCTGAGACTGCTGCTTCACAGTTGGCTGTTGGTGGCCTATAGTTAAATCAATTTCAGAATCTTTACCTGTAGGGTTCTAAGTGGGGGGTGCAATCACACTAAAGTTCATGTTTGCCTGAACTTTCACCTTACTCTAACCATCAATGTTAAGATTTTGTACTTTTATATCACATCTTACTTCTCTACCCATAGATAAACAATGAATTCATGTTCCAGTGGGGGGGTGACATCATCATTAACCGTTTGACACCATAGTCCTCCTCAATGCCATCGTGTTCTGAGAGCACAAGTCTCCTGATATCTACTAAACGGGGATTTCATATCTACACAACTTTAGAGAAAGAAAACTGGCTTCACTGTGGTCTGTCTATTGATGTAACCTTTGGTATCCCAGCTGAGTGTGTCCCAGGTTAAGAGATTCCCTTCACTTCAGTTCAGACTGACACCTCTAATGCAGACCCCAGGCCCACCCCTGTGCTGAAGAAATGTTTCGTTTTAGCATTTCAGTCTTGCTGCATGGCTTGGTTATAAAGCACTGAACACAGTGCAGTATAACGTTGATGATTCCAGGCAAAGCATTAACCAGAAATAGACACGAGGAGGCTGTGTGGTCCAGTGGTTAAAGAAAGGGGCTTGTAACCACGAGGTCCCTGGTTCAAATCCCACCTCAGCCACTGACTCATTGTGTGACCCTGAGCAAGTCACTTAACCTCCTTGTGCTCCGTCTTTCGGGTGAGACGTAATTGTAAGTGATTCTGCAGCTGATGCATAGCTCACAAACCCTAGTCTCTGTAAGTCGCCTTGGATAAAGGCGTCTGCTAAATAAACAAATAATAATAATAACCACACTGCAGTACATGTGCAATACAGGTTCAAATTCTCAGTTCAAGTGTTAAATCTTTAGCATTTTAGAATATGCATGGCAAATATAGATGCTGGCCTCTGTGTGTGTGTACAGCGTGAGGTTTTTTAATATTCACTGTTTATTCAAAGGAATTCCCGTACACATGTAGTCTCTCACGCATTTTTAGTACTTTTAAATAAACAGCTTCTCATAATGGGGTTTGTGATTGACAGTGAAACACTAAGTCTGGCTGGATAGGGGTGGTGGGCTTCTGAACCTGTGTGTGATAATATTTGCGGTTCACAGAGATGAGGAATGTGGGATTGTGTTGGTGGGGGCTGGTTGGGCTGGGGTGCTATGGGTATGGAGGAGACAGCATGTACATTAGTCATACAATGAACTAATACTATTGGATCTCAGTACAGTAGCTGTACTTTGTAAAATGACAAAGCACAATATTGCTGCATTTCTAATGAAATTCCAGTATTTTTCACTAAAGGGCAGTGCAAGAGTTCCTGTTCATGAGTTAGCTTTTTATTGTTGACCATTGCTTGAATAGGCCTGTTGTCTGTGAGCTCACCGTTACACAAATTATTCTTGCTGTAGCTTCATTTGTCAGAGTCTGTAAAATGGAAATGTTTCACTTACTGCGACATGCTGACAGTCCCAAATGTAGTTTATCCACAAAAGAAGTGTGGCAAAAATACAGCCCCCTCCAACAGACAGGAAGCTCTTTTAAATCCCTTGATTCTCACAGTTAGTGCTTAACAATGTCCTTGCCAAGTTTCAGCACAGCACATTTATTTCAAATCCTCTTTGTATACCAGTTTTGAACTGTTTAATTTGTTTATTTGTTGCTGTGCTACAGAGATATATCTTTCTTGCATACTGTCAGTTGACTCTGGGGTTTTGGAAGTGTGATAGACCACCACAGCACGGTAAAGTGTAGCGCAGAGGGTTCATTTAAATAAAGTCCCTTTTATTTAAATTTATTTTGTAAAAATACTTAGACTGACACTGTTGGTGCTCTTAACATTTCTTCAAAGCCATTTTTTTAGACATGTGTATGAAGAGGTTAATACGGCTGTTTGTATTTTGAAATGCACACAAGCAAACATCCTCGATAGTCCCACACTGAACGAGCTTGCTAACCTATTGTCTGGCCCAAGGCCCCTTCTCCTGTTACCTAAGATTTATGGAAATTATATTTCAGACTGACTGCTCATTAGTTATCTCCTTTAGAACTCCCTGCCATTAATGTATCATGAGGGTGAACCATTCACTGCTGAGCTACAAACCTGACAAACCAAATGGGTCATGTACAATCATCAGACTAACTGGAATTGTAATGGGTCATGTACAAGCATCAGACTAACTGGAATTGTAGTGGGTCATGTACAATCATCAGACTAACTGGAATTGTAATGGATCCTGTATAAATCATCAAACTAACTGGAATTGTATGCAGTTTAAAAGACTTCTCTGCTCCTGTATGGCAAGCCAAATATGGAAAACACATGCACACACACACAAAAGGGGGCAACACAGAGGCATGGGCAGGCTTTCAAGGCTAGAGAATACTGTTTACACAACAACCCCCCCCCCCCCCCCCCCTTTTCCTCGTTGCCACCCAGGTTCTGGGGCACTGTATGATTCCAAATGAGACACAGATTAATATGAACCGATTTGACCCTGACCCACTTAGTAAATAAGAAAGCTTTTGATGGGTTACTGCTTTCTGTTCCTAAAAACCAGGGCTGCCCAGTGACCTACTTCCTTTACCCAACTCCACACACACACATAATTTTCAAGTGCTTTGTCTTTCCCTCACTGAACTCTCAAGCAGGTACTGTTGCTTGCACTGCTTTTCATTGCCAGGCACACATCTTGAGGCAGTCTGGATCCCTCTCTGCCCTTTTCATTTTCTCTTCTCTCCACGCTCTATCAAAGGCCCATTTCAAGACAGGAGGCGCACACACATGAAGAGGGTTACAGAGGGAGTCTTGTGTGAGCTGCTCAAACAAACCTCGGGTCGGCCAGCTCTGCTTGTAGCACTTGGCAGCACTAAACAGAGGGATCTGTGTCCTCCAGTGCGTGGACTGCCTCTTTATCAACACAGCCTAGAGAAGACTGCCCTAACTGAGGGCGCCCAAGCCAAATAAACTAGTTAACAAGGAAGAGAAAAAAAAAAAAACACTGTACCTTTATGCTTGCATTAATTTGCCAAATTCAACTTCAAATGTGGCAGTCACAGATGGATTTTGTTTGGGTTTGTGTTTTGCAAAGGAGGGAGCTGGCAAAATTAGGCTCTCCCCCCCCCCTCTTCTAAAATGAACTACTATACAAACATGCTGTTTTCCATATAGCTCTGGCTTTCTCTGTGAACCGTTTGATGTGAAAGCAGGCTGTTATTACTGATCTAAATGGCCATTTACTGTTAAGTTGAATTCCGTTTGCTGAGGTATGAGCGAATGGGGGGAATTTAGTAGATATTAAGATAGATATTACTATTTATATATATATATATATATATATATATATATATATTTTTTTTATTTATTTCTGTTGGTTTATCAAAATAGTTGGCTTAAGAGCTGGCATTTGATGGCCAAACACAGGTATAGGCCTACTTTACAAAAAGTTATTGTCTTTTAGCATGGGCCTAGTTAGTCTTTTCTTTTCAAGTAATTACCTAAGTGATGTTGTCATGGCATTTTTATATAAAAAGAAAAAGTGGGAGTGGTGTACCTGTGGCCCAGGAAATGTTTTCAGCACACTACCACACCTGGTTAGGCTTTTGGGAAGTGAAACTGTCTGTGTCCTGAAGGTTCTAGTAATTGTTATTTTTGAGTTGCTCCTGTCATTGACAACTGCATTCCATTGGCCTAGATCAGAAAACAGAACTGTCTCTGTTTATCCTCGCTGTACAGAACTCTGCTAGTGTTACTTCTGCTTTCCCATTGCTGCTAGGGTGACGTTTTTAATTTTCATCTAAATTAAGTTGTTTACATAAACGTGTCATTCAGAGCAACACTTCATAGGCAGCTTTGGATCTGAAAGCAAGGCCTGTCAGAGAAGTTTCTGTGGTGGTGTTTAAGAAAGCAGTTCTAAGCTTCTGGCTTAACAGCTATGGAATGAAATTCAGCTTACTATGTAAACTTAGTTTAATTTCTCATTGCCAATCACTACAGGAGCTGGCTATTTCCACTCAAGTACTGTCACAGTTTAACTAACTACGTTTTAAAACCAGTCCTTGATTGAGATTTTCATAGCCCTACGACTGTACTCTGCCTAGTTCTAACTGTGTAACTTCAAGCAGTGGGATAATGGTACAATATTTGAACTTTTTTATTGACTTTTCATTTACTTTAATCCCGCCCCCCCCTTAAATGTTCTTTAAATGCACTGACAGTACCTGTCTTAAAGCCTACCGTAGTAAGTAAATAGCATAAGGCCATTTTCTTTCTATGCCTATTTAAACTGTCCCCAGAACTGAATGGCAGGGGGTGTTCTAGTAAGAGCTGTGCAGGGGAAGCTCATGGAGCCTGTCTGTAGCCAGTGCCATTGTCACTCCGATAACATTTTATAACCAACAAATGATACTCAAGGGTTCTTTCCTTTCCTGGGGAAAAAAATAAAGTAAGCATGAAATGAAATGCCAGTTGCCAATAAATGTATACAGTTATTGCACAACGCTCCATAGTAAGCCCACATCAACAATATAGTTTGACGTGAAGAGGTGATTGTCATAGCTACCGGGCATGCTAATACTTCTGCGTTAAGAAAAGAGCAAAGTGCTTCAGCTCAGCCAAACACTAGAGGGACGTTTTCCCGCTGCTTCTTTCATCCATCACTGCTTTGTTGTGCGCCAGACCTGCAGCAGGTAATGTGACACTGTGGTCTGGCTTTTATTTATTTGTGGCTGGTTTTCTGGCTGGAGAAGCCCAGGGGGCTGGCTCTGTAGGAGTGAGAACTGTGTAGTCTCTATTGTTTGAGACACATGCCTGAGGGGCAGTGCTGAAACCCCACTCCCCAGGGCCTCCCCCTCTCCTGCACATGCAGTAAACGGGGATCTGGAGTTTGAGGTTGCTGGTTTGAAAAGAGCCAGAAGTTGCCGCAGTGAAGTCCTGAACAGTTTGTTCTTGCAGCCGAGTGACTAAGCTGCAGTCCCTGGAAGTGATCACTTTTTGACTTCCTTGAATTCTGTTGCTGATTTTATGGTTTATTCTCTAGCTGCACCACCTGTACTGATGAAACTGCTATGCAACAGGAGTCTTATTTCCATCCCTGCCTTGGAGAAAGGGAAGGGTTTAAAAGCTGCACTGTAACATCCGACAGTCTGCCACCGCAATATTAACCAAGTCCAGCAGTCACCTTGATCCTGGGGGGGGGGTTGTGCTGACTGACCTGCCATTGCTGGAGGAGTTTCTCTGGGCCCGGAGGTTCTTGACCGTGAGTAAGCAAAAGCAGCTACACAGGAGCTGTGGGGACTCTCCAGACCTCTGAACCCTGACCCCTGACCCGAGAGGTAATTCCTGGAGAGCGGCGACACAAAGGGAATGGCAGGAGCACCTGCGGATTGGCTGCTGCATTCCTGCGCAGGACTCGCATGTCAGACATCTGAAGGGACTTCCACTGGGGAGGTGGGGGAGGGACGGGAAATAACAGGCAAGCTGTTAGCGCAGAACATTAATGAGGCTTCTTGGCAGCGAGTCAGCGGGAGCAGGTAAACTAGCAGGCTGCACTGCCTCTCTCGTGCTCTGTGCCTTCGCTGTGTGCCCTAATGGTATCGCTTGGAGTCTGTCTTCCCTTAAACAGCTCATCAACAGAATTAATCACCCCCCCTCCCCCACCACTATTCATTGAATTATTAAACAGACGTTAAGAGTGCAGTGCATTTCAGGTTTGAATGTTTATGTTTTGTTGTATTATCTAGTGCAGAGTCAAATGTATCTGAATATGCGCGGGACATTTTCAACCCTTGTGAACCCTTGCCGACAGACTGCTGACAAATAAGTAACAGGTAGAGTGATTTTATATATATATCTATTTCTAGCTGATTATAAATAAATATATGAAAAATGTGTTCTTGTCCCAGCACTTCTTTGTACTGGAGTTCTGCGACAGCTGGTTACTGTCCTAAAGGTAGTGCATGTCTACATTACAACACAATCAGCCACTGGTTAGAATAGTTGGCAATTATAGTAATATTATTTTTTGAGTAATTAACTAAAATGATCACAAAAAATGTCTTCAATCTTATTTCAACTTTGTATTTTGACTTTGTATTTAGTTAGTCACACCATTTGTTTCTCACTGGCTTTTTAACCTAAAGCCAAAAGAAGAAATTAACTCCTCAGCTCCCCTCCTGTATATAAAGTAGTAGTTTTAATAAAGGTCCATTAAACTGTACAAAGCTGTTTCATTTCAGACTCTTGAGATAGTGTCATTGCTCTTGCTGTGATCAGTCATCCCTGTCAAGCTTGTGTGCATTAGACCCACCAGAGACAAGCTTCCCTGTACCCTCCCTGAACCCCCAATGCACAAAACAACCCCCTCCCCCCGCTGCTCTGAACAGATGACTTGTGACCTGTTGTTGCACGTCTTGACGGCAGACTTCATGATTCACTGTTTTCTATTTCCATAATCCTCAATATATAATAAGGAGATTTACCTCCCTGCAACACGCTCACACTCACACACCCTCACATACTGGAGGAAGCCTGGGAATGCACAGGGCCTTCTTAACTTGGCTGGGTGCTGTCTGGAGAGTTGTATCACGATGGTGGTCACAGTCTCCACTTCGGTTCAGTCAATGCACTACACTCATGTCATGAACGAATTGGGACCAAGGGGCGTTCGGATAAATTGTTCTGATCATCGACTGTGACATTTTTAAAATGAAAGAAAGAAACCTCCTAAAAATATATCATTCATCCCTTTACCTGTAAGTATATAACCTACAGCACTGCACTGCTCTGTAAATACCTGGGATTGAGGGCTGAATTGAGCATTTTCTTTGCAAACCTCACAGAAGGGCTCAGCACACAAGAAGACGGGTTAACAAGGAGCCGTTTGGATAACCGAGGTGTTCAGATAATTGGGATTCAGATAACATATACAACTAATAATAATATAATAAATAAACTTACTGATGTGTTTCATGAGTACTGTAGGTTACCTCAGTTGCAACTCAACCTCCATAGTGGGATAGGTTATTGTAACATTTGAAATGTATTTGCTTACGATTGTAAGTCGCCCTGGATAAGAGCGTCTGCTAAGAAATAAATAATAATAATAATAATAATAATTATGTTGTTGTCGTTTTGCTGTATTACTCGTTCGCGTTGTGTTCCAGTAGGTATAGGTTTAAACTTTGTTCAGACTTGCTGGTTATGGTCGTGCTTGTTTTTTTTTGGTCAGCACTGGAGTGCTTTGTATTGATTAGATTTCCTGAGGGGAAACAATTGTGTGAAATGCAGGAAGCCATTAGGAAGTGTAGGCCTCATGCCTCGGCGCGCTGAGAAAACACTGGACTCGCCTCTCTCTCGCTCCGCAATCATAAATGATCAAGATGGCAATAATAAAGTCGTCATACAATATTTAAAACCGGCCTTTCTGCCTTCGTTCAGAACGCAGATTCAGACACAGGGCTGCCTCTTTAGAACGGAAATCTTTCCACTAATAATATTTTTTCAAAGGAGTCAGTTTCCACAAACTGAGGGTTGATTTTGTAAAGTTAATTTGGACCATTTTCTGCAAACCCCCCCCCCCCCCCCCCCCCCAAAAACATTCACTCTGGAGCAGTAGCTTCGCAGTCGCACGGAAAGATGAGCAAATGGATTCTGGAGCTGTAATACCACCACAGGTGATGGCTTAATATTGAGAGGGGTTTCCATTGTCACGTTAAAAACTGCAGAATGCTCATTTTCAAAGGGACACGCTGCACCTCTTGATGTATGGCATCCTTCAAAACAGCAGCAACAAGTGGGCAGCCAACTTCATTATCATTCTTATACCGGGGCTTCCGTTCATATTGAACCGCCTTATTTTATCAGTAGGGTTAGGAACTAGCATTACCCCTGCTGCATCCAGTCCTGGATTTCAGAATGACCCATTATTTCGAATATTATTGAAATGATCAGGAGCCAGGAGTTTTGAGCAGTCGGACCCCTGTTCAATAAATTGTACCTGTCCGTTGACTGCATCAACAATTCTCAGGTTAGGCTTATTCACGCTATGATAAGGGTGATCAGTTCAGAGCAGATATAGCAGGGGCGTGATTGTTCAGATTCCTGTCTCATTTCAACAATGTACTGAAACAAGGGGAGTTCTGAAACCAACTAGGTGCAGGATGGGTGTTGGTTTCTAACCCTGGTACAGCTTTTGTGTATAAAGATCTGCCCAATCTTGGCTTGTATGTGCTTATATTGGCTCTGTGTCATTAGACAGTGTTCTTAACTTGTTTTTCTTTATCTTGATTTTAAAAGTTTTATTGAAGGAAATGACTATGTCTCTGTCTTTTGATCAGTATGGCTTGGGAAATAAAAAGTGCCACTTTTTATTTTGCTTAAGCTAAAATTGAATCTAATATAATGTAACATTTTCCTTCCTGGTTTTACACTCAGTTTTTGGATGGAGGTCATGCATGCATAGATCATAAACACATCACCTATGCCTTTTTAAAAGCATTGCAGCAACCACAACCGTTAGGTGTGAAGCTCCTAACGATACCGTATTCATTCCCTGTGGTGAGGGGATTATTTTGAGTCTACAATGCAGCCTTTTCATTACCCTGATTGCCCCTGGAGATGTGGATCCTGTTAGCGTTTGGATACAGCAGAATTTCCAGAGGTGCCGGCACAATGCAGCTCTGTTACACTAGTTTACATTATATCAGTGATGCCCTATATCTAATAGCCATTTGCCTGCATCTATTCCAACATTATTAAATAATGTGCCACCTGCCTGTAATTACATTTCTGAGCGTGTTCGGATCATTTCTGATTTCAGACTTTCCGTGTGAAGCTAATTTCCTGTACGCTGAGCACTAGGATCCTGGTGCACACACCATGATCTCAAGCAGTGGTTTTCTTAGGTTGCTCACCTTGGTTACACACTCCGTCATGAGGATTCACAGTCAATTCACCTCCAGGCTTGTAGAACAAACGAACTGGCTTTCCAGCACCTTTTTTTTTATAGAACGTGGCCAGGGCTAATTGATAATCAGTAAATCAATGAACACCTGGCCACATTCCACACCCGTTTAACCAGGGAGGGGATTCTAACCCCGGACCTGCTTTGGTTAACACAAACTTCAATTTTAACAAACTTTTATTTACAAAACCCAAATAAAATTCAAAATACATTCTTTCGATGTGCAGGGCCTCAGCCCTGCCACACTCATGCAAGCCCAATAAGGTAACCAATTACTAAACCCAGTAAGTAAATTCAGCTACTGGTTTAGTAAAGGCAGTGATTATGGTATAATTTCAGCATGTTCTTGGCAGGCCCGATTGATTGCAAAGCTTTGTACTCTACCGCACTGAATGACTACACCTCTCACTCCTCATGTCAATTTCAATCAGCTATCCATACATGGTGTGTAGGGGCTTTTCACCACTTTATTTTTCATGCCATCCAATGGTGACTTATTTGAGGGTTGTTTTTTTTCCTGGGGGGACATGCCATTAACTGCTACCTGCTGGTTCTTGGTGTGTCTGTTTTCTGAACACCCTCCCAGCCCCCATCCCCAGAGCTCAGGCAACGCAATCAATGAACGCCCCCTCCCTCCTCTTTCTACACATCCCTTCATCATTTGCTGCCCCCCCCCGCGATGACGTCTGGGTAAATTTAAATGAAGTTCTCTGCAATGACTGCCTGCTTCTCTGAAGTAGATGGAGTAGCTTCGGTATGTTTGTTTGTAGGACGAGGCTGGTAACACTTGGGGTGAAATGAAATATCCCACCCAGTCATTCTGCATTGGGATAAAATGGATAACATGCATGGTAGTTGAAGTCTGGCTTATTTCACCTCTTTTATTCAAGAGGGGACAATCGCTTCCATTTCAAGGATAACAAGATATTTTTTAAGAAAGTGGTCTGGTGAGTTAAAATGGGCCAATGCACTCAAGCTAATGTAGCACATTTTAATTGTTTGTAGACCAATATTTTGCATGCTTTTCAGACAGCCATCTTCTTTGCAATTATCCAATATATATTTTTTGTGGTTGTGCATCTGTTTAAATTATTTGACTTTTCATTGACTTTGCTTAAACACACATAAAAAAAATAAGAAACAAAGTCAAGCAGACAAGTGTTAACACTGATGAGTTTTACCTTCAATGTGGGGAATATACTTTTACAGAATTTAAGCCATCACTGATTTTATTGTTATGTGTTGAAATAAGCATTGTCAGAAAACCACTTGTTTGTAATCATGAGCAGGGATGGAAATAAGACACTCATTGATTGCATAGCAGTTTGATCCAGTCCTGGTTTTACTAGGAGTTTAATAAGACACACCTGAGCTTGTTAGCTATACACACTGTGGCTAATCGAGCTGGAAGTAATAGGTGAAATGCCAATGCAATAGGAGTCTTATTTCCAGAGCAGGTGAAGGAGCCAATGTACCACTGTGCATAAAAAGTGAATTAGGCTATAATGTGGTAAATAGAAAAATGAACAGCACACAAGGAGGAGGGAGTAAGTAAGTGTGCAGGGGAAGAATGCTGAGTAGAAGTGAAGGAGGAAAGGTGAATCCGTTTGTAATGGTGGCAGACACAAAAGGGCTGTGTAGGAGAGAGAGTCAGTGTGTGGATACAGCAATGGAGCGGGGGCGAGGAAACGGGGAAAAGAAAACGGCAATTTGCGTTTCCATGCCTCAGCCACCTCCTGGCCCCGCAGCAGACTAAATTAGATCCAGAGCCCTAAACAGGGCTGCTTGCATTAATAATTAACACAAACGCACTCCCCTGCTGCAGACAGCAGCAAACCTGTTAAATTAACCAAAGCCTTCTCTTTCTTTCCCCTCCCCGACCGTGTGTCCTCGGCTCATTTTTTCCTGTTTAAATTCTTGTCCCGGGACTGCGCCGGCTGCCTAATGAGTCTTTTTGTGTTTGCCTTTTTCGTCTGTCTCTATTAAAACAAATTCATTTATCTTGAAGTGGGAATTCTGCAGTATTTCAGATCGGTTTGGTTGTTTGCTGCGAGTGGATGGTTGTGCCAGCAGACATGTGTGTGAATTTGCAGTTACAGTAGATACCGTTCCAGGGGGTGGAATCAACAGGGTTGAAAAGATCTGTTAGAATGCAGCGGGATTCTCTTCCAGCCTGACCTCCCTAAACCACAGTTGACTCGGTTTGGTTTATCATCACTTGACCGTATTGCTACAGCGCAGTGGCAAGGGAAATTATGGAAGTTCCTTGCCAGAGTCAGCTGTGGGCACCATGGCTACACAGCATGGTACGTAGTAGACATGTAGACAAAGTATTGTAGCCTGCAATATGCATTCATCTTGTACTCACCCTGAGGACACCTTTTCCAACTGTTTCAATTGTTTTTCTTGGTTTTCAGAACAACACTAACAAAAACCAAGCCAGACTGTGCCTGGGAGTGATTTTTCATTAATAGTCTGTACTGCAGCTCGTGAGGGAACAAAAATACCATGCTACCTAACAAGGCCATTGTAGGGACCAACACAATGGTTTTAATAGGGGGTGGCCAATGAGGGTGCTTTTACATAGTGTTTACATGCAGTGTTTATTTTCTTAAAGCAAGGTTTTATTGTCTAGAGAATAAACAGACTCCATTTATTCACCTGTAGATAATCCCTTCCCTTCTGTAAGGGAGCTTTGCTATCATTATAGCAGATAGTAAAGCCCCCTACTGTAGCTGCATACTGGAACACATTATTATTATTATTATTATTATTATTATTATTATTATTATTATCCTGGAGGATTGGACTAGTCTCGTTGTGCACCATGTGGGAGCTGAACTCTGCAGATTATTAAAAGCTACACCCCATTTTACATGCAGGACTGAATCCCTCAGGCTAGTAAGAATTTGAGAGCTTTTTGTTTTTAATCTACAAACAAAGTTTGTAAGAGAGTGTTTGCATGGTAGCTTTGTACCATATTCAGTTATAAAGATTCTCCCCCAATGAGCAGATGGTCAGTCTTGTATAAAAAAAGCCTGTATTTGAATGAGAGCTCCACTGTGTCAGTGGGTTTATCTCCTGTCACAGCAGACGGGGAGAGAAAATGAAATCAATGAGAAAAACAAAAAGGCTTCACGTTGACAAGAGGCTAGGGTTTAACAGACACTCTTAGATAAGGGCAAAAAAAAAAACGGGCTAAAAATTGACGTTCTTTATTTTAAAAGCCTGAGATTTAGTTCTCTTTCATGAAGTTCATGTTATATATATATTTTTTCTCTTAACTGATTGTTATCCCGGTGACACTTGGCATTTAAGCAGGTGTTTTACAGATGGGAGTTAGTCAAACGTGTATCAAAGAAAGCTAAAGAACTCCTTTCAGACAGTGGGTGTCTAAGGTATAAAAAGGAACTATACATGGGTATTTTAGACTGATGAGCCTTCAATATACAGTAGGTCTTTTAAAGCAGATCGTTTGTTATTTTAAATAGGAATGGACTAGCGATGCAAAAATTAATTGATTATTGATCGCCATCACTTATTTTGCGAGCATCAGTTAAACCTTCATTGATTGACCTGGTACCCTCTTTGGAACTACCCAATATGCAGAGAATTAGCCCTTTGAACCCGATCACCTCATTGGCATGATGTCCTGTGGAGGCAAGTACACATCCCTAAATGACTGCCATAGTAAAAGAAACAAGTGTGTCAACCCAGTTGCTTAGTGTTTAGCGTCGTGTCTAAGGACTGTTTGATTATGGACTTGTAAAGACTCGCATGTGTACTATGGGAAGTGCTGTATCACAGTAGCTACCTGTCTGAAAGCTGTACATGTACTTAAAAAGACAGTACAAAGAATAGCTGAGGGGCCTTCAAACTGTTTGTTTTATTTAGCATGTGTTTTCCTTCAGTCTTAATCCCCGAACGCACTACAAATATTTTAAACATGATTTTATGGCAGCTGAGGAAATCCGATTTTACAGACTCCCATTCTGTTAACTTCTGTTTTGTTGTCTTAATTTTAGTGCTGGGGCTAACGAATAGTCTTTCATGTTTAATATATATATATATATATATATATATATATATATATAAAAATTTAATATATGCACCATATTACCCTAAAATAAACGCTGTATCCCCATGAAATTCGAGAAACACTTGTGTAGTTTTTCATTACACGGATAGCTCTGATGTTACAGACCTGGCAGGGTATATCGTTGACTCTTGTTTGATAAAGTGCATTGTGTGTTTTTCCATCGGTCACGTTGCGGTGACTTCTGATGTCCCAGATTGTACAGTCCGTCTCTGTTGCTAGCGGTCCAGCCTGTGAAAGCCACTAATCCAGAGCTGTTAATGGGGATGGCGGTTCTGGAAGATGTCCTGATTTTATTCCAGCTCCTTCTCCCCAAAGTGATCCATCTTCCTCTCACCCCATTGATCTACACCTCATAAATATGGATGGTGTTGAGGTTTGGTGGGAAAGCGGCGACCAAGCAACGATCTGTTTTAATAGAAATGAAAACCAGCCTGTCTGTATATGTGTTTGTAATCCTGTTGTCCTGTATTCGTGTGCCTGAATTTGCACAGGTACTGTTTATAAAAGACTGCATACACATGTTCTCTTGTTCAAAATCATTTTAGACCACATTTAACACAAAGAACAGTACACAAAGCCATTTACTGTAGTTACTCTTGAGCTTGTGGCTGCTATAGACCTTACTTAACATTACAGACCTTCATTTATATATTAGGCAAATAGATGTGTTGGACAATTGGAAATGGCCAACAAGCCTAGGCTATAGAAAATCCTGATGCTTGGATGACCAGGGACCTGGTATATGGGATTGCACTGACCAGCAGCTGTTCTGGTGTAGACTTGCTCATGGGGTACAGGTGAAACATGTAGCCTGCTGTGTACAGCTGTTCAGTACCTGAGGGGTTCAAGCTGTGAGTTTGAAGCTCTTGGCGTTTGACACTGAAATAGGAATTTCAGGGTTACAACTGCAAACTGATACCGTTTCCCAGACATGAATATAAACTCCTTTTCTTGGTGTTTGTTGCTGCAGTATTTTTGCTATGCCAGCCCACGTACCTGCGGAAAGGTTAATTGGTTTATGATTGATTTGTTTTATGGTAATACCGTAGTTTTGCAATGTGCGGGATTGGGAATTGGCTGGGTGTCTTGGAATGTCTAAGGTCCCCCCCACTTGTATCCCAGGCAAAGCAGTTCTATGGCAGCTAATTAATCACAGGGTTACTGTGCTGGCTGTTCAGGGATCTGGTGTGATTTTTTTTTTTTTTTTATATTCACGCTGGCTTTCACAGTTACCGTACCATATGTTGTGTGGGTTCCTGGGAGCCTGTGTGATTTGGAGCAGATGACTTGTTGTTTTTTTTATCGCAGTTCATTTTGAATACAAAGTGATGTGTTTAAGCTGTCTGGTTTACCTGCAGGAAGAAAAGCAGAGCCCACCTAGAGTACGAAAGGGAATCTTCTAAGGCAGGACAATCTAATGACTGGTTTCAGGGGCGGTGTCTGACAGAAAATATCTTTCGTAGCTTTTAGCCAGGGGCTGGGCACCAGTCAGGGTTACGTGAGGTGAAATTTAACAAAAATATTAGATGTTTTTAATAAGGTCTATTTACAGCGGAGACAGTGCAGTGCAACGCAACACTGCCCCGATATGAGAGATGAGCCATCTTTACGGGAGATTAAACAAAGTCTTTTGGGTATTGTTTGTGTAGGGATGTGCAGCACAATTTCTCATTAAAACTGTTACAACTATGGAGGTGCAAGCGAATTCTATAATGTCCTTGCCAGGCTAAAACAGGAGGTGAAATAAAACCTCTGGAAGAAAAGAGGTGGACTGATTTAAAATACAATTATAAACTGCACACATATTATACAACAAATAATTGCATATTTAAAAATATGGTTTTCAAATAAGAAATATGGTAGTTTTGAATATGCAATATGACTTCAAGGCTTTGAACTTCAAAATCCTTCAACATGCCCCCCTGTTTATCCTTATGGAGATTTCTAGTCTTTCATTTTTTTTTTTTTTTACTGTGTTCATGTTATTTGAAAACCAATTGTCACATTCTCTGTATTTTGATCAAATATAAAAAAAGACATGGTCTGCTAATTTATAAGCAAGTAATAGGCATCTGTGACATCATAAACCACTTGAAAGTGGACTCAATTTATTTAATTCACTCCCCCCCCCCCCCCCCTCCCCCATATATTTAATATTTCTAAAGGAATGAATTGGTGCAACCACAGACCTTCCTGTCATCAAAGAAGCACATTTATATGAAACTGTCCCCCCCCCCCCCCCCCCTCCCCCACCACAATGAGTGACTCAAACATTTTAAAGCAGCAGTTTCTCTTTCAAAAGCATCATGAAAGAAACTGACACCTTTGTGTCTCTCAGTATGAGCATTGGGACCTTTGAACCTACAGTCATTCAGTCAATTTATACTGTAACTGGAGTTGGAGAAAATACAGCAGCAACGTGCAGTATACAGTATCTCCCGACTCCTACTCATGCTAAGACAACAAAAAATGTTACAAAGGGGAACAAGTATATAAGAGTTATCGTATAGAACAACATGCAGTGTTTGCAAGAAGCACGTCCCTTTACCTTTGCTGTATGCCTTGATGCCTGTATAATATATTTTTAAACGTATGCATATTTTTATTTTATTCACACACAGGTCTAAATCACCTGGGGAATACGTTTCTCAACTTTGATCTGAGTATTTCTCTTCCAAGCACTGTAATGTGTCCTGATGATCTCCCCGCTGCAATGCTGCTCACTGTTTCCAACACGGGATACAGCAAGAGAATGTTATTCATGTTAACATTGTTAACACTAAGTTAAAAAACAGGAGTGGTACTGTAGCATTATTAGACCCATTTCAGGTATTACTGTGAGTTTCAGAGAGACCCTGCATACAACTGACAGCTAAAGCTGATAAGAGATTTTGAAAGAACAGCAATAGCTCCTGGTCCTGACGGTGCGCTGTGGTTCTGAGGTGTCTGTGCAGCTGATGAAGACATGTCACCTGTGACACTCAAGCGCTCTCCTTCTGTCAACAATTCAGGTTTCAGTGCTACTGCTGCTCCTCACCCTCGGGATTCACAAAGACAATGTTAGCATTCTGCGGTGAGATTAGCGGGTAAATGTACAGGGTAAGGGTTCTTATAAGAATGGTTGTGTTTACCGGTGCAGTGAAATGGGTCCTCATCTTGCTGGGGACCTTCACATGATCTTTCCTTGTGTTTTAAATCCACTCTACACTTGTGAAAATGGGTGTCCAGGCTGTCAAAATACTGCATTGTCCCTTATAGAGAGAGACACTCCTGGAATTGCGTTCCATAAAGGAACTCTCGAAACGCGTTTAAAAAAGTTGCCGGCTCTGTGTAGATATAAACACAGCAGGGCCTGGGGATATAGACTGTTTTGTAAACAGGCATGCTTGCTCAAAATAATGCTGCATACGTTTAAATAAACGTTGCCTACTGGGAATAGCTCCATTCAGAGTTTCTGCATTGTTTACTGTCTGCTGAAGTTGTAACCCTGGCATTGTTTTGACTGAATAGCGATCTGTGCTAAACAGCATAGGGGCACAGCGTAGCGCTGGCTACACTGTGGAGTATTTGCATAGTGGTAATGGCTGTAGATAAACCGATGCGGTGGGGTTGGTGGGACCATTCAGATAGACCTCATAGTCTACTGTGATGCTCACTACAAAAGGGTTGTCAATAGAATCATACTGCTGGAAGTCAAATTAAAAATGATACTGCAGCTTATTCAAAAGGGAGGTTGGGAAATTTGATTACAAAACCAATAATGTCCTCCACATTTATTTTGTAGCTGTCATTCGATACTTGATTAGTTCTGTAATTATAACTGTATAATGCAACACAGAGGGGATATTGTCAGCTAAAAATGGATCCTGAATCTTAAATAATTGTGTACGCTTGTTGGGATTCATATGATAAATTCAGATTGCTTACTGTTTTGTTTAAGAAAAGGCGTTTCTGCTGTTGCTTAGCAATAGCGGTGACCTGCTAAGCCGTTTTTGTGGTCTGCTTTCTAAAGCCATTTGTAATTTTGTCGTAACTGTGGGTTGATAGATGTGTTGTTGGAAGCAGTTTTTCTGGCTTTTTTATGCGTGTCCAGCATTAAAGGAAATGTTATATTTTAATTGTCAAGCTACTGTACATACAGCAAGCTGTCAAATTACAGTAGAAAACTGTCGAGTCTTAGGAAAATTTAAATTGCGGTAAAATTCCAAATTAGCATTCAACTGCCACTCACTGAAAATGAGTCTTCCTTTAAAATAAATAAATCAAATTATAATTTTTTTTTTATATATATATATATATATATATATATATTTATCATGCTGACAGTTTAAATTGGGCTTTTATTAAGAGAATTGTCAGTTGGAGCTGAATCATTCTCCTTTCTTCAGCCCTAATTAAGCTTACAAGTTATTAATTACCTGGGATTGCTTCTTAATGGGAGCCTGACCTGCCCTCCTCTCCCTCAGGCCGTGTCTCCATGGCGACCTGTGGCTGAGCTGCTGGCCCCTGCAGTAAGAATCTGAGTCTCTTACTCTCACCACAGTTCCATGCTGTCAGGACTGGGAGCTGTGATGTCAGGGACTGGCTGGGGGTTTGAGGAGGAAGCTGTGGAAGTAGGGAGTCTCTCTTGGCAAACAAGACTGGCTTTTAAATCTGGGGTGAAGCAATTGCTGTATAGTATCTTCTTGCATACTGTACACTGTTAAAATGTGTGTCACTATAGACTTTCTATCCAGATGCTTTATTCCTCTGTGGATAAATCTCAATGCACAGTGGTGGTGTTTACTGCAAGAAAGTTAGTCAAAAGCGTTTCATAAGTGCTAATTGGTATAATGTTCTGAAATATATTTACTGGAAAACTTCATTGCTTGTCCCTGAGGGTAAGCGTTGCAGTATTTATAGCAAACCACCTGAGTCTCCATAACTTAAGCATTGGCGTTTTTAAAGTGCATAATTATAGCCTGCAATACTTGCACTGCTTTGCTCTGTCGCCTTCTGTGGTCATTTTCTTAGCTTCTTCCAGTAATGTAATGCGAAAAACCTTGACGTACCTTACATTGCTAAAAATAAAGGTTGGAGCGGTGTTTTATGAACTAAAAACATCTAACATAGGTCTAAGGCACATTTAGAACAACAAGATACTTAAACTGCTGTGAGATTTCCTCTTACAAGCTCAATGCAAGGTAGAGAATCTCAGAAATATTCTCTTTGTGATTGCAAACAATGGGGAGACGATTGGGATCTCACTGCCTTTCCTATTCATTGGGCTTCCAATCCTGTTACGCTAGGGGCAGAACAGCTGACAAGACCAAAGCACTTGTCATGCAATAGCAGGGCACTCCTTGTACACTCAGTGCACCCTATACTTATCGCTTTAATATGCATTACCATAACCAGTAATATTAGATTTCTTGATGGGAAACTCCAATTACTGCACATAAAGACTGCTTAACTCCCTAACTACAACAGACAGAGGCGGATGTACGAATGCCTCTTGTATATTATTTCATATCTTCATTTTATTAAATGTACGATATGAATAAACCCTGCTGCTTTTAGTAGCCACATCCTGATGCACATCTTTTCTTTTATGAGAAAGACCTACTGACCCAAACATGGTGGTGTTCCTTAATGTAGTCTCTCTTAGCATATTGTTCATTGCTGTGATGTCAGTGTGTGTGTGTGTGTGTGTGTGTGTGTGTGTGTGTGTGTGTGTGTGTGTGTGTTGACTTCCTCTGTCTCCGGCTCACCTTGCATGTTCACAGACCTTCCCCCTCCTCACGCAACCTTCCCCGGTCTTTAGCTCAGCCTTCGTCCCTCGGGGCTCCATAAATATCATTTCATCCAGCAGAGCTGCTGACATGAAGCAAAGGGCTCCAATAAATAATTCATCTGCTGCGCTCTCTCCCTCTCCCTCTCTCTATTTAGGAATTCACGCGACTCTTGCTCTGGAAGTTCTCCATGGCAGGAAGCCCTTTGTGTGGGGGAAGCGATGAGCTGTCTCTGTTTCATTTTTGTAGTATTCCGTGTTTGATTTTCCCCTAACCTTCCATTCCTAAATGCGCATAGCTTTCTGTATCTATTTCTAATTGCTCAATACTACAGTATAAATCCCCTTTTATTATCTATTCATCTTGGCTAATTCTGTGGTTTAGCTGTAAACTTCAATGCTAATTGTGAGATGTATTGTATTGTATTGTATTGCATGCTACATATGGCAACTGTTGCTCGTTGTCCATCACAAAAATGTATAGCATCTCATTTATTTAAGAAATATATATGTGTGTAATTGTATAAGAATGATTTGATATGTGTAATAAGCATGGTATAAGATACTATTTTAATGCAGCTTGAGAAACTTACTTGTTCTGCACCCAGTTCTGGTTTTCAGAAATGATGTCTATTCAGTACATCATTTAAATGATTTTGAGCCAGGAGTTTAAGCAACCAGGCCTTTGTTAAATAGATTGCTCCTTCTCCCCTATAGCTGCACAGACAACTTCTAAACCTACGGGTAAGATTCACACATTGATAAGTGCAATCAGTTCAGAGCAGATTTAGGAGTCAAATTCCTGGTGCCTAGTCAACAATTTCTAAACAAGGCGAGTTCTGAAGCCTGGGACTGGAGTTTCTAAGTCTGTAATTTGCGCTTGTGTGTGTTCAGGAAATTTCCATTAAAGAACTCCAACATACTGTAGGCCTAGTGTAATCCACATCTTGTTCCATGCTTTGAGACACAAATTGGGTTGGCTTTACAGTAGTTCATCCATGCCTATGCTGCCCTGTAGGTTTTGAAACCAGGGACTTGTCGCTAGACCACACTCTTTCAGCCTGCTAACTGAGCGGCAGTGTGTACGTTTTGGCTGTGCTAAGTGTGTGTTTCTGCGAGCGTGCCATTAGCTCAGTGTCTGTAGCGTGCCGGCTGGTAATGCGATGAGACAGGTAGCTCGTTCCGTGTGCAAGGACTGGAACAGCTGCAGGGCTCAGCTGTGTGGTGCCAGAAAGACCTTGTGTACCTGCCAGCGGAAACAGAATCAAATTAATTTTGTACCAGAGTCCCTAGGAGAGGTGCCCAGGGAGTGGCAAAGGGGAACCACTGAAAACAAAGCATGAATGTTTCACGTAGGGCAAACCACATTCGAAACGTTGTGTGTATCTGAGAGAGAGAGAGGCAAAGGCCAGCACATGCTTGCTTACAACTACAGCAGCAATAAAACTGTATGGAATTAATTCCAAAGCTTGCAGTAGCAGGACCTGCATACACTATTCTGCCAGTACCTCTGCTAATGAACTCGGGGGGGGGGGGGGGGGGGCTGCCTAGTCTCTCTGATCAGATTCATGCATCCAAATACAGTAATTAAGAGAATGCATTAGAGTGCAGGCCATTTTTGGTGTATCAGAGTTCATCTTCTGCTCCATTATCTAAGCGGCGCTACAGTGTGCCTAGCACTAATAAACAGAATAAGCCGAACAGTATATTGGAGCAGTTCTGTTGGGGATGTAGAGTTGTGAGTAATGTAAAGAATAATTACTTATTCCTAATAATGTTGTAATTGCATACAGCGCTTCTGGTAACATGATAAACCACAAGAGAGAAACTCTTATCTGATCCAGTGTTGTCGGAGATCAGAGGTAGGAGTTACAGCCTTGTACTGTTCAGTTTTAGTTTATTTACATTTGGTTGACAGCTGTATTTTGTTATATATTGTAATTGATTCCTAATGATAATTTTTAAAACTTTAACCAATTTGTGGCCACATTTGTTGTACCTCCTTTGTTAACTAGACACCCAACCCCGCCCCCAAACACAGACTGGCAGTTTTGATGCACAGGTATCACCCGGGGGCTAGCTTGAGATCACCAAACCCATCTCCCTAGCGATCTGAGCCGCATTTTAAACCAGGGGCCTCAGGAGGTGAAAGAGTTAATCAGCTAGTGAGTTCATTTTGTGGCAATGCCTTTATATAACACTGAAAGTTTCTCACAGTCACCTGGGCTGCTGTTGGTACAGATTCTATTTCGAGAGACAAGCGACACTTTAATAAATATAGATGCCGCCTATAAAAATATATTGTACCAACAGTGGACTTGCACGGTTATTCTCTTGACAAATAAGCTTGTGCAGCCACTGGTTGACAGTATAAATCTTGCTTCACAATCTCGCCGGTAAACATTGTCATGGCACAGGATTGTGTCAGGAATATTGTCTCTCTCTTGTTAGAAAGATAAATGACAGTGTAATACACTGGCTCTTTTGGGACCATGAATGGGATGAAATGTCTGTAGTGCCAGGAAAAAGATGACAAGTACTGCTATGGTCCCTCAAGTTTGCTGGCGGCTTACAAGGTTTTTGTAAAAATGTTTTCATTATGTTTAGGGCGTTAAGTTTAACCGATTTAAAACCCAATACAAAAAAAAAATTTAATCGGTGGATTGCCAATAAACACTGGAAAACACCGGAAAAACTGTGGAACTGGTTAATCAATTCACGTTGACTTTACCCATTTCCCATTAAAAAATAAAACCTACTACAAAAATAATAATAAATACATTTCCCAGTGCTGCAGGGCAATGCCCCGCCTTCCTATCATTGATTCGTTTTGAATACTTTAAACCCGCCCCAACTACTGAGTGACAGCACATTCCTACATTTTTAATGGAGACTCCGCTTGCGAGATTTAAAACAAGATTACAATCAGGATGGAGGCTTGTTAGTGGAATTTAAAGCTGTATTACAGTTAAGATACAGAGGATTTAAAACAGAATTGTGGCAAAATGTACAAAAATGCCTACACACAAAAACCCCAGAAGAATGTGTCCTTGACCATAGGGATTTTGTTGTGGAAGACAGCAAAGGAAAGAAGGTACAACTTAAGTGTGCAAGTACTGTTGAGTTACTATACATATTTTGACATACAAAAAAAAAATGCTCAAGGATTTTGGAAAGTAACTGAAGACACTAATTTCATACAGTATATCAAAAACGAAAGCCCCCCAAAAAACCGATATACATGATAAAACCTGAAAATAGCTAAAAATAAGTACCGAAAAATAGTATTAATAAAACCCAAAAAACAGAAGCCCTAATTATGTTATTGTTTGTTTTAGTTAATTTATTCATCTTGGGATGTTAGATTTGTGTTTTAATATCCTATTTTAACGTTAGGGTTAAACATATTTTAAGAGCTCTTTTCACAGACCATGATTAGCACCCATTTTTGACTACCAAATGTTGCCTGAGTTAGTGGGTATAGATAGTAACTGAAGGCTATGTATTCATCCTTTAAATTAAAGCCATATTTCATTTTACAGCAGGCAGCAGTTGCATCCTTACAAAATGTAGGGCCGTCGGAAAATCGTTCTGATTTAGATGACTTTTTGTTAACTTATGTTCCCCATTGACTACGGCGGATAAACTTTATCTAAGGCTTAATCAGCAATGTATTGCTATGGATGCTTGTAAATGTGAAACTTAAAACATTTCTAGAACGGTTTCATGTGCCTGACTCAAATGCATATAATGACACTGATGCACCACTTACTTTAGCCATTAACACCATCCATTGGAAATGCACTGTAGACCAGGGGTGAAGTGTGAAAAGCCTCTGCACTGACCCCTGCTGTCCACTTGTTATTAGTGCTTATTCCTCTTGCATTGCTGAATATCTGGAAATGCAGTTCCTGTGCCTTTAAGATTCAGCTTGATGACCTGCAATCCGCGTTTGATTTGGATGCAGCTGTCCCTGAATCAGTACTGTGTAGACTTTCCTGAAGGAGCATAAGTAATCCCTCAGAGAGGAAATAACAGTGAAAGTGTGAAATATCAATACCTTATCATATTATCGGACTGCTTGAGATTTCCACTTCCCTAGAAAGGTGCAATCCACCCTTCGGATGTCGCTCGATAGAGATTTCAGCCCTTGGCAGGAATGTTACATTCTCATTAATGCTGCTGCTTGCCATTCAGTTTCCCAAATGAGTCGAAGGGATGGTACTGGAGGTGGGGGTGGGGGTGGGGGAGTATGAGTGTTAATATATGCGGTACCTTCTTTTGGAATTCAGTGCACTGATGGATCTTTCACAAAGGCTGAATCTGATTTAAAATGGGGCTCTCTCTGACAAAGGCACCTTGGATTCATGTGAACACATTAATAGCTTGTACAGTACTGGATCTTCTCGGGAACACTAATGTTTCTGTAGAGGGTCCATTTTCCTTGCCACTGCTTCTAGGGGCTTTCTGGTCTGTTGAATTCATGTGACATGTAGATGGGACTAAAAACCAGCAACACCTGCCGAAACACGAGCAACGCTTAATAATTATTGATCACCTTTTATTTTGTGAGTTTTTTCAGCATTCATTGATCCCCCTGGAGCCCTATTTGAAGCCTTATGTGTATATTCTATGGCTTGCAGCTTTCAGTTATATTTGAATGCTTTTGTGACTGTTCCTGCTTTGTAATAATAAAGCTTTCTTAGTGTGTTATATTGCTGTGTACAATAGCATGCACAAGCATATTTGATGGCTTTTGGCAAGTTTACACATTTGTTTGCTTCTTGCTTTTGAATAAAGTGTTCTCAATGCAATGATTATTGCTGATTTATTACCACTCTTGGATTAGGAAATGAGTTGCTGATTGCAAAGCTGCAAAACCCTTTCAGTGCACTACAGGGCCACCGGAACGGGGACTTTTCTTGAGGTCTATACTCCCATTACTTAATGACTACAGTGAAATCTGCTCTGTCGACTGTACCCAGGGTACCCCAGTAACTTGTGCAGGCGTGGGTATGAAAAGCCCCTGCCAACTGAATGCCTACTCAAGCAGAGTCTGGAAGATCGTCTTTTTGATCTTGCAACAGGGAGATGCAGTTTTTTCTGTCCAGAATGCATGTCAGGGATTGAAAGCCTATCGGCCGACTGTCACTCTGAACTTCTGTCTTGTAGATCTAGACTGAAAATGGAAAAGGGAGGTGCAGCTTTTATATTTTACAGACGTCTGTGGTGGACATGAAACACCTGCCATAACTGTCAATCGGTCCATGACAAATGAAGTCACGTTGTAAAAAGTGTGTGTCTGTCTGTTTCTGTTTTTATCATAAAGATGCGACTTCATTTGTTCTGGTTTGACTACATATGACCAAGCAGTGCTGTTTTGACTATTGGCTTCAAGTGTACTGTAGTACAGCAGTACAGATCTTGATTTCTTGTTGATGGTCAGTCCCAATTAAGTTCTTCCGGTCCCTGAGCTTCACTGTCTGTAGGGACAGTTGTACTTGAGCTCTATTAAATAGCCTTCTGCTGTTGCTGTTAGTATTAAGTGAATCCACTTAACATGAATCCAAAGCAGCTTAACACCAGCTTTCATTAATACTGTGATCGTTCCCCTTGGAAACAGGTTACATCATAGACGTCCCCATTGAGGAAGCTGACTCTTTTTCAATAGCAAGCGCTGATAGCAAAACAACTTTTATCTTGGATTAAATCTATTCTGGGAGAAGCAAACGTCATTCCCCTACACACACACACAAATCCATCATGGCTTTTGTTTCCTTTTTAAATCTGCTTTATACAAATCTGAACACATATTGAAGTACTCATTCCAACCTGCAATAGCTCACCAAAAATCAATTTCGTTTGCTGCCTGTCAGTGAGCAGGTATACGTGTATATGGAAATTCAATAACTGCAAGCATAGCTATATCTGAAGACGGTCTGTACACTGAATCAATCTGCATTCTTTTTTAGTAGCTGTATGAAGCTGAAGTTGTGTCCCATCAATATCATGAACCAAATCCAAGAAATCGTTTTCTGCAGGTTTATACAAGCCTCCCTAAACTGCGCTGAATCAAACCTTAGGCATGGGTATTGGGTGAGGAGGGTCTAGTGCTCTTGAAAACTGTGATTTACACTCAAATCCTTTCAATATCACTTCAAAGGGATCACTGAAGTGCACTTTATCAAGAATCCAGGGGTTGGTACAGCAGATCCTGTCCTGGATGGCTGTTCCAGTCCATGTTTAACAGACAGTGGTCCAGGCTGAGGTAAGGCCTGTCAATATAGTATTAAAGCAATCGGGGCGTTGCATATCAGAATTGTTGTATCCCCTTAAAAAGTAATCTATTGTGGAATTGCGAGTTTGAATGTTTTAGAAAACATTGAAATAAAATGTTTGTACAGTATATCCTAGAAGATAATAATGAACAGAATTGTTCAGTTAGGCCTGTATTTCCATGGTAAAATGCCACAGGAGCATATCTGGACAGGAATGGCAGTGTTTATGCTGTGGCTGAATGCTGCTCATTGTTAATGCTAGAGAAAGGCTATGGATCCCTCAGCCTGTTCCATCCCCACTAGCAGAGCTCTATGCTCGTTGTACTGGTCTGCTTGTAGTAGTTTTGCAGAGAAGTTTAACTCATTTTCAGCAGCTCCCTTCCACTAATCCCGCTCCAGTAGGATTGTTGTAAGCCTCTGCTAGGTAATGTGGTTAGAAGTGATTGAATATGCATACAATCAGGGCATGTAATGCAGCACTCTAAACCTGAGTATTTAAGGGCTTCTTGTATTTGAACTGCTAGCTGGCTGCTCAAGAAAGCTGCGCTGCTCATCAGCCTTTTTATTTTCTTCTTTGCGCTGTATGCCTCTGATGTGTTCATTTGTCTTCAGGGTGAGGGGTTGAGTAATATACAGTACCTGCATGCTATACACAGAAACCGCTTCAATCCACCACCAAGTAAGGGCATCTTTAATAGGGTTGCTATGGGATACAAACAGCTATGGCCCAACATTTTGCATCACCTCGAATTTTAGGATTGAGACATTAATTAAAAAAACAAAAAACCTATAAACATAATTTAGATATTTTATTTAACATCATAGGCAAAGAAGCTACACAATTATATTGCAGAAGTCTACCGGAAACCAGAATAGTAATGCAGTATTTCATATTGGATTTCAAAATGTCACTTTTTTCAATTTGTCAGTTTTTCGTTAAGTATATGGAAAACTACAAAGCGGTGTGTAATTCAATATGTTAACGGAACGTTGTTCAGCAGGTTTCATTCGACTTTATGAAGCACAATATGTTTATTCTATAGGGGGATGCAAAACTTTTGGACAGAGCTGTACAGTAAAAACAATCGGTTATCCAAAACTAATCGGGACTCTCATTATTGTTGTCTTATAATGCAGAGAGGAACAGCACTAGTAGAAATTGTGTGCTTCCTTGCGTGAGGTTTGATTTATCGATCAGGTCCTGCCCATAAACATGTAGGCTCATGCTTGTTACATTAAATAAGTTGTCAATATCAAACTGCTGGCAGGCTCAAGACTTTCTGATGATGCTTGCAGTAGAATTCCGTTATAAAAGACACACACATTAGGGTAACTGTATTTTTGTCTAAGATATGAACACAATTGACTGCATCATCCCTGTATGAGGATTACATGAACATTGAAAACATGCGATTTGGTTAATTACACAATGCTGTTAAACCTCCCTGAAACCTGACCCTTTCGTTCTACTTTATCAGTAACTCACATATTTTATTTTGCTCATAATCACTTGGAAAAACTACTGTCAGAAAATTGTAATTCATGTTTACCGTAACATGTGCATCTTTAATAGAAAAAAATGCCTGTTTTTAATGGAACTAGTTTGTTTGCTGCAAGTACTTTACATTTCTATGTTAGGAACAAAACAGAAATCTTGAAAGTTGACCTGCAAAGTTCACAAGCTCCTGGTGTAGGCTGCATGACTTCTATCTTGATAAGGGGCAGGGGGACGCGTTGGGCTTATTGAGCTGATTCTGAACCTCTTCTGTTGACATGAAAAACAATTCCTTTATCGTGAACTATTACATTAGTTCCACTGATTTCTGTGTGTGTCTGCAAGACTCTAGGATGAAATTGTTAATCTGCAGTTGGTGTTCGTGCTTGCAAAATAAGAGTGAATTGCATTTTCCAGGCTGATTGGCGCACGTTGTAATTACGCTCATTTTATTATGTAAATGAAAGGGGACGATCGTTTTTCAAATTGATTTGCAATGCCCTTACGTTGAGCTGGAAGTGGCTGTACCACGGTATAAGCCAGGTGTTTTTTTCTCTCTCTCTCTCGCGTGTATTCTCTGGAGTAATGCAGTGTTGTGCAGCCCTATTATTAGTGGAGGTGAATTTCATTTCACTGTCTGTAATGGAGCAAGACAAAGCACAGTTTCAGGGTTTTTTTTCCCAGTGTAACTAGTTTACACCTGGCAAATGAAATTGTTTTTCAAAGTCTCCCATTTTAATAAATTACCAGAATATTGCCGTCCTGTAATGTTTTGTCCAGGGGCTTTGTTCTGTCTGTATGAGAATGAATACATGTTGCCTTTCTTTGTTAATATACTGTTCAGCATTTGTGTGGACTGGCCTATTGAATTATTATTGCCTTCACAATAATGAAGCCACATACATTCATTAAAATGTAAATAAAAAAGTCTTAGAAGTCTGGAACATCCAGACGGCTTGCCACTGTGATCCCTGTTAATAAACTGCAACAAAGCGATTTGCCTACTGCAGCTATGAATTAAAAAGTGTATCATTGCCGTGCATTTACTGCTTTGAATAACCATCTTGTCTTGCTTTGCTGGGTTCCTATTAGCCCAGCCATCAAGAATGAGTCTTTGAGCGTCTGATGCTTGATCTGGATTGTTCAGCTGTATAATTAAGATATTATTTATTACAATGCTTTACAATATGGATGGCTTACTGACTATGTGTTATAAATAAAGTGGCAGCTGAATCTTTGTTTTCAAAACCTGCACTATTGAGAATGGAGAAAAAGCAATTCTACTGTAGTTTTAAACTTTCGATATCATTAAACTCCTATAGAAAACACTGACGTTGTTCTGAAACCAAAAATGTTTTGAGGGAATGCTGTCCTGTTTATCAGTTGCATCTAGTGCACTTTTGTAATGCATTCTGTGCAGCCAGAACGCTGAGTGATTTAGAGCAGTCCTGTTCAAACCATTCCTTCACACTTCAAAATAAAGATAAATACAGACGTGCTCAAATTTGTTGGTACCCCTCCACAAAAAACGAAATAACTTGAAACTGACAAAAGTAATTGGCATCCACCATTGTTTATTCCATATTTAATAGAAATCAGACTTTGCTTTTGATTTTTTATTCAACATAATATTGTAAATAAGAAAACAAATGAAAATGGCATGGACAAAAATGATGGGACCGCTAACCTAATATTTTGTTGCACAACCTTTAGAGGCAATCACTGCAATCAAACGTTTTCTGTAGCTCTCAATGAGACTTCTGCACCGTTAACAAGTAGTTTGGCCCACTCTTCCTGAGCAAACTGCTCCAGCTGTCTCAGGTTTGATGGGTGCCTTCTCCAGACTGCAAGTTTCAGCTCTTTCCATAGATGTTCGATAGGATTCAGATCAGGACTCATAGAAGGCCACTTCAGAATAGTCCAATGTTTTGTTCTTATCCATTCTTGGGTGCTTTTAGCTGTGTGTTTTGGGTCATTATCCTGTTGGAGGACCCATGACCTGCGACTGAGACAGAGCTTTCTGACACTGGGCAGTACGTTTCGCTCCAGAATGCCTTGATAGTCTTGAGATTTCAAGGCACCTTGTGCCAGGCGCAGCAAAGCAGCCCCAAAACATAACCGAGCCTCCTCCATGTTTCACTGTAGGTATGGTGTTCTTTTCTTTGAAAGCTTAATTTTTTCGTCTGTGAACATAGAGCTGATGTGACTTGCCAAAAAGCTCCAGTTTTGACTCATCTGTCCAAAGGACATTCTCCCAGAAGGATTGTGGCTTGTCAATATGCATTTTAGCAAATTCCAGTCTGGCTTTTTTATGTTTTTCTGTCAAAAGTGGAGTCCTCCGGGGTCTTCTTCCATGGAGCCCACTTTCGCTCAAAAAGCGACGGATGGTGCGATCAGAAACTGACGTACCTTCACCTTGGAGTTCAGCTTGTATCTCTTTGGCAGTTATCCTTGGTTCTTTTTCTACCATTCGCACTATCCTTCTGTTCAGTCTGGGGTCGATTTTCCTCTTGCGGCCGCGCCCAGGGAGGTTGGCTACAGTTCCATGGACCTTAAACTTCTTAATAATATTTGCAACTGTTGTCACAGGAACATCAAGCTGCTTGGAGATGGTCTTGTAGCCTTTACCTTTACCATGCTTGTCTATTATTTTCTTTCTGATCTCCTCAGACAACTCTCTCCTTTGCTTTCTCTGGTCCATGTTCAGTGTGGTGCACACAATGATACCAAACAGCACAGTGACTACTTTTCTCAATTTAAATAGGCTGAATGACTGATTACAAGATTGGAGACATGTGTGATACTAATTAAAGAAACTAATTAGTTTGAAATATCACTATAATCCAATTATTTATTATCTTTTCTAAGGGTTACCAACAAATGTGTCCAGGCCATTTTAGAATATCTTTTGTAGAATAAGCAATAATTCATCTCTTTTCACAGCTTCTTTGCTTTATTCTATGACATACCAAAGGCATGCAAGTATACATGATAAAATAGCTTTTAAATTCTTCACTTTTCAGGAGGAATGAAGCATTATTTCAATGAGCTGTAAGGGTACCAACAAATTTGAGCACGTCTGTATTTGTTTTAGTTTTGCTAATCAGATGGAGAATGTGCTGGGCTCCACAACACATTTGAAATGTATCTAAGACAGTTTAACTGAGTTTTTATAAAGCCACTGCCCCTGGTTTATATAAATGCTGACATGCAGCTTGTCAGTAGATTTTAATTCATTCATTTAACTCTAATATGTGACACTCCCCTTTAATAAGGATACCTGTTGTCCTGCCCAGAAGGATTAACCTAAAGAACAGTGTTGACACAAACTACAATTTTGTTTTGTGTTTTGAGAAAAAATAAGTTGACCAGATTTTTATTTTACATAATTGCATGGTCTCGGGACTGTTCTGAAGTCATGCACATAACTGGAGTGAGGGAATACAATGGGATACAATGACAATAGGTCTATAGGTACGTGCACATGTATATAGGATGCGGTTTTATCACATTCAGAACTTTATTTTTCCTGTTTAATATTTTATTACAAGTAACTTAAAATACTGAACAAGTTCAGACTTGAAGTAGGTTATACGCTCAATGCAAACAACATTACTGTTTGGCAACGCACAATATGAAAAGTAAAACTTAATGTAAAGAATCAATAGTTCCTAGTTTATTATTCGTTCACAAAAATGTTGCTAATTTAATGATGTAAAGACCACTTGAGGCGTACCTGCTTGGAAAAAAAATACCCAGTGTGAAAGAATCCTTCTATTCCCTGGCTGGCGTACGTTGAAAGGCAGGCACTAATGGCAGTGTGCCCTCTGCAATGTCAACCACACAGGTCCAGGTACTGTACAGAGCAGCAGTATCTACGCTGTCCTGGGAAGACTTCCCTCAACACCTCTCGTTATTTCCTGTCATGGAATCAGTGGTGCATTACAATGAGCTGCATCCCAGTTCTTTTAAACCCCCTGGTGTCCCGGTTAGAAATGAGATGCAAATGAATGTGCATGGGGAACTACAAAGTGTCAACATCAACACAACTCATTTTGTACTGTTTTTGATGTGCTTGTTTATGCAGTTGAGAGGCGAGTTTTATTAAATTGCGGCGTATAACACAAAAATCTATATACAATAAAGGAACACTGATTTTGAATCCACCTCTACTGGTGTTTACAGTAAATATTTTAGTCTTTTGAAGCATTTGAAAGACTTGGTGCTAGGGCATATCAATTATTATTATTTTTTTTTATTATTATTTTTTTTTTTAGACCTAACAAATAAGGGTGGTTCGTGTTTTGGACGAACCGCATATGGAACTCTTTCCAGGAGATTTGTTTTTTTTTTTTAAATGTAAATTTTTGGAGTTCAGTAAATCATCTGTTAAGTTCCTGGGTTTCTCAGCAAAGCAAGGGCCTCCCTCGAGTCTGTCTGTCTGTCTGTCTGTCTGTCTGTCGGTCGGTCTGTCTGTCTGTCTGTCTGTCTGTATGTTTGCCGCAGACAGACAGCGAGACCTGGAACGTGGCCCTCTCCCAAACCACCTCCTTCCAATTTACAGCTCTTGGACCGAGATCTGTCCCTGTGCGAGGCCTGTAATTTAAGCTGAAACACGCTGCCTCTTCAAAAGCTTTTTTGGGGCGAGGGAGTGGTCTGTTGGGGAAATTATTATTTTTTTTTTTTTAAACCCACATTTTTTTGTTTAAAGAAAAAAACTGATATTTTTGTCGTCAAGAGGGACATACTGAACCAATTTACTGTCATGGTAACATTGCTTTATTCACAACTCAGTAAAAACGTGTGTGTTAAATGTCTTGAGGATGTTACAGCAGTGATAAATTATAACAATCCAGGCACCGAATTTGCACTTTTTTTAAAATCTCCCAGTGTGGTGCTTACCAGTTCCAGTTATTAAACAGCCCAGCAGCAGGGAGCCTATTCAAAGTGTTGGAGGGGAAAAGTGTTTTGAATTGAATTTTATTTTAATCTGCTTTGTAATACACTGAATGTTATTGATTTGAAATTCCCCAAACCTCCTTCCTTGGTTACAAGAATCTATCGGATGATGTACGTACAGCTGGAGCAGTTTCAGGCTTTCTTAAAGAGACATTGCTTTGCATTCTAATTTTTTATGCTGTGGCAAAGTCCCATATTCCTGCTGTGTTAGTCAGTGTGACTTTCTATTGTCCGTGTTGCCTTATCAGAAGTGAAATAATGACAGCTAACTTGTTTGTGTTTAACCCATGTGGAGACTTGCCATAAAACAATATATTGCCTGTTTTGTATGAATTCTGTTTACTTAAGTATCAGCGGTTCATCCCCATGGCCAACGTCTGTAGAATAGAACACGTCATCAAACTGGTCCTCCCTTTTTTTAAATGCATCAAAACCAGTTTCATTTAGAAGGAGGCCAATTCAGAGAAGCAGTTGTTTGCCCCGCCTCCACCCCCCTCAAGTAAGGCTGCTGAGGGAAGCACCCTTGGGGATAGTGAGCGCTGGTTATTATGAAATGCCTGCCTCTGTCGGTGGGTCACCATGGAAATGGATGGTATGTGATTCCCACGGCGACCCCCCCCCCCCCCCCCCCCCTCCCTCCTCCCCGTGGCGTCTCTTGAAGCTGTAAATGCCCAGGGCCTGTTACAAGCCGAGGTTTGTGTGTGTGTGTGTGTGTGTGTGTGCATGTTAGTGCTGGTTTACAAGGATTTACACAGCAGTAATTGTGTGGGCCTGGATTGTTCCAGTGTAATTGTGTGCTGATTGATGGTCCTGCGCTGCACTGCAGCCACGCCTGCCAGCACAGAGATGCTGGAGCTGCAACAGGATTAGCACCGGTTACTGGGGACACAGAGGCTTACCGGGGCTTCTGAGAGGGCCTGTGAGGGTGTAGAAAAACTCCCAGGCCTCTGCCGATTCCTGAACACACTGAAGATGCTTACGTTTGAATGCACGAGAGAGAACCCAACCGGGAATTTCAGTGGGATATATGTACCGGATAGAGAAGTGCTTATCCGATTGTGAGGTAACTTGGTTAGGACAGGTTTCAGAACGCATAATTGAGAGAGCACCAGAATCCGGGCATATAAAATAATACACTGATAATCATGTGCAGCTGGGCAAGAGCACATACGGATAAGAAGACGCCTGGTCTGTGCACAACTTGTTACAAATAGCAAAGACAACAGTCTTACTCAGGAGCTGCTTTTAAACTTTGTTTTCTTAACCTTTGCGCCTATGATCTATGTACACTGGACATGATGTACAGTACTAGCAATTTGACAAACTGACAATACGTGAGTTATAACAATTACTAACAGTGCCACCCTTTTGGTATAGACTGGAACAAGAGTTGCTACCTACTGTAGATGCATACTGTATACAGTAAAGTGAAAGACTGTACAAAAACATACAGCCGAGACAGTACTGCATTTTCTGGATAACATTCAAATGATTGCTAAAGGAATTCCTACTGCAGTTCCGTGGGTATTACCATTCAGCTTGCTGTTTAGGAGCCTTTTTTTTGTTTTGTAAGAAGAGGGACATAATAGGGAGGAATTCAAGAGGGAGTTTCAAGCTCTGTGGACCAGAGATTTTTTCCTCCCTGGTTCTCACAAAATGACATTTCTGTAGGAGATTGCAGCCCTATGCTACTGTAATGTACGCTACTGTCGTGCATGCTGGCTGGGCAGGGTTATGTTAATGTGATTAAGGGGGATTAGGGCGTCCGTCTGCAGATCAAAAGAGCCAAACCAATTAGCACCCCCGCCTTTTTCAACAACACAACTATTGCCAGATCAAACGTGCCTGTCCCGTCAAAATGCCACATCGCCAGAGGAAAAAACTGCCAAAACGAAATGCTTGAGTAATGTTTATTATCATAATCCTCCTTGAACTGCATTAGCATATCCGTACCCCAGGACTCTAGCGTTAGAAAAATATTGGTTGTTAACTCAAATTTTGTTTAGTGTGCCCCTAAATCTTGCACCAAGCCTCAAGTGGCTGCCAAGCGAATGAAAAGACAGAAGAAATCAGAAAGGGGTGGCTGCAGGTTAGAAACTTTAATAAAACCAGACTCCTTTGTCCTTTTTATTACTCCTTGTAGAATTGCACCCTCAGTATTGTTCAGGTTATAGATATCAATTGAAATACCTAGAAATAAATATTTTAAATTCCTTCGTCCGTGTGTTTGTATTTCTTTTAAAGCTTATCGCATGGCTAGTGCATAACAATGCGCTCTTCCTCCTGTTTAGATACCCTGAATGCATGAGCACATCACAACGAGCTGTACAGTAAAAGCATGTATTGATTTTTCTCGTTGATGCATAGCAAACCCAGCAGAAAAGACATTCATTGTGTGATAACTACCACAAGAATATGTCTGCCTGCTCATTGGGGAACATGTAAGCATCGGCTTAATTGCAAAACATTCCTCACTTATAAATAGGGGGGTGCCTATGATTTCCAGCTTTATAAAGATGCAATATTTCATTTTGTTAAGGCATAGAGGAATTTTGGAAGGTATGAGTATTGCTACCCATATACAGTACCTTTTTATTAGCCTTTTGGTTAATATTAGTCTAGGAACATAAGCCTATAAGCATATATTCAAACAAATATTGCTTGAAATGTATTCTGAGTTTAAAAAAAAAAAAAAAAAATTGCAACAAAAAAAGCCAAACAAAAAAGGTGCATTACTGTCATTTGGTGGGGTACAGGATTCAGATATTTCTTTTACTATTCTATGTAAGACAGTACTGGTTTGATTTTTAAGTGACTTAAGAAAAGAGAAACCAAAATTTCAACCACAAAATACAATTATTAATTATAAATATTAGATAAACAATATTACCTGTTTAGTAAAGTCCTCCAAGAAGTAATTCCTCTTTCAGTCTCTTAACAGTTAGTTAATTAATGCCGAGTGCTGTGCTAACAAGTCCCTTTTGTGATTCGGGCTGCGGAGGCTACCTGTTTATTTCTATGAATAAGACTGGAGCCTCGTGTAAGTGGATATGAAGGCATGCAGAGGGGATTAGGAGGTCAGGCCTGGAGTACACATCTATTCTGAAAGCTCTCCAGTCATGCAGTGACCCCCACCAGGCTGCACTAAAGAGCCTTTCAAATATTACAGTCCTGTGCAGTCTCTTCGACGTACAGCGCAGTGCAGTTGACGTCTGAAAAAACAATTCCAGGGTGTATGGTTACCACATTCTTCCGTAGTTTACAGGGACGGAAATTAGACTTCTACTGCATAGCAGTTTCATCCATTCTGGGTTTTACTACATGCTTGATAAGCCACCACGGATAGGCAACAAGCCCTGGTGTGTCTTATTAATAAAACTAGGAATTGCTATGCAATGGGAGTCTTATTTCCATCCCTGGATTAGCTGTCAGTGCAGCCCTTGTTAACTGGTTGGTTTGTTTACATTCCCCTAAGGTCGTTTTGGCTTTTTGAAACTTGCTTGCCATTTAGATATCCGGTATGCTACAACGTACAGCAGTGGGAAGTTATAGATGACATTAGAGTTTCCGAACCATCGTTAGTATGCCAGGTTAGGTTAAAAGTTGCATTACCTTTGTGTTTGATTGTGTTCTCCGTTTGGTGTGCCTGCTTTTACAACATTTTTTAATTGCCATCTAGCGTTTTGATTGATTTTTGAAGGTTTGTTTTTTTATTACTATTGTTGCCATAAAGTTTTTGTTATTTTGATGGGCGTCTGCACTAGATCATTCTGCCGTAGATATCAATGTGATATTAAAGTAGACTTTAGATAGGATTACAGGAGATGTTGGGCTGCATGGCTCGGAGCTCAGATCCTGCGTCTCAAGTCAAATGACCCAGAGCCGGTCGATAAGATGGGATTTAGATCGCGCCAGCCGATGGATTTATTGAGTGTGAAAGAATGCTGCTGCTTATTGATGGACAAATCTGGTCTGGTAAGCTTGTCTCAGTTTGTCGATAAATAAATCTGTTGCTGAACTGGCTCAAAAACATACCTAGTCTGAGGGAATGATACTTAAAGCTTGGGGAGAATTTAGGAATGGTGTCAGTAACTGTGATGGCATTTGGTGAAGTGGTTACAGTGTGTAACAATATACATTTGGCAGTGGTGTGAGTATGCATAGCATATTGCATTGTATTCTTATGTGCAAATGAAGTGTTGGGATGTTTTAACAGCACATCTTACTGGACAAACAGGCAAAATGTACACCCTTTATTAGGACCTGTCCACCTGATTGGCTTGGAACACCCTGGTTTAGGTCTTTTGATTACTCTGGAATACTGTAGTTTACTGAAGAATCTCTGAGGATCAAGTCACCCAACAATGCTGCACTTGTATCCTGATGGCGATGGCTACTTTCAAGATGATTGTGCAACAATCCACCGTGCCAGAATCCTGTGTGAATGATTAAAGGAGCATGGCATGATGTGGGTTACTGTGTCTTTCAGTGTTAACTGTTGCAGGAAAGAGCAAAAAAAATCAAGACTATAACATCATTTTAAAATTCTGAACGATTAAGGAAAATTAAAACACGAACATGTGAGATTTGCATTAATAAATAAACATGACCTTAAACGATCACATTGTCTAATTGGCTACAGTAATAATAATTTGAAATAATGAGCTGCTTGATTTATAAGTAACACATGAGACGGTGGTTATTACAAAGTTTCACAGGGATAACTAAATTAGAGGAGACTATTACAAGTGACAATGCAGTAAGTGAAATGTGACAGCCCAATGCTGATCTGAAGACTAGCAGCTTGGCTCTGAGCTGTGCAGTTCTGCACTATAAGCAGTGACTGGGCGTGATTGTGTCTAGACCAGATCCCTCAGCATTGATTTCAGATGGCTGATGGCTGACAGCATGCACTAAAGCTCCCAGTGTGTGCAGCAGCCATGCAGTGAGTGCTCCCTGGAAGCCAGGCCGGTGTTTACAGTTTACAGAGGCATCTTGGTCTGCCGATAAAGCCTCCTTTTGTCTGTCCTGATCTCATCTAGTCGAGGAAGTGTCTGTGTGAAGTGTTTTGGCCTGCTTCTTCCTGTTTCTTTATGTTCCAAACATTGAGATGAAATCGGATAGATAGTGATGGGCCTGGAGAGAATCCATCACTCACAATCTCTCCCTCCCTGTGGCTCTGTACACACATCCAGAGCCAGGACTATTTGTCTCTGTCTGTCTGTATTTCTCTCTCCCGCCCAAAATTTAACAGTAAGAAAAGAGAAGATGTATGGAAATCCCTTTGCACTTCAAATGAGGTGACGGGCTGCAATATAATGTGTCGAGATTTTTGCTGCCTCCTTTTTTTTCTCGTTTTCTTCTCGTCCCCTTTCACCAGCCTCGAGGGAGAATGTTTCTCTATTTTGTACAATGGAGAATTCAATGCATCTCGGATTGTCCACTGTCGCAGTGGTTACTGTCTGTCTCTACAGTATTGCTTCCCCATTCTTAAGACAGGCAGTTTCTTATCGTCACCAGATCTAAAAATGACCAGCGCAGCTGTGCACACAGTCCAAACCTGGGTTTGTTTACTCAGTCGCAGTAATAGATTGCAGAGCTCTGTTACTGTATCACCATCATGGGCCTTTTTCTTTCTTCACTTTTAATCTTTCTATTGTTTATTTTGATGTGGTGTTAACATTACCCATATTGTGATATTAATGATAAGACACTGTGAAGAAGGTGTTATCTGTTAATGCCTGGCTGAAGCGCTTAAACTATTAACCTACCATATGGCCCATTGAATAACAGCAAATTAGCTATTGCAATCAGAGCCACAGGGTGCCATAACACAAGCTCTTCAAACAGTGAGATGTTATGGGTTACTGTCCAAGTCAATAAACCCATCACTGAAAATGTGATCTCTTTAGTTTACAATTAAACGTTCCGTTTCTAATTTCACATGGGTGGCTATGATAATGTGAACCCTTGTACAATATTCCTTTACCATAGTAAAGCATAACAAAGTGTGCAGTGGAAACATGGTAAAGCATTAAGAACTATAAAGACCACGAGGTATGGTAAAGCATATTCTTAAACATGAAAAACCAGGGTCAATGTGCAGCATACAGTAACCACGAGACAACTGCAAAAATACCATGGTGAACCTTTATAAGAGTTCGCCTATTTAAAGATACCACGGGATACTATATAGAATACTGTAAATAGTAGGAGGCTGTGTTGTCCAGTGGTTAAAGAAAAGGGCTTGTAACCAGGAGGTCCCCGGTTCAAATCCCACCTCAGCCACTGACTCATTGTGTGACCCTGAGCAAGTCACTTAACCTCCTTGTGCTCCGTCTTTCGGGTGAGACGTAGTTGTAAGTGACTCTGCAGCTGATGCATAGTTCACACACCCTTGTCTCTGTAAGTTGCCTTGGATAAAGGCGTCTGTTAAATAAACAAATAATAATACAGTACTTCCAACTTTGTATATTTACAGTGTGTAACACCCATTTGTAACTTGGGGGGGGGGGGGGTTGTACACGACTCTCCCCAGTTTGTAAAAGTGTGCGAGTTGTATGATGTATTTATAAATCTCACCACCTCCTGCCGAATGAATGATAAAGACCATTCTCTTCCAGACAGTGTCTTTACAGCGTCTGTCTTCTATGATTCTCTCAATACACTTCAACTACAAGTGGTTTCCAGGAGAAATTATCATTCCTTTTATAAGCTCTGGACATATCAATGATAGGCCTTGCATATCTTTTTTTTTTTTTTTTTTTTTACTTTGTTTACAAATCTTTTCATCTGATTCTGTATGACAGCCTTCTTCGATTATGCCTCAAACATTTCTAGTTTCTTACTGAAGCAGTGTATATGTATGTTGGTTTTGTGGTGTGCATGCGTGCGCTGGGTGTGTCTCCAGTGCCTGCAAGGTGTTAATTAGTGCTGCACGACCCGATTTTTCTGATTTATTCGGATCAAGCTCTCCACAGGTGGGGGTTGATGGTGGTGGTTGGGCTGATTTTGCCATTCCAAGTGAAGAAACAGCTGCTTGGTTTTGTGTGGATTGCTGTTCTTCACACAGTCTAAGAAGAGCAGCAGTCCTCCCAAATCCAGACAGGTGTTTCTTCACGTCTTTCTCTTGGAATGGTAAATTTGGCCCAATCAACACCAATGCCCCTCCCCTGATTTTCAGCACTTGATTTCTGTGGAGAGCTCAATCTGAATAATGGGTTTGTGCAGCAGTCTTTGTCTATGAATAAGGATGAATATTAAGCATGGAATTAATCCAGAAACGATGACATTATTGGAATTCAATTGGAAATTTATTTTGTATGGAATTATTTAAACCATTAACAAAAAATGAAATCGGTCCAACTAAGAGGCATGTAAAAATAAAACCTGTACTTTCGTTACTTAATGTTTACTACAGTCAATAGCTGGGGTGGCAAAGAAAAAAACAAAGACCTTTGGAGAAAAGAGAGCAGAGAGAGGGAGGAGGGGCGGGGGGCGAAGTGCTTACTCCAAAACACATTCCAGATTCTCCCAGCGGAACAGAAAAGAAAACCTCTGAGGATGGAGTTTGCTGCTGCAGATATGATCAGTGTACAGAACTCCTGCTAATGATGGCTGTATTGCCAGTGTTACATGCTGAAAAGCCTCACTGTGCTGAAAAGCCTAAGGGCTGAATAACCAATCAGGAAGGACCCCCGTCATATCCAATTGGCTACAATATTTAATATGGCGCAGACACCCCAACATTGTCGCAGTATTTTTTGCTTTTATGTCGAACCAATTCTAAAAGTACAAGTCATTCTGAAATAAAAGTTTTATGTTTTTAGATTGTTTATACTCTCCTCTTCTATTTCTTGCTTATTTTCCTTTTGTCTTGTTGTCGGTTTTACTTATTTGAATAGTACAAAGTGATCTCATCTCGTATTTTGCCCCCATATGTCGATATTGCGCAATCCACGTACACCGCAGAAATCATTGAAGAAATTACTTCAGAAAAGTTTTCAATAAATAGTTAAGTCTTTTTGTATCACGTTTGTCCAGTCAGAATTATCAACATAGGAAGTATAAGGCATATTCACATCACAATGAAAAAAGAAAACAAGACCAAAAAACTCTAAACAAAATGAGTTTATAAACAAGCAAATGACACAGCTCGTCACTTTTTTTTTTTTTTTTTTAATTCCACAAATTGTTTTAAACATGTCGCACGCTTGTAAGATCTTTGCATCATTTACTGGATTTCGGTGTTGTTTATTGTAAAGTTTTATTAATCAGTGTTTTCCATTTTTACAAGGTATAGGCTTTTCAGCACGGCAGGCTTTCGAGCACGCACCAATCCCGTGCTGAAAAACCTATAGGCTTTTCAGCAGGTAACACCGGTAATAACATTTAATTTCTCTCTGTGGCATACAGTACAGTGGCTTGCCTTTTGTTTAATTAGCCCTTTAATAGAGCAGAGAAACAATGACAAGGCTGTAATTATCAGTTGCATTTTTGGGTAACCATGCTGTTAAAGTTACAGTAAGGTTCTGTTTTTGTAACATGTTGTGTTTGGAGCTCCGGTTTAATAAGGTGAACAGTAACTCCAGGCAGCTTGCAGGAAATTAAGGCAGTTTAATAAAGCAATGAAAGAAAGGGTGTACATTAGTTGACAGTTTCATGTCGTTTTTCAATTTGCTTTCATGCAGCCTGTTGGACTTCGGGAATCTGCTTGAAAATGTCACCTACGATACTGTACAGCTGGGTGCTTCGGTGTTTGACATATGAAGCATGTTTTTAGATATGTATGTCTCTATTTTAACAGCACATGAAAAGGGATGAATGAGCTACAGTGTGATACTTTAGTTATTATATTGTCAAATGTCAGTTGTGTGTTACTAGGGTAAAAACTTTTATAAGAAGCGAAGAAACTTTCATCAGTGTACTGAAGACTGTGGTTATGATATCAGTTAGGAAGGGCTGAGAATTTGGTGTGAATCTCCTAGTCATTGTAACTGATATTGATACTTCTCTAATAATCAGTGACAGGCAGAGTAAATCACAGGGGTATTGCTTTGACCATTTTTAGTTCTGCTACAGTAGCATGAATACGTTCTAAAGACAAACAATAAAGAAGCTACAGTAAGACATTGGGGTAGTGACTGAAACATGCTGAACTCTCTCCGTTCATGATCTGTACAGATCCAGTTATGGGCGCTATGATGGATGGCAGTGGTGACTTGTGAGAGTGAGAAGGCACACTGTCTTTATTCAGGATAGCTGTCAGGCAGTGCTGAAAGCTTGGAGACACGAAGAACGATGAGGAGGGCCCCTCTATACCAGAGTGAGAGACCGACAGCCAGTGGAGTCTGCAGGATTTCCCTGTCAGTAGAAAAGAGAGGGTTTGCCTGAGGGGAGCAGATAAAACCCACTCCACTCCGTTGGCAGTCAAGTCATTTTAACAAAGCTTTGTACAATACCGGTATGATTTGTCCTGTATTGTAGGAGGGTGGGGGAATTCGGAGCACTAATTATAAAATAAACTCCAGCAGACCTGTGTGCTGTACATTTGAGATGAAAGATAAACTATAACACTGCAGTGCAAATAACAGCCAGTTACTGTAAGGTGGCTTTAAATGGGCAATGATAAAATAAAATCAGTTTGTGGTTTATGTATCCCATAGTCGTGTTAAAAAAAAAAAAAAGGTAGATATTTTTTATCAGCTTTTTCCACTGTACTAAGCCCCCTTTCCTCTCCAGTCTATGCATATACAGTACTGTGCAAAAGTTTTAGGCAGGTGTGAAAAAATGCTGTAAAGTAAGAATGCTTTCAAAAATAGACATGTTAATTATATTTATCAATTAACTAAATGCAAAGTGAGTGAACAGAAGATAAATCTAAATCAAATCCATATTTGGTGTGGCCACCCTTTGCCTTCAAAACAGCATCAATTCTTCTAGGTACACTTGCACAAAGTCAGGGATTTTGTAGGCATATAGTCAGGTGTATGATTAAACAGTTATACCAAACAGGTGCTAATGATCATCAATTCAATATGTAGGTTGAAACACAATCATTAACTGAAACAGAAACAGCTGTGTAGGAGGAATAAAACTGGGTGAGGAACAGCCAAACTCAGCTAACAAGGTGAGGTTGCTGAAGACAGTTTACTGTCAAAAGTCATACACCATGGCAAGACTGAGCACAGCAACAAGACACAAGGTAGTTCTACTGCATCAGCAAGGTCTCTCCCAGGCAGAGATTTCAAGGTAGACAGGGGTTTCCAGATGTGCTGTCCAAGCTCTTTTGAAGAAGCACAAAGAAACGGGCAACGTTGAGGACCGTAGACGCAGTGGTCGGCCAAGGAAACTTACTGCAGCAGATGAAAGACACATCATGCTTACTTCCCTTCGCAATCGGAAGATGTTCAGCAGTGCCATCAGCTCAGAATTGGCAGAAAACAGTGGGACCCTGGTACACCCATCTACTTTCCGGAGAAGTCTGGTCAGAAGTGGCCTTCATGGAAGACTTGCGGCCAAAAAGCCATACCTCCGACGTGGAAACAAGGCCAAGCGACTCAACTATGCACGAAAACACAGGAACTGGGGTGCAGCAAAATGGCAGCAGGTGCTCTGGACTGATGAGTCAAAGTTTGAAATATTTGGCTGTAGCAGAAGGCAGTTTGTTCGCCGAAGGGCTGGAGAGCGGTACATGAATGAGTGTCTGCAGGCAACAGTGAAGCATGGTGGAGGTTCCTTGCAAGTTTGGGGCTGCATTTCTGCAAATGTAGTTGGGGATTTGGTCAGAATGAATGGTCTCCTCAATGCTGAGAAGTACAGGCAGATACTTATCCATCATGCAATACCATCAGGGAGGCATCTGATTGGCCCCAAATTTATTCTGCCGCATGACAACGACCCCAAACATACAGCGAAAGTCATTAAGAACTATCTTCAGCGTAAAGAAGAACAAGGAGTCCTGGAAATGATGGTATGGCCACCACAGAGCCCTGATCTCAACATCATCGAGTCTGTCTGGGATTACATGAAGAGAGAGAAGCAACTGAGGCTGCCTAAATCCACAGAAGAACTGTGGTTAGTTCTCCAAGATGTTTGGGCCAACCTAGCTGCCGAGTTCCTTCAAAAACTGTGTGCAAGTGTACCTAGAAGAATTGATGCTGTTTTGAAGGCAAAGGGTGGTCACACCAAATATGGATTTGATGTAGATTTTTCTTCTGTTCACTCACTGCATTTTGTTAATTGATAAATATAAACTATTAACATGTCTATTTTTGAAAGCATTCTTACTTTACAGCATTTTTTCATACCTGCCTAAAACTTTTGCACAGTACTGTATTTGCTGTTTTAAACAGTTTCTATAGATAAATATGTAAATGGAGCTTTCAGGCTCTTCAGGTAGAAACTAAAGGTAAAAATAGTTCCTCTAACAGGTCTGTTCAGCCTCTGAGGAAATTACTGGACCTTCAGTTTCCACTTCTCTCCTGAAGAAGAGGCTTTTGTGGTTTTGAAAGCTAGTATAATGTCATGTTGCTATTAGAAGGTAGGTCCACGCATGAGAATCAACTCCTACTCTACATTCAAATGGTGTTGAGCATTTCACTTTTAAATCCTGCACAGTGGTTTTTCCATGTGTTCTTAGTCCCTAAACCAAACCCTACTGGGTATTTAATACCACCTGCCCTAAGCTGTCACCTGCTCTTTGCCATAAAGTAATCCCCATAACAGAAAATCATTTGCGTACACATAGAGGTGAGCTGTGAAGATCCATTTCTGATTAAAATCTCCAGCTGGCCTGATTTCCCAACCCGATTAGCTGCTCAAACACATGCAGGCTCTGTCTGTGCAAGGGGCCAGGAGCTGGAGAGGAGAAGGGAGGCGGTGCTTATGGATGAGCACAGTGGAACACTTCTGCGGGTTCCACTTTATTAATAATGCTGGTGTTGCCTGTGACAGACAGATACTTAATGAGGCATGGCGTGAGTAGGAGGGCATGCTTGAGTTTAACTACATTAAGGAAATCTTATTATAGCAGAGATGAGATGAAGGGAAGGTATACTGGATTGAAAATATTGACAGTAAGGCATGTACCTATGGGATAAAAGGTTTACCTCCAAACATTTTTTTAATGCATTTTTTTAGGTACATTAAATATGCTTCAATAGGGCTGTGTTAAGTTCAGATGCATCAGAAGGGATAATGATGTGCAGCAAATATACTTGTTTCAGAAACCTAAGACACAGTATTTATTATTTTACTATCAGTACCATAACATGAAGATCCACGAAATGAGGAAGAAAACCCAATATGCCCACATCTGTTTATTGCAGACCTCTGGTTTAGCTAGGAGGACATCAAGATTGACATGTTAAGTGACATGCAGTACATTTAGAGCTTACTGTCTCTTGGATCTGTGGGCTGAGGTTGTTTGCATTGTAGTGTGTTAATTGCCTTTCTACGGTTTAGTCTAATGCTTTGTTGGGGTGTCTCGTCAGGTTAACAGACCTCTATTTGGGATAATGGAAAGATTCTCTGCAGATGCAAACAAATGGAGCTACAATAAGTGGCTTTTTACATGAATGATTCACTGCTAGGGTGAATTTTCAACATTATAGTTACTGTATGTTTCATATGAACTTAAGGTATCTAGTACATGTCAGTATCTTGGTGTGTGTGTTTTCTTACTGCATCTCTGAACAAGGTTTCTACAAGAACAGGATACAACCCCACAGGCTGGTATCCAGATCTCACACCACTCTTATATTAATCATGCCTCCCAGGCTGGACTGAGTGTTCCCCAGTAGATCTCACACCACTCGCAGGCTGGTCTGAGTGTTCCCCAATAGATCTCACACCACTCGCAGGCTGGTCTGAGTGTTCCCCAGTAGATCTCACACCACTCGCAGGCTGGTCTGAGTGTTCCCCAGTAGATCTCACACCACTCCCAGGCTGGTCTGAGTGTTTCCCAGCAGATCTCACACCACTCCCAGGCTGGTCTGAGTGTTCCCCAGCAGATCTCACACCACTCCCAGGCTGGTCTGAGTGTTTCCCAGCAGATCTCACACCACTCCCAGGCTGGTCTGAGTGTTTCCCAGCAGATCTCACACCACTCCCAGGCTGGTCTGAGTGTTTCCCAGCAGACCTCACACCACTCCCAGGCTGGTCTGAGTGTTCCCCAGTAGACCTCACACCACTCCCAGGCTGGTCTGAGTGTTCCCCAGTAGACCTCACACCACTCCCAGGCTGGTCTGAGTGTTCCCCAGTATATCTCACACCACTCCCAGGCTGGTCTGAGTGTTCCCCAGTAGATCCCACACCACTCCCAGGCTGGTCTGAGTGTTCCCCAGTAGATCTCACACCACTCCCAGGCTGGTCTGAGTGTTCCCCAGTAGATCTCACACCACTCCCAGGCTGGTCTGAGCGTTCCCCAGTAGATAAAACAACGAGATTGCTGCTGCAGGGCTGCTGGTAATCTCCAGAGGAGAGTGGTCTCTACCCTGCACTCGGCAGGGGCTCCTGTTGCTGGCAATCCTGCCCTCGTGCCAGCATTGCATAAGAAGGTTGTTTCTGATCAGTGGAGGCTGAACAGGGCACAGGAGGATAAACAGAACGATACTCCACAATGGAACACATGTGTTGCTTGTAACCCACACTATTAGTAGTTGTGCAGAACCTTTTTTTTTCTATAATAAATGGTTCAATGTAGGTGTTTTAGTTTGGAGGTTCCGTAGCTGTGTGTGTATCGGTACAGAGTTTTTTTTTTTTTAATTTACTGTGTGATCTGACTGCTGCTGGCATTTTAACTTTGAAGCGTTTGTATCCGAGCAGGCATTAGTGCTAGTCAAACACTGTGACAGTATCCTGAGCTAAAGGCATCTGAGGTACAGTAGGCATCCTCCCAGAATGACAAGTCTGTTTAATGGGTGCGCTGTGAGGAAATGCACTGGACTGTAGCTGTAATGAAAGAATGCAGCAGTTCCACCTGTTTGGAGTCTCTTCAAGAGAAACTTAGACAGAAAGTAAATAATTCCCATAACTGCTGCAATGTAAATATGTTGGCAGATCATGTGATGGTTGTGGTTGTGCTGTATTTGGTTTCATTGTTGAATAGGGAGCACCTGGCTGAACTGACAGATAACACAGGAGCTCTGCCAGGATTGTTTTTCTGCTTCAGACATCTGCTGCTATATGGAGTAAATGCAATTTTAATTTTGAATTGCAAAAATTATATTGTGTTTTTATTTATTTATGTATTTATGTATTTAATTGATCAGTTAGGTACACAGGATGGTCATCCATAACTATTAAACACTTAATAGTTCTAAATGTCTTCCAGGAAAAGACTTCTAGTAGAAACATTTGTCTTTGAATTTGCAACATTTCTTTTAGTATTTCTATATACACAGTTTGGTCGACCATCCATTCAGCTTGAATGTTTGTGGCTAAACTACTTCTATAGCGTACAAGACTCCTTGAAGGCATTTTGTTTTAATCAAAGCTACCAAAGGGGAATATCTATGAAGTTAAAACTACGAAAATAAATCCTGTTTGCTACCAATAAGTGACCCCAATTACTGTATGCAGGATGGAAAGGGTTTCTTGCTTTGTCGTATCCCGCAGTTTAGACTTTTGACCACCGAGTGGCACTGCAGGGATTGAAATGATGGCCATTCCATAACTTTTTTTTATCCATTCCAGGTTTTACTACGCTCTTAATTCACAAACGTTTTTACAGAATGTGACACACTTGTGTATCTAATACTGTAGGCTCCTAATTAAATTGGAATGGTTTAATATGCGTTGTTACTTCTAGCTTCTTATTCTGGAACTAAGAAACTTGCTGAGATATCTAATGTTTTCTTCAATGCCGATGAATGTTGTTTCGAAACAGGAATTCCTTACAGTTTATTCTTGTTCATTTATTAATGTACTATTTGGGTTTTCTTGGTAATGTGAGCTGTTTTTGGCACTCAAAGAGAATATATTAATTCTTTAGTGTTCTGCTTCACAAAAGAAATTCCTACTCTTAAGGTCATCTTAATTCGCCTGCACCTGTCTGTAGTGTATTGATTTCTTGAATGTATGTGAATACTGTAATGTTGTTCCAAGAGAAAAAAAGCAAGAGAAATCTATGGAGTTTTATTGATAATCTACTGAGGGCATCAAAGACCCACAAATCCCCAAGATAAAGAAAAGAAAAGTGAATCTGAATGAGCTGCCTGTGTACAACAAAGGGTTTGCAGTTAAACAATTTTCCTCCTGCTGTAGCCAGCAACACTGTGCTCTTACTGAAGAGCTTTCTTTGAGGACGTAACCTTTGAGTAGAGATCTTCTCGTGTAAATGTTGCGACTTGTATGCCATGCTAAAATGGGATGGTGGTGGTAGAAGGTATCAAGTTGATACAAGTCTTTTCTCCCTTGAAATGTGTTCCTCTTGAAGTAAGTTGTGCAGTTTTGCATAGAGCGCCCCCTACTACAGCATGTCTCAATTGGAGCCTGTCAGCCACTATCGTGGGTGGAGCTGACCTGGGAGATGCAGATATATTCTGCTGGTTAGACGGCCCTACATATTGCAGGCGTTGCAGTTGAATTTGTTTGAGTTGCCAAATAGGTCCTGCCACATGCTGCAAGTAATTCTTAAGCAACGTTCTTTATTAATGACGGCTGTGTTACACCTTGCACATTGCTCTGCATGAAGAACACCACAGAAAATGAAGCTGCTTGGCTTTTGTATACTGTACAAGATCATTTTGAGAGAATGCCTATAGCTAGGATAGCCGTAATCACGAATCACCCAAGTTCTCCCAGGAAATGTTCAATACAATACCGTCGGATGAAACACACAGACACACGATAATCTGTGAAAGACGCCGATTATAATAAATAGTGTTTTCATTAGGAGAAGCCTGCTTTTCACGTCACACTTAATTTTCCTACAATGAATTCCTGGGCGCCCGCACCTCGCTGTTATCTGCTGCACGGGTATCATTGAAAGTGACAGTTATGTGCCGTGTTTCCGAGTTCTTTTATTATTCTCTCCCAGTAACATGGAGAGTCCCCTGATAAAGGACACTCAGTGGAATAAAGTGCATATTAATTATATAGGAAACTCTCCGAGTGACATTCCACCTTGAAATTGGATTGTTATAGCGCTGCTTGGACTGCGCTTTGGTTTGATTAGCAGGATAATGTGGTGACTAATCGAGGAACAACGGGATTTGTCACACTGGGGATTGAGCTGGCAGGGGCAATTTTATCGATTTTTATGGAAAATGTACCTATTGTGAGTTTTCTAATGTCTATCCTTTGATGTGACGGCAGCCACATCTTGCCTCTCTGTTTTATATCAAAGGGGACAAAAGAGATTGGGAGGGGGAGGGGGGCGGCACCAAAAATGCAAGAAAAGATGATTACACTATAGAATCACATTTTCCCAGTCCCTACCACATTACTAGCACAAAATGGTGAGTAGCTGCAACCACTTCTTATTTTACTTCTGAAGTGCATTTCCTAAAAGCACTTGAGAATTACATTTGAGGCTCTCATCGTTTTGCTTTTGCGTAGCCTACTGTATGTGTTAAAGTTGTGCTTGAGAAGCAGTGATAGTCATGTCAACACCAGTGCGATTGTGTGTCTGTGTACTCCTGATAGTGTTAGAATCCTGAATATCCCACAACTAACCCAGACTATACTTGGGTAGCATTTGGGGACTCATAATTGGACATCTGCAATGTTAATGTTACAAGGAGTCCCCTCCTTGACTTTCGCAATTGGAAATGGGACAAAAGGAGTGTTGCTCTCCCAGGCGCAGGGTGAGCGGAGCGGTCTCTTTGTAGCAAGGGGCTCTTTGATGGCGCAGGGAGATAGAACTCCAATCTGTTTGGTTAATTAGTGTGCCCAGCGCAGGTGAAAGGTGCTGCTGTGGTAAAAGGAAGACTGCTGTGTGAAATTGCCTCTGTGCTCGGGGGAATCGTTATCACAGAGAGACAGGGTGTAGTTCTGATATCTTCTGATCCTCCTCCAACACACACAATCCCGGACCTTTCTCCCTGACCCCAGGGTTGCTGCATGATCAGACACATCCTATTTATTTTCGTTTTTGGTCCCTTTTTCCCAAATTGTATTTATTATTATTATTTTTTTTTTTTTTCAATGTCTTGGTGGTTTTCAGTTGCAGTTGTTGGGTACTGCCTGTCTTATGCTGGTCACCTGTTATTCTCTTTAATTGGCTATAGGGGTTCTTCCCGGTTTAAGACATGGTTTACTGCTTCGGTGAAATTCTGGGTGGTTGCCGTAGTTACCAGCTGTAAATAGAGGCCTTTTCTATGTATGTAACATTTTTAATAAAAAATATACCAGTATTCCAGTGTCAGTTTTATTTATTTTTAAGAGAGTGCAAAGTAACTGTTACTTCAAATTAGAGGAATGATAAGGTGTGACATTATTCAAGTATTAAATGCAGCATTTTCCTTTATTATAATATGCAGGTCAAATACATGACCTTGTGAAATATATTTAGTAACTGTACAGTATTAAGTAAATGGATTTTTACACCTACTGTAGAACATGGTGCAATCACTGTTACAAAACCACTATTTCATTGAGTTTATTTAAAACTTGTATACAAGCCCTATTTAAAGTCATACCTGAAGTAAAACTGTTAATCAAGTATAAAAAACTTTACATTGCACTCGAAAGGCAATAGCTGAAAAGTTTGTCAGCTTGTAGTTTTGCCTCTCTAGTGCTGTGTGTGTGTGAGTCGCACTGGCGCCCAGCACAAGGAGTGTGTTCAGTACAGCAAGCTGCAGGGAGCTGTGCTGTGAAGCCCGCACTTGGCGCTCAGCTGTGTGCTTGGAGCATTGATAGAGAATTAGGTGCCTCATTCATCCCTCTGGGCTGTGGTTTGATGGAACAGACTTGTGTGTCTCCAGGGTGACTCGAGATTTAAACTTGTTTTTAAAAGCTGTTAGCTGTCGATGCAAGCCAAGGCCTCCATCTTGCTTTAACTCCACAAGTCCCTGTAGAAGCTTTCGACTCACCGCAACCAGCTGTGGGGGACATTTTCAGACTAGAATACTTCAGTGTTTTATTTTAAGCCTGCGGGAAATTACTTGAAAATATCACGTACAATTGTTTCTTGTGACAAAAAGCTACGTCGCCCCAAGTCGTAGGCAAACCTGTAAAGCTTTATTGGAATACTTTCCAGAAAGAGCTGGATGCGGTGGAGCAGTGCAATCAGAAAGTGTGATGGTAGAGCTCTGGTTTCCTAAATGAGAAAACCCATGGTCAGACCGAAGAGCAGCACTGTGTGTGTGGATGTACTGCGAGGGGAAATGATGTGTATTTGCAGTTAAACACCTAAAGCGCTGTGCTTTTGGAGGGGCTGTATCAAAGCCAAGTCTACATGGCTGGCATTACCGTGACATACAGTGATAATTACTAACTAACTATACTGCAGTTCCATAGATGTCAAACACATTCAATGAGGATACAGGGGGTCTGGAACTTGTAGTCCACCAAATGGTTTGTGAATGCAGAATTCATGTGATTTTGTAGTTTTGAATTGAATAAATGCTGCCCTTATCTTATTTTAAGTTTTATAGTCTGTCGTTAATGATGGCTTTGATCTTACTGCACATCACAGTTAAGTAATCCAGCTGGACCATCGCATGCAGTGATATTGTTAAACTTTACGATTTATTATATTAAGTTTTGTAAATTCAGTTCCAGGTTCGTGCAGGTCTCTAGGAGAATGGCCCATAAAAAAAAGGCCCATAATTTATTAAATGGTTTCCCCATTCGAGCGTGATCGTTAAATAGAGGTCTGCACCTTACTGCTGGTAGAAGTAATGACCTGTTCATTTTGGGCACAACCAGAACACGTCCAAGCATGGCCACCCAGGGCAATGGCAGCGTAGCTGAGAACTGGATCCCTTCCTTTTCAATCAGCTGGTTGACTTGGAGCCAATAAAGCTTACTTGGTGCAGCAGCTCAAATCATTTGTAGAGCAATTGCAGTTCTTTAGTCCATAACGGCGGTGCTAATAGGCCTTTGGAAGGGAACACAGCACTAATTCAGAGGACTCCTGGCACGGGACCTCGTTTTAACCTGGCATTGTTTCCAGTAGTCTGTAATAACCTTGTCATTTAAAATAAACCAGCAAGACAATGGATTTCTTCCAACTGTGCTTATGTAGTTTCCGATGACAATGAGTTTTATAAAAAAAAAGAACAAGAAACCCTTGACTTGCATGTCTCTGCTTCCTTTTTCCAGTCTATATTGACTGGAATTTAAGATTTTTAAAAGGAATGAGTTGTCCTGTAGCCAAGGGTGAAAAAGGAGCCATTGCGACCGTGATCTTTAAACCGGGGCTACGTCTCCAGTGCGTGATTTGGAAGCACAGGTTGTTGCTTGATACCAGTTATGTTGTTTGGGGATCTGTCCTAGCTTGGAGATAGTACATGCCTCTGGGATCTGGATCAGATTGGTGCATGTGGCCTCTTCTCAGTTCACGTTTTTATAGCTTTCTGGTAACATTGCAGGCGGGTGCAGTACTGCTGCATTCTACCTGTGGGGGATCCATCGCAACAGATCTTTTTGTAAATATACAGTGTTTAATTGTTTTTCACAAGGTGTCTGCTGAAAACTGCAGACCACTGGAGATAAAAGCCAGGTTTCTGAGTAATTGAGAGCCTGTGGATGTGTAAGCTTGAAAGGCAAAGGAATTTTCAGACTGACTAATTAGAATGTGACACACTGTGTGGAATAACACTCGCTGACTGACAATGAGTGATTGAAAAAAAATAAAGCAAGCCTTTACCTGGGACAGGGGCTGCAATGCACATCTGCACCTTTCCAGTGCAAACCGCTCCAGAAGATATTCTTCATTTGAAGATATTTGTACAGTTTATACTGTTTCAAAGCAGGGTGACCCAACAGCACAGTGCTGCCTTCAATTCATGCTTGGGCATTTCAGTCCGTGTCCTCAACTGAGCCACCAGCACTGCGACCTAAGTTCTCCCATTGACTGACTCAACAGTGCCCATAACCCAGCGTTTCTCACCAGGGGGATTTTGTGTGTCCACAGCAATAGTGTATCCCCAGTTACCACTAGACCACCAGAAGACCCTCTCCTAATCAACCTTATTATGGTATGGCCATAGCTATTTTTTTATTTCTATTCCTTTTTGAATTTTTGGACAAAAAAACAGTTTCAGGCTTGGCAAGAATAAAGTGGATTTTTACAGGGCTCCGGCCATTCGAAACCGCCTCTACTAACAAGCAGCTTCATTTTCTCTTCATCTCTCCCCTGCCTGGTGGGAGCTGCACTATATATTTAAACAAAGAACCCTGCCCAGATTGCAGGGAGTAGATGATTAGGCTTCAGGAGTTTAATGGGTTTTCCAATACAAGGTCCACCTTTCCTTCATCTGAAGCACACACCACTAAGTGTTTTTGTCTCTCAAACTAATCAAACCCTGTATCCTGATTCAAAGACACATTCTTAGCATGTGTCTATGCCTTTCTGTGCTTGTACTAGGAAGACGATGTGGAAATAAGCATTAAGAAGCTTGTGTGTGTTTTGTATCTTAGCTTTTTAGGGTAACTTAACCCTCTTTCATCTGGAATTTAATATTTAAAAATTGTTATTTTAGGAGTCGTCAAATATGAAAAGTCAATCAGTCCATGATTTTTTTATCCACAGAGTCGCTGAAGGAATTTAAAGCAATACCAGATTTTGAAAGATGACACTACAAAGATGTATATTTCTTTTTTTTTCCAATACTGGGACATAACATACAGTATGTAAGCATCTTATTGCAATGTCCTCAGACAGTTGCTTGGATACGTTACGTTTTTATAAATCCTGACATCCAAACATGAAAATGGATACCATAACTGAGTTATTGATTGTATAGTGTAGTGTCCCCTTAACAGAATTAAAAGAACCATCCAGAAAAATCAAGAGGAAGCCAGATACACATTCCCCAGTGCATCGTACGGCCTTATTTTTGTGCTGCCAGCAGGCCGGAGTGTATTCTCTGCACCAGAGCCAATAAAAACAAATGTTTTATAGCTTTTACCGCAACTTTACTGGGAGTATCCGCTTATCTGTCAAGATAGAGTAAACAGAGCATTTCTGGACACTGCCAACAGCCTCCCTTCCCTCCACGTGTTCAACCCCAGAAACAGAGCCAGGCCAGGAGTGAGGGCCCGTGACCACAGGGAAGCGATGTCAAAGAATTTGCTTTGTTTACACGGAGAGGGCTGTCTCTGTGACATGAACTAATATACTTCTTCACATTGCTTAATATATTCTGATTGTGTGTGGTAGAATAAATACAGCTGGACAGTTTTTAAAATGTGTAAGGGGGAATAAATCTATGAACTTCTGACCTTGGCTGTCCCTGGCCGACCACATGCTAATGTAGGCCAGCCAAGCAACTGTATTTAAAAAAAAATGTTTTATATAAAATGAATATTTCAGGTCTAGATGTCATAAAATTTAGTATTTTTATTTATTTTATTTATTTATTTATTTATTTTATTTTATTTTATTTTATTATTTTTTTTAAATTTTTTTTTAAAGAGGCAGATTACAGTAAAAGTGACTATAAATAGAAATATCCATCTACATATTCTACTGGAGCATCTTAAATTGTTGACTGCATTGTCTGTTTTACTGTATTTGGTTATTTTCCTATCAATTTCCTATCAAAATCTGCGGTTGAAGAAGGCACTAGCTGAAACGTTTGTCTACTTAGGATTTTAATTGATCAAAATGGTGTTGCACAGCATGAGGAGACCAATAATTTACACATACACACACAAAAAAAATGCCTTTCAATGTTTGTGAATTGAGCATTTTGATTGCCAACTAAATATTTACTACTGTAATACAGGTTAAACAGAAAATAATACAATTGGATAGCTGTTTGAAACCTATATATAGGCCTTATTAGAGACCAAAGACTCAGTTCCGTGTCTGAAGTACATTGTAAAGGCAGAAATGGAATTGACATTTCAGTTGACAGTTTTACCTCAGAGTTTGAGCATTATAAAGTTATGTTCAGAGCATCTCTATCGCTGTGTATGCTGCAGCGTTAACCCGGTCTGTGTCTCTTGTTTGTGTTTTACGCAGCATCGGGCCCGAGACAGTTCACCCCCTTCTGGTTCTCGGTGGAGCCCGTCGACACGCTGGCTGTGCGCAGCTCCCCTGTCTTCCTGAACTGCTCGGCCCACAGCGAGCCCCCGGCGCGGGTGGAGTGGAAGAAGGACGGCACCTTCCTGAACCTGGCCTCCGACGACCGACGCCAGCTGCTACCCGATGGCTCCCTGCTCATCCCCAGCGTGGTGCACTCCAAACACAGCAAGCCAGACGAGGGCTTCTACCAGTGTGTGGCCACCATCGACAGCCTGGGCACCATCATCAGCAGGGCTGCACGCCTCACAGTCGCAGGTAAGGCCTACAGCTGACCCTGTTCAGCGGGTATTAACTAGTCCTTTTACACTTTAACAAACCCTTTTAAATTTCAGTCCACTACTAATGAGATTAATGTTACCATGCGTTCACAGTGGATTGAAATTTGGATTTATTAATACTGAAAGTACAGATAAGTGACTGATATTTCACACCCATAAGTTGTTCAAGTCAAAGCAAGAATCTGTCGCAGCATCTGGTGAATTTCACACTGTTTCTCCTACGAAGCGCTCTTGCAGGGTTTCAGAGCCAGCTAGCATCGTACTCTTTGAAGCCCCCGCAGACTGAAGCCCAAGTGGCTTGATTCTAATAACTGTCTTTAGCACACATGTTCTCTCTCCCCCTGGAGACCCGCAGTCTGACTGCAATAAGAAATGAAAATGGGTGTGGTGGTGTCGGCTCAGTCCTGCTTGCAGGAATCGCAGGGGCCGCGTGGTGCCGCTCAGCAGCACTGCCTTCTGTTAGCAGCAAGCATGTACTACAGTGTGTTATGAAAACAGCGCAAAAGAGAGCTATTAAATATTTAGAAAGTGTGCAATTTGAAAACCAAAAAAGTGCTCCCTACTTGGTTGTAAACAATACATACTAAAATTTAACACAGATTCAGCTGGCTGTGTGTCTCTCTACCTTTGGTAGCTCCAACCCAAACAACAATCGGAATGTCTGTATAACTACCTGCCTTAGATGAAATCTGCCAACAGCCAGCAGGCTAAAGAACATTGTTCAAAACCCTCAACCCTGACCTGAACTCTTAAAAGAGCAGGTCTGTACAAAACAATTAGCTGACTTTCCGCTCTGCTGGCTGGTAATAAAGGGGTTAATTGCATTGGCTCGAAAAGGCCCCTTACTTTAAGAAATACACAGGAAATTGCCTTGCGATGTGACCTTTGAGTTGTACAGCAATAGCAAACGCAGCACGCCGACAAATTTGATGTACAATATTTGTGATTGATGAACGCGAGCGAGTCCCCTTTCTCATCCCTCTCCCCACTTCCCTCCTGTGGAGCGATACACAATTGTAGCGCCCAGGCTTTTACTAATTTAAAGGCCCTCTTCTCCCTTTTCTCCATCCTTTTCTTTTCGCTGAGAGATGAAGCCGCAGACAGATGCATTTAAGGAGAAAGGGATTATCTCTCCGCACGGCTGTGTTGCTCGATTTGTATTCAGATGTCGCTCCTATTAAATGATAGGGCCGTGTCTGAGAGATCGGTAATGAGTATTCTGTGTCTCGTCCCTTTGGTGTGCTTGATAGAGCTTGCGTTGGGCTTAACCTTGTGTGTGGGTGTGGGGGAGGCACAACCAGCATTAGTGAAGAGGGCTCTTAAAAAGCTGTATTAAACTGCCATCAGAATCCTTCTCTTATTTTTGTGTTTCATTTCAGTATTTGTGGAAATTGCCCTCCTCACAACTAAATAAGTAAATCCCTGTGCTTGCTTAGAATCCTTCATTCTTAAATTAGGTTTTAATTCGGAGTCCCTTGCCTGCATCTACACTGCGAGTCTTAAATTATTACTTAGTGTTACAGCCTTGTGCTGTCTTACCAATGTTTTTAACTGTTTGGTAAAATTAGCGGTAGGGTCTACGAAACAAGGTGATTTTCTTTCTTCAATAGTGTCCTCATTTATAGTCTGCTGATATGCTGTACATCCAATATTGTACGTGAAAAACAATGTCAAATAATGAAGTAACATGGTAATAATACTGCAACATACTCAAGCGCATTTTTTCTTGGAAATTTGATTTACAGAATCTGAAGTTTCTGTCATTCATATGTGAGATTGAACTTGTGACACTGATTGAGGTCATTGTTGGAACAAATCCTTCAGTTAATTCTGTATCCGTGGGCCCTCTTACTCCGGCTGCATTGCAATCCCGAACCTCTGTCATCACTCCCTGACGAGCCTCGTTCTCTCTGCCGTGCTGATGGCTGGCCGGTGCTCCAATAACGCCACGTCTCTGCCAGCTAGCTAAATCTGTTTCTCATTAAAAAAAAAAGAAAGAAAAGTGAAACCCAGCACACTTGTTTTCATTTCTCTGGTTATAAAATCAAGATGTCCACACAGGGAAGATTAGACTGCTTTTCCTGAACATCTTTGATTTTTAAGCAAAATATCCATTCCCCTGAAATCTCATGCTTTTCCTGAGATTGCAAAGCTTGCTGATCACACAGCAGGCTTCCATCACAATGAAACTGTATGGGCCGTACCCATATTGATAGACTGCTGTGAGTGGAAGCTTAATTCACTGCAGTGATCGGCAGGCATGAAGATTACTGTGTGCGTGTGTGTGTGTGTGAGAGAGAGACAGAGTTTAAATTCATACAGTGTGGTTATGAAGCTCAGCCAGAAGATTTTTTCCTTTGAGAGGTTGGTGGTTGTTAAAATGTAGTCTCATATATGTGTGGGCTCACAAACTGACATTATTTATGGATACAAAAGATCAATTTCCAGTTACAATCTACTGAACCAAAAGTTATTACCATCTTGCAGCTGCACAGGGACTCTTACTGTATTCTGCAATCATCACTACTTTAGGCTTATTGCTTATGTTCAGATTTGCCCAAAGATGCAGCAAAAATCTCCATCAAGTATTGGCCAACAGTGTTCTTGAGCTAGCACACCATTTCATATGGAGCTCACAATTGCACTACCTGCTTAGTATGGGCACTGAGGTCAAGTCAACATGGGTGTGGTTTACTACATACATTTCGCAGGGATACAAAGATCTTAAGAGTTTCCCTACAGCAGCAGTGCCATAGTGCCATACGGTCTTTACATTCATTAAAGACATACAAAAATGACATTGCACAGATTTTACTAATCATATTTAAGCCCTGGTTCTGCAAGGACGAGGCTATAGACCATCATACTTGTGTGTTGAGGTGAATTAAAAAAAAAATCAGTTGCATGTAATGTTGAACGGCATACTTGGTTTCAATATTATAGGACATACACAGTTCATACCGCAAAAGTAATTGTCAAGATACCTAGTAATTTAGATTTATTTATGGAGTTTTCAATTTCAGCTTGTTTCATAATTTAACCAGTACACGTTTTGTAGGGAGCTAGGACATAGTGTATCCATTACAAATATATTCAAGTCATAAGGATATTTCCCTCCTCTCATGCTTTTTTACTGTATGTCCCAGTATCATTTCCTCCCAGCTACCCAACACAGGAAGACTGAGGCCACTGTACAGAAACCATAACCCCTGTTTCCTTCTCTCCCTGAGACCCAGGTCTCCCCTTTTTCACTCAAAGGAAAAAAATACTCTTTAAAAGAATTCGCTTAAATAGTTGTAATGAATCTGTGCATTCTGCAAGGAATTCTTTGTAATTGAAATAGACATTCATAGTAATTCCTATTGGCTAATTCAAGTAATTCAGGTGGAAATGTGCTGAACATTGACCTTAATCTTAAATGTTGTCATTTATTTGATTTCATATTTACGTTAAGGACAAGCTATTTCACAGTATTCATTCTAATTTTTTTAATTTCCACTTACACCTAAAGAAGATTATTTTGAGGGCTTGAAAGCTTCTGTTTGTATATCACAATCAATCTAACAAACAGTATCAGCTCTTCAAATCAATGACCATAACTACAGTACTTTGTATTTCATGATGATTTTCTGTGTGTGAGTGGATACTCTGTGCTCCAAGTCCATTGCAGTGAGGTCAAAGCCTGCGCTTGATATGACTTGCTCCTAAAATCGGGGGATTCAGAGACGTTTGTGCCTTTTGTGGGAGGGGTACTACAGGAGACTTGGTGTAAGACTGTTCTGTTTCTTTTGAAGCTGTGGATAAACAATGTCAGAAACTCCCTCAGTCATCATTTCTGAGGTTAATGCGCTCAACTGCTTGAACGGCTGTTGCTTAGCGTATGGAATTTGAGCCACGACACAGTGATGTCCAATGAAATGCATGTACCGAAAAAGGCATTCATTGAGGAGGATCTTTGTGTACTGGACTCCTTCTGGTAGGTCTCTCAAACTGGAACGCAAATGTAGCTAGGCTGAGTGAAATGTTCTGTTTATCTTTGCGTGTGAAGCTGTGGTGTTTACATCGTCTAGAGATTGCCCCATAACTACCCATAATGCAATGCCGAAACCCCTCTCACAATACTGACTGCCAGGTACCTGGATTTCCATGGCAAAGTACCGCAGCTTGCCTGCATGTTTCGCTAATCTGCAGTAACCTTGGGGGTGTAGTCTCTGCTTATCCACTGTGGGGGTGCTGTATCAGCTGGCCAGTGGAGCTGCTGGTTGCCTAGATTCCACAGAAGATCTGAAAACGCACATTGGCTCAATCTACATAAGAAAATGTTGAAAATTGCACCACGCCTATTGCTTACCATAACAAGAAATCTAGACGTGACTCAAATATTGTTGGATGAATCCAGCTTTCCAAAGCGATTTGAAACGGAGAGGTGCTGTAATATCTTCACTCTAGCAGGCTGTGAGCTGCGCTCAGAACATCCGAGTTCTCCGGGGTACGCCGCACTGTCAAAGACGTGAAGCGTTTTCAGAAAAATCTAACTTTCGTGTATTTTGCTTGCCTTGGAGAAGAAATTTCTTGCTTACTCCTCACTGTGTAATAAACCACATCTGTATGAAAAAATGCAATTTACATTTTAGAAAAAATATTCCTCCACCGTCTTCATACACAAACACTATTTACTACAGCTATAAAAAAAGCAAAAACAGACAGACATACTACTTTAGGCAATAAATGTGAGAGCCAGTTCAGTGTAATACAATCGTCTCATGAAATTGCCCTCATTAGCTTTCCCTTCTAAATACAGTGCATTCATAAAGGTTTACATTTTGGCCATTGCCATTTTAACTATGTTGTCGTGACTACGACCAATAGCAGCATTCTGAAAAGGAGACCTTGTAGTGCAGGGAGGCCTTTTCAAATAGCTCGCAAACTGATTTGAACCCGTGGGAAGAGTAATGTGTCAATTCAGCCACCAGCTATCAGTGTGTTGTTTCAAGGCTTTCTCTTATGAACACTTCCAGAAAGCTGATAGCACTAGTTGTTGTTCAGATAAGGAAACTGTACAGGAAAGTACAAGACTCTGCTGTTCCAATGAAGGCGTGCAGGTGATTTTTCTTGGCAGTAAAAGTAAAATAAAAAAAATAACAATTGCTTCTTGGTCTGTTTTGAAAGTATAATTTCTCTCCCGTCAGGATTTCAAAAGGAATTTGAAGTAGTTAGTGTGTGACTCAAACTGTCTCTTAAAATGTCAGTCTCTGCTCATTATCCTCAGTGTCTGCCAGTTGTCTTGGAGGTATTAAACTAAACCCATAAATTAGTACACATTAATGTCGTCCTCACTGTTTTTGGAGTAATTATTTCCAGTTGTGAAACCAGTTGTTTTTACCAGGCAAACCTTTTTTCAATTTCGTTATTGAAGGTATGTATTTTTTTATTTATTCATATAAAACCTGTCCCTTTTATTTCTATCACTTGTACGTGACTTGCAAGAGGGAAAGAAAGGCACATGTCTCTTTAATTATGAGCATTAAAACACCACAAGTATTGTGCTTTACAAACTGCATGATCTTCTCTGGAGCTGTGAACTTCAGAGTTTTTTGTCGGACCACTAAGACACTAATAAAGACAGTGAAACAATTGTGTTGAACTTATTTTTAATACTGAAGATCCCCAGAGTTTTAAAAATTCTTAATGTTAAACGATTTAATCCAGTTTGGTCAATAATGCTTCCCAGTCAAGGCGGCTTGGTCAGGTTGTCCTGTGATTTTACTTTACTTAAGATGCCATCTAGTCTGTTCATCATGCCAGTTTAAATGGACTTGCAGTGCTTGTAAGGATTTTTGCAAAATGAGGCCTGAGAAACTTAACAGAGCTGCTTAAGCCTGGTCTTTTGGACTGGAACCAGTACATTTCAGTGGACCATTTTAACTGGTTTGGCCTGGAAACTGGGCCCACCGCTGTAGTGTGAGCAGTATCAGCTTATATATTGGACCAGGTATACTGTAATTGTGGGTTTGGTCTGGTACTAATTCATTTTACAGAGCCAGTCAAATGTGAACTGGGAACAGTGAGTTTTTATTATGCTTGTTCATAATTGTGTGTTCTGGCTGCTATCTGTTCGTGTTGTTTGCTAAAGCAGGCTGGCTCAGGGCAGAATTTTGCCAAGAGGGTTTTTTATTTTATTTTTATATGACCAGTAAACGCAATTTGGACTACCATTATGCTATGAACTGGAGCAGTAAAAGAAAGGTTGGCAAATACTGGTGAAGTTCAAACATAGGCACCATTCCACTCCTTCTGGATATCCGGCACATAGACTGTCAATCTGCTTTGATACTGTGAATGTTTCAATGCATATGTTCAATTTAAAATGTACACATGGACTTGTAATTTTATATGTAACTTTTGAATTTATTTCTAATTTTACATGGATTTTCACATACATTTTTGGACATCTAAGTCTTCATAATACAAAACATTGATTCCCTAGACGTTACTACAGTACTTGTAAAGTAATTTATTTCCCTGGAAAACCTTAAAAAAATGTGTCCTGGCTGTGTGAAGTCACTGATCTTCGCTGGGGATTCCTGAGGGAGCATCGCAGTGGCTCTGGTGCTTCTGCAGGTTAGGGAGGGGGAAATTTGTCAGGGACTGTTTCTCTTCATCGTGCTACAGCGAACCTTACTGGCCAGGTGCCTGGTGAGCTCAGGTAGGCATCTACTAGGGATGTGAAAGACAAATATTTTGACTATCGATAATTCCACAGCTGTTGAGGTCGACTAATCGAATAGTCGCCCCCCCCCCCCCCTCCCATTCAAAATGAGACGTACATTAAATTCGAAATAATGCAAAGTGACAATTATTGCAATTGCAATAAATTCTGAACTTTATTTTAAAATACTTAGCTAACTTTGTTAAATAAACATTAGGCTATGTAAAAAATACCTTCCTATTAGGAAACATACAGAAATGCCATAACAGCAGCAATAACATAAGCATACCGTCAACTCTCGTGTGAGACTCTCGTATTTTGCAAGCAAGTGTTATTTTTTTTACCGATATTGTCACAAGCTTTTCCGTTAATTACAATTTCAAATGAACTATAAAGGTTGTGACAATTAAAAAAAAAAAAAGTATAATTTTTATTCAATTATTAATTTAATTTTCATTCAATAATAGTTTAGCAATGTGAGCTGCGAGGCAAACGCCTTAACATTAGCATCCTTGTGGCAATAATGTTTTCCGGTCATAACAGCGAAATACAAAATGCATTAGACTATCTAGCTAGCTAATTTATACAATCCACTTAACTAAACGATTTACTTTTCCTACGTTTTCAAACCACACACAACATGCAGACTACCGGTCTACGTTAAACCAGATCGGAAACATACCTGTGCGTTCGAGTTCCAGTGAATAAAAAATAAATAGCCTGTATAGGCAACAGCTTGCTATGTATGTAGCTAGCTTAATAATATTAATAAATAAATGAATTAACAAAAAGGCCTGAGTGGCATTAACGCACTAGCCTTCCATGGAAGCAAAAAAAAAATCCTAACTAAAACTTTAGGAATAGTTAGGCTAGCAATGTCCATTATTATCATCATGTTCACTTATTCTTGTTTAAAAAAATCAGCATGTCCATCAGGTCCGGCAATACTGCAGCAGACGGTGCTCAGGCAGAGTTGTTTGTTTTTGTTTCCACTTCAGAGCCTGAGTAGCTATTGCACTGTGATGAAAATGCGACACAAGACGGCTGGCCGCACCGACTACATTATGTATGGCACCAAGTTTAAAGCCATCGTTGATGGCGAGCTGCAGAGTGTGTGCAAAGCACAAATTCGAGACCCATTCAACAAACTCCGAAGATGATGTTGCTGGCATTGTCGTGAACACAGGCAGTGATTTCCCCCCCTAGTTAAACCCGAATGGTCTACAGCGGTGTTAACACATTTGCGAGATTCTCTGCTGTATGCCTCTCTGGCGTGGCGCGAGTCTGTAGAACTACGTTTTTCATTTCCCAATCCTCAATGAAATGACAGGTTATTATGACGTACGACTCGGTATTCAGTGCAGTCCACGCATCTGTAGTAATCACCACCTTCTCAGCCTTTGACAAGTTTCTGCTGACAGACGCTGCGGAATCGGCATGCATTTTTTTCGAGTCGAGTGGTAATTGTTTTAGTGCAGGATTTTTCGTGCATGGATTGTGTATTCAGGTTCCACAAATTTCATCAACTCCCGAAATCCCTCACCTTCAACAAAACGTATGGGAAGCATGTCCTTTGCCACCATATTAGCAATAAGGGCTGATGTTTTTCAGCACGTACGACGTTGTCACACTGACGAGGCCTCACCGCAAAGGATGCAATGGCGGTTTGTTGCGGTCCTCTTTTCTTTTCTGTCGTTGCTAGCGTCACAGAACGGTGTTTGTCTTTTAGGTGGGTTAACATACCAGTTGTAGATTTGTGGTAGTTTAATTGCACTGCACATATTTTACACTTAACAGTGTTTTCATTTACTTTGTCAGAGTATTTCCATGCTGAACTTTTCTGTGAGTAAGCCATCGTTAGCCGAGGTACGTTCTAGTTTAGCCAATCACAGACAAGAAATAACAAATCCCACCCTCCAGTCAATCTTCATTACCGCTACATAGAGAGCCAATCAGCAGTACAGCCTTTAAAATAAAATCAATATATACATTTTTTTTTTTTTTTTAGCTTTCGAATGTTGGATTCACTTGTCGATAGGTGCCATCGTTATCGAATAGTCGAATGTTCGACTATTCGGTCTCACCCCTAGCATCTACAGGGCTGTTCTTTGTCCTCCAGAGGCCGGTAGCTCACTGACATCCGCTCTCGAGTTCCTGGGTATAAAGAGGCAGTTGGCTCGGTCGTGGGGCCGTGTGGGGAATTGTTGCGGTGAGGGAAAGAAATTGGACATTCCACTCAATGCCTCCCTCTGGCCATGGGCGGTCCAGTTTTTTGATCATAGCCAACCTGGTTTAATGGAGGTGGGTTTAGAATATAGAAACACAAGGAAACCGGTCATGAATTATTTTCAAACTATATACTACTTGAGAACCCTTTATAAATGTGTAAAACACACATTTTAGAAATAGTCTTTCTTACAATGTAATTTGGTATATATTGTATGTGCAGGCATTTGACATTTGACAGCAATGTTTTTGAAACTGACAACACTTGTAGTTATAAACTCCCAAGTTGCTACAGACATCCAATTTCCCCGTCAAAATCTGTGTCACTATACCAAAGTGTTTATTGTTTGTAAAACTCTTTAAACAAAACTGTTATAAACAGTGTAACAATGTAATTTTATACACAGCAGGAAAAAGCGCTATTGTGTGACAGTCAACGGGAGTAAAATGTAATGCTCAAAAAAATATATATAATCAATAAACTATAATCAATTACTAAAAAAAAAAAAAAATTACTCAAGCATGTTAGGAAAATCATTATGCAAAAAAAGCAAGCAGAAAAAACACCCCTAATGCATGTGCTTGTTTGTTTTGCCTGGCTGTGCTGAACTCTCACTATGCTGGCCCCAGAGACCACAGGGTATCTCTCCTCTCCTCTGTGATTTGGAGCCTCGATGTCTTGGTGGTGCAGTAGCAGGGAGCTGCTGGGGTGTTCTAGGACAGTGAGAGAGGAGGTGGAATCAGGCTGCGAGGAGTGTGATGAGAGCCAGATAAGGTGCTGTTTACACCCTCCAGATACAGCTTGCACTTCTCATTGATTGGAGGCACTATCAGGAGCTGAGAGATGAGATGTCTTGATTTTTGTTTTCTGTCACTTCATTTCCATACTCCATTCCTGGCTCAAAGCAGCGCTGGGTTTGTCTGTTACGCAGAGATTACAAGGAGGGGCTTTTTTTTTTATAAGAATGGGGGCGGGTTGGTGGTGGTGGGTGTATGTCCTGCTCTATTTTCTTGGTTTGAACTTGGTTTGGACCTTCTTAAGTTATTGACACACAGTACTTCTTTTAACATGCAACGACAAAGGCTTTAAAATAAACATTCTTTCCTCGTCAACGACATTTTCAAAAGTCCCCTGTATTTATTTTGATGTGATTTTATTTTTTTCCCTCTGTTATAACACTACAAGCTCACTCCCTGTATTAGACAAGCCTTCCAAGCTGCATAGGTGGAATCCGGTGGGGTTACCAAACTGTGCTTCAGTATTCCTCATTTCATTTTATATACAATCATGCATCAACCGTGCCACTAGCCATTTTATCAGAGCTACGTTTATTGTAGACGACACGTTTGAGTCGCAATGCGTTCAACCTCAGCTGAGTGGTGTCGGCACGTTTTAAACAGTCAAAAAATCGAAATAAACAAAAACAAACGTGTTGCGTCGGCCACATACCCAGCTTCTTCACCTGCATCTCCGCTTGACTTCTCAACAAAGGGAAGTGCTCTTGTAGTCATAATGATGCAACCCCCAATTAAAGGGTTCAGCACATTAGTGAACAAATGGTTATTCCATCGTATGTGTTTTTCACATAATTAGCACATAATTGAAGTCTTACTGTACTTTATGGGCTTTAGTCAAAGAGAAAATGTCTGGAGAACAAAAGAGCAAATCCAATATGCCTATTAAGAATGGAGTGCTAATGAGAGGTAAGAATTTTTGAAAGCCTTTTAATGGTCTTGGCACTTGAAAGAAAATGAATAAACCAAGCCCAGTTATTTAGTAAAGCACAATACAAATTTAATATATCAAATACATACTGTTAAGAACTACAGTAAGTACTGGACAACAATGAGTGGTTTATCTTAATTTGACTATTTACTTTGGTAATATTAAAAGCCTGTAACATGTTATACAGTACATGCCTGCTTTCCAGTAGGCCCTGTTAGCAAATAAAGCCAGGGCACGGAGTTGATTTCCAGTCCCCCTGGTCATAGCTTGCTGGTGCATTGAGCATGTCCACAACCATCCCAGGCTTGATTTGAAGCTTGATGTGTTTGCCCAGTGTTAGTGTTACCTGCCTAGCCCCCAACTAAACCCTTGGGAAGCCGATCACAGTGATTCATGTTTCACAAAGCAGCATCCCACTGTGTCGTGTGTACTGTAGCAGTGCCGTCCACAGAAAAAAGGAAGCTGTGCTGCTCACGTCTCTATTGTCAGGTCTTGCTTTGCACAGACGCAGTGCTAGATTACATTGTGAATGGATCACTTCTCATAAGTAAATAATAGTAGTGGTAATTAAATAATTGAATGTTTTTAATTATAACGTATACGGTAACTGACACATACAGCATAAGGTCAAGAGCCGTTTGCTTGTTAAACTATAAAGAAAAAAACGGATGAAGCTGTGGCTAAGGGGGCAGATGACATCTATTGAGCTGGCCATTACCCAAATAGACCATTATATGACTTGACAGTGGGGCTATTTATAATGCTGCAAGAATAATATATATAAGCACACTAAGATATTTTATAACGCAAGTGTCTGACTGGGGTAAACAGGCAACAAATGCCCCCCCTTTTCACCTGTCACAGTACTAGTTCCCGTGTACAGCATATGTCTCTATTAAACTACCTAAACTACCTTTCACTCAATTCTGTCAGGGCTGTGTGTGCTGGCCAGTTTGGGGATGTGTGGAATTGTGTTTAGAGACATGGAGCTTGAGTAAGATGCAGTCTGCGAGCAATTCGTTAGCCCCTCTCTGCGTCTCTTTTTTCATCTTTCGGTTCTGTCTCTCATTGTCACTCTTTCTCTCACCCTCGCACATTTCTCTTTGTCCTTCCAGCCTGTATTGGCCTTATCTCAGTCAGTCTCTTTCAATCTCTCTCTCACTCTCTCTCTCCCTCTCTGCCAACCCCCCAATCTTTCTGTCAGTCTAGTCTTTTATCATCTAAATTAGTTTTGATTTACCATTCACCCCAATTTTAAAGGTGTGTTTTAAAGGTTTTTAAAATGTTACAGATTTTTTTTAAACACATGTCATTGACAAACTGGTTTTGGGGGGGTATAGCAATGGATTAGTTTAGTTTAAACGTTATTTATAACCTCCTTCTGCTGTAGGTAGTCCAGAGCCATATCTATTTGCCTTAGCAAGGGAGGAAGTCCCAACAAACTACATTTGCAGATGTATACAACTTGCTTCCTGATAAGTGCCCAGAAGATTTAAACTCTGAAATAATGAAGCAAACTGACACCAAAGAATGGTATTGTAGGTCACAGTAATTGGCGTTAAATTCTACGCGCGTGTATTCTAGACTGTACATTCACTCTGAAGCCTGGCGTAGGTTTTTTGCTGTTGAGTACAGTATCTTGGTTAAATCAGAATGGGATGATATTTTATTTTCTTGTGGTTCATTCATGCAAGGATTTGGGCATAGTTTTAAAAAGCACCCCTTTAGCGTTTGGATGAACCTGTTCTCCAGGTCTGCGGTGAGTCAGGGTGTGCAGTCACACTACATTTAGCCTTCCTCGTGAAACATTCCTGTTGATCCCCTGTCAACACAAGCTGAGTGTTTAGCACCAGGAGAAGAGACTGAGCATCTGAGTAACTCCGGCTGAGCGCTTGTGTCACCCAGTAAGACCGGGCCAGCTATACCTTTGTTGTGTGTTATAAAAATAAATGGTAACCTCCAACATTTGACTTTTGTCTCTCTCTTGAATCAAGTACATTAAAATCGTCTTAAAAGCCTTCATACCAAATCAAAGTTCATATAGTCATGCATGTGTTAGCACAGAGAGAAGAACAAGAGGGCATAAATGGAAGCTGAGTCAAAGTAAGTTCAGAACAGAAGGTAGGAAGCACATATGAATGCATGGAATTGCCTACCAGGTGGCATAATTCTAAAACCCTGGGAACAATTTAAAAATTGTGCTTTTCAATTAGAATCCCCCCCCCCGTAGGGGAGAATTGGTGTGCTAACAAAGGACAAGCCTTGATGGGCCGAATGGCCTTTTCTTGCGTTCTTAAAGACCAGCGTAATGCAGTGTTTGTTTTAGACTAATTTGCCCACATTGGTAATAAGTCTGGTTCTTGTTGTCATGGTTTTGTTTATGGTCATATTGTGAAATTTAGCTGAATTGTATTAAACTTTTTCAAAAGGCATATATATTTAGATATACAGTATTTAGAAAGACCGTATTAAAACGTAAGTTTTAAAATATGACCATAATAAAGAGACAATTAAAAGTGTACAGTTATGCGTTTATTGATGTTTTCATTTCATTCAACATGCGTGCTGCTCTGAGCTCATCTTGAGCCCGGCTGTGCTGAATGGGGTTTCAATTGAGGGACTTCCTTGGGAGTCATTTATCATTGGAGTCACCTCCTCTGAACTCATTTTATCAGGAGAATTTTGCTGATCTACAATCTGAGAGAACAGGACTTTGTTGTTCAGAGAAAAAGGAGAGGTGGGTTGAACCTTTTAAGCACAGCGGATTTCATGGCCTGTCATCACTATTAAGAACCCATCAACCACTGCTTCTGTGCCGCTTTACAGCTGGGCTGCTGCAGCACCTAGGCTAGAATCTTCCACAGTCTTGCTTGTTTGCTGTAATTATGGGTCATACCAAATCTTAATATGCAGCAGCAAGGGTGTTAATCTCAGCTTTCATCCGCATACTTGTCTTAAGCTTTGTGTGGTTGCCAGTTGGTATTAAAATGTTCCTCTTGGACCGCCTTCACTCCCTGCCCTTCTCACGCCCTGTGTCCCTGCTTGTACTGATGCAGGTCTCCTTGTAGTCCCTACAGGTTCTGGATAGAGCCAAGGATTTCATTTGTAGTGCCCCCTTGGCTTTTGGTCATTAGGTAGCATTAGATTATTTTAGATATCATTTTTATTTTTTTATTTTATGTACATGCCTTCATGAAGGGTGCTGTAAAAATGCAAGTTTGTTTTGTAATAAATGTTCTTAAGAGAAATATTTTTTCTTTCAAGCTCATATGTGGTAGCCTGGTGCAGATCTGCTACAATATTTGGCGTTTCATAGCTTTTGAAAAGAAATAACGCATTGGCCAGCCCTACGGCAGAAATGTTGAATTTGAAATGCAAACAATTGTTTTTGAAAGACTTATTCATTTAACCGGGTAGTAACACGAGATTTGAAGTTTGGGTACTTTTAGAATGTGCCAGCCTCTAAAATAAAAATGTCAGATATATGCAATTAACATATGGAGTCACAGGTATTAATGACTTTAACGTTACAATAATGAGATACCCCAACCCCTGTCGTAACAACAATCAAACACAGATATATCATGAAGAGAACTCAGACACACACACACACCTGCCTCAGCTCACATACCGCTGCAATCAGTCTTTCACAAGACCAGCTAATCATTTGCATGGGTGGCATTTCAATTTGCCAGTATCTGTCACTGTGTCTCATTTCAATTGGGAGCATTATCAGTTGCGCTCAGGTCAAGCAAATAACCATGAGGTACACGAGTCTAACAAAAAAACACTAAGAAACTTTGAGGATTTTCTGTTTATTTCTAACAAAAACATTCCAGTAAGTCTTACCTAATATGTATTGTCATCATTTTGTAGGTCTCACATCTTTCTATATGAAAGACTCGCAGAAAGTTCGATTTTGTAATGATATTTTTTTTCTAAGGTAAGGTTGTAAAGAAAATGTATTGATCGCCACTTGCAGATACTTTAATGCTGCACTCCAGTTCTGTGCATTCCATTTCAGGAGGCTGCATGAAGGAACGCGGCCGACATTGAAAACACTGGGAAGGCAAGCCCATGCTTCTGGGAGTTTGAGTTCTTGCAAGGGAAATAAGAACCAGGAGTAATTTTTCCTTTTGCAAAAACTCAAGCGCCAACTTCGCATATTTTCACTGACCCGAATTGCAACATTAAAAAGAGTGCAAAAGATGCTTGATTTTTTTTGTTTTGTTCACTAATAGCAAATACTTGTTTGACATAATATGCTCACCTCTCAGATAAGAAAATGTGAGGTCGACAAAGTGATGCCAATACATATTAGGTAGGATTTAGTGGAAATATGTCGTTAGTTTCACAGTATGTACTTTAAATAAACCTTTTTTTAGCAGGAATTGATGTTCACGTATTGTTTTTAATGCCTTGGTTATTGCACCTTAAAGAAGTAGGGGAAAACGGTATTTCTGTTGTATTGGTGATGAGCTCCGGTCGCCTTCAGAAGTCATGGGAGGGGTAAAAACATTTTTCACCCTCCTTTTGGAGTACAGTACAGTGTTAGAGTTACTGGTTATTCATCTTCGCTGTCTCTTATCAGTCATGTTCCATTAATTGATTCGTCTGCCTTATTGAACTGCCCTTCAAGATAAATTATACATTTGATGATGAAAGGACCCAGAAAAGGCTAAACATAAAAGCTAACAATCATAATTGGTTATCTGCAGTGGTGTAGTGTTCTGCATCTCTGTTGATTTCCCTGGCCTCCCTGTAACCTCCTTGTACCCTGGCTTTATCCACGACTCACTCGGTGGTAACAATAAATAGTGGCTAGAGAGAGAGGCACTACCTCATGCCCTGATAAGGGGTGGGGGTTATTGGGTGCCGTCAACACATTTATCAAAGCTGTATAATGGGATCTCGGCTCCCAGGATGCAGCGGTTTCCATGGCAACGACCTCTGTAGAAGGTTAAATTATAACTGGGTAAGAATGAGCCAAGTTCCACAGAATAAAAGGAGACATTAACACGATTAAGCTTAATACAATCAGCATTGCTTTAGATACAACTCAATTACCTGTAATGAAAACATCATTTCCATAGTGGAGGGGGGGCAGGGGGGGGGTAAGGGTGGATAGGTTTGGCGCAGTCACAGAATCTTGCATTCTCTCAGGAGATGATTTCCTGTTGAGAAAAGAAGGCCTTAACCGTTTCCCTTCCACTGTTAAGACACTGACTTATTTCACTTAGATGTTGTGGTGTTTCCCAGCTTGTGTGTCTGCTTGTACAACACTGCTGTATGGCCATCTAGCAATGAATGATAAATCCAACATGACAGAAACGTAGGAAATAGGGAATCGCGTGCCAATTACTACATTTTCCAAATTGTGCATTGCCTCAAACTGCAGACTCGTGGAAATCCCTGCCTCGTAGTGGCGTTTTCCACAGAACTCCACACAGAGGTGTGACGAAGTAACAATCAGGCAGCGTGGGTCGGAAGCATCTACTCCACAGGAAGTGAACCTTCTCTACAGCAGGAGAAGTGGGCTTCACATACAGTCAGACTTTAAATAAAGTCTGGAAACTAAATTATCCACAGCAAAATAAAGGACGAGAGGAAGTCGTGCTAATGATGTGTAATGTGTTTTTTTAATGCTTGGTAGCTGTACTTAATCGCTTCAGATATATAATAGACGGCACAAGACTTTCATCTGTTGTTGCTGAGATATACAGTAATAGCCCTGATAGGCATTGTGGGTGAAACCTCAAATTCCAGTTCACATATAATGAAAAACATTTCCTGAGTTAAGGAAAGCCAGCTGCATTCTGTCTTGGTTATGTTATGTTATAATATTTTTTTGATTAAATAGTACCAGTATCATGAGTCTGCTAATGAATGCGAAATAGTTGAAACCATCTGCGTTCGTTTGAGGAGAAGGAGAAATCGTTTTCTTTAGCTGTTCATGAAGTAATTCTTTTGTGCAATTCCTTTGTAGTCGTCTTCTCTCAAACATCGTCTCAAATTGCTTTAACCATTTCAGTACTGTACAGAAAGACAGCTCATTAAAGCTTTAAAGAATTATCTTCGCTCTTTTCTACCAGTCTACATGCATTAAATAAAAGTGCTTCAAAATATTTGTCAGTTTCTTGGCCTACATTTTCTGGCTTGAAAACTGTAATTTCTGGATATCTCTAAATATTTGTGTACATAGAGAAGACTCTTGTCTGCAGCTCTTTTCCAGTTGCATTGTATTTCAAAGCCTGGCTCATTAGCAAGGCTTTAGGGGAAAACAGCACAGCTGAGATTTGAAGAAGCCTTCCACTGTTAATATTTAGACAGCTGCTCTAGCAGACTTGTACACAAAGAAACATGTGTTATTCATGGAGGACATCGTCAACATTTAAATACAAGCATCTCAATTGTTTCCTTTGCCTAGAAATCGCTGTTTCCATAGCGACTACCATTAGATTCCCTTTTTCATAACTATTTGCACACCTGCGACCTTTCTGGCCCTTGTCTGTTTGGTTTTCAAAAACGAGTGCCATCACTTAGTAGTGAATTAGTATTTAATAGAACGCTAGGATATAATAATGTACCAGCAGCACCAGGTCTGTGCTGGGTACTGTACAGTATTAAATAGGTACTCGTTATAAATGAATCAGCGCTTCAGTGGTGCAGCCACCATGGGCACCTCCACAGACCTTTTGTTCAGCCGTTGTCACAAGAGAAGAAAGCTGCCATCCTTTCAAGTACAGAAAGCTGGCGAGGCGCCTCGTCTTCAAAGCGCTGCGTGCAGCTGATGGAGTGCATGTCGGATTGCCACTGAACCGTGTTGCCATTCTCAGGGAGGATGAGTAGATCTCCTGCCCTGGCACTGCAGTTTCCGATTCCCCTCACTGCCCTGAGCTCATTCTCCATCAGTACACCTCCTGTCATTGCAGGTTAACCCTGACACTCATCTGTCCCTCCCAGCACAGACATTGCACTGCAAGGCGGGGGCACTTTTCAGTGCTCAATCTGGGGGTGTTGATAGTTTAACCTTTCGCTAAATGTTAATATTTCGAATTTTGCCTAAATGTTTAAATGTGTAGGCCAAATATAGTGGTAAGTGTACAGTGTATACTTTGTTTCCAATGTACACAGTATTTTCCTTATACACTATATATGCTGTACACATACACTGTTATGCACAAATACATGTCATACTAAGTGCTTACAATGGCTTTCCTAAATTGGTTTCAAACATATGTTAGAGTTTAAATGTTTTTAACCCTAAAGTGTAAACGTTTCTGAAATTAAATGAACACCCATAGCTCAAGTAAATGTTTGTTGTTTGAAAGAGGCTGACACTGTTGTGTTCGGCAGCTGTATGAATGTATGTTAGTGCCGTGTATCAAAAATAATTTCCCCTACTCATTTATTCAAACCTTACCAATAAGCAGATTTAGATTGCGTCCTCCTTTATAAAGAATTATTAATGCATAATAGTCATAAAATATGCACCCATTTCAGAAAGTTGATATGGTGAACTAGGTCACATTGAGATGGCTGCACCGTTCATAGGGTCACAGACAGGCCTGGTTTTTGAATGACTTTATGCATATTGTAATGGGATAAAATAATTTGAGGAATTTTGTCCTTGTTAAAACCATTTTATGAGAAGGAAAAGAGATGGCAGAGTTAAACATAATATTTATAAGTTGCACTCTAGAATTTTCACATCTGTAGTTAAAACCTGGTAGACCCCAGTGATTTTTTTTTATTTTGCCGAGGTTTTGTTTTGTGGTTGGTCTCCAGCAGTAAGCATGTAGAGCATAGTTTACTACATGCTGTAAATCCTGTAGCGTTTACTATACTCCTGTCAGGTTGACAGAAACTGCTAATAACCGAGGCCCCTGATTGCTTATAAAGGTCTACATTCCTCACTCCAGCCCCCACTTAAAGCACAGTCCATGTGTTTAAATTAGCTAAACTAGCAGTGAGTTTGTGCCCCGGGACTCTCAAAACGGTCACAATCTGCCCATTTCAGGGAGATTACATTTCATAAAATCATTGAAAACATCGCAGGCCTTTCTTGTTTTTTTTTTTTTTTTTTTTTAATAGTAAGAGAAATTAGTGACACAGTCGATCCCTCAGACCTGACAAAATGGTGTACCAGGATCCTTCCCCCTTGGTGTATTCCTGCCTGGGATCGGACACGATCTGCAACAGCAGAGGCTTGCTCAGTGATGTAAGGGCATACTGAGACCAGTGCTCCTGACACAGCCTTACTAGGAATCCACAAGTATCCCGAAGACGCTGTAAATCTGGACAAACAGGGTCACTTTCTAGCATGATAAAAATATTACACGTTTTGTCTGTTTCATCTCCAACAAAAGTCTCCTACCCCGTGTTAGCACTGGGTTGGCAGTGCTTGTGCTGGGTTCACCCAGTGTGGTTTATCTCTACTGTCTCTCTGAAATGAGAATCCACCTACATTTTCCACCAGTCCACGCTCCAACCTAAACAGTTGTCCTTGTTTACAGTGTACCCGTGTGATGATCCACATGTTGTTTCTGACTCACCCAAAATCCTTTTCTTTCAAGGGCAGCTTTAAACACGGATGCAAAGCTTCCTCATTCTCATATATCACTACTAGGCCTCGCTGCCTCTCAGTCCTTCCCTGGCCTCATCCTCACAGTTGCTAGGCCTCACTGCCTACTGGTCATTTGACTAAAACCACTAGGCCATGCTACCTTCCAGCCCCCCCACTCTTACCAGTAGACCACAGTCCAATTACTGCGTTTCCCAGTCTTCATTCCTACCCTCTTGTCCAGAGTGAATGGCATGTTATTTTTTTCACCACGCTGTCCATCTTGTTGCTGACTTTGGTATTGTGCCTAAGGAATTAGTGTGCAGTCCATTTCTGGGTGAATTCGGAAGCACGTTCTCCTATTGGCTTCCTCTCCGCCTTTTATGAATCATTCCTAAATGTTGTTTTTGGATGAAACATTTGGAAACACACAGGAGAGATTAGAAAAAAAAAAACTTTACGCTGGGCAACAAATTTCCTGAGGTTGGTGCTTTTCAAGGGGAGGGGGGGAGTCTTCAGGAAAAAAAAAAAAAAAAAGTTTTAATTGTATTTGCCATAAATTCCGATGAAACTTGACCCTCGTCTAGGTTACAAAACAGTTTGAATTACAGTTTAAAATATTTTACCTCGGTCTATTAACTACATAAACCATTCCATAATAAAAGGTCTTGAATATGGAGAGCTATTTGCAGATTAGCTGGGCCTCCGTATGTGCTGTGAAAAGCTACTTGACAATTCCTTGGAGCATTTTAATTATGAAAATATAGCCACATAATGCCAACACTGTTAGCAGTCTGATTTCTGATGATATCTCATTGCACATCATTACAAGTGAAACAGGAACTAGACTAGCTGTCCTTCTCATAACAGCGTGCTCCTTAAGCAATACTAGATAAAGGGACTGGGGGGGCAAGTATCATTAAGAAGAAGAAAGGGAACAGAATTTCTGAGACGTGGTATAAGAGAGCTAGCCATTCAATGTGCCCTTGTATTCAAAAATGATAAGCCACCTTATTTGGCAATACCAGCTTCACGTTAAGTACCCTGTATATAAAGTACAGGCCTCGGTGAATTAGCAAAACCAGTTTGCTTTCTCATGGGATCATTGGGGGAGAAAAGGGAATCGCATGCTAATTGCAAAGAGCTGAATTCCCCCAAACCTGTTAAGTACCCGTACCTAGGTAACACTGCAGCCACATTTGCTACACTTTCACCTGGCCTGGGTACAGATGTGCAGTGGTTTCAACTTGGCCCTCTCATAGGCCACATCACAAAATCACTGCACAGTCACTTGATTGAGAGAAGCCCAGGGCGCAATGGCTCTAACTTGTACAATTTAAGGTCATTTTTCCTCCTTTGCATCCTTTTTTAAACCACTTCAGTTTTCAGTATGTTTAGAACTCTGAGATGTGGGAAGTATAGAATAGCTGATACCAGGCTATTAGGTTCGATATTTATCTAATAAGTGACGGCATACGAAGCTTGGAGTAGATGTGTGCCAGCGGTGACGGAAAACCTGTAACCGTAAAATAATTCCCATGGGGAGGTAGTCTGTGTTTATGCCATGGTTTTTGTTCCCTTTTATTAAGATACAATTTTTAGCTTGCACAAGTGGACCTACTTGGGATTCGATATACAAGGTACAAGGTTGCATTAGACCAGTTCTTTTCTGCAAATTAACCACTATTATAGTTCCATTAAAGATTTTTGGCTGTCACTTGTTGGTAAAATTCCTTTCTCATTGACCTCTGTAATTATTTTATTGTGCAATATAAATATTAAAATCAAAATACCAGCTGCCACAACAATAGGCATTCTGTGTGTATTGCAATCACACAATACAGGTAAATAGTTCAAATCACTTAAAGGCCATGGCTAATTTAATAAGAAGAGAAACATCGCTTTGCGAGAATGCAATTAAGCAAGGCAAATTAGAGAACATGATACCGAAAATGAGAATCTGCTGGAGAGTTGTGTAACACCAATTAGGTGGAAATGTAAATGGAATCAACCGTACTTGCACACAATATAACAGGATCAAATGAAATAGGATGAGCTATGGCCCCGGCCATGGTAATCCTGTGAACAGTAAAATCTCATAATCGTGTTAGTTTACTGTTGTGTAAATACTCATTATTGCCATTTATTTAAATAGCTGGTTGCTAAACTATTACTTATTGTGCCGGCTTCACTTGATTAAAACAGCAGCTCATTTTATCACAGAGGAAAAAATTGCCAGAACACATTTTTGTAGCTGCTGAGTCACTATTCAGTTTCCTCGGCAGGAATCTACTTAGTTTTTAAAACACCAGTTAAAATCCTTTCGGAATGCTGTTTTTCCACCCAGCATGTCATTCCCTGTGCGTTTTCTATCCCTGTCTGAACAACTGCACTTCCCTACCCCAACAATAGGGGGCTCTAAAAATGACAGTGCAGTAGACCAAAAAGCTGCCTTTTTAGTTTTAAAGTTGTTTAACATTTTGAATTTTTATAGCTTCAGTACATAATCATGTTTAGTTTTACTAGAATATTTCCTTTTTGCTTAGTCACCAATAGTTTGAGCTTTTGTGGACAGAAAACACAGACTTGCTTGCCTCTTGTGCTAAATATTGACGTGCTGTTTTCCATCCTTTCAGGTCTTCCAAGGTTTAGCAGCCAGCCAGGAGCTTCTTCAGTAACCCAGGGCGACAGTGTGGTTCTGAACTGTGACATCAATGTGGACCTGGTGCCCTTCACTCGCTGGGAGCTGGACCAGGAGCCACTGGACCTGGACGAGAGGGTGGTCAAGCTGCCTAACGGCACCCTGGTCATCAGCAACGCCTCGGAGGCCGATGCCGGCCTGTACCGCTGCGTGGTAGAAAACGTCGGGCCTGTGAAAACCAGCGATGAGGCTGAGCTTCAGGTTCTACCAGGTACATCATTCAGGGGCAGGCCTTTACTACTAGTGCTCTGTAAGTCAGAAGATAGAGCAAGCTGGATCTAAATAACAATGGTGGATAGTATTGGTCACAGAGCATTGAAATCTGGGTGAGCTGACCACATGACATGCTCTCCAATTGCACTGTGGACCCAAGGTGTATAAAATGTGGATTACGTTGCTTCAACTAGCATCTAAGATGTATAATAGGCAGTTCTTGGTGCACTAGCATGTTCGTCCAGCACAGACAACATGCTGACCTTGAAACAACACCTAATATGCCTGTAAGTTTACCTGCTGTACGGCTGATGTACAATCCCCTATACATTTCTCAAAAAGGTAAACTGGTCCTGAAATCACGGGGAGTGGACTGCCTCAGTTGGGCTGTGTTTTGGGGTGTAAGTTTAGACAGGTTTGTAATTTTATTCCAGGCTTAACTCTTCTGAATTGTGCTGTCAGTCCAGCTCTCTGAACTGCTTTATTTACAGTAACTGTTAAGTGCCCTCTGTGTGAGCTAAGTAAGAAATTAGGGGTTGTAAATCATGGCTTAATGTCTGCCTGCTGCTGCCGTGTTTATCTTTAAAAAGATCTTATAGTGACTTATGGATCATGCCCAGCCCGAAAGCAATTTCAATTAATGTAGGGAGTGTTCGATTTTTCCAGTGTATCTAGGGACTTGCTGCCCTAGCAATTTTACTACATTTCCTTGAAAAATTAATTGAAAACAAAAAAAAAAAAAAAAATTTCAAAGAAAATTAACATGAAGCAAGTTGATTTATTTATTTGTAATCTTCTATATTTTTTTCAAGTTGTTCATTTCTGACACAGTAATCATTTTCATTTGAGCATTTAAGAAACTGTAATTGCTGAAACAAATATTAAAATATGTACAAATCAACTAAACATTTAGGTCAAAGACTATGCTGTTCAGATTTTCTTTTCTGTTAAATATACAGTGTTTAATGTAACTGTACTTCACTCACTGCATCTCTTAGGTTTCTCAGCTTTAGCATATATACTTATCCTGGCACTGCAAAAGCTTGTGTGGATCAAGTCTGATAATAACAAATAATACATGCAATTTCATACCTATCATATGACGTTGATCAAATTACCAACTCCAGGTTCGTTCTCTTTGGGTGCTGGAGGGCACATTTGCTGTTGCTTGGCTTTTTATTCTGCAAATGATTTCATGATATTGACTTTGGACTGTATTTTAATAATAATAAAAATAATACTAATAGAACGATTCCAAAACCCAAACTGGAGGCTTGTGTCACCCAGTCATTATAAATGATCAGAACGTCTCTCAGTACTAACCTTTTTCCGTATGCACAGTTCAGATTGAAGTGGAGGTACTGCATATATTTGTAATACAGTGTTGTGTTAAACCAGGTGGCAGCAGGTGCCTAAGATTCCTGAAGAGTGTGCCGTCTGTATTCACGGTTTGATACAGGAAGACAAGCAGTGCTGCTGTAAGTTTGGGGTTCATCTTTTACAGACACGGGCACAGACAGGAGGCTGCAGTTTCTGAGTCAGCCCGCCCCTGTGATGAAGGCTAGGGGGCAGGACGTGCTTCTGCCATGTGTGGTCTCGGGGTCCCCTGCACCCACAGTCCGGTGGATGATTGGAGACAAGGTCATCGATGAAAGGTTAGTGACAAATCACAGTCTGCCACCTTACAGACTTTCTTCCTTGTACATGGAGGCAGGGGTTCAATTTAAAAACACGTTTTATGTATTCATTTCTTACATGGCAGTTAAGTGTTCGTATTTTGTCTAAATGTTTAACTGTAGGCAAATATGCATTTCAAGTATAGATGTTTAGTTTTTATATATTAGTATTTGAACCATTTTTTATTTCCATCTATCCATATACACACTACACACTGGTAGTCCTGTACAGTACATGTCAATGTTGTAGCAATTTATATTGAAAACAAAAATGCAGAACAGATGCCCATTGTACCGTATATGTACCTGTAGTTTCACATGCACATAGAGAACCACAAACCCCATTGGGATGAGACTTCGTAGGGACATTGTTTAGAACTAGTTATCCCCACTGGGGATGAAATCCCCTGCAATGAGGATACAGTGGAGGTGGTCGTACTGCATGTCAATTCACAGATTCTTTCCATGTATCTGGACATCTGCTTATCCAGTTGTCATGAAATTTGGAATTAACATTATTTAGCATAGATTATTAGATTCAGGGGATATAGAGGGGTGGCTGTCTGTCTGTATATCCCATATATCTGGTTACTATAGTAACTAGGTATATAGATTCATGTCCGTCTTTTATGGCGCACCTATATTTATCTAGAGAGCCGCTTTTGCAATTGCGATCAAATTGTATACTATAACAATCTTTACCTCAAATTATCAATCTGTCATGCGTGTATTACACATGCATACAGTGGATTTAGGTTATGGTGATATATTTTCAAGATACTGGTGGCTCTAATTGTGTGTTTCTTGTAACCGACATACTTGTTTGTTGTCATGAGTCATTCATGAGTTTTTTTTTTTTATTATTTTTATTTTACAGTGAGATGTTTTGTAAAGACAGGCTCATGCAAACACAGAATTCCTTTCAAATAAAATCCCAGAATAGACATTAACGATCACTGTTTAATTGTGTGAAGCAGTGTGACTCAAGTTTGAAGCGGACTGGGCCTCAGCCGGCCGTTGCTCCATTCTAACCACGGGGCGCATCAGAAGAGGGAATGCGGTTGAGCCATAATTGGTACAGACTTGAGGGACAGCTTTAAAAGCCTCTGTTGAGAGTTTACTAATTAGAAGACAACATAGAAACCAGACTATTCATGTGCTGGGTGGAGTTTCCATTTAAAAGCATTTCTGGAAATACGATAAGGACAGTATGTGTGAAGCTCATAAATGAGTGCCTTCGCATGATTTAGTACTAAATTTAGTTGCTGTAGTGTAGAAGGTATCGGTAAACAAGGGGACCATTTATATTTCAAAACTTGTGAAAGTACTATGAATTTGTTATTTAGAAAAGTTTGATTTACTCCACTGGTAAACAGAACCCTGTTTTCTTTTTTCGTCTGTCTTGATATTGTTTGGAATAGTCCAGCACTGCGGTGTGGTAGACCTTGTTTTTGGGCATGGTCCAAACTGCTCCTCGAGATATTTAAATTGCTCACTGCTGGGACCCATTAGAAACTTGTTTAATATCTCTCTGGTGCCTGCGGTCCATAAAACACGTTCTACAGGAAGCAGTCCGACTCCAAACCGGGTTGAGTTTCTGAACTGCTTATCAGACTGAAGGGTTGGTTATTGCTCAAAAACACAATCTTTTGTTCCATAGTCCAGCCCCTGGAGACTTCATTAGTTCCATTTCCTCAGACTGGAGCTGCTCACCTGATTCTCTGCGTTTTGCTGCTCCGACTGAATCGCCTGTTTTGAACCTGGCTACAGCTATTAATCATCACAGAATGTGAGGATCTACAATCTCATAGGAAAATTACCTTTAAAAACTAAATGGTTAATGGTTACACACTGAGGCCTCAGGTGTACTTGGGAGAGCTTAATTGAGGGCACAGGGGTGCTTAAACTTCTGCGCTTTATAAAGTCCCAAAATGTGATAACTAAAAGGGACAATTAAACCAAGTTAATCTAAACGCTTTAGGTAAAATACTGTATGTCTGTTAACCGGATACAGTTGCTCTTAAGTACTGTGCTTTGTTGTTTTTCTTGTTCTGTAAGTATACAGAGTTACCTCGTGATACTACTTCTAGAGTGTGTTCATGAACATTTGTTTCCATTGTATTTATCTTCTTGAAACCTTCTCAATAGTGTTCCAGAAATAGTCATCTTAACTTGAACCAGTTATTCTGCTATGAAGGGGTGTGAACAGTTTAGAGTTTGACCGGTGTGTTAAACTTTACATTTCCAGGTGTGTTTAATTGTTTAGGAAATGAAATGGAAACTCCTCTATCCAGGACTGTTTCTTACCAGAGTGTAATTAATTGAATCTCTGGAAGATTTTTAAAAGGAAGGGTAACATGGGAAGACAACCCCCCTCCCCCCGGTCAGGCATTACAAGCCCTGTATTGTCCAAG